>NC_140573.1:38677893-39306643 GCF_057381845.1 Rhamphochromis longiceps
ATAATATTGGATAATATAGTGTAATATAATAAATCTACCCTACCGCCTACTGGTGTTGGCCAGAGGGGCCGATGGCGCAATATGGCAGCCTCGCTTCTGTCAGTCTGCCCCAGGGCAGCTGTGGCTACAACCGTAGCTGCCTCCACCAGTGTGTGAATGTGAGAGTGAATGAATAGTGGCATTGTAAAGCGCTTTGGGTGCCTTGAAAAGCGCTATATAAATCCAATATATTATTATTATTATTATTAAATTACTTACGAGTTTAATTTGTCAGCAACTTTCTGCCAGCCCTCTCTCCTTGCTTTTGCAGCCTTTGCAGTGTTCCCTTGCGTTCTGATTAAACTCTGAAACTCCTGAAATCCCTCACTCAGGAGTTCTTGCTCTGCTGCCGAAAAATACCGAGCCGAGCGCGCTCCTTCGACATTTTCGCCGACCAATCAGAGGGTTGCCGATCAATGTTTCTACTATCGATGCGTAGCCCCTTTTATGACACCCAGTGATGTCACATTACTGCGTCCAGCTGTACTAATCGTCAACAGCAGGTGTGTTCGGGGAACCGGATTAGCGAGCTCACGGTTAGCGCGATGATTTGATCTTGGATGTGTCATTTGATCTTGGATGTAGTAAGCGACGTACGAAGAACGGGCCCCAGGTTTGCACACACAGTAGCTGGTATTTTGGCCCATTCCTCCATCCAGATCTTCTCGAGAGCAGTGATGTTTTGGGGCTGTCGCCGAGCAACACGGACTTTCAACTCCCGCCACAGATTTTCTATGGGGTTGAGGTCTGGAGACTGGCTAGGCCACTCCAGGACTTTCAAATGCTTCTTACGGAGCCACTCCTTTGTTGCCCAGGCGGTGTGTTTTGGATCATTGTCATGTTGGAAGACCCAGCCTCGTTTCATCTTCAAAGTTCTCACTGATGGAAGGAGGTTTTGGCTCAAAATCTCACGATACATGGCCCCATTCATTCTGTCCTTAACACGGATCAGTCGTCCTGTCCCCTTGGCAGAAAAACAGCCCCATAGCATGATGTTTCCACCCCCATGCTTCACAGTAGGTATGGTGTTCTTGGGATGCAACTCAGTATTCTTCTTCCTCCAAACACGACGAGTTGAGTTTATACCAAAAAGTTCTACTTTGGTTTCATCTGACCACATGACATTCTCCCAATCCTCTGCTGTATCATCCATGTGCTCTCTGGCAAACTTCAGACGGGCCTGGACATGCACTGGCTTCAGCAGCGGAACACGTCTGGCACTGCGGGATTTGATTCCCTGCCGTTGTAGTGTGTTACTGATGGTGACCTTTGTTACTTTGGTCCCAGCTCTCTGCAGGTCATTCACCAGGTCCCCCCGTGTGGTTCTGGGATCTTTGCTCACCGTTCTCATGATAATTTTGACCCCACGGGATGAGATCTTGCGTGGAGCCCCAGATCGAGGGAGATTATCAGTGGTCTTGTATGTCTTCCATTTTCTGATGATTGCTCCCACAGTTGATTTTTTCACACCAAGCTGCTTGCCTATTGTAGATTCACTCTTCCCAGTCTGGTGCAGGTCTACAATACTTTTCCTGGTGTCCTTCGAAAGCTCTTTGGTCTTGGCCATGGCGGAGTTTGGAGTCTGACTGTTTGAGGCTGTGGACAGGTGTCTTTTATACAGACGATGAGTTCAAACAGGTGCCATTCATACAGGTAACGAGTGGGGGACAGAAAAGCTTCTTACAGAAGACGTTACAGGTCTGTGAGAGCCAGAGATTTTCCTTGTTTGAGGTGACCAAATACTTATTTTCCACCCTGATTTACGAATAAATTCTTTACAAATCCTACCATGTGAATTCATGGATTTTTTTTTCACATTCTGTCTCTCACAGTTGAAGTGTACCTCTGGTGCAAATTACTGACCTCTGTCATCTGGAAGTGGGGGAACTTGCACAATCGGTGGCTGACTAAATACTTTTTTGCCCCACTGTATATATACACACATATATATATATATATATCATGAAGGTGCACTGCCAATGTTTTGCCAACAGTGATTAGTGTAAGTGATGCATTTGTCCTCTGCATAACTATACAAGTAAGCAGGACGGAAGCAGATAACTGTTACAATGTTTGCATTTTAAGACACCTTTTTTAGCATAAACTGAAGAATAGGATATCATATACTGGGTTGGACTACTGGACCAATATATATGGCTATTAGTGATCAGCTAGTTGTTGATATGATTGTTTTTGTGAGAAGGAATTTCATTATTTTTGTTGCTGTCCACTTTGTCCTCAAGTCCACTGCTGGGTCGGACCGCATGGTTGAGCGAGAGCTGTGATTTGTACACATCTTGTATGCAGTGGCTTGGAAACCTGCCACTGTGTGGTTGAAGTTAAGTACTGTTGTAGCATCAAAGTGTAAGTCTCACCAGAACGTCTGCTAATCCAGAGACCATGCTAGGTCTACCAGTGGTGTGCTGCTTTGTGTTTTTGATTTCTTTAATCACAATCATGTTATCCTAATAATTTATCCTAATAATTTATTAGGGTGCTTTAACGCTGTTGATTTAGAGACTGCAAGCGCTGCATTTGTTATCTGATTGCATCATTCATATCCTTTGGTTTTTGTCCAGTTTAAAACTAAATATATCCCACCTAGGTGATATTTAGCAAGTGGGCGTATGCAGTTCATCTCCTCACACATAGCTCTTTGGATATTATATCAGCAATCGCTAGTATAGTGCTGCTAAATTACCAGTAATCATCATGGCTGGATGGACCATTTTAGCACATTTCCCAACCCATATACTCGTGCAAACAAACTAAAACACTGACCCTACAGTTAAATAGAAAGCAAGTCGTCTGTACTCAACAGCACTCTATTGACTCACTACACATTTCTCGACATTATAAGGCTGGGACAAGCTTTACAAGCAAAGACTTTTAGAATGTCATAAGCTTATGTCTGGGTTTGTGTGCTAAAAAACAAACAAACAGGTGTGTGCTGGTCAGATCGATAACTGTAACAGAATATCTGGACTTGAGGCCATTCACCAGTATACAGTATGTGCGGACAGACTGCTTGTGTGCTTTTGTGCAACACAGTAGGCAGAGTTGGTAGCGTACTGATTCTAGCTGATACCTCGGGCTCTCCCATCGATCAGCCAAATGTCTTCAGCACACTGCTGACTCCGAGCCGTGGTCTTATTTCCTGTCCCCATAGAATGGGAGCATTATCTGAATTAGTCAGGATTGCAAGTGAAGAGAGTGTATCAATATTTTTGCAATGGTTATGTCAAGACTGACTATACAGCAATTATATGAAGAGATCTACTTCAAGCGCCAGTCTCATCTTCTTTTCTTGACTTCTCTCTTGCGTCATCTCATTGCAGCAGGTCGTTCATGACTCAACGAGTGTCTCCCAGACGTTTGCGTTAGTTTGAGCAGCAATTAAACATGAGTGCTGAAAACGATGACTGCAGAAAACCAGAATGGGCATCTAAAGCTTTTCAAGAATTTGCACTTAAAGGAATTCAAATTAATTCATCATTAATTGGTAGTTTTTGCACTCACTGCCATTAAAAAACACCAAACCCAACACTTGCAACCATGTTTAACACACTGCAATCCACACTATCTGATATCATGACCACTCACTCGCATTGTTCTCTCTTAAGCCACTGTCTCACTCTAACACCACCCTACACGCACAGAGGGGAACCTAAAAGTAGTAACCATGGCAATATTCAACACTGCCCACCGGGTCCACTGACAAAAACTATTAAACAACACACAATGTATATGGTTTAAGCTCACAGAAACATGTAACTGTAGCATTCCTGCCCCCCCTTTGGTCAGAGGTGGGAGGATAGCCACTAAAACACCCCCCGCCCCCTGGGGCTGTGGAGCTGGGTGACTCAGACATTTGCAAACTCTGACAAAACATGTTCATATATACAGCTGGTAGATGACATTATCCCTCTGTTACTAAGGAGATGAAACCTTCTGGAAATACAGTAGCTACAGTGTCTGAGGCACTTGGGCAGCACTTCTACCAGCAGCATCACAACAACTTGTAAAAATTTGGAAAAAAACAAAAAAGTAATCTGTGTGGAAACAGTGCTCAAATATAGTGATGTAGTGTCACGGTGCTATGGTCAACTTATTTGGTTAGTATGCTATGATCCAACAAAATTCTAATTGGTGTGACAATTGGAAAACGAGGTAGCCCTACACCAACAGCCTCCAAAGAATAATCCATTATTTTTAGCAGCGGGTAGAACGTGTGGTTACATTGTAACCTGGGTTTTCTGAGTGAGAGACCATCTCTTCATTCCATACATAAAGAATATGTAATGGTGGATTACTGGACTTTCACTCAGAGCTCCAAACACAGTTTTCAGGTATGTAAAGAATATGTACGTAAACCTACATTCTTTAAAATGGTCAGCA
The DNA here is from genome assembly GCF_057381845.1 of Rhamphochromis longiceps. Lineage (NCBI taxonomy): Eukaryota > Metazoa > Chordata > Actinopteri > Cichliformes > Cichlidae > Rhamphochromis > Rhamphochromis longiceps. The sequence continues at coordinate 38,682,331 of NC_140573.1, forward strand.
GGGGGCAACCCATCTTGCTCTATAACCGTAAGCCAGTCACAATTAGGGAATGAGTGTCTGGTTTCACAGTCATTTCCAATTTTTTCTTGCCTAGTCGGACTTCAAAACACCAAGATGGAAAAAAAAAAAGCGTGATCGCACGGTGGCTACATCCAATCATAATGCATATGCTCAAAATTAATTTACACCATGTCAAAATCTCCAGTGAGGCTGTATTTTGTTAAACCAGATGGGCGAAAATTTTAGTAAACATAATAAAAATCTTACTGCTCAACTCCCGACAAGGTATAGCTTCCAGAAATAGTAAACCAACATACATCTTTTGGGATATTTTGCCAATCTCATAATCGGCCACCACCAATACACTGGATGTTGTGCCGGTATGATTTTAGTCAACCGTCTTTGGTTGATCACAGTCTGAGTAAAATGTAGCAAGTTGAAATTCCAATAAAAATCAATAACTGAACAAAATTTGAACTTTATTACTCAGCAAATTACTGTAAATAATTATTAAGATTGTTAACACTTTTAACACTGCTTCTTCGGAAAATTTCAACTTATTGTAATGTGACCCAAGGTACACGTTCTGTGGGTAGGGTGTTCCAGTCTATCACAGGATCAACACAGCGACAGACACTCTGACAGCCACACCTCTTTTTTGTGTTTGTTTGGAAAAGCCACAACAATGCTCTGACTATGAAGAGTTACACAACAGCATTTTCAAAAGTGGCTTCACTTCGCTTCATCCTCGGTGTTGAACCTGTTTTTTTAGTTTCTGGAAGAACTTCTCCTTTTCAAAGAACATTTCCGTTAAACATCTGAATAATTGCGGATTTACATATTTCATATATGCAAACTACACAAACCTCATTTTATCAGAGGAAAATCTTGAACCTCCAACACCAACAGATGCTGCACCAGTGATGACATTCATCTGCACCAGAGCTTTACCGCTTGTATCAGGCTGTCCTAGTCTAAACATTTACGGATCTATCAAGTCATGACAGAGGACATCGCTGACAGTGTCTATTTCATTTGACGGCCGTCTCTGCCTGCCTCACACTGGGGCTCTGGAGAGCATGTGTCTGACCCGTGAGGCACACAGCCCGTTGGGTGAAATGTCTAAGATGTCTGGATCTAAATGTTTATGAGCAGACTGAAATGACAAAAACTGCTTTAGCTGTGCCACAATAATGTCCTCGTTTGACAGGTGACCGGGCAGCAGCAACTGTCAGCTGTCACAAACTGCGATAACAACACCAAACAACCGGGCAGACAGCGAGGCAGCAGGAAAATCCCAATATAATAAGCAATAACACCTTCTAAGGTGTTACTGCCTAATATATCTTTGGTATCAAATAACACGTTTATACTTCAAGCTTCTGAGCGGTTGTCCCGTTTTCTCTGGTATTACCATGTTATGTCGATATACGGAGTCAGGTTGGTTTCGTACGTGGCTTGTCACACTTAATAGGCTCTATAAATTTAGCTAATACTGCAAAGTTAGCACATCTTCATAAATGACTCTTTGCTAACCACAGCGAGGTTGCCATATTTCATTAACTTAATCTCTAACAGCCCCGTGTTTGCGTTGTCCTTTTTCATTAGCAGTCATAACTAGTTTTGACACTAAGTGACGCAAAAGTGAATGATTTCGCTAACACAAAGTAAATGTAATTTCTTCACGCCATAAACTGAAGAGCAGATGCGACGTTTTCCTTGCAGGTGCTGTAAAATGCGCCGAACTGAAACTAAACGCAAACTTGCTCGGAGTTGAAGCCCAGGTGACTTCCAGCTCGGTGTTTTTTTTTCTCCCTCGTCTCCCTGTCAGACTTAAAACCAGGTAAAACACACACACACACACATTCCCCTACCTGCAGGACACCGTGATTTCAACTTTGGTGGCAGGAACAGAAGGGTTGAGCGGGTCGAAATCTACTATCGACGCCATGCTTAGAAAACTGTTGTTCATCCTGTCAATGTTTTTCCTCCTTTTCCCCTTTTACTGCGGTCCTGCCCCTTTTTACGAGCGCTGAAGGAGGATAGCGAGAAACTGTGTTTGCGCCTCCTCGGCGAGAACTGGAGCAAAGGTGCCAGAGAGAGAGGGGCTGGAAGATGTGATGTCACACTACTCTCGCCTCTCTGTGTGTATTCCTCTCTTTCTATCGCCCTTCCCTCTTTTTCTTTTATTTTCATTCTGCCACACACTTCCCGTCGGTGTCTTTCTGTCTGTGTCTCACTCCTGTTCAGTTCTGCTGACTTCTGTTTAGGTCATTGAATTTCCTCACATTTACAGCCATGGAAGTGCTGACAATGATACAATCGCCAATTACGCAAAACAATAAATGTGTCATGAAAAGTATTTCCTGTGCATGTGCACACGCACACACACACATATTTCTCCTGCCCCTGTCTCAATACTCTTATTCACTCTACTTGAATTCAGTTTAATTCAGTTCAGTTCAATGTAGGCTTTTGGCTGAAACACCCCTAGCCACGTCTTCCATGGCCGCATTAACCTCTTAAGGGGCCTAGGGCAACAACATCCCCACTTCACCATCACCCATCAGCCCTAGGTCATGTCATTAATATCGTTTAGCTCAGGCTTGTGAAAAGGCTTGTCCATACATGAATTCTTCTCACAAGATAAAAATATCACTTAACTTCTTCTTCCCCCTTTTTTTTTAAATATATATACATACCGGGTGAGGCTGTTACCTACAAATGGGGTTGGCATCTTTTACTACAGTCACACAGTGGTTGGAGACTTTGGCACCACCTGAAAAAGAAGGGGACTAGATCTGCAACCACTTGCAGTCAGCTGCCATCTTCAAATCAGCTCTGGTGCACTAAGATGGCAGTAAAATGATAACAAGACAGACCAGTCTGCTTACCAGTTACCAGACTGAAGGGGGTCAAAGTGTCAATACATGCAATCTGTTCATGATAATATGGCAATTAACTGTGATAAATTGTCAGAAATAACAAATCTGTTGTTGGCTGTTGCAAATCTGTTACCATCTACACAAACAGAAATTCACAATCGATCCATCCTCTGCTGCTTATCCATATCAGGGTCACGAAATTCAAATTAAACAGAAATCCATATTAAGTACTTATATTCAGAATTCAGCTACAATCTCAAAGAAATACACATTCAGAAATTCTGGCACAAATACTGGCAGAGTTGCTGATTGCAACTAGATGATTGTAGAAGACCCAGAACTCCAGGCACCAATTGCATCTATAATGACATAAGCACTGGGCAACCTTGCTTTTATATACACTATAATGCCAAAAGAACTGATTCAACCATCTAAATCACTGAGTTCAGACATTTCAATCACTTTCATGGCTGCAGATATATAAAATCAAGACTGCTTCTACAAACATTTGTGAAAGAATGGGTCACAATCAGAAGTTCAGTGAATTCCAGCTTTGTACAGCATGGACTGTACAACAAGTCCAGTCAATAAATGTCCTTGCATTTAACTATTAGTATTATAACAAAGTGGAAGCAATGGGGAGCGAGAGAAGCTCAGTGACAAAGTGGGAGGCCACATAAAATCCCTAATAGTATACGTAGGTCACCAACTTTCCGCAGAGACCTCCAAACTTCATGTGGCCTTCAGATTAGCTTATCAATAGTCCCCAGAGATATTCATGGAATGGGATCCCATGGCCAAGAAACTGCATCCAAGCCTTACATCACCAAGTGCAATGCAAAGCGTCAGATGCAGAGGTGTAAATCATGCCACAACTGGAGTCTAGAGCAGTGGGGATGTGTTCTCTACAGTGACAAATCGCGAAGTCTGGGGTTGTTTTTCAGGAGCTGGGATCGGCATCTTAGTTCCAGTGAAAGGAACTCTTAATGCTTCAGCATACCAAGACATTTTGGACAATTTCATGCTCCCAACTTTGTTCGAATAGTTTGAGGATGCCCCCTTTCTGTTCCACCAGGACTGAACACCAGTGCACAAAGCAAGGTCCATAAAGACATGGATGAGCGGGGTTGGTGTGGAAGAACTTGACTGGCCTGCACAGCTTGATTGCAACATGATGGAAAATTTGTTTGTATTTATTAAACACAAGCTTCATTTTTTTCATACCATTCATTGGTAGCAATTAAACTGATATCTTCTTATTTTATTGCTTTCCTTTGTGGCTGTCAGCTGGTCACTGCTATTTTCTCTCTCTTATCATTTCCTTGTCTAGGCAAGACTGCCATTTTAAGTACATCATGTGGCTTTTGCATCATGTAGTCCTCAATTAATAAAAACAACAACAACCTGTAATGGCTGCTGCTTAAGTTAAATTTTAGTATAGACAGAACTCACAAAATCATTTCAGTAGGTGGTGGTGCTCTTAAAATATATATATGTGGAGACAATGACTATGGAGAAAGGTTTATGCAAAAATGTTCTCCCAGAAATGTAATAGTTGTTTGACCTAACTCTGGTTCTACCAGTATGTGCCAAGCTCTCTGACAGGCTTCAAAATAAATTGTTTGTAATAGCCAGATATCAGTCTGCAGCCAAACCTTGGATTTGTCCCTGTCTGTCACAAAAATGAGCAACCTATTGTAAAATGACTAAATTATCATGACGGAGTCCATAAATGAAGTCAGTATAGCAATATATTGACACAAGCTTGGTTATAAAAACATACAAAAGCATAGCTAATGCCAATGAATAAATGTGCCAAAAGTTTAATATCCAATTAAACCAGATAATTATTTTCATTTTATTATTTAGTTTTTATTTCTTGTCATATTTTTTTTACATTCTAAATCCAATTTCTGAATATTCAGACAAATTTAAAGATTGTTGTTTTTTGACCTGGTCCATTTTTATGCTCTTATATTATCATGGTTGTGTGAAATGGGCTCAAAGATGACAATAATACTAATTATGATTTGCTATGTGATTTCTTTCAGCATTATATCAAACAAAAGTTTTATTATGCCAGGAAAAACAAGCATCAAGCCTGCATTATTATTTTTTAGCTGAGATACAGACTAAAGGGCATCTGCAACTTCAAGCTCGAAGTCAGTGAACTACAGTATTTGCTGTAAGTGCAATAGCAAATCACTGGATAGGACCAAAACTCCAATCCCCCCCCCCTTTTTTGTCCCTGGTGGTTTGATTCCCCACAGATTCGTTGGCTGTTTTGTTCCCTGTGGATAATCCAGCCTTCATGTCTGTCCGTGTGTCTAGACACACACTCTTCTAGTCTCTGTAGCCTGTGAGGAGATTGTTAGTGTTATTATTATTAGTGTTTGTGAAGAAACATTAATAACCGTCTCACTCTCTCTCTCCCCCTTTCTCCACGCTAGGAGGATAAGCATCGGATTTAATTAACTGAAAGGGAGACCCTCCGCTAGCAGAGAATAGAATGACAGCGTGATGAATGTGAAGGGATAAGGAGGAGAGTCGCAATATGAGGACACTGTGTGATGAGTGTGCGATTCCAAAAGTAGCTCTACAGTACTTTGAATGTTTCTCTGGAGGCGTGTATATGTGTGTGAGTTTGTAAGAGCTTATCAGGAAACACGTTTGTGCTAGTAAACAAGGCAGCAAGGGCACAAGATAATGTAAGGAATGTCACAAGGCCGAGTGCAATGCATGTTTAAAAAAAAAAGTGTCTACTTGTGGTATATATCACACGAGTGTGTGTTTGTGAAAGCATCGTGTTGGGATGATGGAGTCAGAAGATTTTAAAATGACGCATCTTGGTATTAGTCAGTGTGTTTACTGGCTACTTCTCTAAATATAGCTGTCTTACACACACACACACACACACACACACACACACACACACACACACACACACACACACACACACACACACACACACACACACTGACACGCCCTGAGTTGAATGTGCAGCATGATGGTGAAAACTATTACAGCACCTTTGGGCAAACATCATACCCCTGCCCTGTGTCCGTGTGGGCAGTGCGGTGGATGGGTTCGCACACGCGCGCGCGCACACACACACACACACACACACACACACACACACACACACACACACACACACACACACACACACACACACACACACACGGACACGCATACAAAAGTGCAAGGGCAAAAATTAATACACAGGCACAAACATACAGTATTTGCAGGTGGCACAGAAAGAAAGACAGAAGCTCAATGTAGGCGCAAACATCACATCATCACCACAAGAATGAGCACCACAGGAAGCAACACTGTCTCAGTTAGACAAAAGCACATACACATGCACGGGTACACAAAAAACTTTTCGGTCCATGCTGTCAGAATGATGATATCCATTAATCATAATTGAACAGCTGAGTCCCTGCGCATGCATAAAACATGAAGCCAATTGTAACCAATAAATCCCCCACATATAGTAATTATTGCACACAACTGTGTTACCGGCTATCCATTCCACGTGCTCGTCTCATCGAGGGTCACGGGGTTACTGAAGCCTAGCTCCACTGACAGTGTGCAAGAGGTAGGGTACATACTGGACGGGTCAATGTGCTCACCATCCATCACAAACTAACAGACGCACACACGCAACCACTCACACCTGCAGCCAATTTATAATCACCAATTAACCCAACATGGACTGTGGGAGAAAGCTGCAGCATCCTGAGAAAACCCACGCAGGCACAGGAAGAAGACGCTAACCAATGCATCTCTATTAAAGCACCCACCTACATACTGTACAGTAACCACTGGTGTTCATAGAAGCATTAGTGTTTCAGTATTTTTCTTTTTCCCTTGAGTAGAAATCATTGTAATTAACAGAAGAAAAGATATTTCTTTTTTATACTAGCCCACGTTTCCATTTCTAAAAAAATCTACCCAATAGCTAGTGTTTTAATAGCGTTTAATAGTGTTTTAAATCTTTATAACTTTAACAAATAGAACATTTGGAAGAAAAGCATCTGGACTTCTTTAAGTTGCTTGAAGACGTTTCACCTCTCATCCGAGAAGCTTCTTCAGTTCTAGGGTCAAAAGGTGGAGAGTCCCAGATTTAAGCCCTATGGGAGTGTTTCCCCAAGAGGGATATGGACCCCTTATTGATCCACTACCTAATCACATGAGCCAAGGTGTGAAAACAGGTGTAGGTCACAATCAGCCAGGGTTTCGGGTGAACCCGCTGTGAAACCTAGCCCCACCCTATAATGTGATTTCCTGAGGTCAAAAGGCCCAGGATGTGAGTGGGCATTAAGGTGTCTGGGAAGGATCTCAAAACTGGATTATAGATGGCAGACAGTTGGTGTCGTAAACCACCGCCTCTGTTCAAAGATGGTCGTTCACAGTGGACATAGATGGCTTCTTTCACTCATCTTTCAAACCATCTTTTCTCTTTGTCCAAAATTATGTCCCTCTTGGGGAACACTCCCACAGTGCTAAAATCTGGGACTCTGCACCATTTGACCTTAGAACTGAAGAAGTTTCTCGGATGAGAGGTGAAACGTCTTCAAGCAACTTAAAGAAATTCAGACGCTTTTCTTTCTAAGCTCCTTAGACTACAATGACCTGGATGACTGAGAACCTTCACAGAGATTGTGTGAAAGTCACTTTTTTGCCCATGTTTATTTACTCTCTTCTTTTTTCTTTTTCTTTTTTTTTTTAAAAAGTGGAGTCAGAAGCGTTCACATTTGGATGAAACTGTAGAGCACAATGGTTATCAGGTAAAACTAGCAAGCTAGCAAGCTGCATCTACAATCTGCATGAGCCCGTCACATGGACACCCATGCTTACTAATTAGCACAAAATAATATAAAAGTAGTAGTAGTAAAAAGTAACTAAAATGAATTACTAGAATTTCACAAACATGACGTAAGACACGCTCTTAGTACAGCTAAGTATGGTTTAGCTTTCCCGTTCCATGACTTGAATTAGCAAAGATAAAGCTTAGCTGACTAGGTTACAAACTGCCAGGTGCACTCACTTGTATTGTATACACCTGCCAGTCAGTGTGACGGTCCTATAACTCCAGTGTTATAAGTCTAGTGTTTAGTAACACTTAAACCTGTGAGTTAAAAGCCTCTTTACCCGAATGGGGAAGTTAGCAATACTAACCATGGTGTTCATGGCGTACTTTGATGTATAAAGCCTCGTCAATCACAAGTCGCTAACCAATGAGTGTTTGGTAGTGATGTACCAATATCATTCTTTAAGCGATAAAATTACCCCCAGCAACTTAAAGGTATTTTTTATACACATTCTCGAGTTTTCTTTTACTTTCCCCACATTTTGTCACCTAATTAGTGTCATGCTAGCATGTGCTGTCCCCAGTTTCACTGTGAGATCAAACCCTCACTCGTCAACCTCGTCTGTCACCTGCAATTTTTGACATAATGTATGTATTAGCTTCAGTGATGACCCCTTAGCAACTTGGCTCTCAAGTATTAGAGTACGTTTTACAGTAAATAGGAGATAATGCTCATCTATGTTTCTCTTTCAGCTCAGGAATGTTGCCCCTGTGAAACATCCTATGTGGTTATGATGTGCTAATTGACTCTTCGCTGTACAGGGTTCGACTGGAGAATTCTCTGGGTTTAATAGTCACTGACATTTACATAATTCATAGTGATCTGCACTCATACAAAGAGATCTACAGTAGATGATTCAATTCAGAGTCCAAGTCCATTCTGTCAACAAGCACTTTACATTCTCAATTCTCACTGTTGCCCTCTTTTTATTCACGATCACTCGCCTAGTTTCCAACCTCTCCATTCTCCAAGTGGCTCACGGTGTCAAAGCTTTTAAGCCACCGCTCTCTAATTTCATGCTAAAACACTTTATAGACGTATTAAAAATGTTGTTCTTTCCGGTCTATTTTGCATCATAACTGAGATCCACTGAGATAGGGTGATTTCTGTGCTCGCATTAGGAGAGGAGGCAGCAGTGGCTCATCAGTTCTGGTCATAAATCAGGGGCGCCGGTGGAGGATTCACTCTGTGGAAAATGGAACTGATGGTGGTTATTGACCGTGTCCTCCAGATCCTCATTGCTGCTGAGAAAAACGTCTTTAACTACCAAGTGGTCGGTTTCCTCGCCCCTCATCTTGTCCTGCTGATTCAGTCTTTAGATTTGTTTTCATATGGCTTTAAAAGAAATGAAAAGCACATTAGGTGCTTTAGGTGTTCGTTTTTTTTTCCACGCCGCATACTAATCTACATTCTTCTTACCAATCACGCCCACGTTTATTTCAGGAAATCATCCAAAGATAAAAACAGAGAACTGCCTCTGGTCTCCCACTGCTTGTTTTAATTTAATTTTTTGACCAGTGTTGAAGAGGGCAAGCCACGAAGAGAAAAAGCGAAATCTCCCCCCTCGCCCAGGACCATTTCACAGACAAAAATGAACCGGTATTGATTGTAATCCCTGGATAAATACAGAGCACATGCAGCTGCAGAAATCCCATTATTCAGACAGAATTAACTGTGAAACAAGAGCACCTGCTTAAGGTCCACACATCACCAATCAGTGCGTTCACTGAGCAGATTAGAGGAGGATATGTTATCTGAACTCATCATACATTACGTCGCAATTAAACTGAAAGTGGAATTCCCAGTCCACACCTTCAGCCCGACAGATTGTAATTGATTTCTGGTGAAACCTGATCATCAGGGTTGTACTTTATGCGACAGTAACTCGGCTCTTATTAAATTCCGTAAATTCCAGAGGAGCTGGTAGGACAGAGAGCCGGTGTCAGGTATAAAAACTGTCACGTTGTTTTTCAAAAACTAGTCTTTTGAAACAGCAGCAGTAGGGGAGACCGGGGATAGTTGTAACGTGGGTCAGTTGTAACACTTCCAATTTCTCCAATCAGGGCTAAGTTTCAAATGATGTGACTCATCCTGTACATGCCCAACTCAGTTTTGCTATCACATGTGAAAAATCAGCACATTTTGTCAAACACAGACAATTTAACACGAAAAAAAGTCATTTGTATGGCAAAAAGTAAGTTTTCTACTTTATTTCAATGTTTAATAGCATTATCTGCTTTGCAGTTAAACTCATCAAACTTAAATTATGTTATTTGTATGTCTATGGGGATATATTCTGTGTAGGTCTTTAGTGCTAATGTTTTAGCCGTTGGCTGTAATGTTAGCTAGTTCATGGCTATAGGAGTCTGGGTCAGTTGTAACAGCAACAGTCTGGGTTAGTTGTAACAATAATGTATGTTACAACTTACCACACTATTACTTTAACTTATATTAAACAAGTTGGGGCAACGACATCAGCAGAGAGAGGTTCACTGGTCGCATTTGTATATGCGGTTAATGCCATTGACAACACAATTCCTCCACTGTTTGTGTTCCCACACATACATTATGCAGGCCACTGTGTCAGAGATGGGCAGTAGGAAGTATTGGTTGTGGAAATAAATCAGGATGGGTGCACGAAACAGATTTCCTCATCTTTCTGAAGCACTTTGCAAACCACACCAAGGTAAGCCATGATAAAAGTAATGGAATTGCGATGCTGGTGAACAACTACATTTTTTCAGCTTCATTGTTATGTTCAAATTGGTGCAAGAGTTGTAGGTTACAATGCCCACTGAGCCAATGAGGCCAAACTCAAGGAAGACCAATCAAAATTAATGAAATATTCAGTTGCAGAAAATTCCATAACTTGTCTTTTTTGGGGGGGTTGGAATATGTTCAAAAGCTAGATTTCTGCATTCTGTCACACACACACATAGCTACATAAATGGCTCTAAGTGCATTCATGTGTTGAATAAACAAAGATTACATGTTAATATTTTGTCAGTACCCTTATTTCATTGTGTTACATTTCACCCCAGGATATGTTACAACTAACCCAGACTATGTGGTTAATTGTAACATTTCACTCTTTGTGTTTGAGGCCATACCATGCAATGGGTAATTGTGCTGCAGAGAAAATAGCTGCACTATTTAATAGCCGAGACATGTAAATACTTTGCATTACATTTTGAATCCACTACCTTAAAAGAGCTCCAATTTACAGACAGAAATGTCAAAAATGTTACAACTATCCCCGGTCTCCCCTAATACTGTCTTGTCTGTGGTAGCTGACACACACGTTATCATTCTAGGACGTTGCAGTCTGGTTATGTTTTACTTCCTTTAAAGTGTGATATTTTTCTACAAACAAACACTCAGTCATAAAGCGCCGCGTGATGCGTGAATCCTTTCCGTGTGAATTCCCCATTAAAAGCGCTGACCTGTTTTCCATGCCACCTCAACCCCAAATGTGCTGGAGCATGTGTCATACCCGACATTACAGTATCTGTCAGAATATTATGTAGCTGCACGCATGCTTCTGCTGCATGCAGTGGCTTGTCACAAATTCACAACTTACAGACATACAAGTTAAATTAATTACAAGTTGCAAATGTTATGTAGTTAAGCGAGATCAATCATCCACTAATCAGTTTGTGAAGTGCGATTTTATAGGAGAATCTCAAATGAAACATAATCAATTCCCTGTCAAAATAAAAGCAGAGAAAGGAAATAAGTTATGCTGAGTTAATGAGGTTGAAAGTGGCATTGTGTGGGTGTTATGTCATCTGATTGCGCTTATGAGGCGTATTAATTCTGTTCCACTTTATACTAAAGTTCAACACAGTACATATAAGAAAGTGTCAGACACTGTTCCTCTGCCATGAGGCCAGTTAACACTCTGCTGCTCTCACTACCTCTGAACATTGAATATCGATCCTTCTTCTGTTTATAAGATTGGGGAAACCTGCAGTCAGCTGAGACTGAAGAAATCACTTGGATGAGTGACGAAACGTTTCTCCTACAAAAAAGCTACGTCCAGATGAACAGAATCAACTTTTGGAGATCGATCCTTCTATCACTCTTTACATTATTATTTTTTAATCTTTTTTGCCTCCTGCTTTGTCTTTAGCAGTACACTTCAGGCAGTGCTGCTGCCTGGAGTTATAATTAAAAGGCAATTGAAATAAGCTGGCAGACAAATAATGACTCAATGGGTACAGAGAGGAAGATACTGCACAACGTATATATCGCATGTTGAGGACACACAGTGTTTAAGATTCTACACATATTTAAAGTCATAATTATTCATAGAGCCATAGGCCAAATTATTCCATCATCCAATGGTGCATTTATTTATTTGCGGTTTTCTTTTTGGGGAGTTTGGATGTGGGTATTGCCTGAAATTGTAATTAGTCATGACAGAAATGATTAAAATAATACAGAAAGAAAGCCTCATTTGTATGCACATCAAATGAAGCACAGTCTCTGTGTTTACCTACTCAATCACTCAGGTGTCATTATACAGTACTACCACCATGTGGTCACAACATATTAATACATGAGTTAAAGAAAAAAAAAACAAGACAGACATGAAGCTTAAAAAAAACAAAACAAACAAAACTTTTTTAAATATTAAAATTTATTTCCACGCTGCAACCGATCTTAATCACTTAAAAATTGTTCACAAGAGAATCAGCAGGAATGAAACGGCGTATTTACAGAAGAAGAAATTTACAGTCACATTTCAAAATATAATATTACAATTAGAGGGATAACACTTACAGCTCATCTGGTTTCTAGGGGATTATTTAGTCAATGGGACTGAAAACCGATTTCTGTACTCGATTTAAGCTCTTTCTTGTGAGACAGAAGGAAAGTCAATTCAACTCACAAAATAAAAAGATTTTTCAGTGCAATTACCTGAGTCCCACTGACTTTACCTTTGCTAACAACTTCTACCTCATGTATCCCAGTAAGAGCAGCAAATTTATTTAACAGATACTTGTGATAGAGTAGTTCAGGAGCAAATGTTTACCTAACCTTTTTAATGAGGGATAGCCAACATTTATCAGGTAGTGATTTCTCAGTCACTGCATACAGTTCAGGATTAATTACAGGCACTGATAATACCTCTGTATATGGAGTCAGTCGTCTACAACAGCAAGATAACAGAGGTATCAGATGGAAAGAGTTCAAAAACTTTCAGTGGATAAGACACCACAGAAAAATCAGAGAAAAAAATAAATAAATAGTCATAGCATTTTTACACATTTAACAGACTGAATGTTCTTTTCAAATGCTTAACTGCAGCACATGTGCAGTTTACAAGTACTAAAACAGCAGAGATAAACAGTAATATACAAGAAACTGCCACACAATTTGGTTGGAAAAACATGCACATATACACACTTGAAAAAGAAATGCTTTCACAAGACTGTAACTCATACCGTATTACATGACTTGGGAATTACAAGGTGCTTGAGTCTATCAAGATGAATGATTTACAATCACTGACTGTAAATCAGAATGTTTCATAAAAGCACTTGCTGCCAGAGCAGTGCTTCAGCTGTGCAAGTGTCGTACAACTATCGAAGACGGGCAGAGAATTACGGTCAGTGGATTACCATAACATCTAAAAATAACGGGAAGTACAAAGTAAAAGACCAAGAGATGCTTTATAAAAAAGCATCAACCAGAGGATTGAGAAACCGAGCTGATGGCCGACTATAATCAGAAAAAGCTGTTGAGTTGGAAATGTGAACAAATCTTCATTATTACCTGTTCTTAAATGGTTATCCTGCTCAGAGGAGTTCTTTCTTAAAAACCTGTTGCAATGTGCTACCATGCACATTCAAAAATGATCACAATCTAACATTTATTAAGTGTTTTGCCACACGCAGAATCAATGTGCGGGCAAATGCGATAAATAATAGATTTGCTGCTAGCTAGCTAGCATATTTTTCCGTCTGTTTTTTAAATTTCAAATATATTTTAATGTTTAAGTAGTTTCATAATTCAGCTGTCTTACAGAAAGACAGGGCAGGATATGTTTTCTGGTCACCGTGAAAAGTATCAGCTAAACTAGCTAAAAGCTAACTAGCCTAGCAGGTACTAGCCTTTTAAGCTAGGAAAGTTAACTTTATTTTATGTTGTTCAGATTTATACAATTATAGATTTATATAGTTATTTAAAAATATTACATTACACTTTGAATTATTATGGGTTTTGAAATGTCTTTCGCTGTTATGTCTAATGACAAAGTAGCCTTTTTCAAAGGTAATGTTTCAGCAGATAGTACTCTCTGCTTTTTAAGGCAATATGTAATGTAGGAATAGTGCTATTCAGCTATGATACCTGCAGTTTGTTAGAGATACAACATTGTCACTTTATTTTACTTATTTTTTAAAAAGCTTAATCCTGACTAAGCCTGGGTAAATTTAAACTGTATAAGAACCGTGTTAAAGGAGCATGGTGTATGCCTTATTTTGAGGCCTCTACTTTAATCTGATGGGCTTGGCAGTAACAGCTCAATATTAAGACCATATGCAGCTTCAGTTGGTCCTTGGTAACTGAGAACACATGCATACATAAAGAGACCAGCACAACAATGCCAGAAAGACACAATAAACCACCCATCACGTGAACAAAAAGACAGTTATTGCTGGAGTTTAAATATTTCCGTGTCTTGTCTTGGGACACAGACGTTTTCAGCAGTCTTGGTTTTGATGAAGAAAAATTGGTGCAATGAAGCAAATAATTTAATCTGTTTTCCTTTTTCTTAGTAGCTCTGGCAAAAATGAATAATATGCATAGACAGTATCCATGTTGTCTTGCGTTGAACTGACAGGGAATGTTGAATACACCACAAACTCCTGGATCAATAAATCCATACTTTTCTTTTCACTCTATTACAGTCACAGCTATGAAATGAGCTGGCCACTGCAGCAGTTCTATGATTATAGGAGCTTGAGAGGTTCACGGATGATGTTTTGACCTAAAATGTCAGTAATGCTACTCAGCTGGAAAGAATGATTTCCCTGAAACTATTCCAAGTGAAGCATCAGGGATGTTTTAAGGTTATTGTGGGCCTATCCTGCCATACCTATTGATTTGGGACCCTCTCTGGGTTTCCCAGTCAGTAATTTCTCAAGTCGAAGATGTTATAGAAACTTTGCAAATAATTCATGTTGACTGACTGATGGCCAGTGAGCAATCCTGTGTCATTAAATCCAGCAGTCATTAAAATCCATCCTCCAGAGATGCTTTGGCTTCCCAAATCTTCACAGTTCGGTCACTGTCGAAAACACAAAGGTAAAGTTTATGATAATAATCAAAATTTGTAATTTTAACATGGCAGGATCGTAGTTCAACACTACTGACTAGTGTTCAACTATGTTAGGAGACTTACTCAGAGGCAGTGAACAGTTGGCTGCTGTTAGTAGCCAGGCCGTTGATTGGACTGTCGTGTCCTTGGACCTCACCGAGGGGTGCAAGCGAGTCAGTGTGCCAAAGGCGCAACAGCCCTCCTCTGCATCCACTGAGCAGAACCGGGGAGCCTGGCACCACACCCAGAGCACTAACCCAGTCTGCCTTGGCATTGACCGACTAGTAGATGCAATAACAGCCAACAGTTAGTGTAGAGTTTATCAGATTTACAAGTTTAAGTCACTGATATAAACTTTTTAATCTTGGGAAAAATCTTTGATGCACAATACCTGTAACAGTTTCTTACTGGCCAAGTCCCACTTTTTAATATAATAGTCTCTGGAGCTGCTGTAGAAAAAGTCTCCATGCACAGTGAGAGACTCCACGCTGTCCTGATGGACGGGGTCAAACGTATGGCAGGAGGTGATGCTACCCTGAGCGCCCTCTGTCACCTCAAACATCTGAAAAACAAGCACATTTGTTCTTTATATATATGGTGGTTATCATAAAGTTTGACGACTCTGTTCATTGCTCCCTGGAAGTATAGTTAGGGCTGGATCAGGTGATCCTCAATCCTCCCTTAGTTATGCTGTTGGTTATGCAACCCTCACTACCCTGGCAAGCAAAATATTACCCCATTGAAACGGGCAATTCCGGACAGTTGGTAGTACTGCAGGAAAAAAGTGTTAATCTAACAGATTAACACTTTTGTCCCCCCCCCCGCAGTTTTAAATCCCTGAAAGTGGGGACGTCTCTCCCAGAGCTCCAGTTCGGTGACACCATGTGCATCTTGTAGAGCAGTGGTCCCCCCCACACACAAACACATCCTCCAACCTCACACAAACTTCAATTTTTTTGTAAACATCCATCCATCCATCTTCATCCGCTTTGTCCGGGGTCGGGTCGCGGGGGCAGCAGCCTAAGCAAAGAGGCCCAGACCTCCCTCTCCCCAGCCACCTCCTCCATCTTATCCGGGGGAATACCAAGGCGTTCCCAGGCCAGCCGAAAGATATAATCTCTCCAGCGTGTCCTGGGTCTGCCCCGGGGCCTCCTCCCGGTGGGACATGCCTGGAACACCTCACTCAGGAGGCGCCCAGGGGGCATCCTTGTCAGATGCCCGAACCACCTCAGCTGGCTCCTTTCGATGTGGAGCAGCAGCTGCTCTACTCTGAGCCCCTCCCGGATGGCCGAACTTCTCACCCTATCTCTAATTTGTTTAAACAATTAAACAAATTAAAATAAACTACTACCTCTTTTAAATAACAGAAAAACAAACCATCTTTATGGTGTAATTATTTTACGTTTAGGTTTTTTTTTAATTGTGTAAGAATATTCAACATTGGTATCAATACATTTTTCAAAAAAAACACCTCTCTGTGCAGAATGGGTTTAAAAACATTCTGTGGCAGGATCAGCCTGATATTATTCACATTCGACTGTAACTTTACTGTTTAAAGAGCTAACATCTTCAAATTTTCAGGAGTAGTTATTCATTATAAGAAGTGTTTGTGAAATAAAAATCAAGAACGTGGGATATTGTTTGTCCGTGATTTGGACAGCCTAGCGCGACGCAGGGGGAAGCAAATTCTGGCGGGGATGCCTACCTTAGCACCACCGTTGTGCAGGTGAAGGCAAGATATCATCATAGTTTTTAGACTTTGTCTTTACTTTACAATATAAAGAGCCTTGAAGGAACTGTTGTAATTTGGTTTTATTTAAAAACAGAATATAATTCAACTGATTTGAGTTGAAAATCCTATTCAGACTATATATCTATATATATATATATATAGGACGCTGCTACAACACATATATGGCTACATTTTTGTGTAGCTTCCTACTTTAATATGATGGTCTTTGGAGCCGGTGAGCACCAGGTCCTGCCCGCTGCCCAACTTTTCGACTGTCAGACACATAACAGGCCCCAGATGGCCGGTCAGCTTCCCCGTAGATGCAAATCTAAAGAAAGGAGTCAAATTAAGAAATCATTACCAAAATAAATACCTCCTATGAAACTGCTTATAGCTAAAACTCCTATCGATGTTACTGTAACTCACTTGCGGAGGTCCCACATGCGGACAGCATTGCCAGCAGCAGCATACAGGAAAGAGCCAGTGTGGTTGAGAGTAATCTGATTGATCTGACTCTCTCCAGGTGGGATGGATAAACTCCGAGCAGAAGAACAGGTGTCTCCTGAGCCCACCTGTCCCGACGACCTTACACGTATAACAAAAATGCAAAACAATAAGATGGTGATAAAACGTAATGACAGATGCTGGACGGAGGGGCGCGTGAACTTACGTGAGTGTGCGGATACACTTGGCAGAGTCTCGTATGTCCCAAACTTTGATGTAAGCAGTGGAAACGGTGAAGACAAGGCTGGAAGTGTACCTATAATAACAGCAACAAGTAAGTAATCTATCCAAAGGTTAAATACAAAAACCAACGTTACTAGTGATTCTAGTATTCTGGTACCTGACTGAGACGACACTGCTGGGATGATCAGCCAAAGACATGATCTCCTGACCTGTCACCAAGTTCCAGACCTTACATGTCCGGTCTAGGAAGACGCACGAGCACAGGTCAGATTAAGAAACAAAAAGGAAAGAAATCATAGAAAACAGTCTTCTCGTGGTGGCCGTTTGAAAGCCGGTGCAGTTTTTACCTTTAGACCCTGTAAACAGCAGGTCATCAGTGGCGTCTACACAGAGAACAGGCTTGGTGTGGCCCTCAGCTACATAAACACACTGAAGTTTGCCCCCCCGGCTGTTCTTGGGGCTTGTTACAGGGTTGATGACACCCCTACAAACATGACACAACATTTTAGACTTTCACTAATCAGCTTTCTGCACCAGCAAAGCCTTGTAGTGGCATACTGTAGCTGACAGATTAAAGTGGTTAAAGCAGTGACAGAATGAAAGGGAAAGGAAGTACAGAGTTAACTATTCCCTCTGATTTTAGCTTACATTTGAAATTTAATTAAACATATTAAAGAGGCATGAATTACCTGTGGCCTTCAAACGCAGGCGAGTCCTCCAGCCTGAAACAAAATAATAATGGTTATTTAAAACTTAAATAAACACAGTTAAACTTAAAGGGCGTATTAGCATCCTAACATTTGCCTTTTGCAACAGTTTGCTCAGTAAAGCAGTGAAGTTCAGGCTGCTGGGTTCATGTCATTTTTGTAATCACCTAAATTAAATTATGGCTCATCAGGGGTTCATGAATGGCTCTGTTGTAATTATCCAGCTGCGGCCTGACTGACACATGGCTAAAACTACAAACAAACCTGTTCTTCTGATTAAAGGAAGTTCACACTTACAGGGATTTGTAGTCACTGGCTTTGGTTTTAGTTTCCGCTGTGCTAACTGGAGCTGCATGTACAGGTCCTGGGATCTGCGACGCCACGCCTCCTTTCTCGTGCATCTTCCTGCGGCTGAGCGGCGAGCGCTCCAGTTGTTTCCTCTCAGCTCCTGTAGGTGATCTGGATCTGGAACTACAGACGGTAAAGATTTCACAAGGGGTTTTGTTTTTCTGGAGTAATAACACGTAACATTTTAGCAGCAAGATATCACACAAACAGTCTTCAATATTTCAGAATGCTGAATGATGAGCACCGGAAATATCTGGCATTTCAGAAGAGAACTTTGATATTTTTGTGCCCTGCAGAGAAATGTTGCTTTTACCACTTACATGGCAGCTGGCCTGGCAGACAGCGCAGATGGGGAAACAGTTTGCTCACGGTCAGCGGTTTGACCAACCGCTTGACCCTGCATGTCTGCCGGTCCTTCCAGGCGCTCAGCAAGGGGTAGCAGAGGGGCTGAAAAGTCTCCAGTGGGGGATTCACAGGACAAATCTCCACTGCTGGCATAAAGCAATTCCATCTGTGTGGTGGTTCGCCTTCGAGCCTGGGGGACCAGAATAGTTTGGAACACGGACTCACAACTCACTAAGCAGCTAGTAATTATCCTAAATTCAACAAAGTATTGTGGAACTTCTGCTTAACTTTGGATGAAGTAAAAAGGAGGGGAATTGGAAAAATATGGATCAAATATTATAAAGTAAATTCAGTTTTAAATTTAAAAGCATTTTTTAACTGTTAAACGTAAAAAACACGGGGGCTTAAACAGTATGCTGCACATTGCCCGGCAGAGTACAGTACCTTGCTTCTTGGTCTGGATTCACCACACATCTTCATTAAATCTGATGCCAGTGTGCTGAAACACAGAATTTTCAACCAGTTATTCCCAGTACATGTTAGGCTAGCAGTGTTAGGCAGTACAATGTTTACCAATTTTATGATATTAGCATTTAATTTGCACCTGCACTTTCAGACTCGAGATATGCAGCATCATCCCTATGTTTTGTCTGAGAACGCTCTTCTTCACCAAAGAAGTGGGAAAAAAAGGAAAGAGAAAACACAACTGGCGTCTGGATAGAAAGTGATCCTCTTCCTCCTCACCTCAAATTTATCTCCAGAACTGAAGCCAGGACTCTAATGCACACGCTTGTGCATAAACACGCTCAGCAGATTAGACATCCAGCGCACCCCTCAACATTATGAAAGCTAATTTTAGGCTTTCAAGGGTTCTAAAAATCACACTTTGTCTCTGATAAACAGTTTGATTGCTTTCACACATGTGACAGTTGGCTCATATTACAGCTTGTTCGCTATCTGTATCTGAGTCTGATAATGTTAGAGCCACTTCAATGAAGGTTTCACAAATGCCAGCTAACAGCAGCTAACAGAGGTTAACGGCAGCTAACAGAGGCTCACAGCAGCTAACAACGGCTAACGGCAGCTAACAGAGGCTAACGGCAGCACACAATAACATGCAGGGAAAAGTTGCCTGCTCAACTACGTGAGCTACAATGGTACAAACAAAAACAGGCCTCGTCAATAACTAGTATTTGCTTTGTCTATATCCGGCTTCTGTACAAGCAACAAAGTAGTTAGTGACACAAAGTCGTTAGCATGCAATGAACGTGGGATTTCACAGATCCAGGCATCACTCGTTTAAATCGCAAAGACGGCAAGGGGCGAAAATGCTCATCAAAAGGGGACTTCTGCGATCATGATGCATGAAATCATGAATTACTTTTTTCTTCTTCTAACTGTGAACCTATAAAGTGCTTTTGAATTGATAACCTGTGCAGGTGTATATATTTACCTGCCCTCTGTGGCTGGACTGGGGGTGGATTCATCACTACTGCTGTCATTTCCGTTCTCTGCAATAATGACAGACACAAATAAAGACACATTTGAAAAAGGGAAAAACAAAGAAAAATGTGTCTTTGTGAGTGTGGAAAGCATGTGTGACTTCCTTGATGGCACATTTTAGATGTCAGGGACTGTTCAGAATGTTGCTGCAGCGGTTCATAAACTAGGTCGGGGGGTCGTTTAGTGTAGTTTTAGATAAAGGGTGATCTGGGAGAGAAGGAAATGGAGGAAAACGCAAGAGAAGACAAACACAGAAAGGCTGACACGCAAACTGCTGCTTCCACATAATCGCAGCTCATCCTCATGAAGTGGGACTGGCTAGCAGGTGGGGTGACACGTCATGCATATTACTGGCACAGTTACGACAGCCGGGTTAGTTTTTATCAGGACTGCGATGCACGTGATGCACACGGCAAGATTCCATCATTTTTTTCAAATGTAGATTTTTTTCTTTCTAATTTGGAAACTAATTGCACAAAAAAAAAAATCAGACTGAAAACAGTTCACAGTTTGGGAGCAACATTTAATGGAAATCGTGTAGTGTGCACGTGCTTTGCTCTCTCACGCACTAACGTACTGCTGTGTATTTTTGTCACTCACCTGGAGACAGGTAACCTAACTCTGAGCTCACAGCAACACCACAGAAAGAAACAAACAGAAATCAAAAATCAAAACCCAAAGATGAGGAAAAAGGCTACTCGTTATTTTACTGGCTTCAGTGACAATTTGATGTGTCATAGTGACAAATTCTTCACATCTCTTTTGGACAAGCTGAGGAAGCCGGTAAAGTAAAAAAGTAGCCACACACGGTTAAAAAGATGACTGAAAAAGGTGATTGCGCCCGACGGGCTCGGACCCGAGTCGATCTGTCGGCGCCCGCTACCTTGCAAAGCGCTGCCCAGCAAGGCGTCCAGCTCCGGGTTGATCTCAGCTTTCTCCTTGAGCATGTGGAAGAGCAACTGGTTCTGCGTGGCGCTGTTGATCTCCGTCTGCTTCAGCCTGCCCTCCATCACCTTCAGCTGGGAGTCCTTTTGAGCCGCCTGCAGACCCTGAGTCCCGGCACAGCCAGCAGAGAGATTATCACAGAGCTCTTTTTAATTGTTTGTATTCGTATAACGGAGGTCGACCTCCGCATCTGTTCAGCGCAGGAAACAAACATAATAAAGGCTCGGCCTCTTTCAGTTTAGTGTGAAGTAGTAATTACTTCCGCTTCTTCGTTTGTGCTCTCAGTCTTCCTCCTTTTGCCGCTGGGCTGACTGCATTTCCTCACTGGACCAATTAGGTTTCGCCAAATCTAATCTTATCTAATCTAATGGAGACTTAATTCAATCATGTTGTTCCATTAAAGGTCTCATTAGATTCAATCTCATAAAGGAGCCATGGTTACGAAGAAAACGGGCTCGGGATAAACAGGCAAGCTGCAAACGAGTTACCACGACGACTGCAAATAATCGCTATGCAATTAAATTCATAAAGCACTTCTACTTAGAGAAAGGTTGGTATCATAAAAAATAAACATTGTGATATTTTGTAATATTTATTTGACATGTCTGGTGTGAGTCATCTGTTGGTACCTTATTAATGGCCATAGTCATGAAATGGTCAAGTAGGAAGCGGGACTCAGATAGGTTACAGGAACTGATGACAGCAGCAGCATCCACGGTGTCTCCTTCCTCCTGCAGCCCACAGCGATGACACATTTCATAAAACATTGCTGCGAGAAACTTGACAACTTATTTCCACACAGTGTGATTTGATTTAAAATGAGGACAGCATCCTTCTTCCATAGCTAACACCAGCTATCAGCACTGCTAACACAAACAAGTTTTATAAACAGCAATTCTGTGAGAGATTTCCTGATGTGCTTGGGATCATCATCCCGTTCTATGACCCAGTTGGCCTCACTTCTGACTTTAAAGCACTTTGGTATACAGAGGAGTTCATGGTCGACTCAATGGCCACAAGGTGCCCGGGTCCTGAGCTGCAAATCAAGCCCAAATCATTACTCTGCCACCAAAAGTGCTTGGTCTGGTTTTCTCCAAATGTGAAGCTGTGCTTTACAGCGAAATATCTCCACTTTGGTCTCGTCTGCGTCTAAAGGACACTGTTCCGGAAGTCTTGCAGTTTGTTCAGATGCAAAATCTGCAGCAACTCTCTGGTGTAGGTCTTTATTGAGGATTGCATAGTCTGAATTTGGGGATAATTTTCTGGAACGTCTACTCCTGGCAATATTGGGGGGGGCACTGTGTTAAAACACAGCGGACATTCCCAGACCTCCAAATTGCCAAAACATCTGCTTTTATAGAGGTGCATTGAAGTGCATTTGATTAGAGTTGTACTTCTTTTTTAACAGGACAATTAAAACAGAAAAACATCTCAAACTGCCTGGATTATGAGAGCAAACATTGTTAGCCGCTATAAAACTTTCACCCACGGCTGGGATGCAATTTAATGAATCACTAGTCTGACACTAACCATCAGTTAGCAACCCAATTCTAAGCCTGCAGAGATTTCCAGCAACGCACATTTCAGCCAACACAGCATTACATACCACCGCTCTCAGTGCTATCTCATTAGTGACCCCAGGCTTACTATTGATAAATAATTGCACAGTTTAACCCAAGCGGCAGCAAATCAGAGGTTTTCAGGATCCGCGGCTCTCTAATTCCTAAATTGCACACTTTAAACTCAACAATTTGTGCAGCAGCTTAAAGAGCATCGTGAGTGGCTGATGGCATGAATGTGAGGTACAAAACTCAGAGTGTAAACGTTATACGTGCAAACAAAAAGTTACATGTATACACGGCTGATCAGCTGCCACCATTAGGCTGCTTTGGCTGCATTAATGGGCTGTGCTGCCGGTGGGTTGTTGTTTTATTGAGTCATTGTTGTTTTGACAAATAGGCGCCTGATGCTTGTTTGTCAAAGTGGGGCCCAAAATGCTCTGGTGCAGAACTGCAATTATTTCCCAAATTGATTGCCCAAGGGTGACAGCCCCATGCAAGCCCATTCTCGCTAATGAGGCAGCGATGATAGTGTTTGCATCATTATGAGCTGCGTGCGAGTGTGCGAACATCATACTGCCCTTCTTTTATGAAGCATTACAAACAGACTCGAATAAACACTGGGATCACGCGCGGCCGATTGCTGCTGTTCTCTCACCTTAGCCTCCTCCATCTGCATGATGTTGGCCTGGCAGTCGGCGATGCTGTCGTTGATGTAGTCGATGTTGGCGCTCAGGGACTCCAGCTCCTCGTTCAGAGATGCCAGGGAGCGGTCGGCGTCCGCGCCGTCTACTGCCGTTTTTTCTCTTTTCCTAGACACTCGCTCACGTCGTCTAGTCAGCTCCTCACGTTGCTGGAGAAAAGGCGAGAACAGAGGTTAGAAGGAAAGGAGGACAAAGAAGCATTTTAAAAGCATTTTAGTTGGTGCAACTACACACAAACATCTCTCTCTCTGCAGTAATTGGGCTCTAAAGTAGGAGAGTAGCAGTAAAACTCCTGTAGTATTCATCAGTGACAACAGAAACAGCATGACAGCTGGGGTGGAAGTGGGTTGCAAAGCAGCTTGCAGATGGGCAACAACTGTGTGCAGGCTAAAGCAGCTTAAGTAGTGGGGCCTATGTGAGTTCAGCAAACTGGATATTATCACAATACTTCTCAATACTTCATGTTATTGCGATTTTTACCATTTTGCATTTGCTGAGCATTGAAAAAAAAACTGTAATAGTGTATCGACCAGCTGATGTGGGCTCACGACCACCGTAAAACATTACCTTCAGTAGTCGGTTCATATCTGTCTCCATGTTAGAGATGGTCATCCTCTGCATGATGATGTCATTGATGCGTCTCTCCAGTGACTGCCACTTGGCCCTGGCTGATCTGTTGAGGTAGATACTTCCCATCCGCACTGGGGAACTCCTAAAGAAGAAGGCATTCTTTCAGACGTCTCACTCAGCTGACATGCACACTCATGCTGTAAATGCGCTAACACGGTTTACCTGGCTCCGTTGGAAGAGCTTGCACTAGAGGACTGCAGCCGTCCTGGGACTGCTCTATGAGAGGGTTCCTGAGGAGGTTCAGGTAGGCTCACTTTCCTGCTCACCTTTCCGGACACGGGCCTCACCTGGCGCCTAAGAGCGGTCACCTGAGACAGAGAACAGGTATAACAAAGCCACATGTAACATAGTCATCATTGCCTCCCTCAACTGCGTTTTACCTCTTCATTCTTCCGACGGAGGATCAGCTCCTGCTGTCTCTTCTGGGCCTCGAGCTGCCTCACCTGGTGCTGTGAGACAAGCTTGATTTTAGTTTTGTCTTTATGATCCAAAAGCAACTTTATAAGACATGAGTGTTCCTGTGCCTCTTACCTCAGCTCTGCGCTGGTCTTTTTTCAGCGAGGCTATCTCTCTGTTCCTCCTGCACTCTGTGGCCCTGTTCCTCTCCTGCTGCTCCTTCATCTGGCGCATCAGTGCCACCTGGTGGACAAGCATAACACAGCAAGTGTAGCATCGCAGCTACAAGACAAGTGTGAAAAGTGCTGCTTATCCCAAAATGAAAAGAAGGAGCTTTACTTTGGTTTTCTTCATCTCGGTCACATCCAGCTGGAGTTTCTTGAGCTGCTTCTCGTACTGCGACTGGTTCTTCAGCAGGCGTGCGTGCTCCTTTTGGGCAGACTGGAGCTTCTGCAGCTCTTTGTTCATGGAGGTCAGCTTCCTCTCGTACTCAGCTTTGATCCGTTTGGCCTTTTCCTCCGTACCGGACTCCACTGAACCTGTGGATGGAGTAGGTTTCATTTCCTTTGCTCTTTAATCCTCTTTGAACAGGCAGATCCTAATTTCTCCATCTTACCCATGTTGTGCAGCACTTTGTCCCTCTCCAGCTGCGTGTCTCTGATCTTGTTCTGCAGCATCATCAGCTTCTGTTCATACTGCTGTTTGAGAGTGTGCAGACGCCGCTGGCTGTTCTCCAACTCATCGATCAGCTTCTGCTTGATGGCGATCTCACAGGTGATGTTGGCCAGGTCGGCCTGAACGTTTTCTGCACACCCCAAAAAGAAACATGAAGTTCAGGGTGTGGTTTCTTTACAATCTGTGCACAGTTTTGTCTGGGGAAACAAAGATGAGCTCTTATTTTGATACTTCCTTCCATCTGGATAGCTGTACCTTTCTCATCCAGTTCTTCAGAGTCAGAC
Organism: Rhamphochromis longiceps; assembly: GCF_057381845.1. NCBI lineage: Eukaryota > Metazoa > Chordata > Actinopteri > Cichliformes > Cichlidae > Rhamphochromis > Rhamphochromis longiceps. The sequence continues at coordinate 38,707,935 of NC_140573.1, forward strand.
TCCTCGGATGTCTCATCTCCCGCCATCTCAAAGTCCTCTTCTTCTCCATCAGCATCCTCGCCCTCTTCATGGTCGCTGCCCTCCTGGTAAAATGGTAACAAACGCTGAGTAATATGTGACATTTACATATTATATTTACAGTTTAAGTTATTTAATCCAGCCACCTACCACCTCTGCCTCCTCGTTTCCTCTTTCCTGATCGTTGTCCGGCAGCTCCTCTTTGACAACACTAAAGGAGGGAAAGAGTGTTAGCTCTCTGTCTAAGAAGGAAATGCTACAGTCCCAAGAGTCAAATTCGGACTAACAGGAAGTTAAATCACAACAAATACAGATGAATGACACATGCAAATGATTATAGGCTTGATTAATGAATGATTTCATTGTGATTTCACAAACATGGAGGACACAGTGGGAGAGACGAAGAGATTAAACGATCAGTAACTACCATCCACATTACATTAGGAGCCGCCGCACACTGCAAAGATCTGCTGACCAAATGCCACACGCTACAGCAAAGTGTGTGATATTTATCAACTCCAGCTCCAAATTTAATATGTTTTCAATGGTTTTGGTATCACAAAACGTGATCTGATCAACACCCTGCAGTGTGCAGTGAAAGGGAAAAAGAGGGCGAGGAAAGAGCTGGTTAAATTCCCTGCTCCCTTTGCAGGACCGTGAACCGCCTGTAGGTGCAGAAAAAGTTAGTCGCTTCGGGAATTTGGAAAAGAAGGAAGACTTGGGTCGACAATCAGCTAAAATCACTTCAAGGGAAGGGCACAAATTCCATTGCCAGTTTCAGATTGAGTATTTGAACCCCATTTGTTGATGGGAGGCGGCAAACCTGGCGTCCTCAAGCTCATGATGGTGATTCTCTTCGTACTGCCTCAGTCTTCGGTGAGAAGGATGGAGGTGGGGAGGGTGAGGACGGCGGAGGTAAAGAGAGCAGACAGGCCACAGAATTTGGGGGAAAACGAAGGATGTTTATAAGAGAGAGACAGAGAGAGAGGGCGAGAGAGATCAGCAAGAGGTGAGTGACAAAAAACCCCCAAAACAGCAGCTCAAATGATGGATTTTGGTTATGGAGACGTAAAGAAAGGCAGATTTCATGTGAGAAAACCTGATTTAAAGAAAATAAACAGTTCTTTGTAACTTGCAGATCCCAAGCATGTATAGAAATAAAAATATACAAGACACATGCAGCAAAGGGATAAGCGATCAATGGCCTCCAGCGTGTTGGAGAAGTGGCGACTGAATGCAGCACACATTCCATTAAAGAAACAACAGGGTGTAAACTGCTAATGTAGGGAATCAGCAGATAATTACAACACGCCAAGAGGCGACACTCTGGCTGCACATTAACAGCTCTCCAATTTCTACTTCCTGGCAAAGCGGCTGTTATTCTTACGCACTTCCAGGAACGGACTAGAGCTTCACAACTGTGTGCCAACTTGAACATGTACCTCTTTTTCTTCTTTTTCTCCTTCTTCTTGAGTTTCTCCAGGTCTTTCTTGGCCATCTCGATGACGTCCCTGGCCTCCTTCCCTGGAGCGAGGAGGGCGGGGCCGCCGTACAGCGAGGAACGAGTGGAGGCCCGGGACAGGTTCTTCCTGAGGTTCTCGCTCACGGCCTCGCTCTCCAGAAGTTTGGCTCTGAGGAACGAGTTACATTACACAAACGTTACTGTTGCTAAACACTTGCAGCACATTTTAATGTGAAGTTATACTGTTGTTGCAGACACGTTCCTGTGATCTGGCTAAGGCTAAAATCTGGTCTCCTTTCGTACCTGAGCTCCTCGATTTCTTTGATGTAGTTCTGAATCATGTTGCCGATTTCTTCGTTACCTTCACCTACAATTAAAGGAAGTTAGGACTTTAAATGATATAAAACTATGTTAATTATAAAACTAATAGCTTAAAATCATTTCAGAAACATGCTTTAGTGGTTATTTTATCTGACATACTGGTTTAAAACATAAACTGTATATAAAAGACCGACATATCAGTAAGGGGATAGTGATTTGGGTTCCAAAAAAGAAGTCTATAAGCCTAATTATCCATAATAAGCATCATCGTCTGGGTCCGATTAAGCAGAGACACCCTCCTTCACTCCGCCCCCTCCTCAAGCTCTTCCTGGTTGTCACTGAGATTCTTCCAATCCTTCTGGGTCTCTTCTCTGTGGGATATGGCCAAAACACCTCACCTAGCAAGCGCTCAGGAGACGTCCTAATCAGATGCCTGAACCACCTCAACTGGTAACAGCTCTACTCTGACTACTGGTTACTTTGAAACTCACATATTACAACTGTACGTCCTGGGTTTGTCAATCAGATCATCCAGTTAGGCTAGGACAGGGTTACGGTGGAAAACCAACATGGCAGTAGGCACGATGCTCAGCTCAGAATAGACAGTGAGTGATTTATGAAGAAACACTTCAGAACTGATGACATCTTATCTTAGCACGTGTTAGCTTACTCACGTAAAACTGCAAGGGTGGACAAAAACCTGCCAACATGCTAGCGTTATAGCATGCTAACATTAGCATTTAGCCCAAGGCCCTGCTGTGTATATGGCCATACATAGTAAACGGACTGGTTCTTATGATGACGTCTCACTGTGAACCAACCAACCACTTTTTAAATACTAAAATCCCAGTTCTACAAAGATTAGAACTATATAAAAAATATGATACAGCATATACAGTATCAGCAAAACCAGCTGTGTCATGAGGCTGTGTAAGACATATGTTGTATGAGCTTTTTTGAAAATGTCCTACCTGCTTTGGCGAGAGCCTGGTTTGCCTGGTCACTGAGGATCTGAGTGAGTCGGGCTCTCTGGGCATCAATGGTCTCCTGCATGGCCTTCACTCTCACTCTCAGGTTGTTATTCTCCGTCTGCAACATGGAGTTTTCATGGACCAGGTCGTTCATGCCCTCCATGCCGTCCTCACCCACCATACGCTTTCCCTAAACAATCGACAAAAGGGCCAAATATTGCTCTGCTCATGTCCTCTACATGGACTGTATTTGTGAATGCATTCCCGCCTGTGCCACGCTCTTACAGTCTTGTACTCCATCAGCTCCATCTGCAGTCGTGCTATCTCTGTCCTCAGGGCGCTGATCTGCTGGCTGGCCCTATCCTGGTTCACCATCACCTTGTTCTTGATGTTCCGGGCCCGGTTGGCGTATTTTAGTGTGTTCAAGGTTTCCATGAAGTCCCTGTCTGACGGGCTGATGCAGGCGATCATCACAGTTTGACTGGAGGATGCAAGAATAACGATCAAGCCCGTTGATTTCTTACGGCTAGTATGGACATTTAAATGCATATCTAATATTTATTTGAAGAGATATCACAGCAGATTCTTCCCCACAAACCTGTTGCCACCTAGTGAGTCCTGTAACAGCCGGGTCAGTTTGGAGTCTCTGTAAGGCACGTGAGTGGAGCGCTTACTCCTGTCTCCAAGAGCACTGATGACATTTCCCAGGGCGAGCTAAGGAAGGACACGGAAGAGGAGAACAAGCATTCAGCCTTAGTTACCTTGCCATCAGTATTCACTATAAATAAGGTTATGGTGAAAGAAATCAACAGTGTAATGCCTATTCTGTCCATCAGGGGTCTCTCCTGCACCACGCACTGGTAAATGCTGGTCTCTTACTTGCTTTTCATCACTGTCCTATTAAATGCAGCTCAAACTAAATTAAGTGGCCAATGACAGCAGCGCAGTGTTTACTGTTTAAAGTTCTCCGTAGAGCTTCCTCACCAGCCCACAGTTGATGGAGATGCCCTCTTTCGCTCTGTCTCCTGTAGCTCCAGTTCTCTTTAATCTCTCAGAACCCGCCAGGTCCACAAAGTGGAACTTGGCCGTCAGAGTCTCAAACTCATCGATCTCTGAGTCGTTAGCCAGACGGTTATCCGTCGCGTTATCCTGGACGAAAAGGGAAAGGAAAGTAAATAAACAGAACTGCGACTGATGCAAACACACCAGTCCTCTGTTGCCTTTCATAACAATACTTACATTGTTGTCAGGGGAGCAGACTCGCACTTGGCACAAGTGGATGGTGAAGATGGCATGGGAGCGTGAACTCTGGACGTTCATCTGGGTGCTGGCGGTGGTGCGAGACAGAGCGCCCAGCTTCAGACACTGAATCATCTGTTAGAGGAGAGGTGGAAGAAACAGATGACAAAAAATTGTGTGCTTTCTCATATCATTTCTGAGCTGCACAGAAATCTAAACATAGAGACTGTTCCTAACCACTGTGATCGTTGAAGAGTTCAGTTAAGACACTTTAGCAGCTGAAAGGTAAAAAGACTACAAGAACTTAATGATGACTTCCTCACTGGGAGATGTGAGTCTCTGCTGGAGAGAAATCCTACTCACTGAATGGAAACACTACTGTGCAAAACTCTTGAGCAGCACTCATCTTTTTCTATTTAGCGAGGGAAAAAAAATCTACTTCTATGGATGTTTCTGCCTTTTGTTCAGTTCTTTGTCAGCATGATCCCACGCTGCTTCAATAATGTTGAGGCCCAGGCTCTGGAGATGACTGGTAGTGTTTCACTGTTACTGCATTGGCAGTGTTTGGGATCAGACTCAGGCCAGATGCATCTTCAGGTCCTGTGTCAGGTCTTTATTGGCTTTTTTTCTATTTCTTAACAGGATGACAGCATTCAGATAATGTTCATGTTTTATCCTCCACTTGTCCAGGTTCCTCAAATTTTTTAAAGGACATGCTGCACATGTTTTTGGCTAATAGCTCTTTGGGAATCACCTTGTTGCTGTAAAAATTCTACTTTATGCCTGTTAGACTGTTATCTCTGTGTTTTCCATGTGAGAACTAAATAGGCTGCTAGTAACTAAGCACTGTATGATACAATATGAAAAAATTGCCAGACGATTCTAGAGTTTATCGAGCCATCTGACAGATACATCCATCCATCCATTTGTTTCTGCTCATCCTTTTTCAGGGTCACTCGAGCCTATCCGAGCTGGCTTAGGGCGAAGGCGGGGTACACCCTGGACAGGTCGCCAGTCTGTCGCAGGGCTAACACACAGAGACAGACAACCATTTGCACTCACATGCGCTCCCGCATTCACACCTATGGGCAGTTTTGTGTTTCCAATTAACCTATGCCCCCATAACTGCATGTCTCTGGACTGTTGGAGGAACATGTTTGCACCCATGCAAACACGGGGAGAACATGAAAACTCCACACAGAAAGACCCCAGCCTGATGGTGGAATTGAACTCAGGACCTTCATGCTGTGATTCATGTTTAAAGTCTTAGTAGATTGGTGTTAAATGGCTTGACAAAAACCCCCAAAATATTCCTCTAAAAGTGGTCAGCTCAAGGACTGAACTGAAAAGGGGGAAAAAAATACACATATAGAAGGGCCTGAAGAGCTGTTCCTAAAGATCCCATTAAAAAAAACCTACTAAATGTAGGTGAACTATCAAGTAATGAAGGGTGGCTAGAAACTTTTGCACAGTGTAACAAGTGTATTTTTACAGCGTTATGAACGAAATGAGTTGAATCAGCGGTCCCCAACCCCCGGGCCACAGACCGGTACCGGTCCGTGAGTCTTCAGAGTTTTTATCATTAACTCACTTTCCCTGGGTCTTTTCCCGTGCGTTATGAATAAATCTTTTTTTTGGTACCTGTACTGGTTTTATTTTGTTGTATTTATCCGCGACAACTTAAAGGCCGGTCTGTGAAAATATTGTTGGACATAAACTGGTCCGTGGCGCAAAAAAGGTTGGGGACCGCTGAATTAAATTAGGATTACCACCATTGTAACAGGATTTGTGCTGCCGCCATCCGAGTTATTTTGAAAGCTTTGGTCCTGTCGTTTAGCCTAAATCTTCAGAACATGAGTCACTTTCTGAGTGGGTTTTTATCACAATTTAAGACATCACCCTCAAAATGTAAAACTATATTCTACAAAAAAGATCATTAACTTCCAGTTTGCGTAGGCTCATCATCTTGGTCCATTAAAGCTACTTATTGTGACCCCCCTCGCAAAATCCCCCCCAAAAAGCAGTAGTATATTTGAGCCGCTTTTAGCGTTTTTCCAGGTTTTCGAAACTGACCTCGGCTGCAGAGGTGACGGTGCGGGTGGTGACCCCCACCGTGTAGATGCCTCCATTGGCGTCCTCGTGGATTTTGATGTTGGATTTCTGCTTCCTGGCCTCGAGGTCTCGAGTCGTGTCGAACAAATCGAGCACCTCCTCGTTGTAAAGCTAAAAAACAAGAAAGTCATAAATAATTAACAAACAGCCGACAGATTAGACGACGTCGTGCAGAGCGTAAATTATTATGTCACTGTCGGAAGCGCCATTTTTTCTCTTCAGCTGCTGCCTCACCAGCTGTTAGCAGCCACTTGCTGGCAGTTAAAAATAAAGCCGGGCGCGACCTCGGAGACAGGCTAATGACAGTTTAATGGCAGTCGGGTTATCTGCGCACTTTAACAACCTGAACTGATACACCCTATGCCGACCTTTGACCTCTTGCTGTCTGCATGCTCTCGCTATGTCTAACAAACTGACTTTAAGTTATTTCAGTGTTATTTATCAGCTTGCTGATGATGTTCGATGTTACCAACTGAGTTGCTCTGCATTGTTTGTGGATGTGAGTGTGTGTGTTTCTGCACCTCCAGGAACTGTGCATTGATCTTGAATTCAGGAACAGGCCTGCCCTGCTCAGTGGCGGCCTGTCTGCGCTCCTCGATTCCTCTGAACAGGTGGTTCACGGCCCGAGGAATGATGCCCAGCTCGTCCTCTCCGATGTTGACATCGAAGCCAGTTCCCATGGTGTACGTCTTCCCCGAACCCGTCTGGACAGGGAGGAAAAGACGGGGGATGGGCCGGAGTCATGGTGACACAAAGAGGAATGAGACATTGGGGTTCAAATTCACACGTCACCCCTCTCCTCCCCACCGAAACGCCAGAGAGGCCCCGACAGGAGCGCGTGCGTGTTTGTGCCGACAGATGATCGAGAAAGACAGTTTTATTCTGCACGGCCGCACCTGTGTGATTACCGTGTTTGTGTGCATGCGTGTGAATGAGTGTGTTGGGCCGCTGCCGTGCCCCGTGAAAGGCGCTTTGTCAGAAAAATAACGGGCGAGGGAACAATGTGAGGACAGAATAATGAACACAAAGAGGAGCTCAGAGGAAGGGTAAGAAGAGGGAAGTTTAAAAAGCAGTTGTTCAATGACAGAGTGTCTCTTTGTACATTGAATTTCAATACAAAAACCCTTTAAATCACACTGAATAAAACTAAGCTGTTATTTTTTGCCTCTATAGTCCTCAGTGTGGCTGCACCTTCCTTTCCTCCGTTGCCTGTGAGTAAAGCATTGGTGTCATGCTGAGGCTGTTCCAGGCCTTCACTCATATTCACAAAGGCCAAAACATGGTGTTGTGTCGATAGCAAGGATTAACAATGATGAGAGTGACCGGTTCACCACTGAAGGTGATTTTTACTTTGTTTCCACACTGATGCATTAAATTAATGTTGTTCTTTTTTTGATTTGTGACTACTATGACATTGAGGCTAATTATCTGAACGCACTTTAATGAACACTAAATCACTGTGCAATTAATTCTGTTGGTATCGGAAGTTACCGATATTTGGATCATCACCGCCACTGGTCAGAACAGGCTAAGAAAAAATTGAGCCTAACACTTCAGACAGTTGAGCTGTTTTGCATTGCACAGGCCTTAATGTTACCGTACAATACATACATCATCCACTTTTTTCACAATTATACACTTGCAGAACTATAACCTCTACATAAAACAAAAGGATTTTGCATATCTGTCCATTTCAAAACCAAGGTGGACAAATGACCTTGCTGCTTTCCTCTGTTTCCAGTCTTTTTGCAAAGCAACTGTGGAACTGGCTGCCATAGCTTCAGAGATGAGAGTGGCACCAATCAACTGCTTTCAGGATGCATGTTAGTCTATAATGTTTAAAGCCATAAAATATGTTTTGACTTCTTGGTTTACTTTCCTGCTCTGGCATAATGTGAAGCAGACACTTTCTACTTTGTTTTGATTGGATAACAAACTTCCATATCTATCATTCCCTCTTATTCTAATTTATTAGAGGCAATACAAAGCTGTGGTGATGAGGACATGTTGGAACATATTGGCAGCACAGAGCTGCCGAGGCTCCTTTATTGCCTGCCTACCGATGTGAAAATGAAATCAGCTTCATATCACATGATGCCATAAATCTTTTGTTTCTGGAAGGAGTGCCGCTCCCTTGAGAAAAACTTTGACTGAATGTGAATATGTGACTGAGCTTGTGTATATTCATGCCATACCGGTGTGCTGTTAACATGAGTAAAAAAGGCAACGCTCCATGCCCTTCTACCAATACGTGTGCAGCAAAAGCCTGCTGACTAACCTGTCCATATGCAAAGATTGTGGCGTTGTAGCCCTCAAGGCAACCCTCGATGAGCCTCTCGGTGCAGTGGGTGTAGATCGTCTCCTGCTGGGTGTCCATATCGAAGACATAATCATAGGTGAAGGCCTTGTCCTTGCCCAGGACCACTTGGGGTTCTCCTGGCATCACATACGTACAGATGTGACAGCCCTCAATCTTCTCTTTGGGCAGCTGAGGACGAATCCTGGCAGACAGAGAGGGAGAAAGAGACCACAGTAGAGGTGAGACGTGGCTCAAGACTTGGGATAGGTTGTGGAGGTCACGTATGGGCAAGTTACCTTTCAGAGCTGGGAGAAGAGCTTTAACTGTTGTTAATGTGACAGTGTTACCCAACCAATGATCATCTCCTATGTCTAACCAAGTGGATTTATTGCTTATAAATAACATTGACTTTATTGGCTTAATGGTGCAGCTAAGCTGAAGACAGAAACAGTTTTCACTGAGCATGTCTTTTTATGCATGTGGAAACCAGTGTCAGCATGCTGCCCGTGCACTGTACAGTGCCCGCACTGTTCAGGAGTGAGGGAGAGCGAGCGAGCTCTGGGTAAACAGTCCCACCCATAGATTTCATTAAGGAATTGCTCTGTTTGCCTTCCTTCAAATAAAAACACTTCCCCGTTACATCATTTCCTCCTCCGCTTTTTATCACTGCACTAACAGTCGACCTGAAGAGGAAGTGGAAATGCTGAAGGGAAATATTTGGACAGGGAATTAAAATGGTGAAAACTGTTTATAGCAAACCCTGGATGAAAATAGGAATAGAAAACAGTTCTATTAGTATCAATACTGCAATACTCGTAGAAATAAATGGTAAATTATAATGATGGGCATGTGAAGGAAAACCTCACAGTTAGCAGGAAGTAAATGGATTCCTTCAAAGGCCACAGTCAAACCCCAGAAAGGTTAGAATAACAGTGAAAAAACAGACTCTCAGAATAGAAAAGTGTCAGTACTGTTGGTGTCCTCTGGTGCTCATTAACTCTCAGTGTATGTGTGAGGATGTGGCACTTTGCATGAAGTCTGTACTATATCACATTAGTCACAGCAAGAGTCTACAGAAAAAAAGCAAAAGGCTTAGAAGGAAAGGAAAAGAAGGATGTTGGTGAAGCTACAGTAGCAAAGGTCCACAGAGGTGTCATTGTGCGTGCGTGACATCAGATCCCAGCTATTTAGCAGGCTCCCTCTCTGGGATTACAGCACTGATGAAAGCAGGACAGAGGCAGACAGTCCTACCTGCAGTAACTGTATTCCCGTAAGAGTATTATAACTGTCAGCTCTGTGTTGTGAAGAGAAGTCCCAAAAAGTTCAGCTTTCCTAGCAGGATTTTCCTGACATTCACTCAATTGCATGCTACAGCAAAAGGCACAGAGAACTTACAAAGCATCAGATCTCATACAAAAACAATTTCCACAGCATTGGATGGAACACAGTGAAGACAGTCATCAAAAATCAGAGACATGTCCAGTTGTACACTGGTCCCTCGCTTTAACGTGGCCTTGCTGTTTCACAGATTTTTTTGTGCAATTTTGCATGCTTTTTTTGTGTTCTGCGTCCTGATTGGCTGTAGACCATCGTCAATCAATCTCCTCTGTGCCGTGTCTCCTGTCCAGTACAGAATGCGTTCAGCTTGTTATATTTACATAAATCTTTGATCGCTAGCAGTGTGACTCTGAAATGTATGAACTGTATGTTTCTAAGTTTTCTCCCCAACAAACACAACAATGTTGACAAAACGTAGGCAGCTGCGGTAGCACCCGGAAGGCAGAGGAAGATGCTAACCATCGCACAAAATGTTGAACTTCTGGACATGCTAAAGGAAGGTAGAAGTTACTGTATTTTTTGGACCAAGTGTTTAAACAAGAAAGAAAAGTGTGAAAATGTTCATGCCTGTCTGAGAAAAGTGTATAAAGTGTGTAGTGACAACTTTTAAAGCCGTAAAACATCTATAATAATTGTAAAAACTAAAGTTGGCTACTTCACGGATTTTGACCTATTGCAGGTTATTTTTAGAACGTAACTCCCGCGATAAACGAGGGACCACTGTAGTTAATGAAAAGACAAGACAAACTGGTCAGGGAGGCTGCCAACAGACCTGTAGCACCACTGAAAGAGTACCAGAACCAGTACCAACCAGTACTTTCAGGTAGAGCAGGGCAATATGACCAAAAATATTTATCACGATATACATTTGAAAATTTGCGATAACGATATAACTGACGATATAATTGACACTAGACAAAATACTTTACAACTCCTCAACTTTATTAGTGCAAAAAAAAAAAAAAATCAATGTATTTTCACTTAAACAAGCAGCTGTTTTAAGTGCATTAAAGTTATATTAAAAAAATTAACAGTGCAAATGCAAATTCCTTGCTGACAGTTTAACCAAAAGGCATTTCCAGTGGAAACTGGCCGACATATCCTCAGCATAACCATGTATAATATCCACAAAAGAGGTTATACACACACAATACGGTAATATTATGTTGAAGCGCAGGACGTATCACTCCGCGAGGCTCCTGCCTACGATAGCCTTAATGCTCCAACAATCCATCAAGCAGTGCGGCTTCGTAGCTTAGCAAAGTCGTACCGAAACATTTGACAGATTCTCGAGCGCCGTGTACATAAAATCGTTTCAAGGTCAGTAAACACAACCAGAATTCATACATAAGGCACACAGGATTATAAGGAACACTGTCGATTTTCAGAAAAAGCAAAGGATTGATTTTAAGTGTGCCGTATTTTCCAAAAAACACAGTAATAACGACGGCCTGCTAGCATGCTCTACCAAAAATAGTGCTTTGTTGTGTATCTGACGGATGAACGCTAAACCAGTTCCACACCACTGAAGTTGCAGCATTTTTACAAACCAATTCTGGTTCATCCGTTTCATTCAACGATCCACTTTTGCCCTTCTCATTCTGTGTTGCCACCATGTGCGTATGAAAACAAAGGCACTGCGCATGCGCGTTTTACCCATATTCTATCGCGATATTTCATTTTCTTATCGTTGCCCAACATTACACTGGTATTACCGTGAATGGTATGATATAGCCCAGCCCTACTTTCAGACAAGAACTGGTTGTGTACTACACACTAAAAAACTAACAGTCTCCACATGTCTGGTCTGTGGGGTAGGGATGCAGGGTTGGTGAAGCATGGTGGTGGCAACATCATGCTTTGGGGCTGCTTTTCTTTTGCTGGAACTGTGGTTTTAGTCAAATACTAAACTTTTGATCTGAAATCCCAAGCATACATCCAAATCAACAAATAAATGGCTTCACCGGAAAAAAAGAAAATTAAAGTTTTGGAATGACCCAGCCAGAGCCCAGACCTAAATCCAGTATAAAATCTGTGAGCTAAAGAGGGCTGTGTGCAAGACATGCGCTCCTACCCAACAAGACTGAATGCTGCAATTAAATCAAAATGTGCTTCAACACAGTTTTAGCATAAGGGTGCGCACACGTACAACTAGCTTATTATTGTCTTATAGTGTCACATTAAAGGTAAGAAAATTTTTGAAATGATTTATTGTGATCTAATTTTTTTAACATCAGAAAAACCTGGCAGTTTAACAAGTGTGTGTACAACTACACTACAAGGCTTGTTGACACAAAGCTGATAAGAAAATGTCAAGTTAATGCATATTTTTAAAAACTACATACATCAGAGGTGGCTCCAGGTGAAGATGACGTAACTATCAGGTCATCTGAGAAGACTGTGACTTAATGGCACGACGGCTGAGAGCATTACAGGAGTGAATCTGCATTAATCCCCTTTGGCTAGCTTCCCAAAACTTGTCAGAGAGCTTGTAATCCAGGTAACAATAGAGGCACTCATTGCAGCTTACAGTGAGGGCATTAAGTCACTCAGTTATTGTTCATTTGGGAAGAAAAATGTAACAAAGTATGAACTACAGCAAACACATTTAGAAAAAAAAGGATTTTTTCTAATATAGTTAAGTATAATTAAATCAGTGTTTTCTCCAAGAGGGACAAAAAAAGCCTCTACAAATGTAGTCTCCATTTAGAATAAATGCCCAGTCTATCTGATTACGTTCGCCTTAACAAAGCAGTGATGCACTGTTTGTTTTGTTGCTTGTTACGACATCTCCGGGGTCCTCCATTTAGAAATGGACCAGAGAGAGGAAAATAAATGTCTGAGGAAAAGATAAAGAAAAACAAAGGGCCAGGAAAGACTGGACATGATGGCTACAGATGGAAATTGCACCCACAGTGCATCTCGTCTCAAACTCATTATCTATCTTTGCATAACAAGACCTTTATACTGATCTCATTCAGCCTGTCATTTTTTCTTTCTTGTCACAGTAAGATGCACCACTGCAAATGAATAACGACACACTGAATGCACTGCCCTCGCTGTTCAGGAGGGCGAGCGTGTCATTTTATGTGCCTAGGATTTTTAAGCTCGGTTCTGTTTGGATCCAAAAGCACAGACTGCAGTCTCAGCTTATATTTAAATAGTAAAAGTGTCGTACGTTATTTTGGGAGCAGCTGGTGAAAACTGCATGATAGCTAGACAAAACAGTAATAGTTAATAGAATAAATTCATGTTTTCTGGGTCATGTTGGTCTATGAAGCCATGCTTGGATGCCTCTGAATGCTCAGTGGGACAAGAAAAATGCTCTATAATGCCAGTCTATCTCCATTTTACAGTATGCTAACTATCCAAAAACAGCAAGACACAGATATTTGAAAATAGGCTCAAGTCATCACTCTAGGCAATGCAGGAAATAACACTAATGTGAGCCGGTAAGCGCTGTTACCAGCTCAGCCCTCTACCTGGCACACCCTCGGGCCACAGTCTTTTGGCCTGTAACTTCAACAACAGTGAAACAAGCTCTGTAAAGAAGAGCTTCTGCCTGTGTCTAAACCAACTTATGTATTCAGAGGGTGTGGCATGTTTTTTTTGTAGCTCACAGAATACAGCTAGAATATTCCAGTAAAAACTGTGCCATATTTTGCTATGCTTAAAAAATTCTGGATTAAATGGCAATGAAGCACTGCTTTTCATTGCCAGAAGTCTGTTAAATCCTGTCAGTGAAACCAATGATACTACAGTATTACCAACACCCACGTTTGTTAAGTACACTTGTACACTTTCTCACCTTCTAAGACTTAAATGCAAAGAGTAACACCACTACTACATCTGTGATCTAAATACACAATGACTGGGCACATTTTTTTTAGGTACACTGTTGAACTGGTTGTTAGCAAAATCATTTAATCAGTCAGTCACATGGCAGAAACCCAGTGCATTGAGGTTCAATCCAAACATCAATAAGAAAGAAAGATTATTCTGAATGTGGTAATTAAGATGTGGTAATCTTAATGTCATTAATGCCGCAGGTCGGAGGGGAGTGATCACTTTGGTTCACTCAGATAGGAAGGCAATAGTAACTCAAATAACAATTCATTGCAACCAGGGTATGCAGAAGAGCATCTCTGAGCACACATGACACTGAAACTTGGAGTAGATGGGCTACAGCAGCAGAAGACCACACCACCTGCCACTCCTGTCAGCTACGAACAGGAAATTGAGGCTACAGTTTGCACAGGCTCACTGAAATTGGACAACAGATGACTGAAAAACTGCTGCCTGGTCTGAGAAGTCTTGATTTCTGCTCTAGCATTCAGGTGGTAGGGACAGAATTGGGCATAAATCCATCCTGGGCTATTAACGATTCAAGCTGCTGGTGGTGGTATGATGATTATTTTCTTGGGACGCATTAGTACCTTAAAGCCTTTAAGACACATCTTCTGACGGCTGCTTCTAGCAGTGTAACGCTCCTTAAACATGACAATGAGTTAATTATATTCAAATGGCCTCCACAGTCACAAGATCACAATCAAATAGAGCACCTTTGGGATATAGTGAAATGGGAGACTGGTGTCATGGATGTGCTGCTGAAAAATGTGCATCAACAAAACCCGAGGAATGTTTCCAAAACTTGCTATGCAGAATAAAAGGCAAAAAGGCGCAACACTTTACTTTGGTATGTTAGGAAGTATAAAGAAATGAGTTTTGAATGTTTATATGAAATACACCTCTATTATGAGTAGTCACTGGGTGTGTGCATACTCACAACTAATGCAAGTTCTGGCATCGGGCATTTCAGCTAAACATAAACAGAAGTGAGAGGTGTGAAGTGTGTTCTGCTGGTGTATTATTAGTGCGACTGACTGACTTTAGCAGTGATTATAATCTGGCAACCTTCACTCTGGTTCAACCCAAAACACTCTTCATCTGTTTGAATAAAGGTTTGCCCTTCAGCGCAGTGCAGACTTAGAGCACTAATCCACCTTTTAGAGCAGCACACTCATGCTCTGCACGGCTGTTTCTCCAGGAAATTTCAGTTATCTGCTTATGCATTAACACGCACGCACGCACGCACGCACGCACGCACGCACGCACGCACACACACACACACACACTTTCAAAGCTTTTTACACACAATTTAGGTGCATCTTATGATTTTACCTTTAATTTTAATTCTGTGAGGAACATAAATAACTTTTTCATAGTGAAACTAGAGCTCTACAGTTAGATTAACAAATAGTTGTAAGACAAAATGCATACTGAAAATCTCAATTTGGAAAAAAGTAAACATGTTTGTTTAATATGACTAACTTTTTTAGAAAGATTAATTTTTTTAAATCTAGATTTCACTCTTTATGCTTGGCTAAGCTAGCTACCTATCTCGCTATTAACATGTGCAGCTAAAAGTTTGTAGGTTGCGAGTCGTTATGTAATTTAACTTATACACACTGCCACACTGATCTAATATGTACACTTGTTTAGCTTGTTGGCTTTTGGACAAAGGTGAGAATAGTTTCTACTGAGGATTTTGCAGTCACATAACCGCTAACCAGGTCACATTAACTTGGCCACCATATTGGTAGTCTCAAGTGACTAATGCCCTAGTCACATAGTGACTATCTGGCAACCAGTGAAGGAAAAATAGGCATTCACCAACCGGTTGGTAAGCTGTTGCTGGAGGTTGACGGCAGTCACCGTTTCAATTATTTTGAAAGCCCCAGTCACATGGGAAAAAATTTCTTTGCAAATACGTCCTTGTGATTGCACTGTTCGCTAGCAGATGTAGTTCACATGGAACACGCCGCCTTGTCTGCAAACATTTGCCAGCTATTCTCTGAGCAGTAAAAACCGAGACACAAACTGGAAATGGACACCATTTGTCTTCAAAGTAAACGTTCCTTCTTTTGAAAAATGTTAGCACAAATTTTTACTTTCAAAGTAAATACCCTCAGTTTCTGGTTTGTATTGCAAAACGTTTTACTACCGCTCAGATAGTAGCTAGCAAGTGTTTGCAGACATGTGGGCATGCTCCATTGCAAACTACCATTGACCAGTTTTACCTAGGAGTTACGCTACAGCTAAATGCTAGCTGTGCTAGCATACTCTGCTAAAGTCCTGAAAACATCCGTGTAGTCACCAGAAGGTGCTGTCAAAGGAAGCTATTGTTCAAAGTTGCACTTTGTGGCTATTGTAGCTTCAAGTATACTGCTATCAGACACATTAAAAGAGCATGTGCTGAAAAATAGTAACATCCATTACTAATTCACTCATCAAATCACTATGCAGATCAAGTCTGACTAAAGATATGGAAGAAAACTGAGCAGCTTTTTAGCACAGTTCAATAAGAGAAGCCACAGCCTGTCACTGACTGATGAGGGGAATTTAGCGACCGAGACAGCGTTCACTGAACCATTAAAGAGATGAAAAGGAGAAAGGCAGACACACTACCCTATATGCACACATACCTATTCAAACAAACACACACACGCACACACACACACACACAAACACACAGGGGGGATTTGTCAGCCTCTCTCCATGTGACAAGTCCTGCTAGGCTCCTGCTCTCACTCTCATTATTGCGATTATGGTGAAAGCCTGAGAAACAGTGAACTCCTCAAACACACACAAAAACACAGGCTTCATATATATAGCCTGACTATAGACTGACTGAGACCTGCTATTGTGACTGATAAAAGGAATCAACAAGAAACGATGACACACTAATAAAAAGGAGGCGAGTCACTCCATGACCACCATGCTGCTTATCTCATCCTTCCTAAAACACAGCCAGTCAAATGCTGACATCAGTATTACTGCCAATAAGAAAATCAATTCAATTCCCTAGAGCCAGTTCCTGTGCATCATCACTAACAAATCAACATTAACAGTAAACCTCGACATCCGATTCCTACTTAATTTAATCCTGTGTGATTTATTTTTAGCTTTAAGCACCACTTACAGCTGAGGGCACTGAGTGATTCAGCAAAAACAGAAAGGCACATCTGAGCCAAAGGGCAGCAGACACGACTCTTTTCTCCGCATTTCACAGTGAAACCAGCAGAGTCACAGTCACATCATCACAGTCATATATTTTTAGATCCCGAAACACTTGGAGTTAGTTGGTATGAGCAGTGCTGACTGCTAACTCAAAATGAGTATAACCAAATTTTATATTTGTTTGACTTGTTGTTGTTTTTTTGTTTGTTTTTTTTTTTTACATGTGATATTAGTATATTAGTTACAGATTATTATAATCAAACACATACTGATTATTATACAAGTAGAAGCCTCCAGGCAACATCAACTGGCAAAACTGCAGTTCCTCACATGGCCACTTGAGGCAACTTAAGAAGCTGCAGTAATTTCTCTTGCCAAGTTCCCCCTTTATGACAGATAGCACGTGAATTTTTATAGAACTCACCTGTTTAAGCTGTGCATAGCTTTAAGAGTATATGTTTCTACAATAGAATCACTGTGGAGACTTCTTTGTGTTGCTAGTTTTATCGGCATATCTAAAAACTACAAGAAAGACCGTGTGCGTCCTCCTTAGGGATTTGAAGCCTCAGGTTTACACTGACTGGTAATTATGTAGCAATGTGTTTCAGGTCATTTCACAAAGAAATACGAAATACAAAAGTAATATAACAACTAGTGTAATGAGATACTTTTGTTAGAGTTTAATGAGGTAACTTAAGGCATTATTTTTCAGAAAAGTAACAAGTATTGTGTAATAAGTTACTTTTTTTGAGGGTCAACCCCAAGACTGATAACAATGAATTATGAAGGCACTTTGCTAACCAAGCCGGCTAGCCAGTTGTAGCAATTGCGAGACACTTAGGAAGTCAAAATTATGAGATATGTAACTCAAAATAACTCAGACAGTAACTCCAAAGTTTTGAAATAAAAACCTGAAATGTTGAACAGTGGAAAAAAAATACTTTTGTATTTTAAAGAATAGACTATCACTCTATTCTTTAAAATACAAAAGTATTACAAATGAGCTATTCATCAACTGACATATCCCAGGTCCAAATTTACTTTAGGACATAAAAAATATGTTCTAATTTAATGCTAGTAGAGTCTAATCATCTTATTAGGAATAATTTAACCGAACTGGGAAAATTACCCAAAGTAAATGTAACACTGTCAAACATAGCACATGTACAAATGTAAAAAGTGTCCACCTGGTAAAAGAATAAAAGCCTAACTATATGTCTGTAGTTAGCTAGGTTTTTGTAATTAAGTAAGTAAGTAAGTAAGTAACACATTATTCAAAGTTTAGATAATTAAGTTTGTGAGCTGCATTTTTTGTGCAACTGAGAAAATTACAGACTAAAGCTAATGGCATAAACCTAGGGTGTGAAATTTGGTTTCAAAACTGAGTTTACAAGTGAAAGCAGAGTTTTGGCTACTTGTAATCATTTTTTGTTCTTTGTTCTTTTTCTAGACACCTCAAATTAAAAAGAAATCCTCTGTAAAAACTCGGGTGAAACAGTTGAAGTTGTCCGTAAGTTGTTGATCTGAGTTGACTGTAGTTTTTTAAAGTGCTTTAACTGCAGATTGAAGAGAGAGATGCTACCCAATAGTGGATAATGAGGCTATAAGCAAGTCACAGTAACACATGCACACCACTCACTGGTGCATACAATCTCACGCACAAGGTCTACCTCGTCATTTGATGCTAATGTAACTGAGACAAGGGAACTGCAAACACTCAGATTTCAGTGACACTTCCCAACTTTCTTCGAGCCAAAGTTCTCTGTTGGGAGGTAAACACCGAAACTCTATTCTTCCGCGCTCTAAAAAGGAAACATAACTGTAGTGCGGCTCTAATTTACATTCTTTTAAACGTGTGCAAGTGTGCATCAAGAACACCTTCAAGTACAGCATAATGACTACCTTATATAACAACACGCACACTGTACGCCTCTTTAAGCCAGCAGGTGCACAAGTTGTGTTTTTCCGTTGTGTGTGTGTGTGTGTGTGTGTGTGTGTAGACTAGCTTGTGTAATATGTTCCTAGTAGCCTTGGGCAAAGGGAAGAACAAGGAGGTACAGAAATGACACAAGGAGAGAAAGTAGATCCTAAGTACAGAGCGAACCCTCCAGCCACAACGAGCAGCTACTGCTTTAACTCACCACAACACAGCACGGCTGCATTTTTAGTAACAGCCTCTATTGTCTAGCAGCTCGTCTTGAGATCTAGAGCCAATTCATTGGGTCACTCTCTTCAGTGTGCTGAGAGAGTCAAAGAGTCAGTCGAGAGATTCATCTGTACAAGAAATTCATTGTTAAAATGTGGGACGTGTGCACAGATGAAATGGTCAGGTTACATCCAAAAAACCCTCCAAGTTAAAGCCGATAATTTGGGTTGAATTTAAACATCTTTTGAAACAGCTGTAAAGCATTAAAATTGAAGGTGCAGTTAAATGTAACTACAAGAATACCATACACCAGAAGGACATCTATCCAGCCATCCATCCAGGAGCTTTTTTGGCACAGTTTGGGTCTACTACCTTTACAGATTATGGTCAGTACAAAGAGTTAAATTATTTCTATCCTCATGAGATAGACTTTTCCAAGGTAGTAGTACCCCCATACACAGGATCACAGAATTGCTCAAAGTGTACGACAATGATGTGAATCGCACGGCCTTTGCAGGGGTGAGATTTTAACTCAAAGTCAACCCTTTGAGAGATTTTGGACAGATATACTGTCCTTCTTTGTCATCAAAACACCAAAATGAGGTCATAACTTTCGTACAAATGCCGTTCTGTCCCTCTGGTAGTGAATGTTTGTAAAGCTCTTAACCCTCACATTTGGCATTGTCAGGGTAAACATTTGTTTGCCTTTCTCTATTTTAATATCTTGTTTAAAATAGATTATCACTGTCAAAGGATCAAGCTGATAATTTATCGCAGTACAGTAAGAAACATGCATCTCTAGTATGCTTTGCAAGATGATATGTGCTCCACAGTTTTCTCCCACCTCAGACAAAAAAGAAAAAAGATCTTGGGAATTTCCATTCTTTCTCAGTGAACGATGCATTCGTGTCATTTTGCACTTGGTGTTCTACAGAAGCCAATAAAGAAGTATTGTATGAAGCCCACCTTTAATCATTCTTTTCTCTGGAATCTGGTGTGGAAACAACAATGGTGGTGGTGGTGGTGGTGGTGGTGGTGGTGGTGGGGGGGGGGGGGGGGGGGGGGGGGGGGGGGGGTCGGAAAAGACCGAGTAGGAAAGAAGAAAAAAGAGGGCATTCTGCTGACTCAGGCTTTTTGTTTCCCTCCCTCAAGCTGCCCTTAGATCTGAGGCAGTCCAGTCACAGGGGCATCGCTGCACACCCCTACACGTAAAAGGACCCAAGGTTGTCATGGTAACAGCTAACATGAGTCCACGCAGGCTGCCAAAGGAAAAATGCGACGGGGTCACGGATGAAAGTTCTGACAGCTTCCTGGGTCAAAGATCGCCGGGCAGGAAGGAGGGAAAGGTGGAAGAGGATGGTGGTTATCACCTTGAGAGGCAGCCAGAGAGGGCATATCAGCACACGCACACACACACGCACACACACACACACACACACACACACACACACACACACACACACACACAGGCCTCCAGCACTGATACCGGCTTAATAAAAACATTCCATTTTGACAAGGACAGTTCGGCCCATAATGGCACATGTGGGAGTCACGCGGAAATTCAAGAAGGCAACACAAACACAGCAAGCATGAAACAAGCAGGACAGTTTTGAAATGAAGCTACAGTAAACAAATAAATACTAATATTAGGAAAAATCTATACTGAACTAACCTCTGCGCTATTTAGACAGAACTTATTGAATATCAGTAAAAACATGATCACATGACAGAAGCTGGCAGATGGCTTGCAGTATGCTTCTCTTTGTGTCTCAGTTCACTTGAGTTGATTCATGAATATTTATCGTGAATACGCTTGGATGGATGCTGGTCAGAGGAGGCACACACACACACACACACACACACACACACACACACACACAGGGAGGTTTTGGTTCACCGCAGCGGACGCACGGGCCTTTGCCCTCAAACATAATCCACAAAGGTCAAAGAGGAGGAGCCAGTAGGCGTCAGACAATCTGGAAAAAGCAGCTGGGTGCTGGTTTCTAACAATACTTGTTTTTATTGTTGTTATAACACAGAAACTTTATTTGGTACCTATGCTTTTTCAATGTCCTGTCTATGTTGAGGACAGTCAGAGCACACGCCACCTGACTACAGCGTAGAGTAAAAACCATGAGGAATTTCTATACTAGATCTTTTTGACAGAAACCCCACTGCCATGATGGACGCAGGTGTTATGAATCACATTAATGGGGGTCCTGTTCCACATGAGCACTGAGCCTTTATTAATGTGATTAGTCACACCTGTGTTTGTCTCCTACTCCAGGTCATAATGGCTGCTGCGAGGAAGGTCAGTGACTGAAAGAGAATATTTGTGGTGATCTAATCTAGCACGATGGTCTTAAATCATCTTTGCACTAACATTAACTCCATCCATCCATCCGCTTCCGCTTATCCTTCCTTAACTCATTTAATAAAAACTAGATTTTGATAACATGGCTACATTTTTGTTGGGTTTTTTTTGTAACCAAGTAAGTAACCAACTCATGGACAAGATGCACTGTTTTAAAGCATAGTTTTGGCATTTCTACTAGGTTAAATGGACATCACATATGCAATCCTCAGCGACAACATTAACATCACCTACCAAATATTAAAAACGTCCTGCTCATCCACCAAAGCAGCTCTGATCCATTCCTTCAGGTGGGTTAAAGCCACTGGATGTGGCTTGTTTCAGTGCATTCTAATGATGCACTATCAGATTGGGATGTGAAATATTTGAAGGCCATCTTAACACATTTTACTCTTATTTCTGAGCAGTTTCTGCAGGGTGGTGGGTGACGTTGCACTGTTTCCCACACACAGACTTTAATAGAGCGGGATGATTTATGACTGCAGTTAGATTTTTTTTTTAATTTTCCATCACTGAACAATCCACTTGCGGTCAATCCCCAGAAAGTCTCTCTTCCCATGGTGGGACAGACTCCAGATCCACTGCAGATGGACTACAGTTGGCTATGGCAGCCCCTTCTTCTTTAGAACTGGTTTATGTGCTGCTTTACCAAAATCAGTGGGGCTGCATGATGCTGCTGCTTTTGGAAGTTAAAGTTGGCGTCCACTGACAGAGAAACTGTAAAGACTGGAGAGGCAGCTGACTGTTGCTTATTTACTGGAATAAGGCATTTATTACGAGTAACGAGAAGGTCAAAGTTACTCACGTTACCTGTTAGAAGTTTTAAGGTTATGGCTGTATTTTGTCCAAACTGTTGGCTCAATAGGTGCTGCCTAAGTTTATATAGCTTCTTGGTGCATTCAAAATAAGTACATTATTTTAAAGTATTCACTCAAGCCCATCTAATTAATGAGGAAAAGCTATCTGCTGTGGATTCCAAAGTGACTACGAAACCTGAAACCTCACTGCTCACCACTTCTGCCTGTAGGCTTTGAATTTTTAAAGCTGCGCCTCGAGGACATCGACAATCTAATTAGATCTCTTGGCCGGCTCCTTCGGGCTGACTTTGTAAAATCAATTATTTCTCAGATAAATCATTAAGGTTTTGCATGATTTTTTGTGCACCATTGTGCCCAAACATGCACACACAGATGGGCTGTTACATAAGAAGATAGATCTTACACATGGGGATAGGCCAGTAAACACTTTGTATTTGCTAAATCACCCAACATTGTACCACTGAAGTGCCCCATCTGTATGCTGTCAGGTGTGGAAAAAATTTTTTTAAAACCACAAAGGAAAGAACAGCAAACACATCTTAAGATCCATCAACAAAGCACATTCTCTTTTAAAGAACAAATTGATTTTTATGTTATATCATCTTTCCAGTAATAAATCAAGGAGACACAAGAACACCCTGTTAGATCTTCTGTTAGATCTCCAGATGTCTTTCTTTCTTGTTCTTTTCTGTTACCACTCAAAAAAAGAAAAAAGAAGAGATGATAAAAGTGCATTTCATCACTTTGGACTGTATGGGACGGGGGATTAGGCGCTCGCTCACAGACAGCATTAGCCACGCAGGCTGAGGCAGGTAGAGGTTGGCAACCTGCTGGCTGATTACTGGAGACACACAGATGAAGCTAACTAGACTGTTACAGGAGCTGGGAGAAAGCTGGCAGTCAAAATGTTTCAGAGGTAAGAATCACAGTTCACCACAACATTTCAAAATAATTAGAATGTTGCCACGGCGATTAATGAGCTGAAAACATCAACGCGAAGCTGTGGTTGAATGTTCAAAGACGTGAAATGAGCCGTTCAGGTGTGACCTGCAAGTGACTGTCTGTGAAAATTAATCAAAGACGGGACATTTTCTAAAGGTTTCGTATTAATCAGCAACACAAAAAAAGAAACAGGTGTGACAACTTAAGAAAAGTATGCAGACTTTATAATGACAATTTGTATTTCGTTCATATTGGTTATCACAGGAAATTCAAAGCTTTAAGTTGGAGGTTTTGTTTCTTCTGTCTCGTCTTCATGTTGTTTTAACAGCTAGGTGTGAGGCAGCCACGTGACAATAACACGATTAGCAAAAGAAACACGAGGCTGAGCGACTTGCTGAGAGTTATGTTTAGCATTAACGGTGGATTTTCATTCTTGGGAAAAGTACAGTAAATTTGCACATCTGCCTACTAAGAGCTCAGTTCAACTGCTGCACTGTATGTTTTTGAATTCTAACATATGTATTCATATTCAGTAATTACTCTGGCTGCCAAAAAATAAATAATTCTTACAATTTCTACATTGCCACATCACAACAGTCCCTTCAAAGCAGTTTATATTATAAAGTAGCTGCAGGAATTTCAAGGGTGCCGAGCCGGATCTCCAATTAACTGAGTCTGGCTTCTAAAGCAACAAACAGACTACAATTATTATTTTTATCATTACTACTAAAGGAGGCCGAGGATTAACTAAACATTTGCAACCCAGTATACCCATACGGAAAAGAAATAGTAAAAACTTATATGTGATTACTCATGAAAGTGGCCACTTTCGCATTACTTTCATACATTGTTTTAGTAAGTATCCAAAACATACAAGTTTCATTATATAATTTTTCAAGGGATCTTATATCTGTTTTCACACTTATATGCTTTTCATACAAGTTTCACACAAGACAGATACAAACTTTATAAGATTTATATACATCTTTTCCATATGGGTAATGCCAAAGTGTACAATAGCAGCCCATTCCCAGCTAGGGCTGTTCGATATAACGATATAAAAACGTCTATCGTTTCATTTTACGCTATCGTTTGTTTCGTGGTGTCGCAAAATAAACTGTTTACGGCAATATTTTTTCATCGTTTTCATGGTCACTGTAGTGGCTATATTAATTACTTAAAGTTCTCTTTTTCTCTTATATTTATTATAACCACACTACGGACGGACAAGCGCCTGTTTTTATGCGTTGTGGTTAGCAACAACGACGGTAAAACCATCGCGTGTCCGCTTGTTTATTTTCCACATAAACCTTTCACAATAAAGCTCAAGATCCTGTTGAGACTTTTCAAAATAAACTGAATGACGTGAAAGAGGATGCAGAGTGTTTACGGATGAAAAGCAACAAAGAGCCGTCAGGTGCTAAAAAATAAACCTTAGACTCAAACGTTAGAACAGGCTTTTCCCCGCAGCACGCCGTGTAATAAATACTCACAAAGAAAATGGCGGCCGTTACAACTTATGTCTAAAAATTTATCATTTCATGCATCGGTTAAAACACTGGACTCCAGGTACACGTCACCCAGCTGGAAACACCTCACGCAAGTCGAGCTGCCCGAGATTCACAGAATTTACAGAAAATGTTACATTTTTGTGATTTATATAAGATAAGATAGAACTTTATTAATCCCTCAGGTGGGTTCCTCTAGGAAATTCGGTTTCCAATAGCACAGCACCGACAGAAGTTACAGAATGTGAGCAGAATACCATATATACACATTAGGGGTGCAACGATACACAAAATTCACGGTTCGGTTCGATATTTTGGTGTCACGGTTCGATATTTTTTCGATAAAAAAAAAATGTTCATGCCTTTTTAATTTGTCATTTATTAAAATTATAAATATATATTTTAACATAAAAGTACAGTTTTTAAATTTAACCCTAACCCTTGTGCGTGTTGTTTTTTAGCTCGTCATATTGCAGCCACAGAAATTCTTTTGTCCATGAAACCATAAAGCTGCACTTTCTTTTTGCCTTATAGTCTGATTTGTCATAACTTCTCCGTTTTGTGGTAAGCTTTTCTTTGGCTGTCACTTCTTCACCCTGACCTGTCTTATTTGGCTCAGCAGAACTAAAATATATATCTGTCTGTGAAGGTTCTCAATCATCCAGGTCATCGTAGTGAAATATATATCCTGCCGCACTCACATAAGCTCAGCGATTCTCTGCGCGATCAACCTCTCACATGTTTAAGCTGCGGGAGATTTCACTTGTCATGTTTGCATAGTAAGCTAACAATTAATAAGACGATGTCAGAGGAATTGGTGCACAAATTATCATCACTCACAGATCAGTGCTGTTGCTCTCTATACACAGTTCGCGCATTGCAAAGTGAAAGCAAAAAAACAAGCGCAAATTCAAACACGATTTCAATATGTCACATATTGACAGTGGCTCACCGATGCCAATGACATAATTACCCAGCTACATTTCTGAAAGAATGCAAAAGCATTGACATATATTTTTACTTCCTACAATAGCCCGACAGGCAGGGCAGAGATAGCCCCGGGACGTCGGGCTAGCGATATTGCGAGCCCTGTATCTGATTGAGGAATCACTCATCTTTGGAAAAGAGAGTTTATTACAGAGAAATGTCTCTTTCCAAAATAAAAGCTATACTATCCGCTTCTTCTGGGCTATATTCTCAGCAGCATATTAAACATATCAGGTCTCCATAAGGAGAATCCTGTGCTAACAGCTGTCTAAATGACTCGGCTAAAGTTTGTAGCATGCATGCTTGTTGTTTTTGTCTTTGCACTAGGATGATGTCGGTGTAAATGTGCAGTCATATTCGTTGTGTTCCCGCTAGTGCTTTCAGGTTAATCTCGTTGAAATAACCTTAACGCCACAACACGGCAAATCTCCGTTAACGAGCTACCCTATACAGAGGGGCTAGACGGCCAACACGTTAACGAGCTAACTGCGCTAACACACTAGCTCCCACCCATGTAATTGAGCATTGCATGGCACATCCAACATACTGTTTTACTTTAGTCCATGACTCGCTTACCTTCAGGGTCATACGTCACATGAAAACCAAAATAATTCCAAACGCCAGATCTGAATGAGGGTGGGGAGGTCCACTTCTGTCTCGCTAGCTTGCCCTGCGCTCTTCCTTCTGACCATGCTGTCTGTGTTGAGTGCTCAGTGAATCTGCGTTCGACTACTCCGCCTAGGCTGCACTCTCGAGCCTAGGCGGAGTAGTCAAATGCAGATTCACTGAGCGCTCAACACAGACAGCATCGTCAGAAGGAAAGTTGATAAAATAAATTACAAATTTTGTATTGTTCTTTTTTTTTCTCCCCTTTGGTTTTCTTTCTTTCTCTCCCCCTCTTTCTTTCATTCTTTCCCCCTGTCCTATCCCACAGTCATGTCTGTCCCGTTTGCAACTGAAAATAAAATAAATTCATAATTATAATAAAGGTCAATCAAATGGACCAATATGATGATCCACTTAAAATAAATCCTCTTGGCATCTTTCTTGGCCTCAAGACAACAATTCTGATGGCTATAGATCCAAACGGGACACAAAAAAAAAAAAAAAAAATTGAAAAAAAATTGTATTGTTCGATACATATGCGTACCGAACCGAAAGCACTGTATCGAACGGTTCAATATCGATACGAATATCGTTGCACCCCTAATACACATATATAAATACAGAGACATATAAATAAAGAGTATACAAAAGGGATAAATAGAATAAATAGGAATAAGAATACAAGGGAATTGGTTATTATTAACAAAAAGTATTACACAGTGAAAAGGCACTACAGCTTAGTTGTAGTGCCTTCGTTATCGGGACGATAGATGTCTTATATTGGGATATGAGATTTTGGTCATAACACACAGCCCTATTCCCAGCCCACTCCTGAGGCGTAATATACCGACGGTTTGTCAAGTCCGGTCACCTTTCGTGCCGGGTTATGGATGAAATCCAGTAGAATGATCCTCCCGCGGTAATACACGTTCCAGCCCTGTATTCCGCCATAACCATAACCTTATCCCTAATGTTAACCACAACTTTAATGAAGTTAAATCACTTTGGAAAACACTAGCTAAGTAAAATGAACGTACACGTGTAGATTGATTCCAAACGGTTCTCATTTTTCCGATCTCATAATATAGGAACATGTTGGGTTCCTGGAAGCGTAATATACCGACGATTTGTCACCTAGCGTAAAATGTTACGCTTTGGGAGTGAGAACGCGTTGACAATAGACCCCGTGTAATGCAGCAGTCCCCAACCTTTTTTGCACCACGGACCGGTTTATATCCGACAATATTTTTACGGACTGCCATTTAAGGTGCCGTGAATAAATGCAACAAAATAAAACCAGTACCAGTACCCCCAAAAAAGAACATTTATTCATAACACTCGGGAAAAGACCCAGGGGAACGGAGTTAACAATAAAAACAATGAAACCCCCCCCCCCATAAAAAACCCATCAATTTTACACCTGAACCTCAACCTTCGCGGCCCGGCACGAAAAGACTCACGGACCGGTACCGGTCCATGGCGCGGGGGTTGGGGACTGCTGGTGTAATGGACACAGATGAAGAAGTTGCAGTAACTTGCAGTACCAGCAGAGGGAGATATTTTATTTCAACCCAACATAAAAATAATTGTGGGACAGCATTTAAAGAGACATTAGTAACACTTTTACATGTAAATATACATTAGCCACCTGGCTTAATCGTTTCAGGCGTAGAACAATGTTGGAATGTACCTTATACCTTCCTTGGTCTCCCTGGTCTTCCTTAGCTTTAAATATATTGTCTCCCCGTGTTGGTACTGCAGTGAAGTGAAGATTACACTATGTAATAAGTCGTTAGCTAAAGGTTTGTGACTAATTTTGAGTTATTATCTCAAAATTTCAACTGAACTGAAAATTTCAAGTTATTTAAACTCTATTTTCAATTTCAAGTTTTCTCCTAAGCTTGAGTTGGTAAGCTGGTAAGCTGGTTGGTAAACTCAAAACTTTTAAGTTTGACCTACGAACAAGAAAAATACTTTTTTCAGTGATGGAAACGAGCTTCCGAATAGAAATCTCAACAATGACGGTTTGTGCTAGCATGTTAGCGCACAAAAGGCCATTTAAAGCCATATATCAGTGTTCTTGTTGGAGGTATGTTCAAGATTCATTGCCCTTTCAGTTCTGCTTTGGTGAACACAAAAATCCGGTCTGGCACTTGCTTAATATTCCACTGTGTTAACTAGCTGGCTGCTAATACTCCTTGTTGGCTGTTTGGTGTGGGATTGGTGAACAGAGCTCTTGTTGAACGGTCCTCTGATAATATTGCTGAATCCTACCAGCATATTAACTAGCTAGCAACTTGTCTTTAGGCTGTTTGTGGACACGCAAGTTAGCAGCTAGCTAGTAAACATGATTTACTAGCTGTTTGGTACTAGACACATAGCATGTGGCTGGATTATTATCAGTTTAGTTAAAATTACCCCACTGCTCTGAAAGGCAACAGTGCCAAGAAGAACACAGTAAATCCAAATAATAAAATGTTTCACGGAGCTGATTCTAACTAAAGGGCTGGGTTGTAATTCATGAAGAGTTAGCCACTTTCATAACCCATATGGCAGGGGTATTGAACTCCAGGCCTTGAGGGCCAGTGTCCTGCAGGTTTTAGCTATCACCCTAGGTCAACACACCTGAATCAAATGATTAGTTCATTACCAGGCTTCTGGAGAACTTCAAGACATGTCAAGGAGGTCATTTAGCCATTTAAATCAACTGTGTTGGATCAAGGACACACCTAAAACGTGCAGGACTCCGGCCCTCAAGGCCTCGAGTTTGACATCTGTGCCATATGGTCATCAGACTTATGGTTTAAGTAAAAATATTAGGCCAACATAAAACGTCATGTTTAAGCATTAGACCTTTTATAAGTTCATCAAAATAGCCTGTCGCTCTTCTCACACTTACAATTCAGACTCACAATACTAGGATACCCCCCCAAGTGCAATTTAGTCTAGTTTTGAACTTAACTAAAGTTGTATTCATGTACTTACACTGAGAAAAATGAAACATGCCTCTAAATTCATCTAACCAAATACATAAGAAGAGACATAAATATGTGTGCCATAGCATTCTTCGTGAGAATAGAGGTTACTTACGTCAAAGAAGTAAAGAAAATCAAACAAATCATGAACAAACTTACAGATGAAAACCTAAACCAATGAAAAGCCTTTTTGTCTGACCTTCAATAGGACAACAGACCAACAAACACAACAAAGGCGCTTTAAATAATTACTGCACCTGACCTTTCTAACAAGATACAAAAGCAGGTAGGACAAAAACATGCAGATCTTTATTTGCCACACATCAAACAGCCTGCGTATGCGGCTCAGGCTGTTTTGTGTGTTCACATTAAGCTAAGACAGGAAGCCAGACAAATGCAATGTTCCAATATGAATTGAATCTTATTATTAAAGAGAGCAGCAGAGCATGTGATTGGGGGGTGAGGTGGGGTGGGGGTGTACAGACAGATAGACAGATTATTTATTATCCATGAAGAAGAGAGAGAGAGCTTGTAAACTGAGCTGGCTCAGTAAACAAGAGTTCTGGGTCAAAGTCTGAATGCACAACAAGGAGCGAGAGGGACGAGGAGAAACGTGAGAGGGACGGGAGCTTTTTGTCCTCTCCTCCAACGAGATCACATGACAGTTCAGGTTTTTAATCCAAACACACACACACACAGACACACATTCCCATGCAAGTGGCTTCCAACATTATACTGGTGTCTTTATTGATTTGTTGTATTGTGACCAGATGACGGCTATCTCAGTGTGTGTGCTGTGTAAGTGACAGGACAGGACTGGCCTCAGGGACAAGGGTCAGAGCAGCATGATACAGCGAATGCGTGCGCACACACACGGAGTAACGCACAAAAGCAAGGCGAAATATCACAATGAGTGACTGCAAGGGGCTCAAATGCACCTGCATTTCTGAGAAGTGAGTGCATCCTTTGAAATCGTGTGGCTCACTCTTACTACAGGTGCAGTCTTCAAGGGAAGAAGCGGAAGGCCTAATCCCTCAGACACATATGGCATCCTCATTCATAAATCCAGTACAAAGCATGCAGGTATTAACAAGAGCAGCTCATGTAATCGAGAGCTATATTTGCTTTGCACACCATGCAAGAAAACTGCAGCAGCTCCTGCCAGCCAGCTTCAAAATAAAAGCAGGTTTAGTAAAGGAGTATTGTTGTTTTAGGAGAGCCCAGTCAAAATAAAAGCAGGAGTAACATGTGCATGGTCCCAAGCAGGTGTAACACGAGAGCATCTCAGGAGAGGCGTCTGCATCCTTACCTCAGGGCGACGCGCACCGAGCTCTCATCCGGCCCGCTGCTGCTCATGGTGGCACGGGAGGCTGGCCCGAAACAGCCCGCTTAAATATAGCTCAGTTTCGCTTTTTTTTTCTTTTCCCTTTATCCTCTTAGACGGGAGAGCGTCGCGGTCTCCCTCCCTCCCTCCCTGCTCCTCTCAATAAAGCGCTTTCTATCTTGAGCTTCCACCGCGGCCGCCGCTTTCGCCTCACCTCGTCGCCCGCTTGGAAATAAACCCCATTTTAAAGGCTCAATCTATTCTATATGAATAGATTTGGATTCCATGTTCAGGAAAATGTGGCTAAGGATTCAGCCGTGGTCACCTCCTGGGAGGCATCGTCGCTTCCTCCGGCCCGGGTGGAGCGCGCTGTGTGAGTGTGGAGGAGCCGGGATCCGCCTGGCGTGTGACTGCCCTGGACGTAACCAAGCTCCTCCCCCCAGGAGAGCCGTACCAATCCAGGCAGGGGGCAACCTCACACACCAGCAATAATAAAAGTAATAATAATAATAATAACAACACACTTGTGTCGACTGTCAACTCAGTGAAACTGACTTTATAGTGACATATCGCTAAAAACTCCAGAATATATGCATGGCCTGCAGTCCTTGAAACCCTAAACATGGCGATGTGAAGCGATTTTAAACTTCCACTTAATATAAACCTGGCCTCTTCTGTCTGTGTGTAATAATTAGATGACGTTATAGGGCACAAAATTGAACTTGGCCACGTTGCCATCTACTGGTGAATTCTTATTATTACACCCGTGAACTATAATTCTGAAGATTTGTATTCAACAAAAATTGATCATTTGTATGTCAATATGGAGACTTTTCAAATCCTCATTCAACTTACTCCTCTTTCAACTCTACTTCCACACACATTGACCTACAGACACCTTTTAAACTGTAAAATAAGCCAAGACATTGAACTATTCGGCTTGGATTTATCTTTTCAATGTCTTTTATAGTTTTTCTTCAGTTCCAGTTTAAGTTTAATGCCCCCCCCCCCCCCCCCCCGTTTCAGAGTTTATAATGGGTGTCAATGGGATGAAATGTTGGCTGTTTCAGTAAGAAGCTGCTTTGTCCACAGTTTTTGGTCTACAGTCATTATTTTACCCTCAAAACGTGGACTTTTAGAAGCAGTTTTTCAGCAGGTGCATCGCGGCAGATTTAACAGGGCTTTGCCACAGAGCAACAGTATCTCTGTATTTACTCCAGTCCAACTGAAAGCTGTTGTATGTATATACTTTGTCTAAACACTAACACACAATTATTCTTAAAGTAAAACCCACAAAATCTTTAACGATTAAAAACTATTTTGCCTGTTCATTTGATGCCAGTTCCCCTCTTTCTCTGTAATTTACACTCTAATACTCACAGACAGACACACAGAGCAGATATTTGGTAAATATGCTGGTTTTTCATTTGAGATTCTTGAGTTTAGACATTTAAATCAGATTTCTCTCATGATGGTCTGGACCACGTTGTCCCTGATGGAGCAGGAGAAAATGGTCTGGCTTTTCAGTGCTGTAAAAGTTTTGGAGATTCGATCCAAAGTGGCCTTTGTGACACTGATGGAGAGTATGCTCAGCCTTTGGGAGGCCATGTTTAAGAGGGGGCGAGGAGGAAGCTCCCAGAAACTCTGCAGGATGTGGGTAACTATGTCTGTCACTACTTCTTGAGTTGTGAGCATTTTGGAGCTTTGTGCTTCCTGCTGCTTCTCTTTAAGTATCCCAATGTAATTGTGGATATTGCTGAGGAGTTTAGGTTTTCTGAGACAAGAAAAGTGAATTCAGTTGACTGCAATCTGCAATCTACTGACATGTAATGGTGAAATGTTACACGCTGTAACCTTAATGATACTTGAATAGAGGCCAGGTGCTGCTCTGCTTCAGCCTGTTCAGTCTGCACATGCAGTCTGTGTAATATGTGAATAAAAATAAAAGAAATTAAATGAAATGAAACACACAAAACAGTTAAAGATTAAAAACTATTTTACCTTTTCAACTGGTGCCAGTTCCCCTCTTTCTCTGTATGTCACTCACTCTGTGATACTCACATACAGACACACACAGAGCACATATTCTGCAAATGTTCTGATTCTTGAGTTTAGACATTTAACATCCATAATTCCGCTCTTCCAGTGATTTAAAGAATATGAGCTTTCAATATTCATTCTAACTTTTTTGGGTCAGTTGTTCTAATGTACATTTTAAAGACGTTCAGCAACTTTCCAAATTTGAAAGAACTTCTTCTGGGTGAACATCAGTTTTCAACAGTTCTGCACTTTGGCTTTCAGGTGAATGATTCAGTGTATTTCACCTCATTCAACAAGCTTTTCAACAAGGATTCAGCAATTACAAAAATGAACTCAAACCTTTTATCTATCAGCATTCAGGCTGCATTTTCTTTAGTAAATGCATTCTTTGGTTGTATATGCAATGTACTCTGTCTATTTGCTACATTAGTGTGTCCATCTACAGCCCCTTTCACTATGTACTTGTGCAACATGGAACATGACTCATTATTTCCCATTTATGTATCACTTTTGAACATGACAGTTCATTTTGTTGATAATAAGACAAAAAAAAAATGTCTGGGGTGTCTGAAAGATCAACTGGGTGTTGGTTTGACTCATAGGACAGCTTCAGCTGTGGGATTCTCCTGTTTGTATTCAGACACTCACTGCACCCTCTGTTGGAGCCTGACTGACACTGAAGCTTTGGGGAAAATCCCAGTTTGCCGATATTTATACACTGGCTATTATTCTGTATGGTGTATATATACACATTTAGAGCTATATTAGAAGGAACAAAAGAGCAGTAATTATTTATTCAGAAAGTAGGGTTCTCATTGGCCAACAACATGCCAGTCACATGAGAATGCGGTAGCTGCTGTTCTCCTGTAAAGTCCAGTTACAAAATACCACGATAGCACTGTTGAAAACCACTAAGCAGTGGATGCTGTCACAGTAGCTATATCCATCTTTTCTACTCCCTGTGATTGCCGATAATTGCCTAGAATTACATTTTCACAATATTTCTAAAATTAGAAACATCCTGTCTCACAGAAACTAGAAAACTAGTTTGTGCATGTATTACTTCTTGGCTGGAATACTGTAATTTCTTTATTATCAGGATGTCCTTAAAGCTCCCTGAAAAGCCTTCAGCTGATCCAAAATGCTGCAGCGAGTACTGACAGGTACTAGAATGCGACGGCATGATTCTCCCATACCGGCTTCTTTTCACTGGCTTCCTGTTAAATCCAGAATTCACTTTAAAATTCTTCTTGTCACAAACGAGGTCTTGAATAATCAGTCCTCATCTCTGTCTTCCTCCCCTCATGCTCAACCGGTAACAGCAGATGGCTGCCCATCCCTGATCCTAGTTATGCCAGAGGTTTCTTCCTGTTAAAAGGGAGTTTTTCTTTCCTACTGTTGCTAAGTGCTATTATCATAGGTTTTTTACTTTGCAATATAAAGCGCCTTGAGGCGTCGTTATTTTGTAAGACATAAATAAAACTGAATTGATTTGTTGACAGTTGCATTGATGCTGCTGTACTGGACACATTATGTGATGCTAAAATAACCAAATCGTCTTTTCGTGCACTCCTGACACATTGTCATAATTCCAAAAAGACCAGTATTGCCCAGCCTATATGATTCTCTGACCTGTGCTAAATTTAAAGAACTATTAAAGCTCATCATGTGGTACAAATATCATCATTTATTTAAGTGCTGAAAGCTGGGCTAAACTCAAGCATTTACTTAAAAGCTGAAAAAGAAGCAAGTTCATTTTTCTGAGGTTGCATTGTATCGTTTTATTTACAAGAAAATACATCTTCATCTCTCAACATAAAGTGATTTTTGATCAGATGACCTTAATGTCGCTCAAGCTCTCTTGCTGTAAAGGCTTAAAATACACAGACTCCTACACATGTGTCATATGAGATCCCCAAAAGATGACCTGGGCTACTGTTACTGAAAATTATGTCTTTAACATAATTATGTAATAATTCCAAAGCGTAGTAATCCCTGGATTTAAGGAAGAATCAATGCATGCTGGTCTGTGGTACACAGCAGCCTAATACAAATCCCACAAAAGTACAACATCATTCTCAAACTTACATATAGTCATCCATCTGCTTTTGACAATGTTGAAAAGATTGAATCTGGCTGCCCTGTAGCCATGGAATAACATGAAAATGGCCTTTCCCATAATTCCAGTTCACATACCACGCTGTACAGCAGCTCTGAAATGTAACACCACATTGTGGCTCTTGTAAAATGAAACAGCATGCACTATTAACACAATTATAAAACGACAAGCTGTTAACAAAGAAAAAACTTGTATGATCCAGCTTCATACATAATCTCTCACTTACATTCAGTCTCTTAATAAACGATGGGGTGAGAAAGGCTGGGAGGGGGTTGGTGGGGGGTATGGGGGGGTTGCACTAGCAAGTAACAGTTCAGTAAGCCACTGCAGAGGCCTGCTGTGTCGTGGGGTTGGAAGAAATGATGAGGTCTCATTCACAAGCCAAAAATTCAATGCAGAGAAATGTTCATAGTCAGACCAGGACCAAGGCAACCACAAACACTGTAGCTGCTTTAACTTTTTTGGCCACTTGGGGGCAGCAGAAACATGCTTTGACCACTACACTGTCAGATTATTGCCTTCTCTGTGTTGCTAGTTGCCAGCAGGTGAATTTTACGTCCAGCTGATACCAATGTTCACTATCCTGTCCCCTATCATGCGTTTTCATCAATGAATAACTCCACTCAACAGTAAATGACTGGGTTTAGCCTCAGTTTTGCAGGATGATTGGAAGAAAATGATGCAAAAAAAACCCCCCAAATAAATAAAAATCTGACAAAAGAAGAAGAAGACACCTCATCATTTCTTCTCCTGTCTATTCAAGATGAAATACTGGATTTATCGTCTCACTATGCCTGTGAAAATAGCAGGCACTTCTTTGAGCCGACCTCCTTGTTCCAGTTTTACTCGGCAGACTCTTGTGTCATTCAGCGGATCGTGCGCCTTCCTGTCAACAGAGTCCAAATGAACAAAACGATCGTGTTTCGGGTCAGAAACGTATGCCATCTTGCCGTTTTTGCAAGGCTGTGGTGATGCCCGTGATGCTCTCCCTTACATACCAGAAGAAAACAGTCTCTTTAATAGAGAGAACATCCCAGATAGGACCTTTAGACATTAAAGAAAAGAAGTGACTCAAATCTTCAAAATCCGTTTTTGCTTTCCAGTCACATTTCTTTGGGGTTTTGGGGGGGGTTGTCCCACAGAAACCTGGCAGCTCTCACCCTGAGCAGAGCAGCGCTGCATCTAAATGCTCTGAAGTTCTTTTCTTAAACTGTCCCCCAAAAGCCAAGAGGGGAGGTTTCATTGCTGGCATGTAAGCATGGTAGGGACGCAGCTGGGGCTCAGGCAAATCCTGGCATGCAAACCCAACAATATACATTAAAGGTTCCATAAAAGATTAGATAATGCCTGCTTGCTTATATGCCTAAACTTAGACGTCATTTAGCCATTTTTGTCTGAGGATTCTAAGAAGTCCTTGTGTAGACGGAAATACAGCAGTGCACTTGTTGATGATGTACCTGATTGTCCATGCTCTGAGGCTCTGAACACACATATGGTGGAATGTTAACAAAACAGAGGCGTTTTAACAATATAGTGGTATCGTAATCAGTGAGATGGCTTGGTATCATTAGATTGTGCTAGTTAGTCAGGCATGGAACTGGCACTGTTTGAGGCTTATATCCAGCACAGTGTGACAGTTTCACAGAGAAGTCCAGTGTTTCTCCTGTTTTAATTAACATAATGTGTCACAAATAAAAAATACATTTACAGATTTTCTGCCACACAGTTAAAACATGAGGGAGGCTCATATCGAACATGACCAAAGTTTCAAATATGTGCAAACAATCCCTGTCATCCAAAAGCTCTGATTTCAGACACTTCTATTTATCTATATGAGCCAAAGGAACGCAAGGTGGGTGTTACCTTTTCCAGAATGACGATATCATTATAGAGTAATCTCAGGCACTAAAGCCCCACCCACCTGCTGTTCAGGCTTGCTTATGAGGGGCAGCCAATCAGAGTAAAGTTGGCTCAAAGGTCGGGTGGCCTTTCAGAGAAAGACGCTTGAACAGCTTTTCAGGTTGAAAAAAATGATTATTTTGAACTGTGAATCATGCAAAGCTACGCTAGAATAAAAATATTATTAGAACATTAGAATAACCGTAATTGGTCCCCTTTAACTCAGCCCAATCTGAAAAGCAAAGGCAGTCCTGTTTGCAGCTGGTGAACCATATCAAACAGGAGCATTCCAGGTTCGAACCGTGTAAAGAGAGTACATTTATAAAAGCAGTTGTAATCGCAAGTTACTGTCACCACGCAGGAGCGCGGAATTCCCAACTTTTTTAAGAAAGGAAAAAAAAACATTTTAACAGTATCACAACTTTCCATCTTTGTTACCAGCAACTTCACGTGTAAAAACAACCTATTATCTATTATAACTTAATAATTTTAAACAGCTGTAACGTGGAGCATATTCTGGAACATGGTAGAGTATTTAAATACACAAAGTCAACCTTTCATTGCTTGGCAAATATGAATGCTGTCTACGGTGTATGAAACGACTTGCCTCAAACACACATTGTCAAAACGCCAAATCATGAACTATCTACTATCGACAATGACTAACGTGCATCTCTCCAGCAGATTTCCAGAGCCTTACATGGTCACTACTAATTACTGTTATTGTTTTTCCTCTAATTTGATATCCTTTTGTGTGTTTGTGTGTGTGTGTGTGTGCACTCATCTGCTAAAAAAACCCTCTCCGAGCAGGATGAGCTTGCCCTTCCTCACTGGACCTCTTTATCTCATTGTATTTGTTCAATAAACCAGAAACTTAGAGTTCTGGAGTCAGACCTGCGTCACTAATCGTTCTAATAATAGAGTCGGCATCTGAGCCCATTCCAGTGGTTCATGGACGTGCAACCTAACAAAGCTAACGTGAGGTATAAGGAAACAGATTGTACTGTGGCTCTGCAAAAAAAAAAGTTAAAATTACATTCGGGAAAACGAAAATCTGCTGCTAAACTGGAATACTGCTTTGGACATCAAAGTGGCTCTAACCTTTAAAAGGTTTTCCAGCTAAATAGCAGCTCCCAGAGCCACCGTGACATGCACACCTCTGAAAGCAGAGTAAAGTGCTACAAAACAAACAAATTCATCGTCTTGGTTAATTTGGGTGTATCAGTCACGCCACTTTGAGCAGTGGAAGCAAACAGCGTGCATTACAAGCAGCAGGAATACTTGCGAATGCACTTCACTCTCCCCCGCCTCTCAGACTGGAGCAGGGCAAAGGAGAGGGTGAAAAGACGGAGGGGGGAGAGAAGGGAGAGCTCAGAGGCAAAGCTGCCATTAAGAGCTCCCCTGCTTTACCGAGAGGCTCAGGGCAAAAGAAAAAAAAGGGAAAAAAAATTTGTACTAACAAACTGATTTCTTTGCCTTTTCATTGCCTCGCACCTCCTCCACCACCCCCAGCTTCTTCTTTTCTCCTCGTCTCAATCCTCCTTTACCCCCTCGGATCTCTTCTCACACCTCCCCCCTCACTCCTCAGCAGTTTTTAGGACAGAGTCGTCTCCGAGGATCTTGCAGAGCTCGTTGAGGCGATTCTGCATCTCGGGAATGCCGGCCAGCTGGGTCTCCAGCCGCTGCTTCTCCTCGGTGAGGGAGAGGCGCGTTGCCGTGTCCAGCTGCTCAAAGCGCCAGCCTCCTTCCCCGTCAAACTGCAGCAGGTGGGTGTGGTACTTCCTGGAGGTGGGGAAGAAGGATTAGAAACAAAGAAAAGATTTGCTCCCTACTACAACTCCCAACTACATTAGCATTTATGGACCAAAATATTCCCCCAGTGTGACGAGGCTTACCACAGGGAGGGTCTGTGTGTGATGGAGAGCAGGGAGATGCCGGCATCTTTGGCAGCCTGGAAAATCTTTCCTTCCACGTCAATGCTCACAGCGCTGGTGCACTCATCCAACAAGGCATATTTAGGCCTGACAGAGGCAGAGAAATGGTTTTAAGTTGGTGCTATGCATCCACTCCATGCAATCGGATTGGTTATGCTATACACCCATAAACAAGATCCAACTGTTACAGCAGATGAACTATAGTTTTAAAGGGGCAACTTCTAGAGTAGCTTAGCATGATTCCAAGTTCAAAGTAAGCCTACGTTATCTCGTACTAGGCTTCAATGGAGCTCATTTTATCCTCTGAACCAAGCTGTCTTAGCTTCTTTCTTTAGGGCAGCTTTCCTGTGATTGGCTGCCATTTGAAAACACATGATTTGCAAACAAGAGGGTGTGGCCTCTGAACTCCCAGCCATAGCTGTGTGCCTGTGATAGTCATAATAAAGTCCCCTCTATTAGTCTAAAAGCAAAAGCAAAAAAACAAAACAAAAAACCATCTAAAACCTGCAGTTTGGCTCACAGGCATTACCTGCATATATACTGATCTCATTATTTGGCCACATTCATTATGAGCATTCACCATTTATAGAGTTGTGCAAATAGGTAAACGTTGAAAAAACACACTTTAGTTTACTCTTCAGCATTCAATTTCTTAACAGTAATTCCTTCTGTGAAAACAGCCAATGGGCTACACGCTAAGAAATGTTAACCCACAGGCTTTTTCTCCTTACCTGTGGTAGAACATGCGGGCCATACCCATCCTCTGCTTCTCACCTCCTGACAACACATCCTTCCAGTCCAGCTCAGCATCCCAGCCTGAATAAAAAAGGAGGTATTGCAGAGTAAGCAAGTGTTTTTAAGTGTTCTTTTTTTGGTAATGAACCTCTGAACTAAAAGATTATCACCAGGGGGCAGGATTTAACTGTTTTTAGCCTTGACCATGAGAGGAAATAATATGTTCGTAAACACTTGTGTAGATCACTCACTGCACCATCTTGTAGTACAAGTTGGTATAACATGAAAGCACAGCCAGACCCTAATTCAGCATCAGCTGTTATCCCTTCAGCACCATACAGAGCTGCAAAAAAGTATTTGCCTGATTGCTTATTTTTGTATATTTGTCACACTTACACGTCTCAAACCACCATCGCACAAATTTTGATACTATACAAAGATAGAGTAAATACAAAATGCAGTTTTTAAATGATGATGTCATCTATTAAGGGAAAACAGCTATCCAAACTAACCATCCTGGGCCACCCTTGTCAGCAGGGCTGCAATCAAGTGTTGCGATGATTCAGTTCAATTCAGTTGAATTCAATGTAATTTATACAGCGTCAAATCACAACAACAGTCGCCTCAAGGCGCTTTATATTGTAAGGTAGACCCTACAATAATACACACAGAGACAAACCCAAACATCATATGACCCCTTATGAGCAAGCACTTTGGCGACAGTGGGAAGGAAAAACTCCCTTTTAACAGGAAGAAACTTCTGGCAGAACCAGGCTCAGGGAGGGGCGGGGCCATCTGCTGCGACCGGTTGGGCTGAGAGAAGGAAGACAGGATAAAAGACATGCTGTGGAAGAGAGCAAGCGATTAATAACAAGTGCAGAGATTCGGTGCAGAGAGGTCTATTAACACATAGTGAGTGAGAAAGGTAACTGAAGAAGAAATACTCAATGCATCATGGGAATCCCCCAGCAGCCTACACCTATTGCAGCATAACTAAGGGAGGATTCAAGGTCACTTGGTCCAGCCCAACTATATGCTTTAGCAAAAAAGGAAGGTTTTAAGCCAAATCTTAAAAGTAGAGATAGATGACTGGCAATGACTCTTTCACAACGCTGTGGAGGAATTCTGTTGCACTTTTCTTCACAGAATTGATCGTGACATGATGTGTTGCTTTCGAGATCTTTTAGCCCACTTCACTTCATGTCCTATTTAAGTGATTTCTAGATTTAACACGTTTGGCATTATTGTGGGTGTGACTGGTGAAATTATAAGCAGCTTTCCAAAAAATGTGTCTAATCACATTTAATTTATGATTTAACCAACGGTCCCCAACCCTCAACTCAAGTGTTCTACAGTCTCTATATTTCAAAATGAGATTACAATAGAAGAAAGGGAAGTGTAGATACTTTATAACAGCAGTCCCCAACCCTTGGGCCACGAACCGGTACCAGGCCGTGAGTCGTTTGGTACCGGGCCGCGAGAGTTGAGGCTCCAGTGGCGTGTCCAGCGGGGTGGCCTGGGGGGGCACAGGCCACCCCCCCAACCAGACTGGCCACCCCAGGTGCCACCCCGAAGCTAAAACAATAAAATTTAATGAAATATCAAATGTACGATTATGGTTTCACAGTGAAGCTCAGATATCCGAGGGTAAGTGAATGCAGCACCGGCTTCTGCACTATGCGCATCATGTTAGCAAAGGTAGGAGAGCCAAGCACGAAAGACGGCACCGCAGAAAACATTTTTTCAGCGAAAG
The DNA here is from genome assembly GCF_057381845.1 of Rhamphochromis longiceps. Taxonomy (NCBI): domain Eukaryota; kingdom Metazoa; phylum Chordata; class Actinopteri; order Cichliformes; family Cichlidae; genus Rhamphochromis; species Rhamphochromis longiceps. The sequence continues at coordinate 38,748,875 of NC_140573.1, forward strand.
ATTAACACGTTAACATAGCTGGACTAGCCATCGGACGTTTGCATGGTGGGCTGATGACTTATTTATTTTTTTTGTAACGGCATGAACAATGAGAAGTGGTGGATTGGCCAGATGCTGGCCGATGTGTAAAAATAACTCAGTTGTTTGGTGGTGGCTATGGCGGGGCTTCCACAGAGGCAACAGGTGGATGAGGGAAGGTGAGGCAGGAGGAGAGACCCGAGGCAGCCGCCGGTCCAAGTGTCAGGTGTCAGGTGAACTGAACTTCAGGTAAGAAGTTATGACCTGCAGTCTATCTGGGTCAGATATAAACCAAGTTTAGGTGGAGTTTATTTTCGTTGTGCTGACTTTTTACAGTCAGTTACAATACCTCATACTGCGTGAGCTAGCATGAGGAGTTTCTATACAGCTGTTCGGTTGCTATGATGTTACTGATAGTGAACTTTATTTTATTCATAAGATTAGTTAGTAGAGCTGCCAACAGTTCCTTAAAAAATGGAATGGTCCCTCATTCAGAGAAAATATTACGCGTTTCATATTGCCTCTTCTTCTCTCATCCTCTCACCCTCCCTCTCCTGTTGCTACTTTAATCATGAAACTGATCAATGATCAGCTGATCGGCTTTTCTCTCTTGTTTATTTATCGCCCACTTTGCGCCATGAAACAGGAAACCAGCGGATGTCGCGGTAAACAACAGCAGCACGTTTAAGCTTGATCAGCTGTTGTTAGAATTTATTTAATATTAATTTCTAGTATCAGCTGATGTTTGCTGGAGCCACAGCTGTAAAGCTGCTGGTCATGATGTCGGTTTGGTTATGTGATGAGAGGGAAACATGAAGATGAAACCAGGAGATGTCCTTACTGGATCATCAGAGCTGTGATGGAGAAACAGGTTTACCTTTTAGGTGACATGAATGAGTTGAAGTTATGAACTGTTTCTGAGAGACAAATAACACCAGGATCCTTTTCTAAGTAGCTGACAGCTGGTAACTGTGCAGGGGCGGGTCTAGCAAAGTGTTGCCAGGGGGGCAGGTAGGGCATTAACAGGGAGAGGGGGGCACAAGGAAATACTTTCTTATTCTCATTTAAAATGTCTCACTTTTATTAAATAATTATCTGAATCTTGCGAACAAAGTTTTTATCTGACATAAAATGTATAGAAATCATACATATGCCAAAAAGACTACATCACTGTCACAACAGCATTTGTTTTCATTCAAAGGCTTTATGGCTTTAATACCTGGTGGGCCGGTCTGTAGTCAAAATGCCCAATTTTTTGTCCCAGTCCAGCCCTGCAGGTTAATACTGGCAGTGTCACCATGCCAGCTGACTGTATTTCATCATCAGCCAGTGTTCTTTATCAATATTACCAAAGTTTACCATAAGGCAGCATAGAAAGTATTTACTTGCTTTCAGGTTTTATTCAAATGTTAGTCTTTTCATTTGTTTCCCCACTTTTTTCCTGTTTCAAAATCAAACACCAGTTTGTGAGAAGATTATCTTCTTTTTTTTAACAGGCATTGGTTTTGCATTGGCATTGGCTAATTTGCCAATTGTATGTTAAAAATGTTCGTATTTTAATATTCAAAAATGTTTTTGCCCAAAACATGTGCACTACATGTCAGTAAAAATACTATGCAAATATTGATGTCCTTGAATGCTGAGTAAACACTGACTGATTGTATCTCTTGTACTTTATCAACGCAGTATCTAAAAACTTTGCACCGTAGTGGTTAAAATCTCATTCTAATAAGAGTTAAAAGCGCATTCGGTTATTAGGTTTATAGTGTTATTGAATTATGGTTAAGGGTTGGTAGAATTGTTTTTAACATTATCTGCCACCCTTCTCCAAATCTGTGCCCCTACCTGGCCCCCCCAACAAAAATTTTCTAGACACGCCACTGTGAGGCTCGGGTGTGAAATTTAGGGTGTGTTTTAAATTTCGGGTGTGTTTTCAGGGTTTTTATCGTTAACTCAGTTTCCCTGGGTCTTTTCCTGTGTTGTAGTTTTGTGTCTTATTTTGAAAGAAATATTTATGTGTTACCATAGCGACCAGAGAGCATTAAGGGGCAGAGAGGAGGATGTTACTCTCAATGTTGTTAGCACATTTCAGGAGGACACTGCTAATAAAGTTACACAATTACACAGTGAATTCAGATTATTATTATATTCATAAAAATAACAGTTTTCATCTTGGTCGTATCATTTTATTTTGTTGTATTTATCCACAACACCTTAAAGGCTGGTCCGTGAAAATATTGTCTGACATTAAACCGGTCCGTGGCGCAAAAAAGGCTGGGGACCGCTGATTTAACTTACCTGCCCACCTTTTCAAATAAGGCCAGGTAGGTTAGGATAGCTTTAAACATAAAAAATAAACAAAATCATTTGAAAACTGCATTTTGTATTACATTGTTGCGCTCTACACAGATGTTTTAGAGAAGCAGTAATAGCACTTTTTCAAAGTCTGCTGATAGCTTTAAAAAAGCAACCACAGGAATTTACAACAAGCACATTTTAAGGTGGTGTTAGTTGGATATTGTGGGATTATATATGATGACAGGAAATATTTTTTCTCCTTTGTTATATGAAACATGGAGAAGGCACTTAGAGTTTGATGTCACACAAAAACTAATGAGTAAAATCCATGAAAATGAAAACTGCAATACATGACTTCACATTAAATACTAGACTAAACTGTAAAGAGTTAAAGAGAAGACAAAGACTGTGTAACGGACTAATCATCATATCCTCTTTGGTTATATTGCATGTCTTTGTGAGCCCATAATAATGTGACTGCATACACGTGGGCTAATTACCATGAGTAATGCAAACCTTTCTAAACTGTTTCACAGTGCAACTATTCACGCATTAAACCTTCTTGCGGCGCTAAGCTTGGTACAGTAGTTGGTTCACAACAGTGTAACCATTTGTTCTGCAGGAGGGAGAGAACGGCTGCCAATTTGTCACAAGTTTAGGAAACGCGCGCTCAAGCTCCTGGCTGATGCACACAATGTGTTTGATCTCAAACACCAGCAAACCTTTTCTTCACAATTAAAGGTTTATAATTAAATGCTTAGGGAGTTTTTTCTTCCCATTGTTGCCAAGTGCTTGCTCACAAGGGGTCATCTGATTGTTGGGGGTTTCTCTGTTTTATTGTAGGGTCTTTAACTTACAATATAAAGTACCTTGTGCTGTGATTTAGTGACAAGGTTCCTTTAGCTCAGTAGTTGATTTTAATTTAGTATGTTGAGTTTTTTTTTCTTATCTGGTGATTGTGTGTCTTTTGATTTATGTGGTGAACTGCTGCTCTTTCATGGATAAATAAAAATAAAAGCTGTCTTACCTCCCTCTCTGTTGACAATGTGATTGAGGTTGACTATGGCTAAGATGACCTCTAGGTCCTTGTCACTCATCCCTCTGGCAGCCATGTCCTCCACCGAGTCTGGGTAGATCACCTGGTCCCGCAGTGAACCTAATGACATGTACGGCCTGGGGAAACATAAATGCACATAAGTTGTATCCGTTATGAGCACTAAAGCTCACAAATTGTGTGACAAAAGCATTTTTAGACACTTAAAGAGGAGGAGCTGAAAGAAAAAGATGTCTGTTTTATAGATAGTGTGTTGGATTCTGTTACACCTGCCAGCTGGCCATCTCATCCTATGTATAAAATATTTACCGCACTGCAGGAGGGAGTCAGCTATGGGTACGATTACATTTGAAGGTTTGGGTAAGACTGCTTCCCACATGGGCGGCAGATCCTTGGTTTGAATCTCGACTGGTTGGACCATTACCTGCCTGTGCTCTCTGTTACCCTCACTCTCTCCTGTCAGAGTTGCTATATTTATTTCACTGTCTCGCTCTAAAATCAACATAAAAATGACAAAAATGTTATCATGATAACAGCTGCTGCTCCAACTGTTGCAGCTCTTGCTATATAGCAATAAAGGAGAGAGGTTACGCATAATGGATAATTACCAAACAACTATAATAATATTTAATTTGATAATATTTATCATATCTAATCATTCTGCAGAGCTAGTATTTTAAACTTAATCTGGACAGTAAATATTTGACTCTGTCCACAGCTCTGGTTTCTCTCTCAGCTGCACAGACACACTCAGGTCCTGTTACAATGGATTAGATTACTGTTACGGTTCACTGGTACAATGATCAAACCCTGCACTTGTTTTGTCTGCCGTGGGCCCTGCGATTATTGAGAGTGTGCATTTGTGCGTATACCTCTGAGGGATGTAGAACATATGCTGAGGGGAGGGTTTGTGTAGCCGGCCGCCGTAGACAGGCCACAAGCCGCCGAGGATCCTGAACAGAGAGCTTTTTCCACAACCATTAGGCCCTGTGATCAGTAGGTGCATGCTCTCTTCCACCTGAACGGGAGAGACAATTTATTAATTCTCCTGAAGCAGAGCGGGCTGTCAGTGTAATTACAATGCATCACTAGGCCATAAAGCTGTGGAAAAAGCAGGAGTGGTGTTAAACTGTTACACACAGAAAATATGGGCTCAAATTGTGGTCATAAATATTTTGTATTTGTAAATCAGTTTTGTACTTGTAAATCAGGATTTGTATGAGTAAAAAGAATTTGTGTGTGTAAAAAAGATTTGTATGTATATCCAAAAAATACGGGTGAAACTCTGCACTCAAGTTTCAACTTACAAATACGAATTTTAACCGTATTTTTCTTCCTTTCAGCTGATTGGTCAATGTCATGTCAATCACAAATGTAACTATCCAATCAGAGAACAGATGGGTTTGGCTGTCGGAGGGGCACTTTTTTGAACTGTCCCTGAAAAGTGGTTTTGTATATTGAACACAACTTAAAAAAAAATAAAAATCCAGATGAAAATATATAGAATTTGCAAAATATTATCTTGCACCTGTCAAAAATTTGTATTTAATATCATATTGATATAATAAATGAAATTATTTATTAAGTATCTTTAGATTTCAGTAAATTGTGGCTAATAAAAGTAAAAAAGCCTGATTAATTAATTAATCAAGGCTAAAGTTCTACATATTTAAGGGCTTGGGCACTTGCGCTACAGGCGCTAGCTAGCTTCTCAAGCGTCACCTTAGCTAATTAAAGTCACTGAGCTCTCATAATAAGGCTTATGTGGTTAGTTTCACTAACAGACTGTTTAAGAAGCGCTCTTTTTTTGGTGAATGAAATTCTAGTATTACTTCATTCATATGTAAGTACTAATTTGTAAGTATGGTATATGGCTACAGCTTACTAGCCAAACTAGCTTGTGTTAGCTGATAACTTGGCACGCCCCAATCTCGCATAAATACGCTGATTCTGGCTCAAGATTAAAAATGTAGTGATGTCTATAAGGCAAATCCTTTGAAACATTAGGCCACAGCACACATTACTACTCTATCATTAGTTTTTATAGCTTTAATCCTTTTGCTAAAGTGGTTAACCATGGTTTCCATGGCGAGAAACCAAATATAGAGCCTCATTCATAAACGATGGGTAAAAACGTTTCACACACAAATTTATGATTCTTATTTTCTCTATTTTCATGCACGACTATGCATTTGAAAAAATATTACACACCACTCTTATTGCTACTTATACTACTGCTAATTATTATTATTTAATTTTGGTCAATATTTACAGCTTTACAAAACGACATTGGCTAAAAATGTTTAGAATTAGAATACAAAACTTAATAATATGATATTAATTTACGTGTTACAATGCAAATTAATAATTGAAAATATGTAGACTTTAAACACACTTTAACAGGGTTATCTTATCATATGGGTCACTCTAAGTTTCATATGAACCTAAATGTCAAAATGTTCCTTTTTTCTTTTACTTGCCACAGTGAGTGTCTCAAGTTAAATGATATTCATCACCCCCATTATTTCAGCCAGCTCTTCATCCTCAGACACTATTACCCATCCTGCTTTTTTGCCTTAGTGAGCATGCTCTTCACCTGTATGCAGCTTGCTGTATGCAGATTACATGCAGTGATCTGTCCCATAAATCTTGCAGTAGTTTTGCATGTGCACTTGTTTTTTCGTGCAGGGTAAGAACTAAAAAAAAGAACTTAAAAGAAAAAGATCTTCAGTTCTTCAAAAAACTGCCATTTAAAGTTTGTGTATGATATTTATATTGAAGCTGACATTTTTAAGCACAGCATCAGCGTCTTTTTCCGTTATCAGCTCAATGTCAGCGGCGTACTCTTGTGTAACGACCTCAGGCCAACATGTATAATTGGAGCCTGGTGCAGTCTGCACAGAGGTCTGTTTGCCTGTGGTGTTTGAAAGAGATAAGCTATTCTTATTCATTTGTAATAATTACAAAAGCTGATTCTTTTGATGTCTCAAAAAGCATTTTTATCAAAAACATCATGTCAGTGTTTCCTATTGTTGCCTCCTAACAAAAGAAGTCAGCAGGTCAGAACTGGAATAAGAGACACGTTTTGTCTGGTATCAAATTATCAGCGATGAAATCATGCTAACTCAATTATCCACATACAAGAAACAGATGAAAGGATCAGCAGACCCTCAGCCACTTTTGAGTGAAAAAAACAGAACCTGTGCTGAATGGATGAGCAGATCTTTGCAGCAGATTCACATCTATGATATGAGCGTTATGCATTATACCCTGCATCCAAATAAAACTGGAACGTCTGATCTGTGATTTCCACCACCATGAAATCCTCATGAGGTGAATATAGTAGTGAAAATCCAGAGGGGAGCAACAAGTTGACACCCAAAGGATGTATCTGCTTTCTAATGAGACCCTGGGCCATTGTTTTTAAATGCTAATAAATTCTACACGGACCAAAATCCTCAGGAGTGAAGTCAGAGGGGCCTGAACTATCAGTTAAAGTAGAGCTCAGAAGGAAAAAAAGATCAGCCACCTTGAAGTTTAGGCAAGATACTACAACGTCTCCGTTTGGTGTGATAATCGGGACGTTCTCACACACGATGCCCTTGTCCACATCAATCACTTCGCCTGCAGAAACACAGAAACAGAGAAAAAGGATCAGGAACTACAGTGATTGTGTATTAGAGTAACTGATTGGACTCTGTGTCTTTACCACTTCACTTATTCATTAGCTTAGCATTACCCTCCAACATAAGATGCTTTCTATTAGAGTGTATCCAACCTTTGGCCATTTAGTTTATTGATTTCTTATAATGTAAGCTGATCTGTAAGCTGGCCCAGATAAGGTTTGTGCAATTCATAAAATCTGGTCAAACATTATAAATTAGCAGCAAAACTTGAGCCTGAAGTTAGCATGTAAGACAAATTCTGTTATTGATTTCAGTGAGGCAACTGCCGAAGCTATAGGCTATAACTCATTGCTGATTGTTGCTAATTTGGACAACAGAATGGATCGAATAATTGTTGGCAGACAGATGTTGTTGGGGAGTGAACTGAGCGTTTACCATTGACTATGTTTTGACCTGAACCAAATCAAAGCTTACTCTGGGCTTCAGGTAGCAGAAGTGGTAAAAGCAACAGAGGTTGTTGTGATGGCAACCTCTTCCTCTTCTGGTTTTTTTTTTTTTTGTACAGACAAAGAGGTGTTGTGTGTACACTGCTAGCTACCCTTTATTTCCAGCGGTCCGTCTATGTGCATCTCAGGCTTGCTCTTCTTCTCCGTCGTCGTTGTGGCTGACACAGAAGAGCGCTTGTAAATGCCCTTCTGGACATCCTCGAATACGACAAACATGTTGTGGACCCTCGCAGTGTAGCCTGCCAGCTCCGTGACCTGTCCCAACAAACACACACGGGTCAGTCCATCTCTGGTAGATGTTAGTGTCACCACCATTGTGATAAAGATCACGATCATGGTGATGTGCCTGATAAAAATGTGACTCCATGAGTGCAGGACTTGGAACATTGATCCTAAGCTAGGTTTCATTTTAACTTCGGCTGCTGCATCTGCAATAGCCATAAAGTACATTCAGTGCCCCCGTTAACAGGAAGCTGTTCCTCCTCAATATCTCCTGGTGCTTGCTTATATTAAATAATTAAGGTTTTTATATGTTCTGATGAAGGCCACAAGGGTATAACATTAACATGTCTGCTGGCATGGCCAAAACAAATTGGCAAAATGAAGATCTGTCAATACATTTCCCTAAAGTTTGTGTCAGTAGACAAGCAGACTTAGAAAAAGGTTTTGAATCTGTGTAAAATATAAAAACAGAAAAACAGAATGAAATCATGTACAAATTGCATAAACCTGTATTTTACTCACAAAACCCCCCCCCCAGAAAACATATCAAATGTTTGAGACTACTCATTCGCTAAAGCTGGAGTGGATACTCATTCAAAATGAAACTTTTCTGCAGTCAGGGGAATCTAAATCTGACTAAAGACAGGGACCATCTGGAGTGTTATCAGTGCTCAGTTTAAAAGCCTCTCTGATGATATGAGGGTGTTTTAGTGCCTGTGGAATTGGCAGCGTGCACATCTGAACAGGCACTATAAATGTTGAAAGCTATATCCAGGTTTTAGAGAAACATTTTCTCCCATCGAGATGACGTCTTTTTCAGGCAAGACCTTGCACATTTCAGCAAGACAATACTAAAGCACATAAAATATCTTTCAGAATCTGGAGGCTGAACTTTTTATCAGATGACAAAGACCCAGAACTGTTGAGCAGCTAGAATCATATGAGACAAGAAAGGGACAACATCCCTCTGCCTGAAGTCCAGCAGCCGCTCTCGTCAGTTCCCAGACTTTTACCGACAGTTGTTAAAAGAAGAGGCTGTACCACACATACCACACAGTGGTAAACATAACTTCTTTGTGAGGCATTGCTGCCATCAAATTCAAAATAAGCTCATATTTTCTTAAACTGCTACATTTTCTCAGTTTGTGTTTTGATGTTTTTTGTTTCCCATATGCAATTTTGAAACGAATTAAAATGACAGATTTATAAGATTCAAAAATCATTGCATTTTGTTTTTACTCACATCTTACAAGGCGTAGCAACTTTTCCTTACTGTTTGTGTGTGCTTTTGGATTAGATATATCATATATTTGCTTTTCCTCTTGTGGTTCTTTGCACCGTGATAATAGGCACGCACGCAGATTCCCCGCATAGCTCAAAAGAAAAAAAACAAACAAACCCTACTTCCACTTCCAATGTTCAATTTTTATCCAGACCACATCTCACTGAGATCATAATTTCACTTCACTTAACCAGCTCTAAATGTCATCCTTAAATAATTACTACTTATTCTGTATTTTCACCTTGTATTCATCTACCTCTTCCTGGATTTTAAAAAGAGATTTTTGTAAACATGATCATAAAATTAGTAAAATAATACATTTACTAATGTCCCACCGGGAGGAGGCCCCGGGGCAGACCCAGGACACGCTGGAGAGATTATATCTCTCGGCTGGCCTGGGAACGCCTTGGTGTTCCCCCGGATAAGCTGGAGGAGGTGGCTGGGGAGAGGGAGGTCTGGGCCTCTTTGCTTAGGCTGCTGCCCCTGCGACCCGGCCTCGGATAAAGCGGATGAGGATGGATGGATGGAATACATTTACTGCTGAGGCAACAGAGGAAAGGAGCCAAATGTGTTTACAGGCACCTGGAGAGTGTTTCTTTTCGCTTTCTGTGGTGCACCCTGCAGCGAGACAATGCCGGCTGTTGACACAGCTTGATTATTTTAAACATCGAGCACCATTTCTGAGAATTCATGGACACCGTGCGGGGCAGCGGACCAGCTCAAACTCATTCAACCAGTTATATTTCTACTCGTGTGCTGGTTAGCCCAGTGGCTGCCAAAGTTCAACAGCATAGCAATATATATTAGGGGTGCTACAATACACAAAATTCACGGTTCAGTTCGGTTCGATACTTTGGTGTCACGGTTCGATATTTTTTCGATACAAAAAATGTTCTTGCCTTTTTAATTTGTCATTTATTAAAATTATAAATATATATTTTAACTCAAAAGTACAGTTTTTAAATTTAATGTTGCTGAAACAACAAAGTAATAAATAAATAAATCTATCTGATCGAGAAATCACTCATCTTTGGAAAAGAGAGTTTATTACAGAGAAATGGCTCTTTCCAAAATAAAAGCTATACTATATGCTTCTTGGGTATACTCTCAGCAGCATATTAAACCTATCAGGTCCCCATAAGGAGAATCATGTGCTAACAGCTGTCTAAATGACCCCGGTAAAGTTTGTAGCATGCCTGGTTGTTGTTTTTGTCTGCTTCCACTTGTCTTTGCACTAGGATGATGTCGGCGTAAATGTGCAGTCATATTCGTTGTGTTCCCACTAGTGCTGTCAGCGTTAATCTGAAATGACGTTAACGCCACAACACGGCTAATCTCCGTTAACGAGCTACGGCGGATCGCCCCGTACGTGGGGCTGGACAGCGTCAACACGTTAACGAACAACTGCGCTAACGCAGTAGTTCACACCAATGTAATTGAGCATTGCGTGGCACATCCGACATACTGTTTTACTTTAGTCCATGACACGCTTACCTTCAGGGTCATACTTCACATGAAAACCAAAATAGTTCCAAAGGCCAGATCTGAATGAGGGTGGGGGAGGTTCAGTTTGCCATGTTGCAAGGAGATTAGCTTCTGTCTTGCTAGCATGCGCTGCGCTCACTGGATCTGCGCTCGACAGTGCAGCCTAGGCGGAGTAGTCGAACGCAGATCCACTGAGCTCTCAACAGACAGCCTCGTCAGAAGAAAAGTTGATAAAATAAATTTAAAATTTTGTATTGTTCGATACATATGCTACCGAACCAAAAGCACTGTATCGAACGGTTCAATATCAATACGAGTATCGTTGCACCCCTAATATATATGCAGCTTCAGTTTATTTTATTATGAGCCTCATTAACAGCACCAAAAAACCCACTGGGAAAAAGAACCACAGCCCTGCATAATGACATCTGACATTTCAACATAAGTATAGCAATGATTACAAAACACACACATTTGTGTTCTTTATAGTCTGCCTTTGTTCAAAATCCCTGATGAAAACATGCTGTTTGACTCATTTTTGTCTTAGTAATTAGTTCAACTTTTGCATGATATATCACCCAAATGTTAGTCCGGTTGAATTTTTCTTGCTTTTGCTAAAATAAAGTGACCTCCTAAAGCCGGGAACACGCTGTAATAATGCAAAATCCGTTTTGTACAAAGCAATTGGACATCTTATGCAAGAGAGATCCTTTTGATATGGCTGTATATAAGTAAACAATACGTAAGTAATCAGTTTAAATATTTAACCAGCCTAGACATTCATGCAGCATTGCAATATTTGTCCTGAATTCACAAAAAAACATACCGGGGCAAATTAAATACCACTAAAACCATCACATCCACTATTCTGGTTTAGAATCAAGCAAACCTGAGCTTTTCTTTGCTTGAGCTTTTTAAACGTGATGAAATTTTCAAATACTGGAGTCAGCATATGTGCAAGTAACCCCTGTGTGTTTCTTTTTTTGAAATCTTGGGTTTCTATGATGTCAGTGAGAGGGGATGTCCCTAATATGGTCATCTCAGAAGAGGGGCAATCACATGAAAATGCCCCCCTCCAGTATAAGTTAATAAGGATTATTTTGAATTGTGACTCACATGAAGCTAATCTAGCAGCAGAATAGATCCCTTTAACTAACACCCAGCTGCAGATTAAATGAGACCTGACTGCCCACTCGTAAACACGGCCCTGTTCTGAAGACCAGACAAGGCAGGTGCTGTAATCTGGTGCTTGCTGGGTTTTTTGGTGTGCTCAGCAGGTGTATTAACAAATACAGCCGCTTCATCCTTTCTGATTGGCCTAAAAAGAGTTCAAGTAAATGCTGTCGATCTTCCAGCTCTGCAGAAGTGCAGAGCTGAAAGATCAACAGATGGAGGATTATTTGCAGCTAAGCTGAGCTCTGAGAGAAGGAGCTCTCAAAACACACACACACAAGCGCTGGGTTTCACTGACCCGAGAGTGATGGTGGATTCACTCTTCAGGAAGTGAGGCCTATTTAAGCCCTCTGTGTTCAGTTCTGTTCCCATAATAGAATTCCAAGCAGTGTAACACATACAGCATCAGAGCACCAACCTGACCCAGTTCTGTTTTTTACTTAGTCACTGGATCATGTGCTGATAGAACAGGGTGCCAATTTTAATGTACACGAGTGAACTACTGTGTTGTGTGTGAGGTTGGTAGATATTTATGTGCTTTTCACATAAAAATAAAAAACAAAACGGGGACTTTTAGTCTTACCTTGTTATTGTGGAACAAAGAACAAAAACAACAGCAAAGCTTTTTAAGATGAGTAACAAACTACTGCAAGGTAGGACTTGTCATGGGCCAATCTGACTGCACACACACACACTCCTCCATATTAAATAGGCAGAGTGTGTGGAGGCGTGAGCTGGGCACGCTGCCTCAGGAATGTGCTCCATCCCTGCTGTCTGTCAAACTGCACACACACACACACACACACACACATCTCTTGGCCTTGCACGCAGGGGCACGCCGCAATGCATCTCAAGCCACGTGCGCACACGTGCTCAAAACAGAAGTGCATGCAGGCTTAAACTCGTATCCCCCGGGAACGTGTTTTTCACAATAAAATGATAATCATGGTGTGAAGAAGGTGGCATGATGGGAAATTCTTTAGCACGGGTGAAACAGTTAAGGAAGCTCACAGCCAACCGCAAGCACATCGAACCAGTTTCATTTCCTCCTCTTTGACGCTGTTTCGGGCTGCTGAACCGTCGCTGACAGTCAAGTTACTCGCTGACAGGCATGAGATAAACCCGCCAGATCTTTGCTCAAATATTCCACATTTTTATAAAGGGAATTATCAAAAAGCCTGGGATAGTACACGCCAACACACAGGGTGGCACGTGATCAAAAGTGCAGCAGTACTAATGAGCTGCAGTGCAACACAGCTTCAGCACAAATGTGCTGCAACCAAATCCTCTTATGGATTTCAAAATGTAGCCTGAGAGAGAGAGAGAATGAACTGGTCTTGCAATTTCTTTCTTTCTTTCTTTCTTTTTGGATTAAAGTGCAATGAAAGATCAGGGATTTGGCTATCAATGAACAAGGTCTTTCATTCAGCTTTTTTTTCTCTTGTTTTTACTTTTTCATGCTGCGTGGTGAGTTTTGCAAGAAGAAGAAGGAGAGAGATGGACATAAATCAATCCGACATTCTTGATGTCCACTCGTCCATGTACACATGGGCCACCGGAACGACCCACCGATGCTCAAACCTGGCCGGTTTATTTCTTCAAGAAGACATTTTTACTGACATCTGAGCCAAAAAACTGCAAAGTTGTGACACTCTGTACAGTCTTGGGTACTTCCTACTGTTCAGACGGACAATTAAACCTAAAAAGCTGCCAGATATGTTGTGAAAGAACAAAATGCTGAATCATTATAAGTTTAAATAAGCGCAAAAGACCTTTTCTTGTATGAAACTTCTGCTGCACTGCAATTGACTCTCAAACACATCATTTGCAGGATATAACACGTATTCAAAAGGCAACATTCATAAATTTCCATCTTAAACAGCGAAAATCTGTTATTAACAGATTAATCACTTCTTCATACAGTCTCTAACTTATCCAAAAATAATGAAAAATCTGTAATTTAATGCCTTAAAAGGGAAGCATTCCACATGTTGCTTTTCTGGACTCTACTAGAGCCGCTTTGCATGATTCACTTCATGCACAGGATGAAAGAAGTCCCCTCTCCCTTTAACCCAGCTTGTCTTCTGATTGGCTGGCCTTTGCAAACAGCAGGTCTGGACAGGAGGTTGGACTCACAGCCAGAGCTGTGTGCCTCAGATGACTAGATTATTAACATCAGAGTTGCTGCAACTTTCAGAATGGACGAGTATGAAATGCAGGTGTGCATGAGAGATCAGTGTAAGATGTGGGCCTGTGAGTCTCAGTTATGAAGTTTTCTGATTGAAAATGACAGCAAAGTTGTGTTAAATTCAGCATACTACAGTGCACCTCTTTGTAGGAGGACATGATCCTCTCGATGGCATCAGCTCCTGAGGCCAAGAGGTTACGTGCGGTGGTGAACGCCTCTGTTCTCTCGCTCACCATCACCTGGGTCTGACCGTCAGCTGTTTCTATAAGGGTGGAAAGACAGGCACAAGACATGGGACAGCGAGCAGAACAATTAACTTCGGGACCTCAAAAGACAAAACAGAGCTTTGTGTGTCAGCGGTGCGAAACATATTTTCACACTTTCACCTGGGAGCATAAGGATACGATGGAAAAAGGTTCATTAAATATCTGTAGGTACAGTGTAATAAGGGACTCGGTTACAGGCTTATTATTGATGCTGAGAGCTCATCAGGGAGGTGTGGGAGGCAGCTACTGTTTTCACACATGCTAATCAGCTCCCGCTGGTAGAGTAAGCAGTAACTACAGTTATTATAGTTGCACTTAAAAGGCTTAACAAGCACAAGACGCGTGCTAGGGTAACGCTACACCTAACCAACTCCCTACCGCTGTCAGCGAAGCCGGTGGCTGTGATGATGGGCACGGCCACCATGACGAGCCCGGCGCCGCTCCACACGTACTTCATGAGGAACTGCTCGATCATGATGTACCAGAGCCGTTTGGACAGGATCAGGTTCATCTGGTCTGCCAGAGCCCGGTAGCACTTCTGCAGCTGACACATCTCCACCTGCAGCGGGCGGTACATCAGAACATGAAGCAACACAGGCATTTCCCAAATCTCTGTGTGATCTGTGAAAAAGGCCGTGCAGTAGAATTTCTTCAAGATAATAGTAAAGTCTTTCACACTGATGCTCTTTCAGAATAAAAATTTAGTCAATAAAGTTAAAACTAACTCTGCTGCTAATCTTTGTGCCGGCTCTTATAGCATATTTGTGATCCTAACAGCCTCAAGCAGCAGTAGATGGAACATTGTTATGGATATGACCATTCATCTTAGCTGGCCATCCTCAAAGACCTACCTCTAAAGTTACCGCTTCACCCATAGTAATTACATTGGTGTCTACAGATTGTAAATGTGTTATGCATTTCACACGTAACGTGGCACATCCGGGCACAGACACTTCCTAATAAATAAACACAATAATGATCGTGTGGCTGCACATAACTCCCACACTGCTTCCATTCTGCAGCTAGCACTCACATGCCCACATCCGTCTCTGCATACCTTGTGTCCTCTGTAGAAAGCTATTTCCTCAGCATTAGCAATGATCCTAGAGTGCACATAGCGCAGGTAGCCCTTCCTGTGAGCCTCTTCGGCCACCAGCTTGCCAAATTTGGGCGAGCATGCACGCAGGACTTTAGCCGTGGCAAACACCACGAGCCCTGCCAGCAGGGTCGGACCGGAGGCGTTGGCCCCCCTGGACCTGGCGGTCTGAATCAACGTGTAGGAGGTCAGCATCACATCCAGTATAGGCTTGGTGAGGTTAGAATAGAGATGGGCCACGGACTGGGAGAACATCATCACGTCCTCGGTGAGAGACTGGTCCGGGTTGGCGAGCCTCCCGTCCATGTTGCTGACTTTGTAGTAGGTCTGATTGGTGAAGTAGGTCCGATAGGCATGGTTCACTAGCCGGGTGCGGAAGGCCAGAGCCAGTTTGCACTCCAGGTACCGGATGGCGCTGTTGACGAACGTGGCCGGGATTGCAATGAGGAGCCATTTGATCAGCTGGATGATGAAGCGTTTGGGTTTTTTCTCCACGATCGTTTTGACTATCTTGCCGTCCAAGCTGGCAACGTAAATAGAGAGAAACGTCCTAGATATCAGCGCCACCGAGTGCAAAGAGAGCAAAGCGAGCTCTCTGGAAACGAGCTTGGGAAAGAGGATTTTACCAAGTTCCAGGATCTGCATGAAAAACTCAGTATTTACCCCCGGGGATGGTTTCCTATCAATCACAGCATCCGTTTGAGTCTTTCCCGAGCAAGTGGAGCCGTTCTCCGCCTTTGAAGCCCGGTGATTGCTCCCAGGACCTTTGTTTTTGCAGAGCTGCTTGCAGATGATGGGGTACAGCGTTCTGACACCGTATGCAGCAGCCGCAAGAAACACGGCTCGCTTCGCCGCGGCCGTGCGGTCCCATCTCACTTTAGACGCCGCATCGAGGATGTTGGACATTTTTCAACCGTTAGTCGTCTCTGCAACCAGCCCTTACTACACCCATCCCCCAGACCTGACTCACCGCGTCGACATAAAGAGCGAGAGGATGGCCGGACTGATGTGAAGCGAGCCCGATACTTGTGCCGCTACATCCTGCTCCCCTTTTTTTTGCGCCAGCTACAAGCACTTCAAACTAGAACAAGTGCACTTCCGGTTATTGTTGCCAAATTAAAGGCGTTCCTACCTCCACCGTGTCTGTGTTAGCTTTTATTTTATAAAGAAAATCAGCCCAACATCCGGTTTTGCTGTCGTCACTGGCGACTTAGTTTGCAAAGGGGTTTTTTCATTGGTCGAGCCCCCGGCAAAAATATGATTGGTTGTCTGACAGACGTAAATAAATTAGTCCCAACTGATTTATTCTACTATACTACAGTATTTTATTTTAAGCAAACGTAAGGCACAGTGAAATAAAATACAGAAATAAAGCAGACAAACTCCATGAAAATTACACATATATATTTTCTTCTTTGAGCATTTCTGAGCACGTGTCGGAAGTCTGGTGGTTCGTCCTCGCGCTTCTATTGTATTCTGAAAGCTAAGATAAAGTTAGCTACCTAGCTGAAACAAAACAATAAGCTATGCATGCACTCTGAATTTTTGTGCTGACACAGGCACAAAAGCTTTGTAGTTTTCTGGATTTTGTCGTTTCTATAGTAATTAAGAGCTGTTAAAAATGAACTGGGTGGGAGGTTCAAGGTAAGAGAAAGCAAATTTTGGTTATTAGCTGATGTGTTAATGTATATCATATTAGCCTATAAATGTTTAAGCTAACTAGACATGTAACTGCTCATTTCAGAAACCGGTTAGTGATGAGGAATAATGCCAAAAAGCAGAGGGTAAGACAACCAAATAAAACTTACATTGTTTTACATTAAGTGCAAGTAGAATGCTAAATATTAAATGTTTAATTGTATACTCCATAAAATATTGTATCCAGAAGAAAACTTGCTTTAAAGGGATGCATTTCTAACCAGGGTTGTTTTACAAAATGGAAAGAATTGTTTTGACTTTTAATTTTGAGTATAAGTTAAATTCTTACATAAGGAGGTCAATAGTGCACAGGTTGCATATTGAAAATATATTTAAAGTAGTGGAATAAGACTTTTAATAATAATAATAAATTTTATTTAAAAGCCACGTTCAAGACATCTAAGGACACTTAGAATAGAATAAAAGACATAGTAGAACAATGACAAGATCTATCTATATATGTGTGTGTGTATACATGGTTTATAATGTGTGTAACTTTGGACTTGTACTTGTTCACAACTTTAATTACTTATTTGTTGTTTGGTATTTTTAGTAGAAGGCAACTTAGCCATTTGAAAAGCCCAGACATGGCCTATTTGAAGTTTCATTGATGTGAAGTCTTAAAACTCAACAATACCCCAAAATAACTCATTAATAATCACTAGCCCAAATTGCTGCCTTTGTTTTTCACAAACATTTTATTTATTTTTCATGTAATAAACATTAAAATCTATATCCTTGTGTAATGATAATTCATTAAATAAATAACAATCACTAATGTTCAAGCTTGATGTTTTTTCATTGTAATCAGTTTTGTAAATGTATTAAATTAACAAAGCCTTTGTCCCTGTGCCTAAATATTGGTTGTGCTTTTTCTGTTCCAGGAATTCTTTGAAAAGAGAAAAATGCAACAAAAACTTAAAAACATGGGAATACCTGTCCCAGCCCCTTCCCTAGGCAACACTAGTTCTGGTAGTTTGGACCTAATGACTCTGTTTATCGTCAACCAGATTGCTGCTAAAAAAGCATGTAAAGGTGAGATTCACAGCCCCAGATCACCAGAAAACAATAATCGAATACATTTAAGCCTCAGGATGGCAAATGATGTAAACAGAAAGTGTTCTTGTTTTTCAGATCCTCCTAAAGCAGCAGTTCTTGGCAGCTGTAAGGCAGGAGCCAGGCATAAGAGAAAAGATCCTCTGGTGCTCTCGATGAGCCCCTGTTCCCCATCACGGCTGTGTCTTGTTGAGGGCCAGTCTGAGTACAGGTATAGCCCCACTGTGGGTTAACAGTTCTTGTAGCCAATTATGTTAATATAATAATAATCCTCTTAATAAATGGAATGAAAAGGGTTTTAAAAGTATTATATTTTCCATTTTAACAGTGTTCAAGAAAGCAGAGAAAGAAGGAAGGTAATTCCACAAGGGTTCAAGTTTCAGCGTGTAAGTCACTTTCCCGCTCTTCATGGTTTTACTTCAAGTTAGCGAAACGTGCTTAATATGAACAAATGTAAAGACACTCACTAAATCCCTGTTTTTGTAAGTTGTCACCAGTACTTGAGTCAGGTTTCTCAGACAACAGTGCCTCTGACTACCTGCCTGCCATACCTGATGCCCGCAGCCCCTTCTCTTCCACCTCATCTGCCTGCTCAGGCCAAGGTTGTGTAACACTAATAGACTATTAACAACTATAACTCAGTTACAGTACTGCGTATTCTTCTTTGCGTGATGATATCTTATGAAATCCAACTGTTCTCCACAGGAACTTTCACCCTGCAGCTGAATCTCCAGAAACAAAGCCAAGCACTGCATCCCTCTTCTCCCCCACCTTGGGACACCTCAGTTCTATCGCAGACCGATGCAGTAAGGGATAGCTCTTATTAGAATTACATCACTACTTTAAGGTTAAAGTTGTAGTTTTTACACATTTTACCCCACACGTGGTTTCATATGTAAGAAAGGAAAAGTATGGAAACTCTGACTTGAGTTGAGAAACTTATCTAAAGTTGGTGTGGAAAAATGGCTTATGTTGGTGTTGTTTAACAGGCCAACAAAGATTTTGGTAACTTCTCAGAACTCTGCTTTACAATAAATCATATTGTGCTTTAATTATAGAATGTGACATATGTCATGTGTGTCAAGGTCTTTCACAGTGAATGTAATCTTTTTTTTGTGTATTGATTTCATTCATGGGAATTAAAAACTGGTAATTTTGCCATGAGGCTGAGATACACGTTGAAGATGGTTTGCTTCAAGTAGAAGCTGCTGAAGTAACTAGATGAATGGGCCTGTTCCTGATAGTCTGGTGGTGAGGTGGTCCACTCAGGGTCACCAGCGTTTCGCCCTTTAACCTGTAAGACTTTAAATGAGTGGGGGATGGCCAACTTCGATGAAAATTGAAGCTGCATGCCATCCTTTTCGCATTGGCTTTCTTCAGATTGTGAGAAATGGATAGCCTGTCCCCCAGTGACCTCATCTACAAACATGGTTTTTGCACACCTACACAAGTGTAATCCCAGGTGCCTAATTATAAATACTTATTTATATTTATTCAGGCTATTCAGGCCTAAAATTCAGGCATTCTTGTTCAATACAAAAGCTGAAAACAACAAAGAAAAAGTAATGTAGCATTACTTTTGGTATTACTAAAGGTACCAGTATTTTATCATATCACTATAGTATTTTAGTAAGTAAAATTTATTTATATAGCACTTTTCACAGTTAAAAATCACAAAGTGCTTCACAATTAAACCAGAAATATAAATAAAATGAAAAAAAAATTAAAGCTTGTTTGTATAGAAATGTCTTCAGCTGCTTTTTTTTAAAAGGGGTCAAGTGTAAAGAGTGCCTTTGTGCCACTGCCCGAAAAGCCCGATCCCCACGTGTTTTGAACCCAGTACATGTGACCAACAGTAACCTCTGACCTGAAGCGCTCAAGAAGAAGCATGAGGTTTCAACAGGTCAGAGATATACTGTGGAGCTTCAACATGTGGAGCTCTGAAAGTTACAACTAAAAGTTTAAAATGAAACCTAAAATTTGCCGGCAACCAAAACTGGAGTAGTATGTGACCTCTTGTTTTAGACCAGTTTATAGTCTTTGGAGCAACAGCATCTCTTGCTAAGAGAAAATAGTATCTAATAAAATGTGACAATAATGTGTCTTTCTTCTGACAAATGCTGATTTGTTTCTCTGTCAGTTTCATCCTTTCTCTCAGCCCAGAAGTATGACAAACACATCTCCCTGGTCGCACAACCTTAACCAACCCTTCTTCCAACTTGAGAACCCCACAGCATCTCAAGTCCTCTTTGGCAGTCCACAACCAGGGTGAAAACAAGTTTACATTTTAATTGGTTATTTTCTATCCTTAGTTTCAATTTTTTAACCAATCAGTGCCCGTGTGTGTTGCCACAGTAAAAGCAAGGCAGAAGACCATGCAACATATGTGGACAGCATCTTTCTCAACCGGCCAAAGGCCAAAGAGTCCATGCTGGACTTCACGCTTAACCAGTCAGAAATTCAGCAGCAATTGGAGAACAATGTCTTTAGAGGCTTTTGTGATGAAGATTGTGAAGGACACTCTCATTCTGGGAGTGAAAAATCAAAAATATGTCTCCCAGATCAGACACCGGTAAACTCTTCTGCACCTCAGTAAGTGTTTGCACTTCCAGTCTAACGAAATGCATTATTATGAAGCAAATTTTGAATCCATTTTATGTTGGGTTTTATCATTTTATTGCCAGAACTGTGCCAGACTCACAGTGCATGGGAGCAGAGGTAAGCGGGTTTTAAAAACTACATGTGGGAGTAAAGTTGCCCTTTTACTGCCACCAAGTGGTCAAGTTTGGAACTGCGACAAAATTAACTTTAAATGTGTAGAAAGTAAATCATCACAAAGTTTAATGAGGCTCTCCAGTCATCATAAGCTGTCATATAGAGCTCCCAACAGTTTATGTTTAATATTTTTCATAACTGGATTATATACATGGGTACAGCAGAAGTCTCAAATATTGATTATGTTTTGTTCACAGCCCTGCAACTGCCCTGACACAAGGTTTTGTAAGTTTCCAAGGAGTCTCACGTTAAGGAAATTCATTTATTATGTACATGTTTGAGGAAAAACCAAAACGTAAATGGGTGTTTTTTTCCCCTCTAATTCCACAGCATGTTTTGGAGACAACACTGGGCCAGTGAATGGCTCTGAATATTCGCCAAGTTACTCTTTTAGAGGAGGTCACCTGAGTCCAGACTCAAATGATGTGAGTGAAGCTACACTGTGAACTTTATTCCAACTATCTGAAGTGCTCTACTTGGAAAGTTATCTTTGAAATACATTAAAGTAATCTTTCATCTAACCCCTCAAAACTGTAGCAAATTCATGCTGTATTTTTGTAGTACTGATGTTAATTAAGCTGTAGATTAACTATCAGCACTCTGCCAGTTTCTGCAGCCTCCTTTTTTAATTAAACACAAATGAGTAAATTACTATTAAACAGATGATCATCACCTGTCCCAAATAGTTAACACCAAAAAGCAACACTCATTAACAGCACAGTGTTCTTTGCACAGTGCCACTGATTTATACCTCTTTCCTGGACATATTTTCACACCATCTGACACAGGAATTGCTGTTTTCTACTTTTAAAACTATATATTAGGATGAAGACTGCTATCAGCTATGCCTCCCAGCATCTTCTTCTTACATGGATCAAGCCTTTGGCCTCAGTGGCTCACAAGGGAATTTAAATGAAACACTCTCTGAGCTCAGGTCTCACACCCCACGAATAAGATCCCAAATGGACTTCAGAGTTGACCTAAAAGTTACTGAGAACATGGCTACCCCAGATAAGGCCTTTGAAAGTAAAGGGCAGGAGAAAGAAAGCAGCACAGCTCTCCTTTTATCTCCACACCCTTCAGCTCAAACTCAGAGCTCAGATGTCTGCAAATGCAAGAAAACATCAAGTGAAACTCGAGATGCAGGAACTCAAACAGTACGCAGCCCGCCAGCTGGGGCGTGCGATGCTTCGACTCAGTGCAGCTTTGTTGCAGACAGTGCTCTTGGGTACAGCTTGCATCTATCAAACGCTGACATGTCGGAGCTGCCTCCAGCCACAGGGAGGCAGGCCGGTACTGCCACAGAGCCAGATGCACTCACAGCTTCACCAGAAAACTCCAGGAGCGAAGAGAAGCAGACGCCCTGGAGCAACAAGAAATCAAAGGCGGTTTCCCTGTCAGGCAGGAGCATGATCACTGCTAATAACGGTGCCAAAACGATTCTACAGAGACCCACAAACCTTCTTCTCACTAACGACCTGAGCACGACTAATGTCAAAGGTATGACATGAAAGTGAAATAGTCAGCTCTCTTTATGTGTCGTTTGAGAGAAACTTGAGATAGAAAATCACATTAAATTTTGCTCTAATGTTTCTAATTTAGGTCAGGAGAATAAAGAACACGAGAACTGCCCTCCAATGACAAGCTTTTCAGATCAAGGGAGGGAAGAGGGCACATCTGGCACCAAAGTTAACATAGTCTCAAAGGAGGCTGAAATGCTTCAAGAAATAGTCAACATTTTGCTCCTCCTGAAGCAGAGGAAAATTCAGGGCTACTAAGAACAGATGGATGAAGACATCAGGAAATCAGTTCTGTGCTGTGCATCTTCCTTTATTTTACAGCAACAGTCATAAAAGTAGATTAAAATAGTTACAGTGCTCTTAATGTTGTGATGCAGTTTATGCAGTTAAATAAAGCTCCAAAACATGACTTTGACTCATACATTTATTTCTTTCCCCATATACACAATATTTCATGAAGATATTTATCTTTATATAATATAAACTCTAGCAAAACATTTACAGCTTGAACAATAATCAAATATACAGCACTCTTTTTTTTTTAAATTTGCTTTTCTGTAATACCCCACAAACTTTAGCAAAAACACACATAATTGGTTCACATAGAAAAAAATGTAACCATTTTACTGATAAGTACACATTTAATGCCCTCAGCTGTGGTAGAGGACAGTGTTAACCGGAGGTTAAGGGCTGAACACCACATTATCTCTGACACAGGTGCAGCCTAAAACAATCACATTAAATATTTGGTTGACACAAGTTTTCGTTACTCAGTCTGTGCCGTGGACAAGTAAATCTGTGGTTTTTGTGTGTAGTAATACTTTCAGTACAAAACTAGCTTGTGAAGTTTTAAGAAAACTCTCCTGGATTAAGTGAAACTGGTCAAATACAATCCTATACTAAATTATAGTTGCTAGTGTTTTCTACACCTTTCACTCCAGAGAAGCTGCGCTAAATGAGTTGAAAAGCAAAGTTTTGGAAGTTTAAGTTATTACTCTGAACTATATTTCGCAATGTTTTGTTTTTATTGAAATAAACAATCAGTGCTCATCTTCGAGGATCCCTTTATTACCTCTCTGGGTTAAAAAAGACAATATCTGGAATATTCTAGCCCCATAACTACAAATCACAAGTGTTTACAATAGAATAGCTTATCATTTTCAAACACAAGTTGAATATTTGACCGTGTTTTGTGCTGACTTCAATTCTTGATATGATTTTATTGTAGTCTGTACATGTTGATACTACTTGTTTGTGTTTGCTTTGAAAAATGATCAGCTATTATAACACTGAAGAACTTGCAACTAAAGAGGCAACTATGATATTTGAAAGCTTTTTTTATTTTCAAAAAATCAGCCGGTTTTCCACATGAGGGTGCTTGTGTGCTACAATATGCCATCACTGTTCTTCCATTTATTGAAGGAATTTGTTTCTAATCAATTTTTTAAAACCTTTTTTCCCCATAGCTATCCACATGACACCTTGAAAACACCAAAATTACTACAATACTTGCAAATACCACCGAGTTTTAATGGATCACTTAGGTGTAATTGTCCCACGGCATTTGATGGTCTGTTTCTTGTTTTAAAAAGTGGTACTAGTCTATAAATAGACTAGATTTATAGATAATGGACTGTTGGGAAAAAAAAATTAAATGGTAATTTTCTGCTAGCACATTATCCGTTTTTTTACTGAGGTTTCTGGGTATTTCTATTAATGTGGGGTTAAAAATATAGGTAGAAGAAATCATATGGAAAATTCCATCATTTTAAACGTTGCATTGTACTGTATTTTTACAATCGTTTATTTTGGGTGTCTGCCATGAGAAACCTGTTCACTAAGCACAGCAGCAGCCTTTATACCCCTTACTTACCCTTTTATATTTTTTGTTACACAGTTGTCTACTTTCCAACAGTTTTGCTACACAGAAAATTACGTGTATTTAACTAACAAGGTGTAACCTTACACAGTTTACACTTTTACAAAACAACATTGCCAAATTACGCTAAAGCCTACTCCTCAACTTTTGACACAAGAACTACATAAATGATATGCTCGGCTATTTGTACATAAGGCTGTGAAGGAAGACACAAAGCAAAATACATGAAATTTTAGTCAATAAAATTCCATCACAGGTGAAATGCAAATATGCACATGTTAAAATTTAAAAAAGGCCATGTAGACCTACAGGAAATGTGACTGAAAAATGGCCATTAGGCACCTTCACAATACACAGGCACTAATATATCAATGTTCAGATAGAACGAAACACTTAAAAATCTCAGTCATCAAGCTAAAGCTTACTTTTACTGCTACAGACAGAACAGCCCGGTTTCTTTGCTGGATATTACAGACACTATATCCAGAAATAACAACAAGAAAAAGTTCATTGCAAGAGTTGCAACATTGGTTCGTAGGGTAGGTTTTGCGAAGCACATTTTAAATGAAAAAGTAAGCAACGTTAAGAAATTTGTAATTTGTCGAAATGTGGATTCACAAAAAGATCTGTTTTAAATAAATATATAAATACACAAACCATACTGTAGCACGAAGACTTCCAGTCCTTTCAGGGCTACCAAGTTTGTAAGAACGGTTTTGTTTCGGCACCCGTCGACAATACAAGTTTACTCAACCGTAATGATATACCGTGTGTCTCTGGCAATTGCTTTTCATAAAAATTCAAACTGCAAACAGAAGAACATCAGGTCAAGGACTGACATTAAGTGTGCTACGCTACAAGCTGAAAAAACGAGACAGCAGAATGTGTCTCATACACCAAGGCATAATGGTACGAAAGACAACAACAGCTGCTGTCCAGTCAACAAAAGTTTTGTGGTTGTATTTACTGTAACTTTTTGAATGGCGTTGCCATTGTATTCTGACACAAAGCTCTGGGATAAAACCGTTTATAAATCATAAATGGTGCTTATAAAACAAATGCACAAAATATTAGGGACAAATTCCAGTCCCTTGTATTTTGTATCTTTGCATCTGTTAAACAGTCATAACTAGTCTCTATGAAAAAGACACTGGACTTCTATGTATTATGCTTTGCCTATTATCTGCGTAGAAGGCCGGTGTTATAGACTTCTGTGGTTGAAAATAATAAGCAGGTCTGAAACCAGATAAGGTGCCAGTTCACCCCTGAATTTAGAGAATGAACTAATGGGAAACATTCATGCTAAAGCATTAGTGTTGATTGGGATTTCCCCAACTGACTGCTTGAAAAGTGAACTGATACATGTTACTGATAGAAGCATAGTCTTCTAAAATGTAATTCCCAATCTATGTTGGAGGTAAACCAGTGGCCCCGCAGATCACAGGAAAAAGAACACTAATACAGACTCAGCCGCTCTGCATGTTCCAGTGAAACAGCTAATGAAACACCCAGAGGGAGGTAAGCAACACCCAAGTTTCCTCTAGTCTACATCTGATGCGTCATTGTCCGATAGATGGTAGTTTGAACCTTTGACCCGGATGTACTCAACCTGCCGTCCCTCATCCGAATCAGAGGCGCCGCAAGAGCAAAGGTGGTTTTCGAACAACGCTTCGATCTCCTCCAGACGGCGGGATTTGGTTTCTGGCAGGCAGCCATATGTGAAGACGAAACCCAGCAAGGCCATGCTGGAGTACAGGAAGAAAGCTCCTGAGAAGACAAAGCAAAAGAACACGCTGTCACCGAGGATAGCCACCCACAAAGATGAGAAACACAATGGCACAACTTCACACTTCTTATGAGAAATGATTTGCTTGTTCTCTTTCACTGCCAGAAAAAGAAACACCGATGGTGACAACAGATCCCGCGGGCAGCTAATATTAGACCACGACTGCCCACGCACTTCTAGGGACGTGTGTGGTGAAGAATGAAAATGCTTTTGCAACACTGCTTTCACACTGCTGGTCACCCTACGATAAATGTGGAGTATAAGTAAAATGTCCCTGTCAATGTGGCCTTACAGCAGGGTTAACAGGAAACAAATAACTATGTGACGAATAAGGGTTCATACGAAAAGACTGACACAGGTTTAATGAGATTTTGTCGCAACTGTGGTCCGTATTTTCTTCTTGTCAACGCACAGTGACATTTTTAAGTTGCAGCCGAGTGCACTTTAAGATTTAACAAGACAACATCTTGTGTTTTCCCAGCTTTGACATTATTTGCCCCACTTTTAGTAAATGATTGCTATCAAGCAGATAAATTGGTGAATGACTCAGAATCGATAATTAATCCAGTGGATCTCAGGATGCCTCCACAATCACCCCTGATTGATTGATCTCCAACTCCGCCAAAGGTCAGCTCCTTCCTGTGTGAGGGGAAACCTGCTGTTGTGCTACACTGACTGAGGAGTTATGCAAGATGGGTGGAAGAAAGCATCACTTCAGGGTATCAGCAAGCTGTTCTGTCCTTATTGCTCTTAATGGGAACACAAAAATACCTCTTACGTGTAAAAAAAAATAAAGGATAAAATCTTTCAAGGTTATTATTTCCTTACACACAGAAACGGACCATAGTAGGTGATGTACTGAGCCAGGTGGAGGAAGGTAAGAGACACCAGGATGTTGAAGGTCCAGTTGACCCCTGCTGCACAGGCGTTCCCTGTGCTCCTTGCCCAAAGAGGATAGATCTCAGAGTTGATGGTCCATGGCATTGGACCCATACCTGCGACAGACAAGTGAGAATGAGCCGTGGGACCATTTGATTAAGAGGTGGAGATGTGAGATGGATGGAGAATTGCACTATATTTTGTTTAAGTCTTGTCAGCAGCACTTCATACAACTTATTTCATTTTCTGTCATGTAAAAAATTCAAAACTCAAATGTTCTATAGTCTGTATATTTCAAAAGGATGTGAGATTACAATAGAAGAAAGGGAAGTGTAGATACTTTATAACAGCAGATCCCAACCCCCGGGCCACGGACCGGTACCAGGCCGTGAGTCGTTTGGTACCGGGCTGTGAGAGTTAAGGCTCGGATGTGAAATTTATGGTTTTCAGGGTTTTTATCGTTAACTCGGTTTCCCTGGGTCTTTTCCCGTGTTGTAGTTGTGAGTCTTATTTTGAAAGAAATATTTACGCGTTACCATAGCGACCAGAGAGCATTAAGGGGCAGAGAGGAGGATGTTACTCTCAGTGTTGTTGGCGCATTTCAGGAAGACGCTGCTAATAAAGTTACACAATTACACGGTGAATTCTCGTTTATTATTATTATTATTTACAAAATACCACAGTTTTTGTCTTGGTCGTATCATTTTATTTTGTTGTATTTATCCACAACACCTCACCTCGGTCCGTGAAAATATTGTCTGACATTAAACCGGTCCGTGGAGCAAAAGGTTGGGGACTGCTGCTTTATAATACAGCCCATACCCCTGTCCGACCCTTGAATTCCAATCCAAGAAGACAAGGACAGGATACCACAAAGAGGAAATTTTGGTTGTCCTTTACTTTAAAATACCCCGAAGTTACTAATTAAATAAAAAATACATGAAGTTTGATTTGCGTCCTCTTTCTTCTCCCTAGACTCTCAATTAAGAAGAATTACATGGTAAATGTAGAAAAATTACATAATCAGTCGTGGGCTGTGTTATGAAGTGCTACCGTGCCTATAATAGAAACAAAGACGGTAGTTGAATTTGACAGAAGCAGAAAAGCTCTATCAATATGCAGCATCTACATACAAGTAAAAAGATATTTGATTTGCAGTCAGCTTCTGATTCCTTTTGTAGGTTGAGTAGTATTGACCAGGCAAATTTATGCAGGCTTTGGCTGCGTACAGGTAAACAGTCCATGTGGAAAATAAAATAAAAACATATACGCCAAAATGCAGTTTTATAACTACTGGCTCTTGTTTAGCTATGAGACTATGATCTACCTGTTTATTTGCGTTTTAAAAACTGTATCTGCATTTCTGGACTCTAAACAATGAACAGTACACCAACTAGGAGTTTAGACAGCAGCCAATGGGTTGGTGCTTTGTTAGGATTATAATGGATCCTGTTAACTCTGGTAAGCACTCAGACAAACACATCTGCAGCTACAAGTCCAACACAGTGAGGTTTAGCTTTGGCAGGATATCAGAATATAGTATGCTTTGTCCCACACTGCATTTTCAGAATTCAAAAAAATTATGTTCAATTTATGGTTCTTTTTTTGTTATTGTTTGTTTTGTTTTCCCCAAAAGCATCCTGGTGTTGGATCTCATGGGGACTAAAACTAAGGTTCAGTCTCTCACCCGGCGCAAAGGCAGCCAAGTAGAACACCAGTCCCAGTAAAACCAACCAGGAGAAGGAGGTGGGGCAGTAGTTGTAGGCCCAGTAGGTCTGATCTCTCATCAGGGTAGAGTTGGAGCATCTATAAGAGGCATGCACATTTTAGTTAGTTAGACTTTACCAATCCTTCTTAAAACTGTGTGTGTGTGTGTGGGGGGGGGGGGGGGGGGGGGGGTTAAAGGTGAGATGTGTTATTTCACTGCATCCTAATGCACTTCCACATGCTCACTTTGCATCCTGTGACTCACCTGCCCCATGCTGCGTGCTCGGTGGAGGCCTTATTGACTGGCACGCAGGAGGAGGCGAGCAGCGCCGAGCCATTCTCACGGTAACAGAAGCCGCATCCAGGATCCAGCATGCACGGCTCGCACACCCTAACAGCAGATGCAACACGCATTAACTCTCATTGCTCTAAAGACAATCAATCAAACGGCAGCTTGTAATCACATTCTTTTACGTCTGCCTTTCCTCTATAGGATGCTGAGAAACTCCTTGTAAAATTTCAATATGAATGTAAACGTACCTGCTGCTACTGGACAAGATGCAAATATAACAGAAAAACAGCTACCCACCCATCTAACTGAGGCACACATCTCTCACCTAAATCAGGAAATGCATGAGACATTCGTCCCCACTGTGTGGGATTCACTATCATTACATTTCTTTTCCTATCCTGTTCCCAGCTTTGTTAATTTAAACTACATCCTATCACATTATCATGTTCTGCGGTCTGTTTCTTGATGAGCAGTCCTTATTTTTGAGTGTTTCAACTGAATAGCTTCACAAGGGTGCACTCATCTTTCCCCGTGCTATTTAATCAGGTTCGAGGTAGGTCATGAAATGCACACTCTGCTTGAGAGATCTATTTTTATTGTCCGTAGCTTCCAGGGAAGCTTTTCTCTAATTTCACGCTGAGGTTAAGGATGAAAATAACACCATGTATTCAAAAGTAACTATTGCAGGAGGGTGAGGAGAAAGATATAACCACTTAGCATTAGCTGCTTAGAAGTATCTGTAACACTGATATAGATATTGTTAAGTATTAGTAAAGCTAAAGCCCATTAAACATCTGTTTTTATAAAAAGAAAAAATCCCAGAGACATTAGCAGGTCAGGCTAACTAGCCCAGCAGTAATGTAATGCTAGTGATACCTTAGCACTCCTAAGGTTTTTATTAGCGTTAGCTAGCATTGCAGGCTGGTTATGTCATAGATGGCAATTTCACCACTGTACTACTCATGGACTTCCCTTTTACCATGTGTGTAATGCAATGAGACAGTTCAGGAGACTAAGATGTATATTTTATACATATATTTTATACCATATTTGATATTTATCTGGTGACAAAAGTAAGCATAATGTAGCTAGGTCCTAAAAGGGTCAAACCCTTTCCCAATAGAAAAGCAGGGAGCTCGTCTAGAAATCCCTATCAGTAAAATTCTCTATCTATGATAGCTCCCCTTTAACCTTAGTGCTTTCCATCAGGAGCAACCTTCACCCTTAAATTAGTGGACAACCCACTCCACCAAACGATAGCCAACTCAAGGTACGCAGTCAGTATAAATGACTAAGTTAAGACCAGGTGAGTCAAAAAAAAATATTTGTAAAACATAAAATATTTGCACAAATGTTATGTGTCCAGTGCGTAAAGGGCTTTAGCTCTCCTTAGTCAAACCCCAAAATAGCACGTTAAGAAAACATCTTTAAATGGGACATCTGAGCACCAAAGCACTTAAGAGGCTACTGGTGGTTCTGGTGCTCTGTTGATGCTGCTGTGGTCAGTGAAAGGATGCGTGTGGGTTCATGTGAAGCAAAGTGAATTCAGTAAAGCTTTTCCAGTGTGGTAAAAGCACTCATCTCTTCAAATTATCCCTGCGTTTATGTGGGTTATAGCACGCGGTCGCAGGACAGCGAGTGCATTAGGCATTGCCTGTCGTTGTGATGAAAGACTGCCGTTACACATGATCTTCATCTCGTGTCTGTGTAAGTGAGAGTAAATTGCAACACGGAGGCATCTGATGACTGTTTCATTCGGAAACAAACTCTGGCTCACCGCCTGCCTTCTGCTGCTGCTGGGGACAGTCGAGTGAAATGGGAGTGACAGATGTTAGATGATGAATTGCGTAACTGTTAAAATCATTTAATTACATTTATTATGTGAAATAATTGACCACAATTTCTAACACCTATGCTGGCACTAATTTTGACCTCTGAGTACTCAGAGAAATCTAGATCTGTATTAATGTATGTGTAAAAACCTGCAAGAACTTCACCACAAAAATTCTTTTAGGAGGGTTTTATTCTCTTTCCACCACTTAGTGTCCTCTGCTCTAAAACTGCAAAATACTAAGTGCCTTTACTAAGAACAGAAGTGCTCCAAGGTCAACAGTAGCTTCCTCATGCCAGCACCCCCATTTTCGGTTCTTGTTTACCATTTTAAGCTATGCTACAATACCAAATGTACCGCTTTGTGTTTTCCTCCAACCTTCTGCAGAGTGCGACACCTTAATACAAACACAGAAATCTGTATTTTCCTTCAAATGTGCTAGATGATCAGACGGAGTAATTCAGAGGGACTCGGAGGTCTAAAGTCATACCTACTCCTCACATCCTGAAGGGAAATAACAACCCTCATTACTAGGTTTGATAGTGTAGCTGGATTTCTTTCCACCATGTACGTACATGTGTGTCTCAGTATGTCTTTTGGTCCTGGAGAAAGCTACTTTAGTGGTTATACCCCAGAACTTGGTTGCAAGCCATAAAAATGCAATATCCAGTTGGAAAAAAACACCAGGTGATTTACGTTCAGTTGAGATCAAAATGAAGGGCACGTTTGAAGACTGGTGTGCTCCGATGCATGGGTACTTCTGTATTAATATGGTAATGGAAGCTGAGCACTTACGGTTTGGAATGTCAACATGTTCCAATTCATAAGTGCTGGCAAAACAGAGGCTCTCAGGGTCTCAGTGCCTCTGAATAGGATGGACATGTCTGACCAAGAGGAGAGAGGAGAGAGGAGGGAATGCGTCTCCCCAGCCATCTCTTCCATCGGGGATTGAGGAGTTGGCCAGGGAGAGAAAGATCTGAGTATCTCTGCCTACACTTCTCCCATGACCTGAAATCGACGAATGGATTCATGCATGGGTAGATAGGAAGAAGGAATAATTGAGCCTTGGCGCCTCTGTGATCCAGGTCCTTTTGCATGCTTCAGTTTTAAGGACTTCTTATTGACATCAAGCATCAATGTGATATTAAGGTGCTTTCAGTCCCATTGCCACAGGTGTAAAATCAACCTAGCCATGCAGTCTGCCTTTACTAACAAAAAGCTCAACGAATCTGTGCATGGTGCTGTAATAGTTTGCCACCGTTGAAACAAGTCAGATTTTAACATTTTTCCCTCTTCGTTCTTCCATAATAAACTGTAAGTGGTATTATTGCAAAGTAGAAGCATTTAGGAACCACAGCAGTTCCTGACTGTGCATAATTACAGAGCGAGTCACCAAATGCTAAGGCTCATAGTGCATATAAGTCACCACTGATTTGCTAACTCAATAACCGCAGAAATCCAAACCTCATCTGGCATTAACATCAGCACAAAAACTGTGCACTGGGAGCTTCACAGCATGGGTTTCCACAGCCATGCTGTTTGCTTTTATGTCCATTTAATGTCAAGTTCATACTGGAATGAAAATCCTTGTTGTTATCATAATCCCATAATAAAGTAAAGCTCAATTCCACAGTTTACTGTAATTGTTACTGAGTAATTACACCATAGATTAGTGTTTTAACGTGTTCCCTAAAAGACTTGCTTTTGATACCACCGTATTAAATCCTCTGGGTAAATGGTCTTTATTGCTCAAATGGTGTTTTTTTTAACACTCTGCAGCTAAAATGGTGAACGGTGGAGCAATCAGAATAACTGCAGAAAAGAAAAGACAACCTGTTGTTGGAACAGGCTAAGAGAACTTAACACTGATAGATTCTGTTGATGTAATAATACCACATACTGTAAGATACATCTGAAACGCCACAGGCCTGTAGATAAAGTACTCACTGGTACTTGGAGCAGGTAGAGTTGGCCATGGCGGGGTCTAATGGGTGGTAGGTGACAGGGGGACTGTGCTGTGCAGACATTAAGAAACCGATGGCCAACAGACTCAAACTGAAACACGTGCCTGTCAAAAAATATAATAATTAAATAACGCAAAGAGCGCACAAAAACAACTTTTAATATTTTTTGTTGATTTGGACAGCTCAAGTCTCCTCCTCCTTTAGCCTTACCTATGATGCTGCCTAGGGTGAGCTTCCTACGCCCCACTCTCTCCACCAGCCACACTCCCAGCAGAGTAAACAGGAAGTTGGTGAGGGTGGTGAGTCCAGCCAGCCAGATTGCCAACCTGTCATCGCGCACTCCTGACATCTGCAGGATGGTGGCACTGTAGTACCTATGTGACATGAGAGAAGAAAGAAAAAGCAAAGTTAAGAGAATAATAATAAGAAAAACGAAGCATAAAAATAGGTCAAGAGTATCCTTCTTGTCTATAAACACAGACAGATTGGCAACACATTGCAGTCAGTCTTAGTTAGTCTGTGCCTATGAGTCCAACTTGTCCGTGACATGTTTCTTTGCAACAGACTTGACTTACCTGACTGCCAACTGGTTGTATTCTGGCTATATTTCTGCATATAAACAAGTTTGCAGTTAAATCATTGTCCTAAAGCAACTATTTGTGGAGGAATTTCTGAATTTGTGCCAGAATTTAAAAGTTAAACCACTTTATGAAAATACACATTTCAAACTGCCTTACATTCTCTTGGTTTGAATACAGTTGGAAACATTTTGGATAATGTTAGTGTGCAGAGTCAACAAAACACAAGAACGGCATATTCATTTTTCATTATTACACTTGTTATTACACTGTTATTACACATATTACACTTCAGTTAAATACATTTCAATTTTATTTATAAATATCAAATCACTACAGTCGCCTCAAGGCGTATTGTAAGGCAAAAACCCTACAAAGTATTTCAAGTACTGTATAATTGTATTTGGAGAAATGTTAAGCAGTCTCAGCACAATATTATGGCTACATTAAAGTATAAATATCAAACAGAAACATATACAAAACTGTAATCAATCTTTAAGTCAACAAGCCAATCACAGCCTCTCTTCGTAAGAGCAATTCACTCATCCACCAACCCCAGTCTCTCTACTTGAGCACCAGTCGCTCCACTAGAGACAGCTAGCGATCAGTTATAAATAGGCTCTCTCTTCATCTCTCATATAATATAATTATACTTGCAACTCTGGCACCATGTTGCTCCACGTGTGCAGATTAACAGCAATCATCATCAACAAGGCTCTAAGCAGGCTGCGGTCAACAATACAGACACCTGCACAGAGTCCATTTCCTGTTTCAACTTTGCTACTTTGTAACTAAGAAAGATGAGTGAAAAAAACCAAAAGGACATGCATGCAGAAAACAATGAAAAAAAATGCACACACCTGCAGGGACTCTTTAAAGTAAACACCTCCAGGCAGTCTTTAAAGTATAGCCATTGAAACGATGCGCTCATTGGCAGAAAACACATCATTACCCAAAATGAACACAACGCGTGCAAGCACATTCAATAGATAGGGACTCAGCAACCTTGAGAGAATGCAACACAAACACAAAGAAGGTAAGACTCATTAAGAAAAAGCTCAAATAAATCTACAGCATTGTCTGCCTGCCTGTGTCTCTAAAGGCAGCTCAGAATTAGCATTCTGCTTTTCATCTCTTCAAAAGCATCGTTATCTCTCTCTTGTTCTCTCTCTCATGTTCTTGGCTTTCTCTCTCTCTCTCTCCCAAAACAAAGACATTAATTTGAGGGATTTGCATAATAACACTTTACTTTTTCTGCCATGGTATCCACTCAGACAGAACGAGAACAGAAAAGGAAATGAGATGGTGTGAAACTCGGGTTTAAAAGCATGACCTACAGTCTTATAAGGTGCATGAGGTGATAAATGTTTTTGATGGAATTATTAGGCTTCTGCAGACTGAGATATATGCCGGCAAAAATGCACGTGCTTAATGGACACACACTCACACACACGCGAGAAATGAGTCGGTTTTGGAGCAGCAGCAGGAGTAAAAGCACTATTTCTGTTCTCAGCAGTACAGCCCGCTGTGCTCCATCTCCAGCCCTGCATCTTCCTGATTACAGCACAGACACATGCACACACATGCGCACACATTGTGTTCTGACTTAAAAAGTACTGTGAATAACAGCCTCCAGAAACAAAATGATCATTTTTTGACCACAGTGCCAAGAAGCACGGCCTGTGTTAAATGTTAAAAGCATCTCCGAACTGGCATTTCAGGCTTTTAAAAGCCCCAAAGAGACGCTCGAGAGGCAAACATGGCCTCTCGGATTTCTAAAGGACATCGTTATCCATCATCAAGTGCTACAGTGTCATTCTAAGGTGTCATGATGAAATCTCAATGAAAAAAAAAAAAAAGAAATAAGTGAGGAACATAATATATAAAGAACTACTCATCTATAAGTTGATAAATCAACTTTAACCCTGTAAGACCCAACCCATCAAAAAATAGCCAGAAAATTTAGATTTTTTTGGAACTGAGATGTTTATTAACTCTTATAACAAAATCCACTTTTTTTTGCTATATCATGTTGTGTATTATATATTTCTATTATATATGTATTATATATTTTTTGTATCACATTTGATACATTGGGCTTTTTTGGCAACTTTTTGTCAACTACAATGTTAATTTTAGACAAAAAAAAGAGTTTTGTCCATAACATTTTGAAATTATGGCAAGTACTGATCATGTTGATGAGATAGAGGTCTCAGAGACTCATATATCAAATATGATACAGAGGGCATTATAGGGCTAAAAAAAAATTCAAAATCGTGTTTTTACTTTTATTTATTTATGTGAGTGTCTACACTACAGCCATCTTTAACACACAGCGGAGGCTCTGTCGTGTTTTGGGGCGGCATTTCAGCCAGTGGTGTTGGAGCTCTTGTCAAAACTGATATAAAGACAGACTAGTACCATCAGGTTTTGATCCACAATGCAATACCATCTGGAAAGCAACTGACTGCATACTTTTTCAGCATGACAATGATCCTGTCATGGCTGTAAAAGCATACCCTGAGAAAAACAAACAATGGAACACTAACAATCATGGACTGGCCTCCTCAGAGCCCGGACATCAACATTACTTACAACATTACTTGTAGGTATTTCAATACATTCTTATATTTCCCATTTTTCCAGCAATCTTTAAAAAAAGAAAAAAAGAAAAGAGGTGTGGCTCAAGACATGCAGTTATTGGGGTTAGGTTCATCAGTAATTCTAAATTGCCCATAGGTGTGAATGGTTGTGTGTCTCTCTGTGTTAGCCCTGCGCCAGACTGGTGACCTGACCAGGATGTACCCAACCTCTCAACCTATGATAACTGGGATAGGCTCCAGTCCCCCCACAACCCTAATAAGAGTAAACAAAAACATTTGAATGGATGGTAGTTACTGAAGTATCTAATTTTGAAATGAATGTCTTTCCACAGCAAAGAAAAGGAAAACAAAGAATATTTTCTTTTTCCTTCTGTATATTTGCTCACCTGCAAATAGCAGGCTGCTTATGACAGCGCTCGAGCAGGAGACAGACTGATACTCTGGTATAAGAGATCAATGTACAAAGAAGTGAAGCAGCTCAGTATTCCCATGGACATTCCTCACTGGACGACATGGTGTCACATTGAGAGCACTGTAGTGGAGGATGTTGGGATGTAATGTTCTTCGGTTAATTTCTGGGTATTACCTTATGTGTATGAACAGCGTGGTTCCAAATTAAACCAGTCTGTTTATTTGATAATGAAATCAATTTGTAGTGTCATGGTTAAGTGTAAATATTTGTATTATATATGTGTTGTTTCTTGGCATTTTCCCCCTTTATGATATCAGGGAAATCTGTTACACTGAAAAAAATAATCAGTGGGATAAACATAAAAAAATTATTGTAAGCGGTTGCACGAAATTAAGTTATGTTTGGTTAACCTTAGTTTTTTATGTTATACCTGCACACATTTTTCTGGTAACACGAACATGACTTTTTTATGTTGTTGTTATGTTTTTCATTCCGGTCAAATATTTATAGAAACCACTTGTTTATCAGACATGAACTTTTTGTGTTAATTGTATTGGACTACTATGTGTTATATTGACAAGATTATTTTATGGTAAGCTTATTTTATTTTATAACAAATTTCTAATATATAATATATAATCTAATATATAATTGAGTGTTCAATAAATAAAACTAAATTAAGGCTGATCTTACTGTATGTACTGTACACTTTCTCTCAATCAAAGAAATAAGCAAAACATTTTTGAACAATGACCTGTATTTTTGAAAATACTACACAGTTGTAAAAATGGACTTTCAATTCAGGCTTCCAAAATATACATGAGTCATATTTGTACAATGCATCTCTTGAAAAACATTCCACAACATTCCTCAAAGTTATCTGCTGGAACCTGAATTCAACATTGTGGGGCCTTATGACATCGCACTTATGTAAAAAATAGTTTTTTAAATGTAAGAACCATAAGGTAAGGTAATATGGCAACAGGGGTGTAATTATTAAAATGACACAAAGAAGAGACTTAAAATAACATTATAACCCACAGGCACACAACCAAGAGACCTAAACTGATTAGTATTGGCTTGCTTCTATCACTAAACATCACAATCACTAATACTACACGATGCAATCTGTTTGTAGTGGTGCACCTTGGGAAAAAAATTGCAAATTGGTGAAATTGGTGCAAGGCACCATTTCCATTGAGAAAAATGCACATTCAAAGTTTGAATTTAAAAAAAAAACAAAAACCATGGCTTGAAAAGTGAAAACTGCAGTAATAAAGGCCCCAAGTTGAAAAGTGCCAGAAAAATAAGTTTCACTATGTACTGCAACTTTACCAGTGCTGGCTTAAAAGAAAGGATGGTATATATTCGAAGAGGTAAACATGTTGTTCCCACATCATAACTGGAAAACTGTTCAATCGTACAGTCTGGTCCTGAGAACCTGGGCCTTCTTTGAAAAGCTGTTCCTTTTGAGCTCCATAACCAGTTTCTATAATACCTCGAAGGTATACTTTTCCAGTGGGTAGGTGAGGTTCAAAGTGTACATTAGTCCAAACAGCATTGCAGCTGCTAGGGTATAGTTATCCAAATCCTGCCAGACTCTCTGGCCTTCAAGGACTATCCCGATGTCCTCAGGGCTGCCATTGGCATCTCTTGACTTTATGATGTAAATTCCCATGGTTGTTTCCTTATTAGATCGTTGGATAATGGCTTCATCTGTGGCCTAGAAAATGCAGAATTCCAAAATTTAATTAAACAGAACACTGGTCAAAGAACATTATACCAAATCTTATTTTAATCTGTGTCACTATTCCAAAAAATGTTAACATTAACACATTAGGTGAACAAAAATGGATTCATTACAGCATGTGATTTGAGTCCTCAGAATGCTTAAAAAGGTAATGCATGAAGTGAAATCTCCATGCAAAGAAGCAGAATACTGTCAGAGCATAGAGAGGTGTTCAACTATGAACTCCACACATCGTTCTAATGCAGGTAAAAGAAAAAACAAAAACAAAAAACGCACCCATGGTAAATTGTGAAAATCCCAGGTGATTTTCAACATACTCCTGGCATAGAGTGACAAGCAGCATTTTGTTAAAATTATTATTTTCCCTAAAGTGTATACACAAATTATTTTTTTCTTACCTGGGCCGTGGGCTCCAGAATGTTCTGCAGTCTTCTTCCTATTTGTCCTCCTCGCCTTTTGAAGACCTTTATGAGTTTGTCAGATAGCACATCTATCTGCGAGAGTAATCTGGACTGCAGTGGCATGGTGGTAATGCGCTTAAACTCTGCATTTATCTAAAAAGAGAAGTTGTCACATAAAAATGCTGTCAAAATCTCAAATCTCACAAGGTTACATCCACACAAAGTTGTTATTTTTTGTCATGTTACTATTTATTAGCTATGGGTCCCATGTTGCTGAGCAGTTCCATAGTTGCCCTTACTTCCATACCACCCAAAGCCTGTTGCCTCCTTCTGGCCATTTTGCAGTTCTGCCAAATGACCCAGAAACTACATCTATTATTGCCATATACACATCAAGGTCTTTCATTAATACTTAGTTAAATTAGTTAATTTGACCTTTCCAGAAAATTTACCTTACAGAATGTGAGATAACATATGCAAATCTTCACCCCCCCCCCCCAACAGAGCCCACCCCATGGCAAACTAGCTTATTGAAATGTTTAACTAAAACATTTTAGGTACAATCAGTTAACTAAATGGACACGAGTTTGTTAGTCTGTATTCACTGAGAAAAAACAAGCGAATGTGACTGGGCACACACTGAAAAAAAGCTAATGCACATAATATTGTCCTGCAGCTTAAGCTAGCATTATCGTTAGTTAACTTAAGGAATGACTTGTTTTTTCCATTATGTTGCTCAACAGGAATTCATGAGAAAAACTTCCCCATATAATGGATGTTCTCTTCGTTTCCTCTCAAACATGTAGTTTTCAGTTTACCTCGACAAAGTAAAGCTCAGCACCAAACGTAAACGAAGCAACGACAAAAAATGGCGGACCGCCACAGTGAATTTTCCCTCGCAGAACACGCCCTGGGGGGTGGAGTTTCAACAGAAAACGTAACTATTTTCTGTTATTTTGATATGACTGGTTTTAAAAGACTGAACATCCTTCTAAAACAAGTGAAAGGCGTGAGACTTAATTATGTTTAGACCAAAAATATAACTGATTCATGTTGGATATATTTACTGTATTTTTACTAATTTAACAACGTCATCATTGCATTAGTCGCTTTATGCTATAGCATTACGCTTACATTAGCTTGAAGCTCAAGGTCGTCATTTTATTTAATTTCTTTTTCTGGGCTTACAAACAGGACACACAACATTTAGATAACCGTTACACTGAATCTTGGGTCTGTGTTGAGTCTTCCAGCTGCTGACTACAGAAGCTAGATTGACCTTTCAGCATGTTTATAGCGGCTGTGGCTATGTGCTGGTAATGTTACCGTGTGTGAGCAGTCACATTGGCAGCAGACATGTTTCAACAAACTAGTCATATCCCGGCCCTACATTAGCTTGTTTAATGGTTAAGACACTGCAGGTACCACCACTTACTACAGACACCGATGCAAGTTTGTAATAGTCTGTTAATTTAGACTGAAAGAATATACCAACAATATTAACTCACATTATATATGTTAATTACTAATTTACTTATCGCATAATTTCGGTTACCATTAGCTAACTGGAGCCTAACATTGGCCTTTCATGGTTTTCGATAAACAGCCCACATACCTGTAAAATAACAACACCCCAGTAAAAGTCCACATATATAAAGGGTCTACACTCTTTCTCACTGGTGTGTTAGCTTTAAAATCCTATTTACCTTCAAGTGTAAAACTCCAGATGGTAGTAGATTTTCCAAAGCGAGAGACAAAAATGGCGGACAGTGCAGCCGATTTTTCCTTTCCAGGGGGCGGAGCTTGAGGATAAAACACGACTAACTTGTTTCTTTTCAACATGATTTGTTCTAAAAGAATGAATATTCTTAAAGAATATGTGAAAATTAAAAGACAAAAATATGTTTAGATGTGAAATTTAAATTAGTCATGCTGGATATATGAAGTAATTCTATGCAGATTCAACAACCACCCTATTGCATTTTTTTCAGTGTACTTCTCATAGCTTTTCTGTAGCGCTACAAACCTGAAGGGTTTCAGGTGTCACTTCTCATACAAAGTGACACCTCTCAGTCTAAAACACCCACTAGTTGTCGGCTATTAGCACACATCACAGAGCGACAGGAAAGACTCCATGTAGGGTTTGAATGAAACAGCAGTCTGAGGTAATTTCAGAGGGCTGTTTCATAAAATCTCTGTGCTTTCATTTCTGTTAACAATCAGAGCAGTCTTTGAGAGAAAAACTTCAAAGCACCTGTAAGAGCTGAGCTAGTGGAAACAGGCTATAGCGTAGTCACAGGAGAGTCAGGACCCCATCTTTTACTGTCCTGTAATTATTACATCATCTGCAAACTTTTGAAACTATGCAGCCATTCTGTGCCATAAAAGTCTCTCAATTAAAGACACAGTTTAGAAGCAAAGCACAAAAAGTGGCGCTGGAAAAAGCTACAGTAGGAAACTTTTAATTAGTAAGATCTGCTAAGAGAATTTTCTGTTTCCAGGCCCTCAGTGTTTTTGCAACACGAGGGCAGTGCAGTGGTTAGGTGCAGTGGTTTCCTTTTTTTTTTAGCTTCATTAAACATTATTAGTCTTTTTTTCGTGCAACTAAAGAATGGGAATGATTTCATGATTGATTCCCTGTGTCCAAATACTGTAAATAATGCATTACAGCTGCTGGTTTCAAACATTTCCCTCGCTCCTAAAATAGATGTATGTAGTGTTACCATGGCCTAGAGTATCCATGCATTATGTCTGTAAGTGTGCTAAGGGGTGGTGTGTTTGTATACGTGTTGATGAGGTGGGCATGGTGGAATATCTGTGGTGTGGTTGTGGCTGGTTGGTCTGGGTAAAACAGCAAAACAAAACAGTATTTTCAGGCCCAGTCTGACCCTGCTGTGGTGTGAAGTGTTGGCGTAAAGCACATAGCAGAAGGTGTGATCTGGCCCTGACCTGTCTGAAAATGGAAACATGGATTAACACTCCTTTTTAAAACGAATACAAGTGTTTCTTTTTTTAAAACAACAGACAAAAACTGTCTCACTCTTGAATTCGATGGCTCCCTACTGATCCTGGCACATTTGACATGGGTGGTGATGAGAGGACACCTCTTACTCATGCTTGACATTTACTGTCACCTTACAGGATTCTCTTGGAGGTCTTCTTAAAGTGCCATGCTGGTAGCTTTTAGTGTTTAAGCCTATTAAGTACAAGTCAGTTATACATTTCTACAAAATATCCCAAAAGTTTTGAAGACATGCGTATGTTCCAGAGAATTATAGAGTTTAATTAATTGTGCAGTTTGCTCCTGACGTTGAGAGCATGGGCAAGGGATGGACAGTTGATTTTCTCAAATGGCCACCATAAGAAACTGGGACTGTTGTGGAAGGCCACAACAATAAACAATAAGCTACAGTTCCTTTTGTGGCCCATCCCTGGCATAAGCCATTTTGTCTTTAAAAAAATATTATATTATAGTAAAAACAAACAGTGTTTTATCAAATAAGCAAGCTGCACAGAAAAGCAGTCATTCTTGGTGACATAGTGAAAACACAAACTGCAGCTCCTTACTGTGTACCTTGAGGTTGTCTAGCTCTAATGCTCCCCCGCCTCAATGTTGAAATACTAAACAGCAGAAATAAGCATGTTTACTTGCTAACACAAAACCTTGTTAGTGGCACTTTTTTATAACTTATCTAAAGTAAAACATTATGTGTCAGCAGGGTTGTCTTCAGTGTTTGGATAATTAAAGATGCATTTCAGCGTTTCATGGGTGAT
The DNA here is from genome assembly GCF_057381845.1 of Rhamphochromis longiceps. NCBI lineage: Eukaryota > Metazoa > Chordata > Actinopteri > Cichliformes > Cichlidae > Rhamphochromis > Rhamphochromis longiceps. The sequence goes on from NC_140573.1 coordinate 38,790,994, forward strand.
TCATGGATGTGTCTTGCTAACTAAAATGTTTTGTACATATTTGGTAGAATATAGGATTATGGGCAAACAACCTATGCAGACTTGCTTGCATGCAAGAAACCCCCCCCCCCAATAAACAACAACAAAAGGAAAAAACAAAACAAAAAAACAACTAAAGGAAAAAAATCTAATAGCTAGCTAACACTAGCATTAGCTTATGGCTCCTAAAAGAGTTTTATTTACAGTCTATAGTTTTGCAGAGTCTACAGTTGGTTGCAGCCTTTTCTGTAGAAGCGCCTACAAACCTGCATTCTACCTGAAGACCACCAGGTGGCGATAGCTGTGGTTCCAAAAAGCCTTCTGGTCCCCCAGAGGTTTATGGGTAAACACTTTCCTAATGGGCTTATGAGGCCAGACACTCGTGTTGGGTCATACTGAATAAAGAATTAAGTTGGGTTTATAGATCTTGGTTATGCCATGTTTTAAAATGAAGGATTATCTGTTGTCACAAGACGTTTGCCAATGAGGGAGTGTTTTACAGCCACATCCTTCCTTCTATCCATCTTTCACACTGTCTGTGTAGAAAAATAAAAACCTTATAGCTGGGCAACAAGTAACAAGTTTTTTGTTACTTTGTTATTCATCACTTGGTTAATTTTAATCTAAGCATAATTATAGCTTATGTATGATGCATATCAGAATATACAAGCAAAAATGTCCTCCCTTCCATCAAAACTGGCAACCCTAAAACTTTTATGTTCATACAGCTGATGTAACTGAATGTAAATCAGACAAGACAACACTTAAACGTTTAATTAAACTGCCAAACAGACCCTGTAAGAAGGCATTTTATCTTTTATTTAGTTTGAAGACAGACATATAACTACCTGTATTCAAATACAAGTAGTTACATATTGCTTTATTACCTGTATATATAGGCTAGAAAAGTAAACATGTGCGTTGGGGTGTGAAAGAAGAGTAGAGAGAAGGGTTCTCCAATATTCAAGGAAGCTCTAACAGAGTGCTACTTATTGACAGAGCACTGATCTAATTATGTAACCTAAGGACTCATCCAGGCTGGAGAAACTGATCAGGAGGGCTAGCTCTGTGGTCGGCATGAAGCTGGACACTCTGGTGACAGTGGCAGAGAAAAGGACATTAAAGAAACTGATGGACATTATGGACAATGCCAGGCATCCTCTGCACACGGCCATAAACAACCAGAAGAGTCTGTTCAGTGACAGGTTGCTTCTCCCAAAGACAAGAACTAACAGACTTAAAAACTCCTTTGTCCCACACGCCATCAGACTGTTTAACTCCTCTCTGGAGGGGAGAGGGAGGGGAAACAGGAGGACAAAGGAGGGAACAACTAAGCTGTAGTGCCTCTTCACCTCACTGTGCAATACCTTTTGTGCAATACTTTTGTAAATAGTCAACGGTGCAATAGACTCAATACTTGAAATGTGCAATTCACTTGTATTTTTATTTTTATTCCTATTTATTCTATTTATCCCCTTCGTATATTTTATTTATATTGTCTCTGTATTTATATATATGTGTGTGTGTATAACTCTGTAACTTCTGTCGGTGCTGTGCTTTTTTGGAAATCGAATTTCCCAGAGGAACCCACCCGAGGGATTAATAAAGTTCTATCTTATCTTATCTTAATAGTATGGATTTAGAGGCAGCTGAAGGATCAGCTATAAGGCAGCAGTGAAATTATGAGATGAAGCGAGCAAACAAGTGTTAAGTGTGTGTGAGTGGGAATGCAGTGAGTGTGTGGGTGCGCATGTACGAGCAAGTGTTTGCACGTGACTGAGTGACCGATTCACTGAGTAAGAGTGTAACAGACAAGGTGTCAGAGCAGAGAAACAGCAGGAGGCATGTATAGTGAGAGAGAGAGAGAGAGAGAGAGAGAGAGAGAGAAAGCAGGAAGTAAGTGAGAAAAAGACTGAAAGGTGAGAAAAAGACTGAATGGACGGAGAAAATAGAAAATGAGGGACGTGGGTGTGAAAACAAGAACAATTGGACAGATAAGAAAAGATATGGGGAGAGAGAAAGAGAGACATATATCGGGAGGGAGTGCATGAAAGAGAGACAGACAGAAACAGGGAGACAGTGACTCTCTTGGGAACTGGCCTATTTTTCAAATGAATGCATATGAACGCAGAACTGCATTACATTTACGCTCCGGAACAAAAAAAAGGCTCAGCCCAAATAGGTAAACCTCACACTTGATGTTCTGATTGGCAACTCTGTAAACACACATACACGTTCACACAAATCCGCATTCACAAAGCACCAAGTGTAACATCTGCAGATGTCTGCCACTATCACAGAATCAAACACACTTTGCACTCTCCTGTTTCCCCACTCCTCAAGTAGTAGAAAATACAAAACTCCTAAATCAATCAATAAATTAATGACATTAAATTAATATGGCCCAGTCATTCAGAAGTAATGGTAAATATAGGGGTCCATTTAACACATAGGGAAGTTAATGTTTAGTTAATTTGGTTGGCTGTAAAAAAGAAGGCAAAAGCTCTACAGAAATGGAAGTGATAAGTAGCCAACACTAGCGAAAAACAGTAGTTCACAGTAACACAAGTTTTAGCTTATCATGTTGTTGAAATTGCTGCTTTGTGCTGTTCAACAGTGTTTTGACAGTACTGACCTTTGGGTGACTGGAGAGATGTTAATTGCTGAATGGAGAAAGACTTTGTAGCTTGTCAAAGGAGCTTGCAAAGAAAAGCATCTGTACTTCTTTAAGTTGCTTGAAGACGTTTCACCTCTCATCCGAGAAACTTCTTCAGTTCTAAGGTCAAATGGTGGAGAGTCCCAGATATAAACCTAGTGGGAGAATATCCCCCCACAGAGGGACAAAAGGACCCCCTGATGATCCTCTAATCGCCTGAGCCAAGGTGTGAAAATGGGTGTGGGTCCCAATCAGCCAGAGTTTCGGGTGAGCTCATTGTGAAACCTGGCCCCACCTTATCATGCGAATTCCTGAGGTCGGATGGCCCAGGATGTGAGTGGGCGTTCAGGCGTCTGGGGAGGGAACTCAAAACTGGATTATAGATGTCAGACAGTTGGTGTTCAAAGATGCTCGCTCACAGTGGACATAGATGGCCATCTATGTCCTCCTTTTTATACCATTCTCATCTGAAGTTAAAATATATAGAGGGATGAATATCCGGAGGAGAGCTAAGAGGCAGCAGACAACTGCACCAATGTTAGCGAACGGGATGAGCTAAAAGACTTTTATAACAACTTTTTTTTTTACAGACAGTTCTTCTACACTGTTTGTTAAATTAAGTATAGAACATTTTTAGGGTTCTAGGGTGAGAAGTTCAGCCATCCGGGAGGGGCTCAGAGTAGAGCCGCTGCTCCTCCACATCGAAAGGAGCCAGCTGAGGTGGTTCGGGCATCTGACAAGGATGCCTCCTGGGCGCCTCCTGGGGTTGGTGTTCCGGGCATGTCCCACTGGGAGGAGGCCCCGGGGCAGACCCAGGACACACTGGGGAGATTATATCTCTCGGCTGGCCTGGGAACGCCATGGTGTTCCCCCGGATAAGCTGGAGGAGGTGGCTGGGGAGAGCGAGGTCTGGGCTTCTCTGCTTAGGCTGCTGCCCCCGCGACCTGGCCCCGGATAAAGCGGATGAAGATGGATGGATGGAACATTTTTAGAACAAATTACACCTGTAAATCTTATAAATATAATAGACAAGAGTTTGAGAAGCTTTTGTAACTAAGCTAGCATGTATGTGGCTAGCTGGGATGCAAGGACTAAGCTCACTTCAGTAGCTGGCATGCTATCTATGCAACAAGTAGCAAAATTACCAAAGTCTCTGAAAAAGAATAGTTTGGGATGTTCTGAATGTTGCTGTGCCATTATCTTTGTGTTTATTTTTGCAAGCGCAGGTAACAGAATAGCTCTATTGGAAAAAAAAATCAGAGGTGTAATGAGCTACAGTGGGGCAAAAAAGTATTTAGTCAGCCACCGATTGTGCAAGTTCCCCCACCTAAAATGATGACAGAGGTCAGTAATTTGCACCAGAGGTACACTTCAACTGTGAGAGACAGAATGTAAAAAAAAAATCCATGAATCCACATGGTAGGATTTGTAAAGAATTTATTCGTAAATCAGGGTGGAAAATAAGTATTTGGTCAATAACAAAAATACAACTCAATACTTTGTAACATAACCTTTGTTGGCAATAACAGAGGTCAAACGTTTACTATAGGTCTTTACCAGGTTTGCACACACAGTAGCTGGTATTTTGGCCCATTCCTCCATGCAGATCTTCTCGAGAGCAGTGATGTTTTGGGGCTGTCGCCGAGCAACACGGACTTTCAACTCCCGCCACAGATTTTCTATGGGGTTGAGGTCTGGAGACTGGCTAGGCCACTCCAGAACTTTCAAATGCTTCTTACGGAGCCACTCCTTTGTTGCCCGGGCGGTGTGTTTTGGATCATTGTCATGTTGGAAGACCCAGCCTCGTTTCATCTTCAAAGTTCTCACTGATGGAAGGAGGTTTTGGCTCAAAATCTCACGATACATGGCCCCATTCATTCTGTCCTTAACACGGATCAGTCATCCTGTCCCCTTGGCAGAAAAACAGCCCCATAGCATGATGTTTCCACCCCCATGCTTCACAGTAGGTATGGTGTTCTTGGGATGCAACTCAGTATTCTTCTTCCTCCAAACACGACGAGTTGAGTTTATACCAAAAAGTTCTACTTTGGTTTCATCTGACCACATGACATTCTCCCAATCCTCTGCTGTATCATCCATGTGCTCTCTGGCAAACTTCAGACGGGCCTGGACATGCACTGGCTTCAGCAGAGGAACACGTCTGGCACTGCGGGATTTGATTCCCTGCCGTTGTAGTGTGTTACTGATGGTGACCTTTGTTACTTTGGTCCCAGCTCTCTGCAGGTCATTCACCAGGTCCCCCCGTGTGGTTCTGGGATCTTTGCTCACCGTTCTCATGATCATTTTGACCCCACGGGATGAGATCTTGCGTGGAGCCCCAGATCGAGGGAGATTATCAGTGGTCTTGTATGTCTTCCATTTTCTGATGATTGCTCCCACAGTTGATTTTTTCACACCAAGCTGCTTGTCTATTGTAGATTCACTCTTCCCAGTCTGGTGCAGGTCTACAATACTTTTCCTGGTGTCCTTCGAAAGCTCTTTGGTCTTGGCCATGGCGGAGTTTGGAGTCTGACTGTTTGAGGCTGTGGACAGGTGTCTTTTATACAGATGATGAGTTCAAACAGGTGCCATTCATACAGGTAACGAGTGGGGGACAGAAAAGCTTCTTACAGAAGACGTTACAGGTCTGTGAGAGCCAGAGATTTTCCTTGTTTGAGGTGACCAAATACTTATTTTCCACCCTAATTTACGAATAAATTCTTTACAAATCCTACCATGTGAATTCATGGATTTTTTTTTCACATTCTGTCTCTCACAGTTGAAGTGTACCTCTGGTGCAAATTACTGACCTCTGTCATCATTTTAAGTGGGGGAACTTGCACAATCAGTGGCTGACTAAATACTTTTTTGCCCCACTGTAGATGATGAATAGGGTCAAAAAGTCTCTGAAACATTAAAAAAGCTGAAAACTTCCACCCAAAATGGCAAATTTATAAGACAAAAAGTACAGATTTATGGGGGGGAAAGTAGTATTATAAGTGGAAAGAGCTGTTTCTTGCAAATTTGACACATTGTATATTGCTAATTTGTATATTTAATCTTAAAAATGCAGATTTTTCTGAAATTTTTGCTTGTTCTAGGAATGTCATGATACCAGGATACCACAGGTTGAGTAGTTAGTACCAATACCAGAAAAATTACATGACTCTTAATACTCAATTTAATACCAGAGTGCAAAAACAAACAAAAAAATGTAACAACAACAAAGACATTATTGGGCAGATGATTTATTTAAATTTTTAACATTATATTTTGTAGACAGGTCACAGACTCAAGTGTTAGGATGGTTGCAAGTAGCCTATTAACATTATTCCAAGGTACAGTGTTAGTGATAATAAATTAGTTAACATATTTCTATAGTGTTAGCCACTGGAAATATTTTAGCTAATTGAACATAGTTTATTTTTAATTACTTGACCCATGTCACGTATCAAAACTAGCACACAAATAACTGCAAATAGTGATCACGTTGCACTATGTTCCACTGGTTGTATTTGTTGTCATGTGTAGTAAACACCAATCCAGCTACTTAATAAGACAGCTTCACACATGACATCCTGCTGTGAGGAGCATGCGAGTGTGATGCATTTCTGTATGCATTTGATTAGAAGCTAAATTAGAATATTTGTCATTAAAAAGGTCTGGCTGTGTCTCGGTGGGAGACAGAAGATGTTGGCATGATTAGGTTGCTTATGAATGCTTGAAAACACACACACACAGGCAAAAACAACCCAGTATTTTTTATTTATTTATTTTTTGGTCTAGCTTCTTGGATTGCATGCACACAAAACACACGCAGATCAGTGCAAGCTCTGCCAGCTCCTCGCCGGCCCGCCAGCAGAGTGACCACGTAAAACTGTTTTTTGTGACATTTCCAACATGACATTTATCTGTGGGACCATCTGCGAGGGCCAACTGGCATGTTGCAACAACAAAATGAGTACTTGGCAACATGACAAAGCACACTGAGATTATGTGCATTCATATAGTAGCTAAATTTAATACCACAATGCTGGTTTTCTCAATACATATGTGGTTGTTCCATGAGGTAAATAAAATTGTAGTGATTTGCACTGCATGTTGGCAAAGATGTATCTCTGATATCTTATATTATTAGGATGTCATAGCATTAGAGAAGGTTGTTTTTAAGATGAGAACCACAGAAAACTACCATACATATACATTATTAACAGCACCTGGGTAGTGGGAAGTGAGGAAGTGAGTTTACCACGCAAAGAGTACTTGGGTAAGATGTCTATTAACAGTTGGCCAATTATATTAAGTGGCTTTTTCTTTTTAGCATTTTTATCTTTCATCTGTCCCAGAGAAAAACTCCATCTGCCACCAATTAATAGTGGGCACTTCCCTTGCTCTTATTTGGACAATTTTGCCACTGTTAGCTAACTAGCCTAAGGTCTTCCAATTTCATGTTTACCTGGGTGGCTTGCTGGATATCATTGCTGGATGCTGCTAATAAAGTTACACAATTACACAGTGAATTCGCCTTTATTATTATATTTACAAATATTGTCTTGGTTGTATCATTTTATTTTGTTGTATTCATCCGTGACACCTTAAAGGCTGGTCTGTGAAAATATTGTCTGACATTAAACCGGTCTGTAGCGCAAAAAAGGTTGGGGACCGCTGAACTACAACATCTGGCAGATCGAGAATTTATCAAGCTCACTGAGACTGCAGAGCTTGTACTGTATTATTAATTGCTGTGTTATCAATTTGTCATCAGCGTACTTGGCAATTTAAATTCTGACAAATAGAATCGAAGTCTGTTGCATATACTGGATACCAACTGCCATTGTATTCTGGTATAAATCTCTAGTTTCTATGCCAAGCTAGATTGTCTTGCCCCCTTTACCTAAATTCATATATTTCACAAAGCACTTAGTTTTAGTAGTTTGTTCTACTTGTGGTGATAATTAACCATTATTATAGTGCTGGTTGAAGGAAATTTGGCCAAGGTGTTGGGAATAAAATGTCACTTCTGGACTTTCTGAGACTTATTTTCTCATCTTCTGGAAAAGATCAAAGTTCACACCATGAGAGACCTTACAAAGTGCAAGCAGGAGAAAATAAAAGCAGAAAAGGAAACATGCCACGTGAACGATTTCAGGAAATGTTTGCAGTGTTTGCATGATAAAGTATGCACATTCCACTGGTCATTAATACCCTGAAAAGCATCTCTTTTTTTGCACATAATTGCTTCAACTTCTGGATCAAACCACTATTTTGGTAAGTGTGCAGTCTAAAGCATTGGTTGTACTTGGTTAGAAGTCCTTGATGCTACTTTTTGAGAAACCTGGAGCGAAGAACAAAAAAACCCTCTCTGCATGATTGTTGCAAAAAGCAGCAAAGAAACAAAGAGAATAAAAGAACACGGGTCTTTTCATCCACAGCTCAATATTTCTTGTCCCCTTTCTCTGTCTTCCTTCATAAATCTTACACTTCCTCTCCTGTCATCTGCCTTGATCCCCCTCCGTGGCCCTTCCTCCACCTCATCACCATCAATGTCAGATCTCCCTCTGCCCTCTGCTTTCCTCTTCTCTGCTTTTACTCTACTCTCCAGCCCAGTTGGAAGATCTTCCTGTCTTTTAAGATAGTTCGTTCACCACTCACAGGATGCACACACACATTTCCCACCAGTACACAGTGACCTTTACGTGCAAGATTATGAGGCTAATTCATTCGAAATGATCCATCAGCTAATGCATAAAGATGATATCTAATTTGACCAATTGCTGTACCACATTGTTCTGCATTTATAGCTAAACAACAGAGATGGGAAGGGAGATCCATAAAAAAAGAAAATCTCCTGCAGGATGCATGTTACTGATGTGATCCACACAGCCATCCATCCAGCTTCTTTTTTTCCTGAGTGATGCATTCTTGATAAATACATTTTTCATCACACAGGTTTCTCTGACAGTTTTTGAATGTTTGTGTGCGCGTGTGTGTGTGTGAGTGAGTGAAAGCAAGGAGGTTATTCATGTAACACCAAGAGAGCTCAGGGAGAGTACCTGACACATGAGTTTAAATCAAGCTGCTGTAAAATAATAATGGCACGTATGGGACCATGTCCACGGCCATTACGCATACTCATGGCCAGTTTTAGTTCTCTGTAGGCCTTTTAATCTATTTGAAGTAACAAAAAAAAATTATTTGATCTTCTGCAAACAAACCCTAAACCACTACTGATACTTCTGCAGTTTCAGCACTATTGATGTCTTAAATCTTGCGCAACAGAAGCTTGGTAGATCTTTAGTTATGGCTTAGGTTAGCTTTCTATGGATTGGGCAAACACCTAGCTTCCATAGCTGTAGCAATTAGCTAGTACAGTGGAACTCCGACTTACGGATACCCCGTTTCATGAAAAATTCAAGTTACGAAGGCACTGAACAGCAATATTTTTGCCCGTGTTACGGCAAAATGCCCGAGTAACGAAATCCGCTGGCTCTGATTGGCTGAGCCTACAATGCCAACAATGCCTTCCGAATCATGTGACAACCCCTTGGCTTCCGTACTTGTGATTCGCTGTTCCACTTGAACGAGGTATTGTTGTTCTAGTTAGCAATTAGCCTATAGCCTATCGTTCAGCATCGCCTCACTCAAAGCGCTTGATGGGTGCTTCGATTTACGAAAATTTTCGAATTACGAAAGACCCTCGGGAACGAATTAATTTCGTACGTCGGGGTTCCACTACAATTATCTATAATTGTGAAGTTAAAATGTCAAACAGTGAATATAACTCTAAAGATTATGTTGTTTTCACGATGCTGTTGGTACTGTAACCAAGGACACCCTCGCCGAGCCACTAACACAACGGTGAACTTTTAATTTTTAATACATAAATAAATAAAAAGCAGATATAGCTAGGTTAACAAAGCTACATAAGCTTACTGCCCATTATTGTAATAAAAGTCATGCCATCATAAATTATAATGATTTTATTGTGCAAACTAGGCTTTACAAGTCATTATAGTGATCAACAAACTGGATTAAGAGCAGCTGATGGTCATTCAGCAAAAATCAGTACCTTAGCAGGCTACCCACTGAGCTGGTGTACGTACCATATAATCAGTATCTCCATGTATGCATATTATATGTGCAAACTTTTTTCCCTGCACCTTTCCGTTAAAAATACACTTGCGCATTTTTCCTAATTTTAAGCAATAGGCTTTTTTTTAAGTGACCATGCATGAAGAGAATGGAGTGCTAAATTAACAGCTAATGGGGCTGAAGTGGGCAGGGACAATCTGGGAGAACGTTAAGGCACTTTCAATAAAGAATTAGATTTGATAGGAAGCTGATGCCATGGAGACACATGCTAAACAAATCAGCCAGTAATATAACCCCACGGTCCTGCCTGGGCACTCTACACACATCCGTTTTCCTTTCTTATTACCGTTTTGCATTAATGCACGCATAAGTAAATAAAGATAAAGTAGTAAGTAATTTGATGACCAAAGAAAATAGGGCAGGAGAAGAAAATAAAAAAATATTAATATAAAGTATTACTTGCTGTATTCCTTCATTTTATAATAGCTTCATACTGGAAAGTAGTCACGATAGCTCACATAACATCTATTTATATACTGTAGAGTACAGCTGGCTAAATACACATAAAGTAGTAATAGAACAGCGGCAGAGGTTAGCTGATCACTGCCTTGCTAGCACAAATAGAAAAATCCTCACCTGCCAGATAGAGCTTCAACACCTGTATACAGTTTGATCTCACAGACTCCTGAAATGTTATTGCAACACAAACAGCTGAGCATGATAAAAATTCACCTACTGGGATTGTGGATGAAGCTCAAGTACGTTTGCTTGCATAAATGGACATTACACAGAACAGAGCACAAATTAGCATTCAGGCAAGTGATACTAATATGCACCAAGTTTAGTGTGTGGGCAGGTGTAAAGGCGGATTTATACTTCTCTGTTCAAGCTACACCTTTCTGAAACATAATCAGAAATGTGACGAAATGCAACCACATGCCAACACAGACCGCACAGGAATAAATGGTGCAAAGGCGATGCTTAGACTAGATCTCAAGCTCTCATTTAACCAGAATCTCTGAGAGACTTAGGTGCTGTTAACCACTGCTCCTTTGTGAAGTTGGACTGAAAAGAAAAAAAAATATTTAGATCGTGTGAGGTTTGTAACTGTATTTGACAGGCTGGGGTTTATAATTACAGATATCCCCTAACGCAGCACTGATCTCCATAAGTATGTTAGATATGAAAGGGCAAATCAGAGGGAAACGTGTTAACTGTCAGTTTGATGAAGTGAGAAACGCAACTTTGTCACTTCATCAAGATGTTATTGGTTGAACTGGCTGGTCAGTTACAATCTCAGTCAATCTTTCGCCTGAATTCCTTTGATAAAGACCAGAAGAGCTCACTTTTTTTGTTAGATATTTTACTCCAAGGCTGACGGGAGGAGGGAGGCTTTCTGTGGGAAAATGTGCTAATAGGGTCTCAAATGTACCCTCTGTGTGAACATATGTGACTTGGAGAGAGGGAGGAAAAAAGTGAACACTGTCAATCCGTTCCTGTCAAGTTCCTAACTTGAGAGAGAGAGGACTGTTAGAACTGGCAGCCAATATGTGCTTTTCTAGTTTGGTCTGGATTTTTTTTTTTTTTGCCTGTCTGCCAGATTGTCTCATTGCCCTTTTCCTTCTTCGCCTGTGCCAGCCTGGTGGTTTAATCAGAAAAAGCAGCTGGGGACAGGGAGAGGAGCTTGTTTCTAAGCCTGGCTGATTTACTGGCTCCTCAGACCTTCTTTATGTCTCACCGGCTAATGGGGCTAGCCTGGCAGCTTCACTGGAGGTAGACAAAAGAGGCAGTAGACAGGGAGCTTAGCAAAGCATAGAGCACACATGACGAGTGACGGGAGGCGTCAGCAATAACTCAACACACAGTGCACATTCTGTGGTTAAAGTAGCCCATGCTCCGTATGGTGGAAGATGATCAAATATAGTTTTTAATCATTCATATCTTTACATTATATTCATCACTGAAGGGTGAGTATTGTCATGGTAACAGCTGTGTTCTCCCCCTTTCGTTTTGTTCTCTATGTTCTGTAGTCTGTCCTCGCCTCATCCAGCAACCCTCTGAGTTTTTTATTATTCACCTCAGTTTCAGCGAGCAGGCAGATTGTTTCTATCACCTAATATCAATCATCCAGATTCACATTTTCCTCTGTCAGCCCAGTGTGTGAGTTCTCAGGTTACAACTGTGAACGTCATCATCAGGATTCAGTTCTCACTACATGTTCTGAAACCCTAACAAATGTACTAATTAATAAAATTAATAAAATTAATACCATTTTTGCAATCAGTGTATGGACTTTTCATTTTTAACCCCTAGGCCTGTTTTGAATTGTAACACCAATCTGTAGATCAAATAGACCTTGCTGTTTCTTTATTTGGGTGTTCACCTGTGATACATGGCTCATGACTCCCCTGCTTCATCCTTCCTATTGTTTATGTGCCAAAATGTCCTTTGACAAGACACTTAACACCCAAATTGGGTTAAACAGTGTCTTCTAAACCCAGATCCTTTACCTTTCAAAATATGTACACTGGTCCACTTTATACTGACTTTATAAGTGGTTAAAAAAGTGGGCAGGTGGCACCTCTATAATGACATACTACAGCAATTAAAAAGGCTGGTCTAGTTATTTACAATTGAATTATTCAGTTACCCTTTATTTTGCAAAAAAGGACAAACGCCTAGCTTCCATAGCTGTAGCAATTAGCTGGTATTATCTATAATTGTGAACCTAAAATGTCGAGCACAATGAGTATTATGAACTTTCAAGCTTATACCAACAAATCAACCACTGCAACATCTCTTCTCCTTTTGTTTTTGTGATTTCCTTTTGAGTAGGCCGTCACTGGCATCTGATCCTTTTTCCTTGTACAGCAAATGTAAAATTTCTTAATTCTTTTTCTCGTCATGCAACGTAAACACACACTTAAAGCGTTATGTTTTTGTGAAAAATTCGCCCTCAAAAACGCGCGGTGAAAAAAAGTTGACATTAAGCGACAATGAGCTGGTCCTGATGTTTTGACTGTGTTTGAGCTACAAGCGCACTTGTTGCCACATGCAGCGATCTGATTGGTCTACTTTTTGGAAAAATTTGAAAAATGACACAATCAGTCTGATTGGCTAATTTTATAACACAGGAAATATTTTTTCAGTCTGGTGTAAAAAGAGTGGCCTTAAAACTGACTGTTAATTTAATTATACCTTTACAGTGTCCAATGGCTGCATTTTGATTAGTATTTTAGTTTGGAAGGAGGTTCCTGGGTGGACCTCCTGCTGGAAAAGGACATTGCCATGCATGTTAGGTTAACTGCTGATTGTAAATGATCTCTGGAAGTGCGACTATGCAGTCGTCTGTCTCTCTGTGAAGGACTGGAAACATGTTGAGGGTGTAACCTGCATTAATGTCGGGCCTTTCTCTTACAGTATGAAGTGCCTTGAGGCAACAGTTTTGGAACTATATAAATAAAATTGAATTGAACTATCATGGCAGCTGGATAGCTGGTAACCCCCCATGACTCTGAGCTGTATAAGGAGACAACAAAATAGATGGATTCTGGCTGATATTATAACCATGGCTTAGTCTTATGTGGTTTTGAAACACTACAGAGACATCACAAAGACAGGCCCTAAAATAACAACTTGCTTTTGATTATACAGTTTTAAATTCACATACTCGAGTTCAATATCTTGGATACGAAAAACACAAACACACACACCAACCGAGTGATTTATTATTGGCTTATCCACACGTACATCTGGAGTGAACACATCTGGGACGGATGGGAAAGAGGCCCACGGATTCGATTCATTTGCTATGTCACAAGACAACTGTTGTTATTTGTGCGTCTGCTGCGTTGGACTCTTTCTCTTAAACATGTTGCTTCTTCTGATTTGGGCTGTACTTTGGCGATTTCATCAGATCTGCTCTCTTTCAGCCTGACTCCAGATGAAAATAACTATAACCTGTGCCAACTTGCATTCTGATCTGTCTCTGGGACTTTTCCAGCCACGAAACGATGCGAAGCTAAAACAAAGCAAACAACAGAAATGGAGACGCTGGCATCAAAAAATTGATTGTCACCAGCGTGAGGCCTTTAATGTCAATTTTGAGTGATGTCATTATCACCACAGTAAGCCGCAGTACTTATTTTTTCAAACGAAAGGGCAATCAGATTTCAATTTGCAGGCAGGAAAACACATTTTAATGCCATCTGTAAACATAACAGGCCCGAAACAGTCTCGGCTGAGGATATAATGATGCTCGGTGCAAATGGGTCATCTCTCGACACAGATAAACTAGCAGGTAGACCTTTTTGGGAGGACTAATAATGGATTGGATTTATATAGCGCTTTTCAAGGCACCCAAAGCGCTTTACAATGCCACTATTCATTCACTCTCACATTCACACACTGGTGGAGGCAAGCTACGGTTGTAGCCACAGCTGCCCTGGGGCAGACTGACAGAAGCGAGGCTGCCATATCGCGCCATCGGCCCCTCTGGCCAACACCAGTAGGCAAGTAGGGTAAAGTGTCTTGCCCAAGGACACAACGACCAGGACAGAGAGCCCGGGGATCGAACCGGCGACCTTCCGGTTACAGATACGCTTCCCAACCCCCTGAGCTACGGTCGCCCAGCAACTAGAAGATTGGCAGATACATAAATCAGAGAGTCAGAAAGGTGGATAGGGACAGAGCTATGACAGATTAAGTTTGTCCGCTCTGCTGTTCATAATGTTGGTGACAGGGATGAAGATAAATATACAGTAAGAGAGGCAGACACTCAGTAACCAGATCTCTCTGCGAGAGAGACAGAAGCAACCGCTCAAAGACATCCAGAGTTTCACTGCTGCTTTATTATCATCCTTTCTCCTCACCTTTCTGTCCATTTACTTCTCAAAATCTAATCACGCACGGGCAAACGGCCATACCTAAAGCCTCACGCTTACATACACACAACCACGCGAGTGCACAGATGTCATGCACAAACACGCACGTGCCACACAGGCGCGCCTGCACAGACTCCAAAGTCCATAGGGTCACATTTCGTTCATTTAGTCACATGTGTGCAAACACGCCCGTACAAGAACACTTATCCTGCTGCTCTCACCTCCGGTGGTTGCTAAGCAACAGCACATATCCACAGATTGTTTACGGAGCCTTGCAATATAGTTCATCTCTAAAGGGAGGCGAGGCAGGGACCGATGACACAATCCCCTCAGATGAAAAGAATAAGCTGGTCCATCCCTTCGCAGGCAAGTGGGCAGTAATGCAATGAGTCCTCTTGCTCCCCACTGGGCGACGTGAAGCGACAGATGACAGAAATGTTTTGTGATTTAATAGCGTGTCGCTGAAGCGAATGCACCCGTCTGAGATCTCTGGTGCTGAGAGGCGAGGCATGTGACATCGTGTGCCATGCATCGTTATTGTTTTCATTAACTCTGAGGGCAAAACTGATAAAAACACACTTGAACTTTTCCCTTTCGGTGCCAATGCGATGTAGAAATAATAAAGGCTGTGCCGTTTGAGCTCTTGAAAAGATGACACATGGACACAGGTCAATTTTTTCCAGTATACTACACATGAAAGGGCCTCTAAGTTCGGCAGTTACAGACTGCTGACAAATTAAAGGGAAAAACCTGAACCCTTGACCCCTTCATTGACACACTGGCTTTGTAAGGCTATACGGCACGTATCAGCATCCCTTAAAGGGAAGGGTTACTGAAAATCAGTGCAAAGTTGTTTTGGGTGATCGCCTTTATCTATTTGCTCATTTGATGCTGAACACTGCAGGCTCTGTTTAATTTTACAAAAGTCTGTTGCTCTGGGAGAACAAGCAGAATAAATCAGACCCGTGCGCCAGACCCGACGGAAAGGTTTGGTGATGTTTCCACTCACATGACTGTGTTGATTCCTGAAAGCTGCTGGAACATCTGAAGACCACAGCCCACCACCAGGGCTCGTCGTGTTGGGGGGTAGGTCAGCATCCGCCAGATCACCGGGCCGTCTGAGAGACACAAGCAAAGGTACAGAAATGAGTTTTGCACGCAGCACAAGATAAGATAACTGCTATGAGGAAAACAAGGCTGAGACAGTATCTCAAGGGCGACATGTGAAAAAGAAACCAGGCGTGAAAGTGCAGTTCCTCAAATGGCCACTGGCTGGCTCCATCACCAGAGATTTCTGTGTTAAATTGCCCAAATTTACAGTCATCAACTGTATGTTTTCCTTTACTACATCCATGAAATTTCTCTGAGGTCTTCCTTTTTTCCTCTTCCTGCCTGACATCTTCAACATCCTTTGTTTGTATATCCACCATCCCTGCTCCGCACATATCCAAACACCTCAGCCTTGCCTCTCCAACTTGGTCCCCGAACCTCACAGCCTGAAGTGTTCCTCTGATGTAATCATTCGTAATCCTGTCAATTCTGTCTTAACACCTTTAACTCTCCTGTGTTTTTGTCAGTACCACCATCTTCAAACCTTCTTGTAACCCTTCCCTTTGACTCTTGCTATTATCTTCTGTCACAAATCACCCCTGACACTCGTCTCCACCCACTCAATCCTGCCTACACGCTCTTTTCATGTCTTATATGCAATCAGTTGCTTTGGATGGTTGACCCCAGGTGCTATAAAACTGCATAAAGATTTATGAACATGGCATGAGGTGCTAGAAATACAGGACCACCTGCCTTCATAAGTGCTTTAATTCTTCTTGGCACAGATTCAACAAGGCACTAGGCAAGGCAAGGCAAATTTATTTGTATAGCACAATTCAACAACAAGGTGATTCAAAGTGCTTTACAGAGACATTAGAAACAAAAACAAATAAAAAGCATGATTTAAAATTGATTAAAACAAGCAAACAAACAAACTAACTAAACACACACATTT
The DNA here is from genome assembly GCF_057381845.1 of Rhamphochromis longiceps. Classification (NCBI taxonomy): domain Eukaryota; kingdom Metazoa; phylum Chordata; class Actinopteri; order Cichliformes; family Cichlidae; genus Rhamphochromis; species Rhamphochromis longiceps. The sequence goes on from NC_140573.1 coordinate 38,807,648, forward strand.
CACACCTGTTCACTAATTGTTCACTAGAACAATTTCACAAATATTTTGGTCCATATCGGTCATTTGGTCATTGTTAAGTTCAGGAAACCAGTTTTAGAAGATGTGACATGGTGTGTTATCCTGCTGGAAGCAGCCATCAAAAGATGGTACACTGTGGACATAAAGGGATGGGCCTCAGCAACAATACGTGGGTAAGCTGTGGAGACGATGCTCAGTTGTTATTAAGGAACACAAAGTGTGCCAACATATATTCCCTACAATATTACAACAACACTTCTGCCCATTGATACATTAGATGAACGGTCCATGGTGGGTGTATTCGGGTTGTTAACGTCAAATGCTGACCCTACTTTGTGAAAGTGGCAACAGAAATTGAGACTCATGAGAGAAAGCCAATCTTCTGTTGTCCAATTTTGGGGAATCCATGCAAATCGTCGCCTCAGCTCCCTGCTCTTAGCTGGCAAGAGTAACACCCAGTGTGGTCTTCTGCTGCTGTAGCCCATCTACTTCAAGGTTCAATGTGTTTTTGTGTTTCAGAGATGCTCTTCTGCAAACCTTTGTTGTAATGAGTCCTTTTGAGCTGCCTTTTGAACTACTTTAACCATACTCCCCTAACCTTTGGAATCAACGAGGGAATTTTTTCACCCAGAGAATCTGTGCTCACTGGATATTTTCTCTTTTTCAGATTATTCTCTGTTTGGTTGCATAGATTAGCATTTTCTGAATTACTCAAACCAACAATCACGCCACGTTCAAAGTCACTCGAATCACCCTCCGTTCCACAATTCTGGTGCTCAATTCAAAATTCAGCAGGTTGTCTGGACCTAAATGCGCTGGGTTGCTGCCATGTGATCGGCTAATTAGATATTTGCATTAGTCAGCAGTTGAACAGTAAGTAACAGTACGTTAGCTGGCTGCTGCTGCTGCTTTAATATTTAACACATATAGATGAGAGTGTTGTCAACCACACAGCTTTAAAAAATATCAAACCGTTCTCATTAACACGAGTGGAACAACGTTCAGCTTAACCATGATCTAATTAAAAAATGCCACCAAATATTTTCAAACCGCACACAGGAAACTCAGTGGGTTTGTCACCATTAGTTATCCATAACAGATTTCTGATTTAGTGTTTAAGTTAGCATCATGAGTCACACTCTCCTCAAGCTGGAAGGCATAGCGGAAGCAACCATGTGACCAAGCGAAGATCTCTTACACAAGATGCTGAGGTTTTGTTTGTTCCAGTGATGCCGTCCTGTTGCTCTTGAATGTTTTGGAAAAACATGCAAATTTGCCTTATTTTCTTAGTGCCATTTTCCTCTTTCAGATGGCGGATATCTCACTGTGGGATGGAGCAAATATCTGAATTTGGCTTTGGCCACACAGAGTCCTACTTGGCTCATCTTCGGAGCCAGACTGCGATTTCCAACGCACGCAGACTAGTGATTCCTTCGGGAGGAGAAGTCTTAATAGGATGAGAGAATGGCTGGACAGGCATGGGGCTCTGGGATGAAGAGGGAGACATCCAGAGTGCTAACAGATCAGACAAACAAGTCTGAACACACACACACACAAGTAATATCAGGATACACAAGTGACTGTGCAAACACGGGCAGAAAATACAAACGTATCACAAACAAGGATGCATGAGCCTGCACATATGAGCTGATGCGCACAGACTGAGTATTTTGGAGCAGCTGTGTGTGGGAGGACTTTGGACCAGTGAACATCTCCTTTTGCTGTTTGACAAGCAGATCAGACTCTGTAAAGGAGGCTCCCGCTGACACACAAACACACTTAAGCCTACCTTTTAATGGGTGCCTGTCAGCCCTCGTTGGAGGATATTATCATCAACTTTGAGTCTTTTCAAACCTGAGATGCCGCGAGAGGCTTTTTAACTTTCATCTGTTTTTCCACATTTTCACAGAAGACTTCTCCTCATCTTTTTATTTTGAAGAAAACATAGCTTTTCATGATTCGTGATGTTTTTAAAAAAAATCACGCACCATGGCTCAATTTAACACCTACGTCCTTTCCAGACGTGTCTCGACGAGCTCTGCACTTATTTTATGGAGGTTTGTTTTTTAGATAGAAAACTCGCATCACTTCAGTTTTAGGTGATTGGCTTTTGCTTTGCTTTGTTAAACACAGCTTCAGCTTTGGCAATAACACCAGCTCAGCTCCATCTCTACCCAGCTTCCTTTAAAAACCCCATGATTATGACAATCTTATGCTAATGATAACTTGGACCTGTAAGCAAGTAATAATTATAACACATTATATCCAAGTATATCGAATGTTCACCAACACTGACATGAGAGCTTCAACCCTAATTTCATATAGCAAGTCTGTATATGCATAAGGTAAGGAGGGAGCTTGTACCTTAGTAATAAAAGCACTGTTATATGCTTAATATATGTCAATATGGGATTGACATATACAATATGGGATTGTTCAGACTTTGAAGTTTTAACAAAATCATACTTTCATACACAGTCTCCTATTATCAGAGGCTAAACATTAATGAAATAATTAACTGTCAGGCAGTTTCATAATATTGAGGATTGTTTTCTAGTTATTTAATGACAAACGAATCAGACAAATCAGATACTGTAGAAGGTTTGGACTTGATTTCAAGTGTTAAACTTGTGCAAGTGACCGAGGCCTGCGTTAGACTGAAAAACTAAAATAACTAAAATAACCATAGATTGTTAATTTGGAGTGGCCAAAGACTGATTTCTTTTCTTGGTTATGAAAAACCACAATATCACATTTATGGAAAGAAATGAAAAGTGTTTTCTACAAGATGCAAATCACTGGTTAGACTCAAGAATAGGAAGGTTAGATTAGACCTCATCAAAAAAACATCTAAGAAGAAAAAGAAAATTCTGGACAGAGGGAACCAAAGTTTTACCAGAATGACAGGAACCATAAAGTGAAGAAGGAAAGGAGCAACTTCTGATCCAGATCACATCACATCATTTGCCAGACATGGAGGAGGCATTTACACATATGACTTCTGAAGTGTACAAAGGTATACTCTCTGCTTAAATTAAGCGAAATGTTGCAAAACTGATTAGTCAGTGGTGTACAGCACCAATGGATAGCTCAAGGCATAATCCAAAGGCAACCCAAGAAATTCTCCAAGCAAAAACATGGGATTTTCTTCAATTCCCAAGTCCGTCACTGGAGCATATTTTTTCGACTATTAAATAAAATACTGAAGAGAGACGCACAAATAAGCGGCACCTGAAGGTGTCTGCAATAAATTAGAACATCTCAAGGTAAGAAAACGATTCAGACAGTCATTGTCAGCAAAGGATTTTTAACCAGGTATTAAAAACAGTCCTTATATTTGTTTGTCCAGTTACTTTTGAGCCTCTGAAACTGGACTTTGAATAAAAATGTCTGCATTAAAATCCACAAATATAAGGTCTGACTATGCTGATCCTAAATAACCAAAATACAAAGAAATTGTGTAAAAGCAGAATGCAATCATTTCCAAAACTTTCATGAATAAATATGAGCACATTTGGAATTTGAAGGCAGAAATATACTTCAAATAAGTTGGGATGGGGTCACAAAAGACTGGAAAACTAAGTTCCTTTTCCAACTATATCTCATGTAGGTGGATATAACTTGTAGAGGAACAGCTTCTTGGAAGTCATGATGGGCAGAGGTTCACCAATCTGCAAAAAAAACCAATATCTACAAGTTGTGGAATTATTTCAGGTTAATAAATAGATGGATAATGTTCCTCAACATAAAATTGTGACTTTAAATAGCAAGTTATTTAGAGTACATAATATCATCAAAAGATTCTGAGAATCTGAAGAAATCTCTGTGCACATTGGGAAAGGCTTAAAATCAGTACTGGACATCCATGATGTTTGTGCCCTGCAGCGCTGCATTAATCAACTGAAAACATCTGGGGCATAATGAAACAAGAAAATACGACAAAGACTGTTGAGATGCGAGAATACTACCATATTTTTCAGACTATAAGGTGCACTTAAGATCCTTTCATTTTCTCCAAAATTGACAGCGTGCCCCAATAATCCGGTGTGCCTTATGTATGAACTCTGGTTGTGTTTACTGACCTCGAACCGATTTTATGTGCGTATGCGTACATGGTGCTCAAAAATCTGTCAAAATGTTTTAGTTCGTCTTTATCTGACTGTTTTGCTTCGCTTAATGCGCCTTATGGTCCCAAAAATATGGTATATCAGACAAGAATGGGACAACATGGGAACTGAAGAAGCTTCTTGGATGAGAGGTGAAACATCTTCAACAAACTTACAGAAGTCCAGTCAACCTGCATGACTGGGAATTTACACAATGGGTCAACATTCCTCTCCAAAAGGACAATGTGAGCCAAATATTAGACTTTAACACAAAAGATATGGTTATTATTGAAACACAGGGCCACTAATGAGAATTACTAGACCAGCTGATTTCTGGGAAATATAGGATTCCAGAAGTTTTGCATATTGACTTTTACTAGAGATTTAAAAAAGAAAAATCAGGCAATCTCAGTCGCTGTTGCCCAGATTTAAACTGTTTTGTAATCATGTGCTCATGGGTCCACTTTTGTGATCATAAAATTCTAAATTGCTGGACTCATTAGCAAATGTGTTCAGGTTATGTAAAATATTTCTTTACTGTAGCTTCCTTTTACTCGGCTCACACAGCCACTATATGTTTCTCTAAGCAGCCCTGTTATTGTTTTTTAAGTCAATGTTTAAAGGAAGTTCTCCACAGAGAAAATAAAGAGAAAGCAATGTGTTTATGGTCCAAGCCACGTCCATGGCACAGGTTGATTTTTTGATCCCCGCTGAGCAGACCATGGGACTCTTATCTGATTAGCCGACAGGGAAATCACAAATGAACTATCGAGAGGTTTGAAACCTAACGGCCGAATGGAGGCGAGATAAAACACACGTTCACGTGCAATCAATTAAAGAAACGCTGTGTATTTTTCCTGGCTGGTTTTTCCCCACAGAATACCACGAGATCAAGCAAACAGTGTAAGAAAAGGGTTATGCACAGACTCTCAGACAAACTCGCAAAACACACAGCTTCATTTCCTCAGCTGAACACCACCCAGCTGTAATTTAATCAGATGAGATATTGAAAAAGAGGGATGGCAATGAAAAACAAGCCAGCGGGCTACCAGTGAGCCACAAGCGCAGTGATTGCGTCTCATAATACTGCCGTAATTGCACGTTCGTTTTCCACACTGAACCTTTCCAGTTACATCTGCATCACTTGAATTCGATCTATCCACAACAATTTAGCCTAAAAAAATGAAATACAGTTCATGTTGTCTTGTGATCAAGCCATACAGAAGTTCAGTTGAGTTGTGGATCATAGCTGAGAGCATGAAGCAAGCAAATATACACGATGGGATAAGAGTTCCTAGTAGAAAGAGGCACTTAGAAACATCCTTAGACACACAGACACTCACACCAAGCTCAACAGGGGAACACAACTATCCACACAAGCTGTGATTATACTTCCAGCATCACTACCTGCACAGATCTCCTTTGATTGCTCATCTTATCGGGTTTCAATTCAGTAAATAGCTCCACTCTACCACTATAATCCGATTTGTTTGTGCAGTGAAGTAGGGAAGCCTGGGATGTGTGTTTAATGTCTCCAACTACTTCTTTGCATAATCTTTGATATTCTTTGAAGGAACGTCCAATTAGTGTTTTCCCTTGGCTACTTGCTTTTTGGGAAAACATTGCTAGTCCAGTCAGATGTTTCTTTTTATTCATACTTCAAACTCGTGCCATACTCAGCTCCATGAAATATGCAGCAGGAAGAGGAAAAATACAAGGAGAGGAATAAAGACTTTGTTGGAAGCTTGCTTTCCAGGAAACTGGAATGCTTCCACTGACGGGACTTATAATTACAGATTTCCACATTGATTTGTAAATCTGTGAAATCCTTTCAGTCTGTGGGTCAGTGCATGGTCAATACACCACAAAGGGATACACTGGGACTGAGCAATGCCCAATCAAGAAAACAAAGAGGCTCGATGGAAGTGCATAAAAATGCAGGTTCAGACTTTTAAAAGGAATGGTCTTGCATTTAAGTTAGACAGGAATAGCTACTCCTATCCCATCCAATCACCACGCTTTGGGGAAGTAAGTGGCAGGAAACAGGCTACACTTCTCAGACAAGCAGGCTGCAATCAAGGACCGAGGCCTTGGCAGCCAATCTGTAGCCCTTCTACATCAACCCCCATCCCCCCTCTAATTATTTTTTCCACATACTTCCCCTCTCCTCATACTTTTTCTCCTCTCCTCTGCTTCCTTATGTAAGTAGGATCATGACATCTCACATGTCACAATAAGAATCCTGAACAGAAAGTCAAAACTAGTAGAGAATAAATAACATCATCTGAAGCACGGTGTAGCCTCTAAGGTTCTTGATCATTAAAGCAACTTTAGGATTTTCACGCACAAAAGAATTTAACTTTTTGGAAAAATAAAGTTTTTCTCTGAAAGTTGATTAAACTTTTAAAACCTTCAACAAGAATCTAGGGGAAGCTTGGCTAGATTAGCATCACCACTGGAAACATTTGGGGAAAGAAAATAAAGAAGAGTCAAAAGAAACCCTTCAGCCATGCTACGGGTGCCAACCTCTGAAACTTTCCTGGTGGCATCACATGATTGGAACCACAAAAACAACAACAAGCTAATCCGAGCAGCAGACCAGAATAAATAGCTGTTCATAAGAAATGTTAGATAAATCTTTTTATGTTTTGTGTGTCCATCCATCCATCCATCCATCCATCCATCCATTATCCTTTGCAGGGTCGCGGGGGGTGCTGGAGCCTATCCCAGCTGTCATAGGGCGAGAGGCGGGGTACACCCTGGACAGGTCGCCAGTCTGTCGCAGGGCCAACACACAGGGACAGACAACCATTCACACTCACATTCACTCGCACATTCACACCTAGTGGTAATTTGGATTTTTTCCAATTAACCTATCCCCACAGTAACACCTCAAAATCCAAAATACAGGGGACTTTCATGCCCTTCTCATTTTTTTTTCTTTGTAGTACACTGTATGCATGACTCTTTACATTTAGCTTATGGCAGGAAAGTAAATGAACTTGTTAAAGTCCTGAGTCTGGTGCCCCAGTGTCCATGTTTTTGAGTATGGTTAATATTTCTAGCTTTTGTATCAGTTATGGTTGTTGTTGGACTGTGTTTTCTTGGGTTAAAAGGATATTCTAAGTTGGATTAGTTTCTCTGATTGGCTTATGTTTTTCTTGTACTTTTGGTCTTCATGTTAGGTTATTTAGTTTCTTGCTGTTAGTGATTATGTTTTACCTCCCTCAGTGTCTAGCCTTGTCTTGCGTTTTGAGAGTCTTGTCTCTGTTTAATTTCTCCAGTCACAGTGTAAAGCTTGCGTGTCTTGTCCGCGTCTATGTATTTGTCATGCTTCCTGTTTTATTTTGATAGTCCTTGTCCTGTGTGCAGTGCATTTAGTTTTGCTTCCGTTCTATCTCGTTATGTCAGATTCGTCCCAGCTGTGTTTCCACCTGTTCCCCATCCTCTCGTTATTCTGCCTGTGTGTCGTGTGTACTTCCATGTTTCCCAGTCATGTCAAGTCTCTTCCAGTCACCTACAACCAGTCAGGAGTTTCTTACTTGTAGTTCATGTTTGGTTTGTTTCTTTAGTATTCATATATTTTGTTTTTAGTTTGTTTTTGGCCAACATTAAAGCTTCTGCCTTTAGTTAAGCATCCTGTCTCCGAGTCCTGCGTTTGGGTCCTAACCTAGCCTGCCACACAGCTCACCATAACAGAACTATTCCTTTAACTACGTAAAATCATGGTGAAAGTTGCAAATGGTGGTGCTTTAAATTCAAGCTTTATTAGCATATAATAGTACAGTCACAGATACAATCAATTCACTATAAACAAAAAAAAAATAAGCAAAAATTGTGATTTTGTAACATGCTGTTGTTTATAATGCAGGATTACAGTTGAAACTGTGAAATGAAAAATGCCAGTAATTTACTGTAATTTAACAGGGACAAGTTTTGCAGTACAGGAAACTCTTCTAAGATGCTAAATCACAAAAAAATAATTTTCATGCATTTTTTATAGCCCTATACTGTCATGGTCCTGGGTCAGTGACCCAGTGTTTTTGGTTGTTGTACTTTTACTTTTGATAGTTTTATGTATTATGACTGTTGTGCTTTGGTTTCCCGGGTTTAGCTGTGTTCCCTCTGGTTGGTGTCATCCCTGCCTGTGTATCCCCTTTTGTGTAGTTAGGTCTCTGTGTTTAGTAAGCGTTTCTTAGTCTGTGTCTTTGCGTGTATGTGTTCCTGTTTTACTTTGAAGGTCCCTGCCTGATGTCAGTGCGTTCTGTTTACGTTCCCCTGCCTCGTCAGCTGTGATGTCTTCCAGGTGTGTTCCCCTCCTGTTTCCCATCCCTTGATTCCTGGTGTGTGTATTTATAGTGTGTGTTACCTCGTCCTTGTTGCTGGTTCGTCTGTGTCTCTCCGGCCGTCATTCTGTGTATTTCCCTGTGCCTCCCTGCATCTCTGTTTCTGGTTAGTTTCTGTTAGTTTTTCCCAGTTTAGGTTTTCTTAGTTCCATGTTCACCCTCGTCATCTCTGCTGTATCCACATTTGGTTAATAAACTCACTTGCACCAGAGCTGCTGCATCTTGGGTCCTAAATAATCCACACACGGCAACCCGTGACATATACAGACAGTTTTGAAAGAACAAACCTAAATTATTATAGAAGATCTCTTCAAATTTGCTTCAATCTTCAATCGCTTTTACAGCGTACAGATTGTGTATCAGTCTCTGTCTTCTAAATCCTTTGTTATTATACTATTAAGTGAGAGTATTGGTGTCATAATCGTCAGCTCTCAAACTCCTCATAAAATGATAGATTTCAGAGTTAAGCTGGCATCCGAGTCCTTCCACTTGTTTTCATTCTTCCTTTCATTTCAGAACACAGACGACCTTTTGAGAACAATTTATTTATGTGCTCTGATTTTTTTACCCACAAATAATAACAACCACTTTGACATCAAGAGGAAAAATGGTATGTTGAGAGGAGGTCGAAGAAAATTAAATCTTGCAAGAAGGATGCTCTCAAGTACTGGTTAGGGAGGCGATTCCTGTGTCAGCCAGAGGTAACTTAAGTCACCTGTATCCTACATGTGCACCCCATTGTTTTAGCTGGTGGACGTAAATCCTATTCCAACAGGGCTTCAAAGTCTAAAATACTTTTTGGAAAGCAGGAATCTCATTTGGTTCATTCCGAGATAATTGAGAATCACTCAGGTCCTGTAGGGCTTGGGAGAAAGAGCATTTTAAGTGGAGCTGATGAAATCTTATCGGTAGACCAGACTCCCGTCTGCAGATGCAGGGTAGCAGCTGTGTTTACCTAAGGGCACTGAGGGGCCAGCAGTTGCCAGGAGCTGAGAACCAGACAGACAGATGGATGGATAGATGGACGGATAAATGGAGTCACACACATGAAAGAAAAATCCACAAGAGTGGCAAGGGAGCTTACACTAATTCAACATAAATATGACACCCTTGAGCACTGACAGTAGAAACTCTTCCTACTGGCAGTTTCATTCAGGATGACTGACACATAAAAAGCTTCTGCGTATACTTTATCACCACCTGGACCAAAGGAGCACTTCACATCATTTAGCGTTGCACTGTAACTTTGCCAGACTCATACGAGACAGTAATAGATTAAAAACTGATGCAGCATAACCAGAACGACCATCTCTATTCAGTGCCACTCATTCTGTGTTAAAACCTGAATCACAGCTCTGTGAAGCTGTTAGGCTAGTGTTTCCTCAGGCCATGTAAGCTCATTTCTCTCGAGCTCCACTCCTACAGATGTTTCTTTTTTAAGCTCTAGCTTATGCTAAGAACCGGCTGCTTCTGGTGCCACAAAAATCTTCTGCAAACATTTTACATATGCGATAAGAGAGATGTTAGGATTCACATTTGACCTCATAGTTGTAGACAAGCATTCCATACCCAGATATCCAGAACCAAAGAAAACCTAAATAATGAGGGAAAAAACTGTACCAAAGTCATATGGAGCATCAGCGGTTCTCTATTATCCCTATGCAAAAACACACAAAGCATCGTGCAAAGGAAATTTATATATGCGAAGACACATTATATAAGGCAAAAACAGACTTAATTATAATGGGCTTGAACGTCAATATTTGGTGTTTAATCTTCAACGGAGCCTGTAATTTCATGTAATTTGTTTAACTAGCCTTCAGGAATGGTTCTCACGACTTCTTGAAGGACATTCAAAGCTCTTCTTTGGACGTTTGCTGCCTTTTCTTGTGTTCCCTGTCCAGTTGATCCCACACCACTTCAATTAGGTTGAGGTACGAGGTCTGGGGAGGCCAATCCATGACTGTCAGTGTTCCACTGAGTGATTTTCTATCCACATATGCTTTTACTGCACTTGCAGTGTGTTTGAGATCATTTTCATGTTCCAGTCAGATGCTTTGCAGACGATGGATCAAAACGTGTGTGTTCCACCTATTTTGACAAGATCCCCAACACTTACTGTTGCACCTCTCTCGACCTCATGTAAATACTGATTATTTAAACCAAAAAGTTCAAATTTGCAATTGGTTTTTGTATAAATGTGGTCTGTTTCATCCCTTGAGCCAATGTCCAGAAAAAAAAGCAATTTTCATTTTGGATATCTAACATTTATAGGTAGTGAGGATCAATATAATGTCACAAAGAGAAAACTCTGAACCAGAGGGAGCTGCTGTCACAACTGAAGCTTACAACGTTTTGAAAGCTTCAGAGTCTCGGTGCAAGTTCAACAAAACCTCCATCTCTCCGGTTTGAAACTAATCACATCAAAGAGATCAATCGATAGAGCACAGGAGGTTGCTTTCAGCTCTCTGTAACCTGTTGCTAGAGGAAGAGGTTTGCACAAAGGTGGAAACATACAGCAAAAGGCAGGAAATAAAAAAGGAAATCAAAACGGAGGCAGACAGTTTTACTTTTCCAATTTTGGTTTTGAAAATTGTTGAAAAGTCAAAGCCTTGTTATGTAACTGAGCTCATGCGAGCAGAGGGGCAGACAGCTACCTGAGGTTGAGATGAGGACAGGGACATAGAGGCGCATGCATTTTTAAACTGTCTGATTTTCCAACTGAGATTTGTATTATTCAGCAGTCAGACTGCTTTCCCCGCACACTGTGCATCATTAGATGCAAAGTGACCCAGAAGAAATTTGACGGATATTTTTTATGTTGTGATTAGAAGTAATTTCATTCCTCCAGGCAATAGCTTTGTGGGTAAAACCCGGCTATCTAGCACTTGTTGCAGGTTACAGCACAGCTGTTATTTACTGTTATTTAATGAGCTACCATTGGCAGCTTTGAACCAAAACTGGTGGGTAGTTACTCCTAAGGGACGGGAATAGAGACAAGTGTGGGTGAGCGTGCATGCAAGGCAGGAGAGAGAGAGAGAGAAAAACATGAGAGTGGTCTTGATTGCCTAAGGCTGAGATTACACTCCTCTGTGCACATTGGAAATCTGGATGAGTGGCTGCTCTTATTCCACTTTGTAGTCCTTTGCAGTTGGTGCCCTTGTAGTGGAAATGCAAGTCTGCACAGTCCAAACTAAATGGACAGTATGCTGATGTCTGCATAGAGCCTGCTAAATGTGGGTCCTTTCACTGATATGGTGGATTCAGTGCTGTCATAGTGTGGCTGTAGGCGGACCCAGAATGCAGGAGGCAGATGGCAAAAACAGAAATCAAGCTCTTTAATGGTCAATTTCCAGTCCAAAAGGCACATCATGGGAAGACATATACACACTGAGGGTGTTTAAGCTGTGTTTTCAAATTGTTTTACCAGCGAGAGGACCTTATTAATAATCTGAAGACAGTTGGGACTACAGTCACCAAGAACACCATTGGTAACACACTAAGCTGTAATGGACTGAACACTCGCAGCGTCCCCTGCCATGTCCCCAATCTTAAGTTTGCCAGTAAACATGCAAATGTTTCAGGGAAGACTTGTGAGAAAGTGCAGTGCTCCAACGAACTCGAGCTCTTTGTCACCAACTTGACTCACTGCGTTTGAAGGAAGAAAAATGCGTATGACACCAAGATCACCACCCCCACAGACCAGCACAGGGGTGTGAAGATTATGCTTTAGGGCTGCCTTTCAGCTAAGGGTACAGGACAATTTCACCGCCTTGCGAGGCAATTGATGGGACCAGGTATTGCAAAATCTTGGATGAGAATCTCTATCCTTCAACAAAAATCCAAAACATATCACCAAGGCAACACAGCAATGGAAGAAGCACATTAAGGCCATGGAGTGGCCTAGACAATCTCCAGACCTCAGCCCTGTAGGGAATTTGTTGAGGGAGCTGAACTTTAAGTTGTCAAGCAGCAGCCAAGAAACCCAAGAGATTTATTGAGCTTCTATAAAGAGGAGTGGGCCAAAAACCCTCCTCAGATGCGTGCAGACCTGGTGATCATATTACTGCTGTGCCTCCCAACAAGGGTTTCTCCAACAAGTAGTAAGTCGTGCTGTGCTTTACGATCCTTGTCTCACTCAGTGACATTCAAATCACTTTATAAAAATGTAAGTAATGTGTTTTCCCCAGATTTTTGGTTCCATCTCTCCATTAAAATGAAAGACTGTTTAATTCTTTGTAAGTGAGCAAACTTACAAGTTCAGCAGGGGACCAAATAATCATTTCTCTCACTGTATCTCAGGCTAGCACACAGTCCTTTAATTTCTTTGTGTGCACATGTCAGTAACTCCAGTTTTTTGTTAATAGTGGCTGAAATCAGAACTGGTGTTTTGTTGGTTCCCTGCATGGTGGATGAGTGTTTTGGCAGCTTAATCATCCGTATCGTGCTGTGCTGTTCGTTGCACTTCTGTTAGATCTGTGCGTTGTGCACAGTTTAGCATTTTGATTTGCCGTTTTATTTCTAAATTAATAGAGAAATGGAAGCTCGAGCACTCACATATGTGGAAAGCATAACTGCATTGTAAGGAGTAACAGAATTACACACCGACAGACTCACAGACTACTATCCACGCACACTTTCAATTTCATAGCTTATTATTTAGGACTGTAGAGTTACACTTTCTGTCAACACGCACGTATATTTGCATTTTTTAAAATTACATTTGAACTACTTGCACAAACATCATGTTCTTATCACGGCTTGTAGGGATCTGCTTCTACAGTCTAAATCCCTAAAGAAATTTCACAATTATATTTTTAATATAAGTAATAACGCCTGCCTGCCTGTCTCCCCCTCCCACCCCCAAAAATTCTGTTTTAAAGACTGTGAAAGAATTTCGTTAATAACCGCCTATCCACATAGGACTTATGACAGGAGCAGAGAGGGATTCATGACAGCCACTGCACAACTCACCCTGCTCAATTATGAATAAGCTGCATAGGACCTACAGGGGAACAGAGGAGAGCAGGGGGCTCAAAAAGGAGCTTTTTTGTCCTCAATTTGTCAGTGCTGCTTTACCCTGTTTGTTATTCTGCTACACGGTGAACAAAGACTGTGTCTGGGCTGACACATGTTGTGAGCCCTTAAAAGTTTGAGTGCAGTATTTTAGGGAGGTTTTAAGGGGTTAGTACAAACCAGACAATGAATGCAGCTTTTTAAGTATCTGCATTAAGTGATTGAATCCAATAACGGAGCCAGACAACTCCAATCAGAGAGGAAATGAGCCTCAGAGTGATACAAACTAGGGAATCTTCTGTGCACAGGTGTGCAGATAAGCATGCATCCCGTATTACATCATAAAACACATTTTTCTGTCTCACGTACAGCTGATGCACATGCACAGTGGTGTCAAACTCATTACAGTTCACGGGCAAAACACAGCTCAATTTGATCTCAAGTTTAACAGATAAGCACCAACATTGCAAAATGGCATTAAAAAAAAAGCCTGATATGTCATAAGGTTACAAATATATAATCAGTATGTCTCACTTATTTCCCATTCAATCAGATTACAGTTATTGCAATTTGGAAGCCACACTCAAACAATATTGATTTACTTATTTATGGCAATATAAGGCAGCCTTATGTTTGAAACCTCTGCTCTGTGAACTTTGGGATATGGTGTAAAGCTAGATAGAAGAACTCGATAAAGCCAGTTATTATATATCCTGCATGAATCTTGTATTGTGCTAGGTTCTTGTTTGTGATGCTGCAAGTGTGTTTCTGACTCATTACCATTCAGTCTCTCTGTGTCATTTCTATCCCAGCTGAGTCGAGTAAACACACTGGCTGCCAGGGCCCGGCTGGCAGTACTTTTTCCCATCTTTTCACCAGGAAAGAAATACCAAAATTTCATTCCTAATCTTTATTCTCCACATCATGTCCATGTCAGCAGAATCCATCATTTTTATGCTTTTCATTCACTGTCTGTGTAACCAGACTGTGTAAGACATTTCAAGTGACAGGTTATTTACATGACTCAATCTGAGGTCCACCGGGTCAGTGGCCATACTACAAAACTCTTTTCATAGTATGAGACAAAGTTTCTACCAAGTTGTCACGCTGTTCCAGTTTGAGGCAGCAGACTGTCAAATTTAAGTCCAGCTAGGCTGTTAGAGAGATTTCCTGTCAATCATCTATCTTGAGACCAACTAGTGGCACATCCATCTAGTGTCCAGTGTTGAGAAGCAGCTCAATTTGTAGTGTCAAAAAATGTCCCAGTGGATGTGCACCAAGGTTTTTGATCTGCTTACTGTAACTTGTTGTAAAAATAAGGAGTACTGATGAATGCTATTTAAAAGGCTACCATCCGGTATATGTAGATGGCACCAGGCAAGATATGTAGCAATAGCTCACATGATCGTGCTGCTTTATTCTACTTGAGTCAACAGTCGATCACTAAACAAATGACACATGTTTTGGATGCAGACAGTGGGTCCAATCTGTGCACCGATCTGTGGAGAACATGAGTAATAACAAACATGACTCACAAAAGCAGAGTGATTGGTGACAGCGGCGTTTCTAAGAGACCCATTGGTAAAAGACACGCATTGCACAAGGTGCGGAGATGACCTTCGTATCTGCTGAGCAAAGTGACACCTGACCTAAATCTGATCTGGCTGTGTTTCTATTGGACAGAAGATTAGAGTTCAGGAGAAGAAAGGAAAGCTAAGTGAGGGCAAAGATGAGAAATGGGAAGCAGATGAAAGGAAAAGACAGGAGTGAAGTGAAAGCAAGGAATGGTAAAAAGGAAAGGGATTTACGTGAGATAGGGAGGGCGTGAGTAAGGTAAACATGACACAGGAGAGGGAAAATAAAAAAATAAAAAGAAAGGAAGACAAAGGAAGCAAATGAAAAATGAAGGAAACAAATAAGAAAAAAGACAGGAAATTAAAAAAAGGGAAAAGAAGAGAGATTTATATGAGATAAAAAAGGATGAGAGTAAGGTAAAGAGGACGTGGGACAGGAATGGAAAAGGAAATAAAATGAAAGGAAAAGGAAATAAAAGTAATACAGCAATAAAAGAGAAGAAAGGAAAAGATATTAAATGAAGGTAAAAAGACGAGTAAAAAAGAAAAGCGAATAACTGACAAGACAAGGAAACAAAAGAGGAGAAGGAAAGAAAACAAGGGAACAGAAGGGAAAAGCATAGGAAAAGGAAGTAATGGAAAGGACTACAGAAAATGAGAGGAAAAGGGATAAGAAAAAGGAAGAAAGGAAGGACAATAAAGGAAAGAAACTGACATGAAGAAAAAGGAGGAAAGGAAAGGAAAGGAAAAACGCAGCTGTCATAGAGCTGGAAGTTCAAGACAGGTGATATGTGAGCTACAGTGGGGAAAATGGAGCTGTTGTCATTGGAAACTCATGTTAAGCAGCTGCCATCCATATGTAATCCACAGTTATTTTTACTCAGATGGCATCTTAATGTGCTGCTTAACTTCTCATTAATTCATTTTGTGTGTGACTGCAGAAACAGCACACGGTAGGGAACGTCTAAACAGGCATCCGCTATGACTCCAGGTAACAAATAATAACCATGCCAGTCTTGTAAAACTTGTACTTTTTCCTCGCGTTAAACTGAGGAGAACTTTAGAATGGGAACAGTGACATTCAAAAAGCTTCATGACTGACACGGCTGCTCTCACAAGTGCAGCAGGATCTCGCGTCTGCTTCAAAACGTTCGCTGGGAGGCAACGAGAGTTTAGTGGTAAGGAACTTCTCACACTTGATCTCGTCAAAATCTCTTTTAAATGATGCCTCCTCTCAGCATGACTCATTCTCACCTCTCAACTGAGCAGCCTTGAGACAAACTGAGTGGTTAACAATTGCACTGCGCAGCGGAGAGGCGGCGGTTCACAATGTGCCAAACTATATTTGCTCAAAAAGCCTCTAAAGCACGATTTAGTAAACAAACTGCTGTCTGATTGATCCATTCACGCAAAGCAAATCCACGCGACGGTCAGTGGAAAACGACGGACACGACAGACGAGGAGCAAAAAGCTCAACGTGAGCGCAATTTGTTTTAAGGGGGAAGAGATGCAAGCTCTATCAGCGAGATAGAAGCTAAATGAAATAAACTTCTTATCATAACTTTTAATGTGTTGCCTCGGTGACTTGAGAGCGCCCAAGGCATTCAAATGCGGAAGAGGGAAACAAATGCGTGTTGAGGAGACAGCGAGATCTTAAAAAGATTTGTCTCCTGGAGGCAAACGGCAACAACTGTGCTGCTCTGATGAAAACATCTATTAGCACTGAGTCCCTCGACGTTTCAGGAGAAAGACGGATGTGTGTACATGTTCATTTGTGTGGACCAAAATCAGTTTGTTATCAGAACAACGAAGAGATTCTAAGGACGTTTTAAAAGGTAATATCTATTCAGTTCAACTTCATTCATTGTGTCTAGCTGAATCCTTGCTCTTGGTGACATTATTAGTCCTCAGTAACACTGTGAGGATTACCATTTAGACTCATTTTTGACCAGGATTTAAACTTCAATGCACACGTTAAACAACAATGTCTGCAGTCAGAGTACTGACAGAGACTCTTCATAGGCTCATTGTTAAATCCAGTTGAATTTAAAATCCTTCTCCTCACATACAAGGTCTTGAATAATCAGGTGCTATCATACCATAGACATATCATGCCACAGTTTCATATGATCCCTTGGAGCACTTTGCTCACAGATAGCAGGTTTAATTGTCTTTCCTAGAGTTTTTCATGCCTCTTTTTGACAAGTACCTACACAGCTCGACTCTGTGTTTAGGGTTGTCCATTATGCGGCAGCACCTGGCACTCGTTACTTTTTTAACAGCTGCACAGCCGGGGTTGTAAGTGTGACACAAGTCAATGGTGTCACTCAACAACACATGAGAGCGACTCCTTCACGAAAATCAAAACTTTTTTTAAAACCTGACAATGAAAGAACTCGCTGCATTAAAACCAACACCGTGGTCCCTGACAAAAAGCCATAGACAGAGCAGCAGGTATACCATCACCTCGACATCTTCCGTTGTTGTGTTGCGTTTGTGTCACATACAAATGAGTGGACCTTTGACCACATTGCTATAACAACCCTATGCACGTTGAGGTGGTACTTAATTGTAATGGAAATGACAGAAACCAAGGAGATTAGAGTTGAGTTGAGCAGGTACTTGACTTAATGGCATTTTCCATGCAAACTACGGGCTAGAGATCAAAGCAGTCATGAGTCTGGTTCTGTAGGAGGTCCTTTTATACTATAAAAGGGTTCTTCCTTCCCACTCTTGCCAAGTCTTTGGAGGATTGTTTGATTGTTGCATTTTCTCTTTAATATTTTGGGGGTTTACTTTGTAGTATAAAATGTCTTAAGGTGACTGTTGTTATGAGTTATTGAGCTAATGTTATGAGCTGTTATTATTCTATGGCCCTCTTCCACATTTTATAAGCCTACCATGTCAACCATTCCCTCTTCTCTACTAAAATATATTATGTGAATTAAATCAGGCAAACATAAAATATATAAAGTATACACCACACAGCTCTCGAGCTAAAGCTATATTAGGCATGAACACACATTGAGGATGACTGGCCTGAAGCCACAGTAGTCTCAGTCATGGTGGCCTATTTCCAGATAAACCGAACAATATTCTCAGCCATAAAACACATAGCGCATTCATAACAGATGAAGACCAAACATAAGGTGACAATAATGAAAATACAACAACTTGCGTTTTAGTCTGGCCTAAATGTGTCCATAATCCAAATGGTCTCTATGATATGTTAGCTGAGTAATACTCCTGCCTGATGGCAGGTGACCTGCTGCTGCAGTTTAGGTCTTTGCAACATTGGCCGGTGATGACTACTGACTTTTAAATGATAACCCAGGAACTCTATGAGCACTTTGTGTCAGAAGTTATTATCTTGCCAATCACAAAGTCAGTAATTGCTTTTTGCCAACACACCCCGCTGATCGAACCCACATCTGAAATGGGCTGCTTTACAGAGTCGGGATTGTCACCTCAGGCAACAATCTGTGGTTTTCTGTTATGGCTTTATGTTTTTGAACTTTGTTTAGAGGTTACCATAAAATGAGGTTTGAGACATCTGAACAAGCTGCATAAACAAAGGAGAAAAAAAGAATACTATGTTGGCTTAAAGAAAAGTGGAAGTTGTGATACTTGAGGGGACTAGACAAGTACCTGTTCAAATATTGTTTTTGAATGGAGAGCACGCAGATGTAACTTGAAGCCATACAGTCGCTATTGTTTTCTTCTCTTTATAGCAAGTCTTTCATAATTAATCATTGCTAAAGAGCTTGATACAGTCACTTAACTCTTGAGTTCAGTGAATTTATTAAAATTCAGCTGACATAGATGATCTCAGAGAATGTCTAAGTCCTCCAGAAAAATGAGACAGAAAACTGTGGGAAAATATATGTTTGGTGGACCTTTCAACCACATACTGTATGTTCCAACTCCAATTCCAAAAAAGTTGGTATGCTGTGTAGAATGATTTGGAAATTTGCTATACCCTATTTTATTCACAATAAAAAATAGAGGACTGACGTCCCATTCTTGAGTGATAGAGAATAATGTTTTTTATTTCATGTTCAGCACCTGTTCTTTTTTTTTTTTTTTTTGTGTCCCGTTTGGATCTTTAGCCATCAGAATTGTTGTCTTAAGGCCAAGACAGATGCCAAGCGGATTTATTTTACCAAGTGGATCATCATGGCCTTGCCATATTGGTCCATTTGATTGACCTTTATTATAATTATGAATTTATTTTATTTTCAGTTCCTACAAACGGGACAGACATGACTGGGGGATAGGACAGGGGGAAAGAATGAAAGAAAGAGAGGGAGAGAAAGAAAACCAAAGGGGAGAAGAGACGGTGAGAAGGGGGGGAAGAAAGAAAAAAAAAAACCAAACAACAAAAAAAACAAAACACCTGGGTCACCTGTATGGAGAAAAAAAACAGAAGAGAAAGCAAACAACAAAGAGCAACATAATAAAAGAAACGGCACCATCACAATAAACTAGCTAGCAGTAGATATCAGTAGATACTAAGTAATAAACGATATTGTGCAGCACGCAAGATAGACAGCGCACAATGTGCTTTGAGGCAGCAGCCAAGAAAGCTGTAGTCCGCGTCTGTGAATACCCGTGTGTACACCTGTGTGCATACCTGTGTGGATCAGCATGCTTGCATTCCAAAGGTTTCTCCATGTAACGATCTGCTAGGGAGTGTGGGGAGCCACAGCCCCGTCCTCCAGGGTATGAAGCAGGTATGGAGGAGATCAAAACTCCAGACATCCAGAGGCCCCCAGAACACAAGAGACCAAGGAAGACCAACAGAGGGGCAGCCGCGCCACTGTCCCAGTAAGAGCTGAGGAGAGTCCCAGATGAGGGCTCACTCAGCAGCCGCGGAGCAGAAGCCAGGGGGAGTTGCAGTGACGCGCCCGTGAGCTCCGCCGGCAGCCAGCTGTGCCTGAGTGACCGAGCCCCAGCCCGAGAGGCCGGGGGCACCCCACCTCCGAAGTGGCCCGAGCGAGCCCCAGGCTCCAGGCCCCGATAAGCGGCCGCCAAGGAGTGAGCCGGTGTGTACCTGGACGCCCATCCCCGGACACAAAGAACCACCAACGCACCGATGTCTGAGGGAGTCCGCCACTGGCAGGGGAAGTGGTGGTGGGGGGAGATAGGCCTCCAAACCTTGGAGGGCCTGAGATGTCCCCAGAGAGGTGGCGTCTGATACCCAACCTGACATATAGACACAGACATACAGGCACACACAGACACAAACATCCATTCCCACCCTCATGCTCTCATATGTACTTACTCCACACTCAACCAACGTGGAGACAGACATAAAGAGACGTTGTACACACGATCACACTCCCCAAGCGTACTCTACAAACCGGGTCTAGGTACCCTTGCCCCTGGAGGGGGGAACTGGACCCAGACCCAGGTGGTGTCACCCTTTTCCCTGCGATGGGGGGAGGCAGACCGCCCCGACTCCGCAGCAGCAGGGAGGCCCCACACTCCAGACCGCAGTCGGACGGCCAACTCCTCCTAGCCCCCCTGCTCCAGCAGGTCGCAGAGAACGGGGGTGAGAGAAGACTCCAAACCTCCCTCCACCCGCTCATTGTAGTGTTGATGCATGTGTGTTCTAAGGTGCATTTAAAACCCAGGAGGGCATGGAGCTACCTGCCAGAGAGCAGCAGGTAAGCGCATGGTCCCTCCTGCTAGCCCTCAATGTCTACGTGTATTCAAAATTGAGAGGTGGGCAACGACGCCAGGGGTGAGGTGTACACCCTGATGACCAATCCTATATGTATGTGTAATGAGAGTGTGAGTAATGTGAATGTCTAAGTTGTGGGATAAAATTGAGGGGGGGGGGGGGGGGGGGTAGCCTCCTCTGCACCCTGGTTCAGCACCTGTTCAACACCCAGACTCTTCTAGAATGAAGCCATGCTGTTGTAATAGATGCACTATGTGGTTTGGCATTGCCTTGCTGAAATAGTTAAGACTTTTCCTGAAAAAGACATCGCCTGGTTGGAGCATATGTCCCTTTCATTCATGGCGCCTTGCAAGATGCCAATTCCATAGGCATTAATGGCCATCAGAGATGCAGGCTTTTGAACTAAGGCGCGATAATGAACTGGATTGCCCCTCTTCTTTTTAGTTCGGAGGATGTAGCGTCAGTGTTTTCCAAAAACAATGTCACATTTCTAACTATTAGACATCAGAACAGTTTTCCATTTTGCCTCATTTTATGTTCAGTTGACGATGGCACTCTTTCTGGATCAATAACCTGCATTTAACCTGCATTTGTGGTTGGAATGTTGAAAGTGGTTTCTGAGTTCATGTAGTGATTTCCATGACAGAATCGTGGCTGTTTTTTGGCATCTGTAGCGGTCACAAGGTAATGTGAAGGGGACCAGGCGGGAAAAAACAACCACACGAGCCTTCAGTCATTTTTCAGAGCTCTGAATATATTCTTTTATCCATGTACAGAGGTTTAACATGCTCACCATCGACACATCTAAAAATAATCTCCTTAAATAGATGCTGGTCATACCACCACCAATAAAATTTAAAAGATTTTCCCCCGACATAGCCCAGCTACAAAAAACCTATACAGTTAAATACTGCAGTTATTCTAACACACCTCACATATATCTGATTACAAACACCCAGCTAAATTATATACAAACTAACTAAATCGAATGAAACTGAAACTTCAGCCCACTCCCCCCCAGCTCTCATCTGATGGTTTAACTACAAACACTATCAGTGGATAATTGGAGAACTCCTTTCAGGTGAACATCATTAGGCTGTAATGATGTGTGCACTGCATGACTCAGGCTTTCAGGAAGTTGACCTCCAAAGACGGAGAGAGTAGTTAATGGACTTCAAAACAAAAGCATAGCAAAATCAAAACTTCCTGTGAGACATTGTGGGTGCATGCTTCACCTTAGTGAGGGACATGCTTCCCAGTATCAAATACTGATTTTCAGTCTTGTCCCTTGCACACAAATTTCTCCAGATTCTCTGAATCTTTTGATGCTATTATGTACTGTAATGTCTTAAAAATTTGACATTGTGTAACAGTATTCTGATATTGTTCCACAACTTGTAAATTTGTGAACCACTGCCCATCTTTACTTCGGAGAAACTCTGCCGCTCTAAAATGCTTCATGAGATGGTAAAGTGTTTCAGTTTAATTGTTTCATATGTTATTTCATGTGTTATAAATGCATTATCTTCTGTTGTAAATAAAACATGAGACTTTACTTATTTACATTTACATAGCATCCCGGCTTTTTTAAAGATCGGGGTTTTAAGATGCTGCTAAACGTGAAGCCAATGCATGAATCGGTTCTTTTTCTAATAGCCAGTAGTGAGCATCTCTTTGGGTTGCAAAAAGATGTCTGGCGTGAGAAAATCACCTTGCTTCTCATTGGATGTGTGACCTTTCAAGACTGCTTTCAATTAGTTTAGGGTGTTAGTTTCTAGTTCAAAGCTTTTCAACTCACTGTGATGTTTGTTTTTTTAATTATCATCCTTTTCAGAATCAGAATCAGAATACTTTATTCATCCCTAAAGTTATGTGCAGAGTATGCTTTAGAGCCTGGCTACCTTGTGATCGAGTGTGTTGTTTCTTCAGTTTCTTAGTCCACTTGTCCAGCCTGTTTTCAAAAACTGTGATGGCCACACCCAAAAAGGCCACTAGAGGAACCCTCACTAATGAATATGTTAGGCAGTGAGATCCATCTTTCACGTAGCTTAAATTCATGGCTTCAAGTGGGTTGAAAACATTTGTTTTACTATGCAAGGGAAACCAACTGAGGGAAAAAAACCCAGCAGTCATGAATTCTGAACACTTGTCACTGCAATTATTAAAACCACCCTGCCTACGTTACCAAAAATGAGATTAATCTTTACCTCCTGCCTCCAGTTACACCACTTTCATGCCATATGCTGTATAGCAGAGTTGAGAAAGATGTTAATGACTTGAGAGTGTTTTGGCTTGTAATTAAATCTCTGGCGCCATTTTGAAATCTACTGGCACTCAGTTTAATGAGTTATTGAGATTCATGACTTCCAAAACGCACACCTGCCCTAATGCAAATGACAGGGGTCTTCCTTAGAGACATGGATACCAAGGCACACAGAGAACAAAGATGTGCTGAGTCAGAGCGGCTTTGGGAAAACAGGGAACAAAGGCCTTCTTCCCTTTACATCTGAATGTCTCATTTCCCAATTTCCCATTAAAATCTATTCAGATAATAACTTTTCAAAAGATAACTGACTGACCTAATAAACCCAGAACTATGGATGTAACGTATGAGTCATACAATCTTTGTGCTTGTTAATTTCACTGAGTGTTCCCCGGTGGTTCAGAACCCAAAACATGCTAAATCAATAGGCATGCTTTAATTGAATAAAGTACCTCTTGATGAGTCACACTTTCACTGCATCTTCAAGCTGGGACTGAAGAACAGCATCTTTTTTATATCGTCACATTAAAATAGCCTTGATTTCAATCAAATCGTGCTCTTGGATTCAACACGGTGAAAAGCTCCAGCGGTGCCATTAAAAATGTCTTTTTGTTCTTCTTACATTTTCAGTTAAGTGATGATTAATCAAGGCCAGAATGCAGCAGAACATTCAAAATGCACGTCTTCAGAGTCTCAGATGCAGATAACTCAGTGGAGATTTTTCTAGACTATTCTTGAGCTGGGGACAAAAAAATGACTACAGTATTTCTTAAAGCTTTCGGTTTAGTCTTAACAATATGGATTTTTTGGTAATTCTGAAAGATTTAAAACTCCAAGCTTGCGCTTTCGTTTTCCCTTACAGTGGCCTAAACAGTCAATTAATTGTTTTTCTGTGAAAATGCGATTACTAGAAGCCTGCATTCGCTCATCAACTCATCTCCTGAATCTGTAAGCTGCTTAATGTTTCCATGAGTCTCCTAAGAAGTTTTTAAGCTTACCTGTTCATTCTTGTGAAAATAATAGGCAATTCGCATCCTCCTCAGTGTGCGCTCAGTGTATTGACTTTTCGGGATGAAATGAAGACACCTAAAAATATCTGCTGGCAAAAGATCTTTGAAATTGTGCAGCTGAACAGCAATAAGATACTAGAGAACATGGATGGGGATGAATGGATGGGTCGTTGTGTTTTTTTGGGACTTGCAAGAATGCCTAGATAGAAAGCAATTACTGACATAAAGAGAGAGATAAGTCCCTAATCTCCCCTCTTTGCTTTCATCAGGAGCAGCTGGCCTTGCTTTTCCTCCTATACTAATGCAGCCTCTATAATAAATTCCCAGTTGGGACTTTCAGTTTCATTTCCCTGCACTCCACCCTGCTTACCAGCAAATTATTGCTGAAATGAATGGCAACATGGTCAAAAATGTGTAATTGCCATGAAAGTCTTCTGTCAAAACATTTAGTTTGGAATGTATAATCTGTAGCACATGGAGAGGAAAGCGAAAAGCACAGTTATTTGAAAAGCAGCAGAGAAATCTGTGTTTACATCCAATTAAGTCCTATTTTTGAGTAGGGCAGAAAATATCTACAAGCGTGGACGTCAGATGACTGCTGCTCCCATTGAAACGTTGGATTTATCAAATATTAAACATTTAAACGGTAATGCATTTGAACAAATACCAGTCCTATAAACCTAATTTTAAATATAAACGGGCTATGCTTGAAGATGCTGTTGTAGCTCCAAACTGTTTGAAGCCTTGATATCATATTGATTTCCTCACGGATTTAAGCAGAGACAGAGCAGCAGTAAAGTTTCATAAAATGTTCAAATAGCCTGCATTATTAATGATCAGTGTGATACGTAGGTCTAGTAACTCCCACAGACACGCGCAAGGTGTGTGTCTGTGTGTAGCATGCTCGTACCCGCGTGTTCCTAATGAGTAAGTAGTGATTATAATGGCGTGCAGTCAGTAATTTAGAAAATCATGGCAGGAACATAAATCCAGCGCTCTTTTGTTGATCGCTAACACAGTGTACCATTTAATTACCTGGAAACAGATGGTTGGAAACGAGTCCAGAATAAGCCAGAACAGCAGGTTAAAGAGGAGATTGCTTTGGACCAATAAATACTGAAAAAAGGCAACTGATACAAGGCTCCATTTGACTCTACGCCTTGACCGATGTGCTTATGCGTGACTATTGAGCGTGAACATTCACTGCTTTTATAGCTTTCAGATAAAGCCATATTCATTTGGAAACAATATATCCATTCATCTTTATTCCTACCTGTGCCCACAAGGATGTCTTAAGATAAGATAAGATAAGATAAGATAAGATAAGATAAGATAAGATAAGATAACCTTTATTAGTCCCACACGTGGGAAATTTGTTTTGTCACAGCAGGAAGTGGACAGTGCAAAAGTTATGACGCAAAAATTAGAATACAATAAGAATAAATACAGTACACAGCTGTACAGAATAGAATAAAATAATATACTATATACAGTAGAATAAAATAGAATAAAAATATACAATAAGATAAAAATAGAATACGAATGCTATATACAACTGAGTAAAAATACAACGATGCCAGAAAGGATTATTGCACTTAGTGTTATTGCACATGTGTGGATGTGTGTGTTTGTTCAGTTAAAGTCTTTGTTGTGGAGTCTGACAGCAGTGGGGAGGAAAGACCTGCGAAATCTCTCCGTCCCACACCGTGGGTGCCGCAGTCTCCCACTGAAGGAGCTGCTCAGTGCTGTCACAGTCTGCTGCATGGGGTGGGAGACGTTGTCCAACAGGGATGACAGCTTAGCCGCCATTCTCCTGTCACTCACCACCTCCACTGGGTCCAGAGGGCATCCTAGAACAGAGCTGGCCCTTCGGATCACCCTGTTCAGTCTCTTCCTGTCCCCAGCAGAGATGCTGCCGCCCCAGCAGACCACACCATAAAAGATAGCAGAAGCCACCACAGAGTCATAGAAGGTCTTCAGGAGTGGGCCCTCCACCCCAAACGACCTGAGTCTCCGCAGCAGGTACAACCTGCTCTGCCCTTTCCTGTAGAGGGCGTCTGAGTTATGAGTCCAGTCCAGTCTGTTGTTCAGATGAACACCAAGGTACCTGTAGCTGTCCACAGCCTCAATGTCCATACCTTGGATGTTCAGTGGTTGCAGTGGAGAATGCTTGTGCCTGCGGAAGTCTACCACCAGCTCCTTGGTTTTACTGGCGTTGATCTGGAGGTAGTTCAGCTGGCACCAGTCCACAAAGTCTTGAGTCAGTCCTCTGTACTCCTTGTCGTCCCCATCAGTGATGAGGCCGACTATTGCAGAGTCATCAGAGAACTTCTGCAGGAAGCACTGGGTGGAATTGTGGGAGAAGTCTGCAGTGTAGATGGTGAAGAGGAACGGAGCCAGAACCGTTCCCTGTGGGGCCCTGTGGGTCTTATGCGATGCAGTGATTGTAGTGCTCCAAACTGGTGTTGAAGTGCTTGACATTGGCTGATTTCTTTTTTCTCTTAGACTTTTTTTTTCTTTCTGTGGAAGTAGACTAAAAGCAAACATTCTTTAAAGAGATATTTCAGGAAAAATGTATTAATACCACCATGTACTCATGTATTAATACCCAGCTCAATAATAGCTATACGCTAATATCTGTATGAGCGAGTAATTTTATCTGCCAATGAATCAACATTTTAAAAAGTAAAGAAGAGACGGGAGAAACACCCTTCAGTCATGCTATGAGTGCTGATGTTGCATAGTTTGTCCACCAGAGGACACTCTGCACCTCTCCTGTCGGCAACAAATGTGTTTAAAACAGCGTAAACGAATAATCAACAGCTTGTTGTCGATTATTTATTATGTATAGTTATTTAGGAGTCTTGACGAAGCTATTGTATGTTTGTACCTGAGAGAAAAATAAATAAAAAAGAAAGATTTGTGTCTCAGTTCCATTCCCTCCAGTTTATAGACACTTTTAGCTTCTTTCAGCTCACTGTTTTGGTTTTACGACACTCTGCTGTTTTTCATCCAGTACGCACTACCTGAACATAAAGGCATGAATGCCGCTGTATTTTTACCACAACAACATAACATTCCGATAATGTGTCAACATCTAAAACTTACTGACTTTATAAGCAGTACTGACCCATTTTAAAGCAGCATCTAGGGGCCAATCAAATACTAATAATAGTCTAAAGAACAGGTAAACAATGAAGTTGTCAATCTAGGTAAAGAAAGAGCACAAATTTTAATGCTTCTTTTCTTAAAGGGTTGACAGGGTGGTGCTTTAGGACTTGAGGAGAATCTACTGTCTAATTCTGTGTGACAGTTTGTGCAAACAAAATGAAGAAAGGAAGTAAATGCATACCAAGACACGCAGGCACAATAAAGTAGAAAGACACTTTTTTAAAGACACTCTTCAAGTGCAAAGAGGGTTAAGTGTTTTATATTGACAATAGGTATTTGCCATCTGCCTGTCAAATGATGTTTAGAAACTAACAGTATTACAAATTTAAAAACAAAGCATTTCTAGACTAAGAATATCCAAACATTTTGGTGTAGCTTTTACTTTAGCCTTGATAGCTTTAGATTAAAAAACAATTTCCATAGCTCTTCATTACAGAAATGTCATGTAGCTGTGGGTAAATTGATCTACTGCTTGATGCTGCCTCGTTCACTCAGTGACCAGACGTGCCCTTTGCTGTTGTAACGTTACATGTGTTGTTTGGAACAAGAATTGTTATGAACAAGCTTTCCAAAGAAATCAATGTGGTCAATGCTGCGCAATATGAAGTTGCTTGTGAAGAATGGCAATATAATGGCTGACAGACTTGGCCTGTGGTATTGCCACAATATTGCTGCTCCATCATAATTGCTGCCCCAGCACCTCCATTTTCCACTTCACTTTCTCTTCGACCTGTCCTCCACTCCTCTCTTTTCCTCCCACCTCCTCTCCACCTCTAAGGCTGAAAAGACAGTAATCAGACCTCATTGACTTGGAGCTGACAACACATAATCACCACATCTCTGAATGTGTTTCAAACGATCAAAATAGATGCTTTATATATCCCCCCCTTCCACATCAGCTTGATGCACCAAAAATACAAAAATCAGTCAAAGACAAAAACAATATTTTGCATGTCAAAATTTAAATAAACTTTTTAATTTCTTCAAAAGGTTCTATCCCCAAACTCTTTGAGTGACTCAGCTGTGACTGAGCACTCTTTTCAACAATAAAAATAATATTCATAGTACCTCCATCTAGGTACGAGGTGACGCTAGTCTTTGTCTGCTGTCGTTTATCATAATCCCATAATCACTTTGCAGCTTTTTGACCATGGGGCCTTTTACATCTTTGACACTTTGTCATCTTTTAAGTGTGTAAATTTGTGTGAGAGGGGAAGAAAGGGAGAGGTTACACACAGATAATCACTGTTATGTCTGGGGTGAGAGGAAGAAGGGAAGTGAGAAGTGTTTCTATGGCAACCAGTGAGCTTTTCTTTTACCAGTTGCCAACACATAGATACACACACACACACACACACACACACACACACACACACACACACACACACACACACACACACACACACACACACACACACACACACCATGGACTACAGGTAAACATCTACATTGTCCTTGCAGGAGACATGAATTGAGCCACTGGCCATAAATTAGAAAGACAAAGGGCCGGTCACCATAGAAGAAGGTTAATTATCGGGTCTGAGGAGTGAACCTGGTTGCTCTGGTTAAATTCCTTGGTTACAAAGTAACAGATGACTTCAAACTATTCTAAAGGGCAAAAAAGACCCATTGCTTGCTATTCTTTTAACCTGCATTCTGGCCTTTATGTTGTTTTACAACCTTTAATGAGTAGTGTTTAGCACAAATCCCATTACACTGCATGAAAAAAACTCTTACATTGAACTTCTTCTGCCACAGAATCACATTTCAAAATAAACTATTTCAAGCCACTATTATTTTACACAATTCTGAGAAAGAATAAAATAGTCAAGACAGCAGCAACAATATGTCCATCCATCCATCCATCCATCCATCCATCCATCTTTTATCGCTTGGTTTGGGTCACAGGTGCAGCAATCTGAGCATAGAAGCCCCCCTGCCACCTGATCCAACCCACTACCCAACCTTTTAATTTTTTTCATTTATTTTATTTTATTTTCAGCTGTTACAGACGGGACAGACATGACTGAGGGATATGAAAGGGAAAAAGAAAGATGAAGGAAAAGAAAAAAGAAGGGAAGAGGGACAATGAGAAAGGGCACTTAAAAAGAGAAAGAAGAGAAAAAAATCTCCTGGATCACCTGTTGAGAGAAAAAGAAGAGAAAACAAGCAAAAAAAAAAAACAGAGCAACATACTAAACACAACACCAACAGTGAACACCCGTGTGCTCATCTGTGTGGATCAGCGCGCTTGTATTCAAAAGGTTTCCCCATGTAACGATCTGCTAGGGGATGTAGAGAGCCATAGCCCCGTCCCCCAGGGCATGAAGCCGGCATGGAAGAGATCCAGGCTTCAGACATCCAGAGGCCCCAGAGTGCGAGAGCCCAAGGAGGACCACCGGAGGGGCATCCGTGCCACCCTCCTGGGAAGAGCTGAGGAGAGCCCCAGATGAGGGGTCACCCAGTAACCACGGAGCAAAAGCCACAGGGGGCTGCACTGGCGGCAGCCAGTTGTGCCAGAGTGAACCGAGCCGCAGGCCCAGAGGCCCGAGGGCCCCCTTTGCCCCGGAAGAGGCCTGACCGAGCAACAGGCACCAGGCCCCGCCAAGTAGTCACCGGGAGTGAGCTGGTACATACCTGAGCGCCCAGCCCCGGACACCAAGAACCACCAACGCACCGACCCCTGAGGGCATCAGTTACTGGCAGGGAGTGTGGTGAGGGGAGATAGGCCTCCATACTTTGGAGGGCCTGGGAGTTCCCAGAGAGGTGGAGTGTAAGACCCGACCTGACATATAAACACAGACAAACAGGCACACACAGACACAAACATGCATTCCCACCCTCATGCACACATATACAAATAGTCAGCACTCACCCAACGTAAGGATAGACATACATGGACACTGTACACACAATCACACTCCCCAAACATACTCTATACCCCGGGTCCAGGTACCCTCGCCCCTAGAGGGGGAAACGGCACCTAGACCCAGGAGATGTTACCCTTTCCCCCGGGGTGGAGGCAAGCAGACTGCCCCAGGCTCCGCAGCAGCAGGGAGGCCCCGCATCCCAGATCCCAATTGGATGGCCAACACCTCCTCCCAGCCCCCCCACCCTGATGGCCAGCAGAGAACAGGGGTGTGTGAAGACCCCAAACCTCCCTCCTCGCGCTCATGTGTAGTGTTGCTGAGTGTTGTTCTAAGGTGCATTTAAAACATGGGAGAGCATGGTGCTGCAGCCAGAGAGCAGCAGGTGTTAGCACGGCCCCTCCCAAGAACCCTCAATGTCTACATGGATTTAAAATTGAGAGGTGGGCACCGGCGCCAGAGGTGGGGTTGAATACACAGACCGTCGCTGTTAACGTGCCCACCCTCAAGGCCCTATATGTAAGTGTAAGAGTGTGAGTAATGTGGATGTCTAAGTTGTGGAGTTAAATTGAGGCACAGGTGGCCAGAAGGGGAAAGAGGGGGGGGGGTATGCCTCCCCTGCACCCTGGTGACACACCCGCACCCCAAGGCCTTACTTGTGTGGGTGGGTGTGTTGGAGCGGGAAGAGGGAGGCAGCCGGGGATGGGGAGCAAGATGCCCCTCCCTGGGGCCAGCTCCCCCGGGGAGGGGCATCTTGCTCCTCCCTTCTTTGCTCCCTTTCTTCACAACCCACTACCCAAATGGTGGTGATCAGTTAACAGCTCATCACCTGTCTTTACCCAAGTGTCCAAGACATACAGACGCAGATCTGATGATACGATTACAAAATGAATCATTGACCTGCGACCTAGGGTGTCCTGGTGCCACATGCACTTACGAACACCCTTATGCTTGAACATAGCGTTCATTATGGACAAGCTATGCCTAGCAAGGGTTCCAATAATAGAGCACTGCCGCTCAATCAAGCCCTCCAAGTCATAGTATCCTTCCCATGTGGGCGTTAAGGAGACTGGGTACTCTGAACTCTTTTTTTTTCTTTTCGGTGCATAGGCACAAACGACAGCCAGGACCTGATCCTTGGCCTTGGGCAGCCTCTCACCTAGGCTGACTTCAAAATGGAACAGGGTCCAGTCCGTCCCCAGGAAACTAGTTCTAGAGCCCAAGGTATTGGTATAGGTACGTATTGAGGTGAGCCTAACTATATCTAGTTGGTATCTCCCAACCTCACACATTAACTCAGGCTCCTACCCCACCAGAGAGGTGACATTCCATGTGCCACAAGACAGTTTTGGAAGCCAGGGCCTCTAGTTCCTCACTCTAGTGTTGGGACAGACCCATGTAGCTTTTTTGGGCTGAGCCCAGCCAGACCTCGTGGGCTAAAGTTTGGCCACCAGATGCTTGCCCTTGAGCCTCCGCCCATGCCAGGCTCTTGGAAACTAAAGGGTCTACAGACTATGTGGAATATTTATCCTTGCATTTTGTAAGTGTTTAAAATCAGTGAATATAAGCTATCCATCTCTCAGCTGTAAACTAGTTTCCATTAGTAACATCTTCCCTTTTGTGTTGCTAACAACCAGGAGAAATGCTCCTAGGGGAGAGTGATGACTATTGATAGTCATAGTCTCCAATTTAAGGCTATAAACAAGACTGGCTAAAAAAAACCAAAACACCAACTCTGCTACTTTGCTCCTTCTTTCTAGATGTACTTGCTGCTTTGCCGCATTGCAGTACTATTAAAGGTAAGTTACACCTTTGTGTAGCTCGACAAAGAGGGTTACCGATTTTGTTGTGACCACTGATGCTGTTCCATATTTGCCATTTTATAAAAAGGCTTTGATAGCACTGTTCTTTACTTAATGACTCAATCTATTGTGAATATTCCTATGAAAACCAGATCATATGTTATATTAAGATTATTACCAGCATACGTTTGTTTTTGAGCTCAAACCACCTTTTAGTTTATGGTTTGTTTATTTTAGCATGTGAATTGAACACTTATTGTTTTTATGTTTTTCTCTGACTTGCCACCAAAATGGCCTTTTGCTCTCATTTGGCTTAAGGCTTAAAAACAAGGTACTGATTCTCTGGTATGAAACACTCTGAATTACCATATGTTTTTCTGGTGTGTGCGTTGCAAACAACTTGCACTGATGTCTACTGCCAAATAATTCTTTTAATCAATCATGGACTTTGTTTTCTATGGATCATGTGTTGGTTATTGTAGAGACCTGGCTGTTAGCTGCTGAGATGAGATGGCTCACTAGTCATTCCATCTCTCTCCTGTAAAATACTGAAGCATGTTTTTATGGATAGACTGGCCACACATACAGTACATATAAATGTGTACTTTTGCACTTGAATTAATACATAAATTGGACAAAATTAAAAAATAGATTTGATCTGGGTCCAAAATTAACAAGCAAGTTTCTTTGTACTGGCTCACAGACTTTTGAAAGGGAATGTGATCGGCAGGCAAGATGACTGAACTTGGACTGTCCTGGCTTCAACCCATCAGTCAGTCACCTAAGTCTAGACTGAGTAGCCAGATGTTTTCTTTATATTATTTTTAATTTGTTATTTTGTAAAATAACATATTTTGTTAGCTATCCATTTGTCTCAACCAATCTCTCTGTTCTTTTCATCTGTCTTGTTGCTAAGCAACAGATGGTATACAGGTCATATGTCGACCCTGCATTTAAATTGCAAATGGTACTAGCGATGCAGCTAAGAAATGATGTGCAGATGGTGGTCATGAATTAAAATGTGCTTCAGCTTAGATTAGTGAGTAACCTTAAAACAAAATAACAGCTGCTTTTACCAATTAGTGCTACAAATCATCAGGAAAAGAAAGACTTTCTGCACATGTGCTATAAAATCACGAAAAAGAAAACCTACAATGAATTTGAAGTGGAAAAATGAGCAATATTTGTTTTTAGTTCAGCAGAGAAGTGAAAGTCAAATAATGTGTCGTGTTGCATCTACCCTTTTGCCTGCTTATGATAATGTCACGCAAAAAGATTTTTACAGTCTCGGCTGACAAAAATCATGTACATGTGCCACCAACTAGGACTAGAAGTAAAACGACACAAGTTAGGCACATTTGATTGACAAGTTATATTAGACTCTGATTGTATTTAACAATTCCCAATAAAAGTTGAGCAGACATTAAAATCTTCCCATATGGGATGTCAGTTCGGTTCATTGGGTGAACAAGCGGCCAAATGCCACATGGCCCGAGTGCAGCCGCCCATGTTTGAGTCCAGCTCTCGGGTCCTTCAATGCATGTCTTCCCCCTCTCTCTCCCTGTTTCCCTGTCTGTCTATCTTCACTGGTGTGCTATCTATTTAAGGCAAAAAATGATAAATAATAATAATAAAATAAATACAATAGCATAATTATGAGAAGTATGACCCAAAGAACACTGCATTATTTTAAAATAATTTATTATGCTTCTCTCAGTATAATTGTTAAGATTTGCTTTTGCTGGCATTCATTTTCTTTATTAAAAAAAAATCCATTTAATGGTAAAATGGATTGACTTGTCAGAAGCCATCTACGGAGGCTTATCTTCTAGTCCAGATAAGCTCAAGCTTACTGCAAATGTTGCAGTTGTCAGTTTTATTTTGGTTTAGTTCATGCACTTTCAGGGGGAAGCTGATGCTGAGTGGGGAGATTCAGTGTATGTGTGTTGGAAGACTACGTGCTGAGTGAGTTCTGTAGAAAGCAACTGTATTATCTGGAATTTCTTTATAACAGTTTCACTTTATGTGCAATGGGCATCCTGCCAGTTCAATCCCTCTCGACCCATTTTTATCATCCTAACAACTAAATTAAGAGGGGACTGTGTGCACAGTAGCAGCGAAAAACCCGAACCATTGTTCTCTTTTCCACCACACTGATTGGAAATGGGGAGAAGCCAAAACCGGAAACAACAACATTCCTAAAAGTCTGGGTGTTGGCTTTATGACACATATTTCACATTGAGCCCAAATGTTAACCGCTGGCTACAAGATAACAAGCAGCCGGAGTGTGGGGTGCCTACATGCTGTGTGACTGGCGATGGCTGCACAGCTGAGTTATAGCGATGGGGAGGAGAGACACTGAAATGAAAACAAAACCGCTGGACACACACTGAGTCCCACAAGAAGAGACACGGCGCTGCTTGTGTGAGTGTCTGCTTTTGTACATCAGTGTGTGATTATTTGTGCGAGAGCACGAGATTAAAGGCTCTTCCTCACTGCTCGCAATGTGGACCCAGGGGATCTATGGATGCCACTCCTTCCAGAGACATGGTGTACTCTCCTGTCAAGGTTGATTAGCTGGAGGACGAAACCAATTTCCTCTGTTCTCCTTTAGCCCCAGCTGTTTTTTCCCTCCCTGATACTCTCGTTCTTCTTCTGCAGCTCTCTCGGCTTTTCACTTGATTTTCCTCTTGCCCGCTAAACACGGGTGCTCTTTGCTCTCCTTCACTGCTCTCCGGGCTCAGTATATCAAAACACAGCTAAAAAACATCACAAATACTGCAAATATTTGTGATTTTATGATCTCCAAGCTGTAAGTAGTTAGATGGACGTAGAAGTGTTTCAGCTGTTGTTTTAAGACACTGTTTTCATTAAGAAAAAGGTGTTTTTTGGGCAGCACATCCCTGAAAGACTTTACCCTCAAAAATACAGACCATAACATCTTCACTGTTTATTTTAATAAAGTGGTGGTTTCTAAATAATCAAATGTGTCACAATCTGCTGTGACCTTCAGGGGCTTTTGTGTCTTCATGTGAGTTTTCAAATCGGTTTAATATGCTATACACTTATGTCTTTTTCTTTTATCCCTCATATGGTTCCAGCTCTTATCTTTGCACACATGATTTTGCTTTGCAAGAACTGTTCCTTTTAAATGAAGTGAATACATACATTGCTTGCAATGTCTTCACTTTGATTCTCTTTGTATTCTTTATTTCTTCCATTTTTGTGAGTATATTTTTCTCAGTTTTCTCTGTTCTCAGGATTTGAGAGATCATTTGAGTTAAAACACTGCATTATTTTGTCTTGAGTGTAGTATTTCCAAGTGGTTCTGGGTTTTGGTATCAATATTTATCATTCATTGTTTGATAGCTTTGATTTGCTTGTTTGATTGTGTTAGTTCCTCTGTCCTTGTCCTAGTCTCGCCTTTGTGTCTTGTGCTCAGCATCTCCTGTGGAAGTCAGTCTTGTTTCCATGTTTGCTTACCTTTCTGTTTCCCCAGTCTTATCCCAATGTAGTTCTGTCAAGTTCATATGTCTTAGTCCTGGTCTCAGTGTTACTTCCTGTTTTTTTTAATCCCATGTGTGCACTATGTTCACTTTTGTTTCCCTGTCTCTTTAGTTAGACTTTCTTCAGCTGTGTGTCCAGGTGTATCCACTCTAATATCCTCCTGAGCGTTCATACCCTGTATAAAATCAAGCAGCAAGTCATGCAGTCTGGCTTTGCAAACATATGTGACAGAATGGGATTTTCTAAGAGGTCACTGAACAGAATTCCACCATTGCAAGAAGTCAGCTTGTGAAATTTCTTCACTCCGATATTCCATGATGAACTGTAACTGGTATTAATGCAAAGTGGAAGCAGCCATGGCAACTCCATCACCAAGTGGCAGAAAGTTACAGTACACTGCCTTACAAACTATGGAGTACATGGTGTGCAGAGAAACCAAATGTTGTGGCATCTCCATTCACACCAGTGGACCTTGTTTTTTTACAGCAATGGCGGATCAGCCTTGCAATAATCATGGAAGTGAGCAACATACACTAGCCGTGCCATAGAGATATAACAGCACAGAGATTGAGATGTTCTTTTTAAAGGTAAGATGTTATAGTAAAACTCCATGCTATCAAAACATCCAGATAAAATTAACTTGTGCCATACACCGCATGCCCAATATATTCGTAGGTTATTTTCAAATATATTAGATTTGAGATTTGGGTACTGTAAATACATAACAGACTACTACTAATAATGGACTGCATTTACCCTCAAAGCGCTTTACAATTCCACTATTCATTCACTCTCACATTCCCACACTGGTGGTGGGAAGCTACAGTTGTAGCTACAGCTGACCGACTACAGCTCATTCGGCCCCATTCTGCCAACCTAGTCCAATATTGTCGGCTCACGCTGGCAGAGCCTTTTATGATGTGGTCGAGCAAAGGTCAGCTCCACAATAATTGACCGTGAAGAAGGAAGCATTTTCTCTGCCTTTTCCTTGTCTCCCTTCAGCTCCCTTTCTGCCTGAGATCTCTATTTGCAGTGTTCAATAATCTCAGTGTAAAGCACAGGATGTTGAAATTAAGTCTGCCCTGGGGCAGACTGACAGACGCAAGGCTGCCATATCGCTCCATCGGTCCCTCTAACCATCACCAGTAGGTGGTAGCTTCCCAAGTTCCCAACCCTCTGAACCACGGTCACCACGTCTAGGTTACTGTTAGCAGGACATAACCAGAGATGGGCAGTAATGCGTTACTGTAATCTGATTACTTTTTTCAGGTAACGAGTAAAGTAAGGGATTACTATTGCAAAAACGGTAATTAGATTACCGTTACTTTCCCGTAGGAACGCTGCGTTACTGCGTTTCTAAAACCGTGATTTTTTTGCGAGAATGTCTCATGACAGTGACGTAAGCGAGTGCGACGTTGGTGACAACAGCTGTGTGCAGATCAACAATGGATCATATATCGAGTGCAGGAGAGAGTATGAGCGTGCAGCGTTTAAAGCGTGGAAGTACTGACCTTATTTTGAGTTTGATTCCATAAAAAGTGACAAAAACATTAGCGTCCGTTGTGCGTGGGAAGAAAACGTCTTTTTACAGCAAAAAAACCCCCTAAACTTCCAAGCAAGCTCCGGGAGTGCGCTGCCACGTAATGGGAAACTCACAGAGAAACTCGCGGATTCTTCCACTGACCGCTGCGGCACACCTGCACCAGGGTAAACCTCCGCCTACCCCACTCCTGCTTTACAGGTGAAAATAGAGCGACAGGACCGTTAGTCTTTGATGTTATTTATTTTCTGCTGTGTTTTACTTGCATCTATTTGAAAGAGTGAGTGTAAACACAAAAAATATTTTATTTTATGTGCTGGAATGTGCAGAAAATAGGTTTAAATGTTAAACAAATTTCTTCCAGTCAGAGAATGTTGCATATAATTACATTTTTTGCTTGATGCATAAAGTTAAAAGAAAACTAATAAAACAAGTTTTAAAAAGAGACTTTTCCATTTGATTACATTTTATATGATGGATTATGCAGAAAAAGTAGAATTGGGCTGAAAGATCTATCGCTTTATCACCTATTCAGGTTGTAAATCGTGTTTCTAAAAAGTAACTAAGTAACTAAGTAATTAATTACTTTTGAAAATAAGTAATCAGTAAAGTAACGGGATTACTTTTTTGGGGAAGTAATCGATAAGTAGTTACTGATTACTTTTTT
Organism: Rhamphochromis longiceps; assembly: GCF_057381845.1. Lineage (NCBI taxonomy): Eukaryota > Metazoa > Chordata > Actinopteri > Cichliformes > Cichlidae > Rhamphochromis > Rhamphochromis longiceps. The sequence goes on from NC_140573.1 coordinate 38,845,221, forward strand.
CAAGTAACTTGACCAACACTGGACATAACTGTAGTCACAGTCTGTTGTTTGTATATTCTGTTATTTTAATGCCAATTTACCCGATGTTACAGAATTAGAGATTCAAAGTTCTGGTCGTTTTTTTGTAGTGAAGTTGAACTTATGTTGATGTTTCATATGACAACCCAAATTCTGAACTCCTGCTGACGCAACTCTGACTTAATCAAGAGGTCTGATAGTGTGGAGATGATAGAGGACATGATAGCAGACATGAGGAAGAAGAGGAGACCCTACTGGCCAGTTTTCATCCGGGAGCTTTAAGTGGAGAGGGTGAGCAGCTTTAAATACATGGGCGTCTACATCAGTGAGGACCTCACCCGGACATTTAACAGCACACAGCTGATCAAGAGGGCTCAACAGTGACTGTATTTTCTCAGGAGCTGTGGAAGTTCGGCATTCTTCAGCTTCTGCAGCGGCATAGCTGAGAGCTTCTTGACCAGCTACATCATAGTGTGGCATGGCAACGCCAATGCTTTGGACTGCAAATGCCTGCAGAGTGTGGTGAAGACTGATAAAGAGATCATTAGGACTCCACTGCCCTCTCTGCAGTATTTACTATCGCAGAGTTCCGTCTACGGCACATACAGCTGATGTAGCATTCTGAAGTGCACAGTAATCGTAGCTTATTGCAGCTCAGATTCTTTTATTTTATTTATATTGTGTGTATGCTTCTTTAGAACTGTTGTATATAGTTTTTAAATTATGGTTTATTTTTCTTATCATTTTTATATTTTTTTCAGAAGGAAGAATCGCATTGTTCAGGAAAACACGTTTCTTTACTGTGTATGACAATAAAACTAGCTGAGCCGGTCATGTAGATGTAATGTGTAGGTGGCCTAGTACTTTTGTCCATAGTGTATCTTTATGTTATGAAATACTTGCTAATCATTTCCTAATCTACACCTAGTAACAGTGCCCTTTAACAGCTAGCCTGCTGGCTTAATCTCCTCCTTAAATCCAACCAAGGGTAGTGGCTTTGGCCGTAGTAACTCAAGTCAGTGCTTGTGATTCCACCAGAATCCCTGCAGCACATTTCAGAAAAGTCCCAGGAGGAGAAGTTGTGTTGCAAAAAGTACATGTCCATTCTCCTTTTGAACAAAATTTGCCTCATACTGCATGGAGCAGATGAGGAGGGCAGGAAGTCAGACAGAGGAGCATTTTGAATTTTGAAAACAAAAGACTTGAAGCTGTGCAAAAAGACACAATAAAACTGTGCACAGAGACAAACACCCAGTGCATTCCCAGTCTTATTCACCAGCAGCACAAACTTGCCACTGTCATTCTTTGCTCCTTTACCGCACTGCCAACCTGTTTTGGTAGCAGTCTGTCTGGGAAGCTGCCTTCAGTCGACCCTTGGCTCTCTCTCTGTGCCATCTGCACCTCAAAGACTTTTACAAAAAGCCTTTAAAACCACCTCCTCACCCCGTGCTCTGCTTCTGGCTGCTTTTTATTTTTTTAAAAGCTCTAAAGCTTGGCATAAAACCAACGGCAACCATCTTTGTTGTCTTACATCTGGCCATTAAAATCAACGGTAAAGCTTATTGCCAAGTAATAGCAGCGGCATTCTTTCTTCCCAATGGAAGCTGATTCAGTCCCTGGATTCAAAGTAGAGATTTGTCTAAATTGAGATTTTGTATGGACAGCATTTTTTTTGCAGTTCCTACAAATCAAATTTCATGCACACTTGATGGTCTGGGCTTACCACATCACTAACAGTCTTGTGCATGCCACTGAAACTGACTACTCTTGCTGTGGGGAAACAACAAGAGTTTTTCCGGTGCATTTGTGTCTCTCTCATGCAGACACACACACACACACACACACACACACACACACCAAAAAACGAAAGAAAGAGCAGAGTGCAGATAAACAGTGAGATAAAAGTGAATAAACACTGTTGTATTTGTGCGTGCGCATGCATGCATTAAGAGACTGTGTACCCATAGCCCGGTTTGAGCAAGATTTAAAAAGAGATTTTGGGAAAATGATTTGCAGGTTCAGGCAGTGAGTGTCCATTACACACAGGCATTGAACTCAGCAAATGTATTGATTGCCAAAATATTAGCTAATGAAGCTCAGTCGGCCCCATTCTGCCAACCTAGTCCAATATTGTCGGCTCACGCCGGCAGAGCCTTTTATGATGTGGTTGGTCGAGCAAAGGTCAGCTCACACAATAATTGACCGTGAAGAAGGAAGCATTTTCTCTGCCTTTTCCTTGTCTCCCTTCAGCTCCCTTTCTACCTGAGATCTCTATTTGCACTGTTGAATAATCTCAGTGTGAAGCACAGGATGTCGAAATTTAAAAAAAAAGTAATCTGTAACATTTTCAGAGCACTGTTGAAACAAAAGAGACAACCTACGCCCAGTTCTTTTTATTTAGCACAAAGCCGCTCCAAATACTGTCAAAAATGGAGCATTCATTTAATTTATTAAAGGAAGTGATGAAAATGATCTTGAACACCAAACCCCATTACGCAAGGACAGACAAAAGATAAGAACTCCCCCTTCAGAAACTCAAATTGTGTCAACAGAATCATCAGATGTATAATGCCACGTTACAGCTCGCGCTGTTTGACTGGCAGGTCACCACCAGCGCCGTAGGAGTCAAGGGCACGCAACGGGGCAACTATTGTTCTTTAAGCAGAAAAGGACCTCATCACGCAGCAGGAGGAGAGCATAAACAGTCACGTCAGGCTCACTGAGATCACATTAGAATGATTGGAAAGGAAGACGCTGCCTTCAAGGCTCTGGGCTGTGACTCTGTCAGATGTGAGGTGTTAACATAGCTGTGAGGTGCTCTTTGAAACGAGTGTACATTTCATGGAAATCAGCGACTACACTGAAACTGTTCGTATGTGAGCCAGGCTTTGTGGTGAAATGCACAACAGCATGTGCTTAATCATTTTATGAAAGGGCAGATTTTGTGTTTATGGAAACTGCGTGTGTGCAGTTTTAACCGCAGCAATTAACAACATGCTGCTTATGCGAGTTAAAGCAAGCTAACCTTTAACTGCAGCTTATTTTTGGTGATCCAATCACACCTGCGGTAAAAATATACTTTTTCCATGATTTTTTTTCTCTTCTCCTTCCATAAGCACACTGGATCTGGAGCATTGTTACAATCCGAACATGTTGCTTTGTTGATTTGTTAATCAACAAAAGGAGGACAAAAACATTATGCTGCTCATGCGGGCTGATTTTTTTTGCAGAAACACAGGGATCAGGAAAAAAAGACTCCTCCCCTCACCTCCTCCGCTGTCCTTCTCTTCTTCCTCGATGCTGTTTTTGATGCTGTCGTACTCCTCGTCTATGTTCTGGTTGCCTCGGATCTGACTGAGCACGCGGCGGGCCTTCTGGGTCAGCCCACGCTGAATTAACCAGCGAGGGCTCTCTGGCAGGAAGAGGAATCCCATGAATTGGAGCACAGCGGGGAGCACAGACAGACCCAACATGTACCTGCGAGAGGAGAGAAGGAACACATGGAGTGAGACTAATTATGATCACAGAAATGCTGTTTTTAGTTTTGTTTGTTTGTTAGCTTTTGACTAATGAAGGGTTTGAAAGGTTGAAAAGGTTTGATGTGCAAAATTCAACTGCATATGCAAGAACAATCAGGTTTCAGCAACGCTCCCCTGCATTCACTTTATGCTGACAAGTTCAGCTAGCAACACGTGGTTTACTTCATTAAAATTAAACACTGGGGAAAATGTCAAGGCTTTTTTCAGATTCCTCTGCTTAAAATAACCTTAACATGTACATTAAACATTTAGATTAATCGCTGCACATTAGAGATAAAGTTCCACTTGCTAGAAGCCTTGCTTGAGAAAGAAAATCAAAACAATAAAGCGTCACTGTCTAATATCACTGCATAATTAGTTTACCCTAGCAAAGGCACACTATGCTGCACTGAAGTGTAAAAAACTGCAGGATTGCTCTGCAAGCATAACATGTTATGTGCCAGTAAGGCAAAGAATAGGAGGATATAAGAAAAGTAAAAGGGTAAAAGGAGGCTGTAATAATGACAAATTGCTAGAGACTGCAGTAAACAGCCAGAAGTACAAGGTTTTTCTTCTTCTGCGAAGGCAACGACATCAATCTGAGAACATCTGTAATCTTAACTCAATCGGTTTTCCATTATCATTATGAATCACACAAATCTAAGGCTCGCCGAACAATCTCCTTTGTGTCTATCAGAACTGCAGCCGAGGCAAATCCTTTCAAAACGACCAATTCTTATCAACAGTATCTCGCAGCTCGCCGCTCAAAGACTCAGAAGACCGCGAAGCTGCATTCAGCGTGACACGAGGAAAGGACGCGAACAGAAGAAAGAGAAAACAAGAGTATCGCTCCAATAAACAGCACAGCTGCTCCCAGTAAATGCTAAAGACTGACCCGTGCTTGTGTTGACATTTTGAATGAGGGTTTGAGCCGGAATGAAAAGATTTTCTGGCATTTCATACGCTAAGAAGCCAAAAAAGAGACGATGCTATCACATCTGATTATATGACTATCATTAACGAAGGCGGCATTGTTTACATCCTGTGAGAAGTGTAAAAGTTCTGCTTCTGTATTCTTTTTTCTGTTGAGATACAAATTGCGGTGTGGAAGGTGCTATAACACATTTTGCGTGCAGTGAAAGGTGGAGCTTGGATGTAGCTTTGGGGTTTGAAGAGTGAATTCCTTAACCCTGTATTTTTTTTTAAATGGCCACTAGAATGGTTGGAAAAGTAGGGGAAAACTGGGAAAACTGACCTTGGACTGAGTTTCAGGAATGAGCGTTATTATTGGCTGACAACTTGTGAATGTCAAGTGTTTCAAACGATAGTTCGATAACCACTGGGGGTGAAAGGTGTATGTGAAAAGTTCATCAGTGTGTGTCTGACCTCCAACCGTCATGGCGCAGATAGCTGAAGGCTCCGTCGATGAGGCTGGCTGTGAACTGCCCCCCCGTGATGAAGAGGGTGTTAACGGTGACTAGCTGACCCCTTAGGTGGGGTGGAGAGGCCTCAGCGATGTACACGGGAACTGTCATAGAGGCAATACCTATACAGTAGAGGAAAGAGAGGGAAAGGAGATGATTAGGAGTAGGAACTATTGGCTGAAGTAGAATTTCCAAATGTCGACTTACAAGTTTATATAGCAAAATGGATAACACATTTTATCCATCCATTTTCTTCTGCATTGAAATTCATGGTCGAGGGGGGACTGAAGCATATTCCACATCTTAAAGGTGAGGGGCATGGTACACCCTGCACAAGTCACTAGTTTGCCTCAGTGCTAAAAGTCAGAGACAGCCTATTTACATTCACATTTATAACTATGGGCAATCTAGAATCACCAATTAACCTATCCCTGTGTTTTTGGACTCTGGAACGAAGCCCTAGCGGCTAGTGAGCACTCATGCAGACCCAGGGAGAACATGCAAACTTAAAGGTCCTAGGCAGGATTCAAACCCAAGGAACTGAGTTGGTCATGCTCAGTCATCGAGGTAAGGAAATCCCAGGAAGTTGATTCTGTTCATTTAGACTTTGTTCAATCCAACCGATGACCCAAAAGTGGCACTCAAGTATCAGGAAAAACAATATTTACGCCGGTTTAACCATATTTAAAGTTAGCAGACATACCATTTCACAATCACTTTATTTCTGTGATACATTTCAGCCATTTCATTCCCACAGACATGCACACTCGAACATGGTAATTGCAGAAATAAAGCGTACATTACAGATTTTAATTTAATTTTGTGGAATCTGCAGTGGCCCTAGACTAATCATCGTGACACTAATCTGACATGTTATCGCTTTGGCTTGTTAGGACAATTTGAAAATGATTTAAACTGCAAAATAGCATTTTTTTTAATACAGTAAGTGACTTTTACAAAAACAAATGTACACACTTATTGAAGTTATTTGGGTAATGTTTGCAACGCCTACAAAAAGTTACGCTTGGTCTTCTTCAGTAAGTTTGACCATATTTGCTCAACGGTACCAACAGTGATGTCACAAAGATGTTGACGTAAATCCAAGAGACAGAAACAAGCATACTGCAGTGTCTTCCAGTGTGCTACTCACACACGGTACACAGGCTGACCACACACAAACACATACAGGGCAATGCACACTTCTACACTCTCAAAAACACAGACCAAAACGTGTGTGACTGGATGTCTGACGAGGTGCCATGAGGCTGAGGCTTTCTGCAGCTGGCTCCCCATAAGCTCTATTAATAGTCTGCCATCTACACACCCCACCCCACTCCACCCCTCGCCTCCCTACAGCCACCGCCCTGGCCTGAACGGCCGCCATGACTACGTGGCTACCCGTCGCCATGGAAACCACTTGCTGGGAAACGAGCCATGCTGTTTCCAAGCGGGCACCACACTGTGGCAGCTCTGGGAAGACAAATCAATAAGCAAGATAGGAGGAAATTTACTATGTTTTTCTTTCTCCCCCTTTTTTAAAATTAATTTGTTCACTGCTTTTTCTCAAACAAGAAGGACAAAAAAATCAGCATCTTGAGACGTTTAATAAAAGAGCACAAAACCCCAAATTACAAACTAATAAAAGGTGAACTGCAAGAGAAACTGTGGTTTAATGTCAGATTGGAAATCCGTGTGCGTGATTGGGGGATGGGCACGCCAAAACACACGTGGAAACACTCCGCTCTGCTCTCACACAACCTCGAACTGCAAACACACCCTAAGGATTTAGAGTCAAGTCTTTATCTTTGTTATGGCTAAAAAAAGGATTACCATCTGATGACGGAAATCCGAGATCCAGAACACCCCCTGAAATCGAATCAAGTGCTCTTTGGCAATGAAGCCTGTCTGCTCAGCCCAATTTAATAGAAATGCATTTATAAGCCTTGGAGAGGTCCTGCCGAAAGATGAATGCAAGACAAACCCTATCGCGTCCACAGGTTACACTAAAGTTAGGATTCTGAAACTTTGCCTTGTGTAACTCAGCATAACCATAAATATCTGGGGGAAAAAGCATAGATGTGTGTACTGCCGTTCCCTATAGCTTTAGCATTCAGTTGTTACGGTCCCTGTCTGATCTTCAGGAGCATTAGCATCACGCTCTGCTGCACCTTTAGCCAAAGCCTTTGTGTTATCCTCTCTTCTGGACATTAAATTAGGAAAACAAAGAAAAAATGTGACAAAAAAACCCCTCTGTCATTCTAACAGAGCTGTTCAGCAGGGAGAGTTCATCTAGGCTTTAGCAGGGCTTAGAAGTAAAAGTCTTTATTTATCGTTGGCTCACTAACTAATAGCCGGAACCTTTCCACACTAAAATAGACATGTAAATCCCATTAGTGTTAAAGACATAGAACTGAGCCTGTCTAATGACTATTACTCTCCGTGTACTTGAACTGTGCTGCTAGGAGGCTTTTAATAAAACTGATGGAACATCCAGCAACTTAAAACAGTGGCATTGAGCCATCTCACATACAGAAACTACTGCAGAGTCTCCTGGGAATTGTAGTTTTAAAGTCATCTAAACCCAAAAAGAAACAAAGTCACAAATGACCAAAGCGGTTTGTCTGCTTCAATTCCTCTTCTGTTGCGTGTGCTAGCCTCATGCACACCTCCCATCATTCTACCTGTTTTAGCCTTATGCATCACTACCATATCTCCGTCCAAGTCCCGCCTGCTGCTATAGCCCGCCATATGCCTGCCGGCGAGATACAACAGCTGATGTTGTTACATTTAGTGAGCAATGAATCATGTCCATTTCACATGCTGCTGCAGGTGGTGACGGGGAAAATATGTTAGAGCCCATCTGAGCATACAGGCCAGGAAAAAGGTTAAATAGTGTACCGATTCGCTTCGGCTTATCCGTCATCTGTGATTAAATATTTTTGACTTTGAGTCTCTGGAGTCCAACATCGCAGTGACTTTTTCTGTTTATTAGTGTACAACATGCCTTTCTTTCATTAATGCACAGAAAGATGATTTGGAAATTGTTTAATATACTAGTGTAAATATGAAAACAGTTATATCTTCTTCTTTTTTAATATACGTTGAATTTCACACCTATAGTTTAGGGCCGCCTTTGTCATATTTTTCTTTACATGACGAGCCAAATGTTTACACTGGGTGCATTTATTTTATTTACATGAAAGAGTCTCAACTTGGGTTTGTAATTAACTGAACACTTACATCTGTTTTCTCATATTATGTACAGAGTCTTGCTTCCAAGATGTCTGAAGAGTAGGTTGAAAGGTTAGTATTTCCTACACCAGCTTATTCCAGGCATATGAATATACAATATTTGTCTTTAAAAACTAACACAGGTTGTTGTGTGTCAGCCTCTCTCTGCATCAGTATCACTGTTTTAGAGCACACATACTTAAAAAAAGAAGTGACAGGATATGAGTAATGTCAAGTATTCGTATTCCTTTATAATTCTCAATAGTAATAAAACTAAAAAAACAAACAAATTAACTCGTGTTATGAGTATATTTCTTTACTTGAGTGTGAGTCTCTTTACCAAGACACTTGCACTATGCTTCTTTTCTTATTAATGAGCTCTCTATTCAGCACTGAGGACAGCTCGCAACACTCACACACACAAACACACATACACAGTCTGAAGTTGCTGTCTGGGCAGGCTCAGCCTCAAAGCAGCACACTTAACAAAGGATCTGTCTGGTCTTCTAAAGGCGGGCTCTAGGCACACAGTACAAAGGCTAGGACTGAGACTTGATCAGAAGAACGAGGGAGATACTTCTTCAGAATCTCCACGACTATGATCTTGACAGACAGAACATTTTCTGGATGTGTTGTTGTTATGATGTTGTTCTTGTAATGGAAGCCGGTTTTTTAGGATCCTCTAACAGAGGATCCTTAAACATGCAAAGTAAGGGGAAGGGAAAAATCTGATACATACTTTTAAATGTGTGTAATTGTGAATTGTGATTGAACGGATTAGTGAAAGCAGGAAAAGCTGTAACCTTTCGTAATTGAATTCAGTAAAAAAAGTAACAATTTTTTGATTGGTTTCTCTAAAAGCATGTTATGGAATAATAAGACTTGTTCTGGAAGGCTTAATTCAGAAATTAGCCACTGCTAAATTTCATGCTCTGGAGAGTCAAAATGCGCAAATGTCAAGCCGAACCCAACTCATCTTTTAAAAACTTGACATTTAAGTGATGTAATTTGCACATTAAAACAATAATATGCGCATAAACAAACTTCTCATTAAGTCTACATTTAGGTTTCGCCTGGTTAGGAAGAGAATTGCGACTTAATTATATGAACCAACCAATTAATTAGCAAGCCTGCAGGTTGTAATTAAATGTTATCTCAGTGTAATTAACAGTACTATTTTTAAGCGGGCCTATCTCCTCTTTCAAAGAACAAAACATTTCAACGCTTGCAACTGCTAGATAATTTAGCCAGAAAACATAATTATACAGTCACTATGAGGGTGTCTGTGTGTCCTTTTATTTGTGCATGTTTTTTTGTCTGTGTGTGAGGCATTGGATTATGACTAACTAAGCCAGCATGCATCAGAGGCTTAAGGCAGAAAAGAAACATTTTTATGGCTCTTTGTTGAACAAATGGAAATGCATTGTCTTGGGGCAAGCTCTCCACTGATTGGTTAAATCTGACAAATGGAAAAGTTTTGAAAATGGAAAGTTTTTCGCAGATTAAATTTTTAATGACCTACCTTGTCCTTGAAAATGTAAAAAGAAAAGAGGGAAAACTTAGATCGCTTCCTTCGTGATCGTGGGGATGTCTTCTAGCATGTTAACATGAGCGTTGTTAGCTGTAACGTTACTCTGTTTTGGAAGCATTGTTCGCTCACCGATGCCTACAGCTGTTGGTTGCTTCACTGTAGGGCAGAGGTCTCCAACTCCAGTCCTCAAGAGTTACTTTACTGCAGCTTTTAAATAGATCCTTGTTCCAACACAGCTGAATCAAATGAATGGCTTGTTAGCAGGCCTTTGCCAAACCTGATGGCATGCTGAAGAGGTGATTCAACCATTTGATTCAGCTGTGTTGGAGTAGGGATGCATCTAAAAGCTGCAGGACAATAGCTCTCAAGGACTGGAGTTGGAGACCCCTGATAAAGGGTGAACTGAGGATAGAGCTGAATAATTCCCCCAATATATCATAAACTTTTAGGACATCATGTTAAACATGTGTACTCAGTTGGATGCTTCCTCTTTGCCCCTGTCAAAAGTGGGCAAAGTTTGCCCACTTTTATTGAAGAGGGTACAACTTTAACTGAGTTTTACTGATAAAACTGATAAAAGCAATTGCCCCTCTCAGTTGGAGCATGGAGGACGGAGCATTCACGATTTGCTCTCTGAGGTTTTAGCCATAATCCAACCATACCGTCATCCAACCTTTACTAAAAAGAGACATTTTTAAGAACAAGAAGTCTATATAGAGCTGCAAAGCATATTCGAGTTGTAGTGCCAACCTATTTAACCCGCTGAGCTCCAAGTCAGCCTCTGTGAAAACCTAACCCAAACCGTAAGTATCATCAAATAATTTAGAGACTTTGAAGAAATCTCTGTGCAGAACAAGGAACAAGGCAAATCATATACTGGAGAAGAAAGACCAGCTGGCTCTTTATGAGCACTCAGTTTAAAAGCTGTAATCTCTGATGGTGTGATGGTGCTTTACTAAACTTTAATTTAAGTTTAATAGCTTAAACAAAAATGAGAACATCTGAAGTTGTTGGTGATGAAACCAAACTGTTTTGCCCCCACACAGTTAAATTCTCAGTTTTTCTCCTTTACTTTTATTTTTTGGATTTGTAATGCATAGCTCGGGGGATAAGCCAACTATGTGTCTATATCCATGATGGCCAATTGAATTTATCCTCCTAGGACCTGGCGTCCACATATGTGGACATCACATTTTGGGTTATTTAGACTAAAATACTCAATTTTGCTCTACATGGGCATCAAAATTTTAAATGAATATCCTCATATGTGGCTCTCATTTTTCTTAAAAACAAAAATAAGGTTAAAAAAAAAATCTGGTAATTCTTTGTTTTTACATTCATCGGGCCCAAATATCAAAGAGAAATTAAAAAAGCATGTCGTGGAAGAGTTTGGGTCTTAGGCAAATTAAGAGGATAATTTTCATATTCACCAAATGTTGTTTTCAAAGCCACAGAGAGCCACTGGTGACGGCAAAAGAGCTGCATGTAACAGCTCTAGACTTCCTCTAGGCTTTTTTTTTTTTAATGAAAATTTTTTCTGATGTTTTGATTTTGAATTATGATTTTTTTTTTGGCTCCCTGACTATCTATCTATCTATCTATCTATCTATCTATCTATCTATCTATCTATCTATCTATCTATCTATCTATCTATCTATCTATCTATCTATCTATCTATCTATCTATCTATCTATCGGAAATTATGGTTTGGATGTGGATAACTGTTTGACTGAATTTGAAAATACTAAATCAAATAATAAATTAGAGTTAATCCCGCAAGTCTGGCTCAACATTGTCTGTCTGCTTGCGCAAGCACCAGCTCATATCGCACAACAGTCGATGTGCTTAGGCAAAGGTCAGCTCAACAATAACCAGGTTTATGTGTAGAAATACAAGAAGGCATGGCATGGCGGTGTATGGCCTTTCCTGGTTTGACAAACAGCTCTGATGACCTTTCCGGTGAGTCCTGTTCAAAAACGCTCAACAGTTGGCTTTTCTGAGAACTGACATTCGTGTTAATGTGCAGGTGATCGGACTGGGCCAGAAAAATTGCATGCAAAACAGGTTGCCTCATTAGCGTCTCCACCTTCAGTTTGCCTCATTATCTTTGAGTGTCTGGCTCACGCGTGCTTGGTTAATGGAGATCTCTGTATGGTAAAAATGTAACAGCACAAAAGGGAGGGGATACTTATGATGTAACAGCTGAAATGACCCATGTGATTAGTTCTCTCCCTCATAAGAGCAATCAGAGCTTGTTCAGTTAATGATAGTGTGCAGCTGACACTTTAGCAGTCTCTGTATTTCATGCATTTCTTTGCTGTTTTCATCACTTTATCTTAAAATCTCTGAAAACAATTATTGCTTTTCCCTCAGTTTTTATTACTTTTGTTTCTAAAAAAAACAACTCCAACTCAATAAATTCCTTTAGATTCGCATCAGTGTTACGACTGCTTGTGTTAATATCACAGTATATTTATAGACTGGTATTTCACTCTCGGTGTTTACAGCGGCTGACTGCCCATTACCTATGTGTATTAGGGATGGGCTAATGTATTGATACGGCAATACACAGCAAAATATCACTCCAATTATAAACAAATGACACAAAATATAAATAATGTCTTCTTTTCTTTTTCTTTAGTTATTTTTTTGTATTCAGTGACAAACAGATCAAGGTTTGACCCAGATGATTGTCTTGCAATCTACTATTATTGCATATCATTGTATCACAGTGCCATTTTGATGATAATAATAATAATAATAATAATAATAATAATAATAATGATAATCAGGCTTTAATTTGAACGTATTAACATATTACTGCGATATAAAAAACACAAATAAAATGTAAAACCGAAGGAAAATAATGATTATAATAAAATAACCTAATATGTTTAAAACAGAATAGAAAGAAGCATGAGCTGATTTAACCACTAGTTAGTAACGATTAATTATTATTTTTACTTTCTGTTTATGTCCTACCCAATCATAAATCCTCCATACAGTTTGCTACATATATTTGGCTTTGTAGCTCGAATAACAAACCAAGACACGTATGTACTTACAGGTATATACTAGGGGTGCAACGATACTCGTATCGATATTGAACCGTTCGATACAGTGCTTTCGGTTCGGTACGCATATGTATCAAACAATACAATTTTTAAAATTTATTTTATCAACTTTTCTTCTTTTTTTTTTTTTTTTTTAACTCCGTGTATCGTGCCCACCCCCAAGATCCTATATGTATGTGTAATGAGAGTGTGAGTAATGTGAATGTCTAAGTTGTGGGATAAAATTGAGGCAGAGGCAGCCAGAAGGGGACGGGGGGGGGGGGGGGGGGGGGGGGGTAGCCTCCTCTGCACCCTGGTGACATACCCCTACTCCAAGGCCCTGCATGTGTGGGTGGTTGTGGTGGAGCGGGAAGAGGGAGGCAGCTGGAGATGGGGAGGGAAGGACGATGCTGTCTGTGTTGAGCGCTCAGTGGATCTGCGTTCGACTACTCCACCTAGGCTGCACTGTCAGTGCAGATCCACTGAGCGCAGCGCAAGCTAGCAAGACAGAAGCTAAGCTCGTTGCAACATGGCAAATTGAACCTCCCCCACCCTCATTCAGATGTAGCGTTTGGAACTATCTTGGTTTTCATGTGAAGCATGACCCTGATGGTAAGCATGTCATGGACAAAAGTAAAACAGTATGTCGGATGTGCCAGGCAATGCTCAATTACATGGGTGGGAACTACTGCGTTAGCGCAGTTAGCTTGTTAACGTATTGACGCCGTCCAGCCCCACACACGGGGCGATCCGTTAACGGAGATTTGCGGCGTTATGGCGTTAATGTCATTTTAACGAAATTAACCTGAAAGCACTAGTGGGAACACAACGAATATGACTGCACATTTACGCCGACATCATCCTAGTGCAAAGACAAGTGGAAGCAGACAAAAACAACAAGCACGCATGCTACAAACTTTACCCGAGTCATTTAGACAGCCGTTAGCACGTGATGCTCCTTATGGGGACCTGATATGTTTAATATGCTGCTGAGAGTATACCCCAGAAGAAGCGTATAGTATAGCTTTTATTTTGGAAAGAGCCATTTCTCTGTAATAAACTCTCTTTTCCAAAGATGAGTGATTCCTCGATCATATGGATTTATTTTTTTATTATTTTGATGTTTCAGCAACATTGAATTTAAAAACTGTACTTTTGAGTTAAAATATATATTCATAATTTTAATAAATGACAAATTAAAAAGGCATGAACATTTTTTGTATCGAAAAAATATCGAACTGTGACACCAAAGTATCGAACCGAACCGTCAATTTTGTGTATCGTTGCACCCCTAGTATATATACATATACATACACACACATATACACATGTTAACATTAGTATGGGTATCTCAGGCCTATGTGCGCTTCAGAGTGACACAATATGGAGAGAACAACAAGACTACATCATCAGTTTATTAAGTGGAATAAGATACTTTCAGCTGCTCCCTTATTCAAAAATGATCACCACAGCAGGTTGCTCCATTGCGCCAATCATCTTTGATTTGGCAGATTTCTAAATGAGATGGCCTTCCTGACACAAACCCTCCGGGATCTTTGGCATAAGCTACCCATTTAATCTATTTTCTTCTCATATTGTAATTTCCACACAGAGCTGCAAACAAAATACATAATTTGTCATTTATTCATTTTTAATTAATCTGTATATTATTTTTTTACAAGAAGTCAATAAATTAAAAATTTTCCAGCATCTTATTTTGATCAACTAGCAGTACAATGCATAAATATGTTCCATTTACATGTCTACAACAGAAAAACAGAAAAAATATTTGCATAAAACACTTTTTCTCGTCATGATCTAATCAGTTATTCGAGTTTTCTTTCTTTCAGGCCTACTGATATGAACATTGTAAACCTTGTGTCCCACCCTGTACTTTTAAATGTCAAACAGTGTATTTACTGTACTTAAATAGAGGTTCTTAATCCAACTTTCTCTAACTTAATAATGGCCATGCTTTAACAATACTTTAGAAATCAAATCCTCTACAATTCAGATGAAGTAATCATAGAAATCATTTAGAAACCTTTCCACATTTGAAGCAGGGAGTCAAGCACAAACTCAAAACATGCCTAAAATGGGTGGATGGAGGTTCGACAGGGCACAACGACTGAGACTGAAGAGTTTTCTCAACACTTTCACACTGTGTATGCAATTAGATCATCAGAGCCACCTGTCTAATTTACCATGCTAGCTAATTAGAAGTAGACATTCAATTTATTTTAATCAGACAAAGTGGCAGCTATTTGCTGCCATTAAAGAAACCCTTTCTCTATCAAGTGTCAGGTTTGTTTGTGTAAAATTCCCCGTAAGCAGTCTAAATAAATGACGAGAAAAAAAGAAAAAAAAAAAACACTTCTGGAAAGTGACATTTACAAAAAAATTCAAAAGTGAAAGTGAAAGTGACAGGAGAAAATCCGTCCCGGTCAACCACCCAAACATCAATAACGGGAACCTTATACAGCGCTTCCCTATACCCGTCGAACTCCCACAGGCACAAAGAAATTACAGAGGCTATTACTTATCACCTGACCAAAGATATGGCTCCCATCAACACTGTGCAAAACGAGGGATTTAGGAAAATGATCAACACCGTAGACAAACGCTACACAGTGCCGTCCCGCAACTATTTTTCTATTGTTGCACTAACTGCTCTATACACGCAGTGTCGAGCAACGGTGGAGATGGAATTTCAAGCAGTACAACATTTTGCAGCACCGACAAAATGTGAGACATTTGTTGTTTTTATGTTTATTTATTGTTTTTATGTTCAGTCTCAACTGTTACGAAGTTGATGTGCAGTTAATAAGTGCAATAAATATTTATATTGGAAAAGAAAATCGTGAGAGAATCGTGATCTCAATTCTAAGCAAAAAAAAGGAGGAGTTGGCCGTCCGACTGCGGTCTGGAGTGTGGGGCCTCCCTGCTGCTGCGGAGTCGGGGCGGTCTGCCTCCCCCCACCGCAGGGAAAAGGGTGACACCACCTGGGTCTGGGTGCAGTTCCCCCCTCCAGGGGCGGGGGCACCTAGACCCGGTTTGTAGAGTACGCTTGGGGAGTGTGATCGTGTGTACAACGTCTCTTTATGTCTGTCTCCACGTTGGTTGAGTGTGGAGTAAGTGCATATGAGAGCATGAGGGTGGGAATGGATGTTTGTATCTGTGTGTGCCTGTATGTCTGTGTCTATATGTCAGGTTGGGTGTCAGACGCCACCTCTCTGGGGACATCTCAGGCCCTCCAAGGTTTGGAGGCCTATCTCCCCCTACCACCACTTCCCCTGCCAGTGGCGGACCCCCTCAGACATCGGTGCGTTGGTGGTTCTTTGTGTCCGGGGATGGGCGTCCAGGTACACACCGGCTCACTCCTTGGCGGCCGCTTATCGGGGCCTGGAGCCTGGGGCTCGCTCGGGCCACTTCGGAGGTGGGGTGCCCCCGGCCTCTCGGCCTGGGGCTCGGTCACTCAGGCGCAGCTGGCTGCCGGCGGAGCTCACGGGCGCGTCACTGCAACTCCCCCTGGCTTCTGCTCCGCGGCTGCTGAGTGAGCCCTCATCTGGGACTCTCCTCAGCTCTTTCTGGGACAGTGGCGCAGCTGCCCCTCTGTTGGTCTTCCTTGGTCTCTTGTGTTCTGGGGGCCTCTGGATGTCTGGAGTTTTGATCTCCTCCACACCTGCTTCAAGCCCTGGAGGACGGGGCTGTGGCCCCCCCACACCCTCTAGCAGATTATTACATGAAGGAACCTTTTAAAAAAACAAAAAACAAGCGCGTCCATGCTCACAGGTGTACACAAGGGTGATCACACCCACAAACTACACCCTTTTTGGCTCCTACCTCAAAGCACACTGTGTTCTGTTGATCTTATGTGCTGCACAATAATGTTTAACATTTAGTATTTACTGTCATATTCCCATATATCATTGTGATGTTGTTTATTCTATTACTCTTGTTCTCTTCTGCTTGCTTTCTTTTTTCTTTCTCAGCAGGTGATCCAGGTAATTGATATATGCATTTTTTTTTCTCTGCCCGTTCTGTTGGTTTTTGTCTTTTGCCCTTCTCCCCCGTCCCTCTTCTCAGCTGTTTCTCTTTCCCTCTTTCTTTCTCCCCTTCTTTCCCCCAGTCAAGTCTGTCCCGTATTCAGTAAGTGAAAATAAAATAAACAATAAAAGGTGAATCAAATGGACCATTACGGCAAGGCTGGGATGGTCAGTTTGGTAAAGTAAATCCGTTGGGCATCTTTCTTTGCCTTTAGACAACAATTCTGAGGGCAAAAGAGCCAAACGGGACAGGCCAAAAAAAAAAAAAAAAAGGAGATGGAATTTCAAGCAGTACAACATTTTGCAGCACCGACAAAATGTGAGACATTTGTTGTTTTTATGTTTATTTATTGTTTTTATGTTCAGTCTCAACTGTTACGAAGTTGATGTGCAGTTAATAAGTGCAATAAATATTTATACTGGAAAAGAAAATCGTGAGAGAATCGTGATCTCAATTCTAAGCAAAAAAAATCGTGATTCTCATTTTATGCAAAATCGTGCAGCCCTAGTGGCCACTGTAGGACAAACGTTTCAGTCAGCTGCGAGATATCAAATACAATACAGCATCGTACTAATGTTAAGTTAACATCACTATACCCATGGTATCATGATACCTGCGAAACAATATGTTGCAAGACAATCACCTGTGTCAAATCATTATATATGTTTCATTGAACGCAAAAAATAACTCTAAAGAGAATAAAAGCAAAAATGTATTATTACTTAGTACAAGTTCTTGATATTTGTGATACAATACTGTATATTGGCATATCAATGTATTATCCCATCCCTAATACACATACAGTGGGGCAAAAAAGTATTTAGTCAGCCACTGATTGTGCAAGTTCCCCCACTTAAAATGATGACAGAGGTCAGTAATTTGCACCAGAGGTACACTTCAACTGTGAGAGACAGAATGTGAAAAAAAAATCCACGAATTCACATGGTAGGATTTGTAAAGAATTTATTCGTAAATTAGGGTGGAAAATAAGTATTTGGTCACCTCAAACAAGGAAAATCTCTGGCTCTCACAGACCTGTAACGTCTTCTGTAAGAAGCTTTTCTGTCCCCCACTCGTTACCTGTATGAATGGCACCTGTTTGAACTCATCATCTGTATAAAAGACACCTGTCCACAGCCTCAAACAGTCAGACTCCAAACTCCGCCATGGCCAAGACCAAAGAGCTTTCGAAGGACACCAGGAAAAGTATTGTAGACCTGCACCAGACTGGGAAGAGTGAATCTACAATAGGCAAGCAGCTTGGTGTGAAAAAATCAACTGTGGGAGCAATCATCAGAAAATGGAAGACATACAAGACCACTGATAATCTCCCTCGATCTGGGGCTCCACGCAAGATCTCATCCCGTGGGGTCAAAATGATCATGAGAACGGTGAGCAAAGATCCCAGAACCACACGGGGGGACCTGGTGAATGACCTGCAGAGAGCTGGGACCAAAGTAACAAAGCTCACCATCAGTAACACACTACAACGGCAGGGAATCAAATCCCGCAGTGCCAGACGTGCTCCGCTGCTGAAGCCAGTGCATGTCCAGGCCCGTCTGAAGTTTGCCAGAGAGCACATGGATGATACAGCAGAGGATTGGGAGAATGTCATGTGGTCAGATGAAACCAAAGTAGAACTTTTTGGTATAAACTCAACTCGTCGTGTTTGGAGGAAGAAGAATACTGAGTTGCATCCCAAGAACACCATACCTACTGTGAAGCATGGGGGTGGAAACATCATGCTATGGGGCTGTTTTTCTGCCAAGGGGACAGGACGACTGATCCGTGTTAAGGACAGAATGAATGGGGCCATGTATCGTGAGATTTTGAGCCAAAACCTCCTTCCATCAGTGAGAACTTTGAAGATGAAACGAGGCTGGGTCTTCCAACATGACAATGATCCAAAACACACCGCCCGGGCAACAAAGGAGTGGCTCCGTAAGAAGCATTTGAAAGTCCTGGAGTGGCCTAGCCAGTCTCCAGACCTCAACCCCATAGAAAATCTGTGGCGGGAGTTGAAAGTCCGTGTTGCTCGGCGACAGCCCCAAAACATCACTGCTCTCAAGAAGATCTGCATGGAGGAATGGGCCAAAATACCAGCTACTGTGTGTGCAAACCTGGTAAAGACCTATAGTAAACGTTTGACCTCTGTTATTGCCAACAAAGGTTATGTTACAAAGTATTGAGTTGTATTTTTGTTATTGACCAAATACTTATTTTCCACCCTGATTTACGAATAAATTCTTTACAAATCCTACCATGTGGATTCATGGATTTTTTTTTCACATTCTGTCTCTCACAGTTGAAGTGTACCTCTGGTGCAAATTACTGACCTCTGTCATCATTTTAGGTGGGGGAACTTGCACAATCGGTGGCTGACTAAATACTTTTTTGCCCCACTGTAGGTAATGGACAGTGATCCATCTGGATCTGACAGCAAAGCCAAAGACACTGTATACAGATAAGACAGCGATATCTCTAGGTAGGCTTGTGCTAAAGCCTATCCCGATTACACTGATCAGAGTAGTCGCCCCCTGATGGACAATAAAAATAAATTCAGGATTGGTCTTTACTTTTCAGACCAACACGTTCCATCCACCTTTACATACACATTATAGCTTTACAAACTAGGGCTGTGCTACATCATATTGTCCACAATAATATCATTATAAATGTTTGCACGATATGAAAGTATCTTATCAGGATATCATGGCTATAGCAACACAACGCATGTGCGTGGTCCTAGTGCACGTGTCTAAGAGTCAGAGTTGTTGTCAGTGTCTGATGGTGATTTAGTATCTGAAAGGGAACTACTTCCACACTACTCACTAAATGTGCAAACAACAAACTTGCTTCACTACTTGAGGCAAAAACACTGTTGAGTACAACAAGGTGGGGACACTAGCAGGTGGAGACGAGCGACCCAAATGCAAACAAATACTCTGCCGAGTGTCGCCGGAGCACTCCAGTTGTGCTCCACGTAACAGGAAGAGCAAATGGTGGATGGAAATTACTGATGCATGATGGAAAGGCATGGTTTTAAGCAACTGGTTAAAAAGTTGAAAAATATTTTTCAGTTCTATCACATGACAATATTCCACAACTTCTGCAGAGTAGCATAGTTCAGTTACTTTAGCTATTGTTAGATTAAAATTTTAAGCAGCTATGTTAAATAATTTCCCCCAGGGATCAATAAAGTATTCTGATTCTGATTCTGATGAATCTTTTATTTAGATTTTCCTGGTAAAATATTGCCCAGGCCACTTTTTGTAAATATTTTGTAAATATATATATATATATATATATATATATATATATATATACATATATATATATATATATATATATATGTATAGCGGCTACGCTAGCAGCTGGATAGCGTAGTGGTTAAACTACACGCCTTTGGAACAGAGGATCGCAAGTTCGATTCCTGCCTGGGGCGTCTGTATCCAGTAAGGGTCCTAAGGCTAGACCCCCTATGCTAAGCAAGCCTACCGCAGACATGAGCGAGACAGATAAATATGAAGGCATGCCGGCTCGGACGTCGCCCGGATCAACAAGGTCCGCGTCAGGTGTTGAGGAACCAGGGCACCCTGACGAAAAGTGGGCTACTGGAACAAGAAGGCATCGGTGGGCAAGGGACGAAAACAGGGCGTTGTTGGAATGCTACTACGCAAGTAACCCCGGCGGAAGGGGCTACATGAATAGGATGAGGGACCTATGGATTCTTCGATACCCAACATCCACAATGACAGCGAAACAACTAGTAGCTCAGTGTTCCAACATTCGAAAGAAGGGACTGCTCTCACAGCTAGAGATTGACGAGGTACAACACAAATGCTACGGCAAGGAGGAGTCAGGACGCCAGGTCAGGGGGGAGATATCATCACCCCCACCCGAGATTGGGTACATAGCCCCAAGTGCGATAGGAGAAGGATCGTTGAGTGCGAGAGGAACTGACCTGAAAAATAGGATCATGGCCAAGCTTGAAACCTGGATCCCCCGTAGCCGGTTACCAAGATTACGTGAAGTACCCTCAGAAGGTCTGCTAGATGATGTTAATGCAGCACTACGGGCAATACCTACAACCACGATTACCGACACTAACAAGCTGATCTACAATACGGCAGCAGTGATCAGTGAGATGCTTGGCTACAAGTTGAACAGCCACAAGGGGCAGTACCCTCCATGGAGAAGGAGGCTAGAGGGCAAGATCAAAGTAGCACGGAGGGAGGTTAGCCAACTAACAGAGTTGCAGAAAGGTGCGACAAATAAGGTGCCTAAGAAATACAGCAAGCTGTCCATACCTGAGGCCTTGGAAACTGCCAAGCAAAGACTCACAGCCTTGGCCAGCCGCTTGAGGAGGTACACCAGAGAGATAGAAGGCAGGAGAATAAACCAGCTGTTCTCCACAGAACCAGCAAAGGTGTACTCTCAGTGGCAAGGGAACAATAAGAGAACAGCACCACCAAGGCTGGAGACGGAGCAATACTGGAAGAGCATATGGGAGAAGGATGCAACCCATAACGGCAATGCTCAGTGGCTAGTGGATCTGAGGGCAGACCACAGCGACCTCCCTGAACAGGGTCCAGTAACCATCACAGTGGCAGATATCCAAGAAAGGGTCTCCAGTATGAAGAGTTGGACAGCACCAGGGCCCGACATGGTTCACGCCTACTGGCTGAAGAAGCTGACTGCACTCCACGAGCGTCTGGCAGCACAAATGAACCAGCTGCTAGTTAACGAGAGACACCCGGAATGGCTAACCGAAGGTCGGACGGTCCTGATCCCCAAGGACCCCAAGAAGGGACCGGTCCCCTCCAACTACCGACCAATAACCTGCCTCAGTACTACATGGAAGCTCCTGTCAGGCATCATATCGGCTAAGATGAACAGGCACATGGGTCAATACATGAGCGGGACACAGAAAGGAATTGGCAAGAATACCAGAGGTGCAAAACACCAGCTACTGGTAGACAGAACAATCAGCCGAGACTGCAAGACCAGACTGACCAACCTGTGCACTGCCTGGATTGATTACAAGAAGGCCTATGACTCAATGCCCCACAGCTGGATACTGGAATGCCTAGAATTGTACAAGATCAATGGGACCCTAAGAGCCTTCATCAGGAACTCAATGGGGATGTGGCGTACAACACTAGAGGCCAACTCCAAGCCCATAGCACAAGTTACCATCAAGTGCGGGATCTACCAAGGAGATGCTCTGTCCCCACTGCTGTTCTGCATAGGCCTGAACCCCCTCAGTGAGATCATTAACAAGACTGGCTACGGATACCGACTACGGAACGGAGCAGTTGTCAGCCACCTCCTGTACATGGATGACATCAAGCTGTATGCCAAGAGTGAACGAGACATCGATTCACTGATCCACACTACCAGGCTATACAGCAATGACATTGGAATGTCGTTCGGACTGGAGAAGTGTAGTCGGATGGTAACAAAGAGAGGGAAGGTAGTCAGAACTGAGGGGATTGAACTACCAGAAGGCAACATTGCAGACATAGAGGACAGTTACAAGTACCTGGGGATCCCGCAGGCAAATGGGAACCATGAAGAGGCCGCTAGAAAGGCTGCAACCACCAAGTACCTGCAGAGGGTCAGGCAAGTCCTGAGGAGTCAGCTGAATGGTAAGAACAAGATCCGGGCCATCAACACATACGCCCTGCCCGTGATCAGGTACCCTGCTGGGGTAATAGGCTGGCCAAAGGAGGAGATAGAAGCCACTGACATAAAGACAAGAAAGCTCCTGACCATGCATGGAGGGTTTCACCCCAAGTCCAGCACCCTGAGGCTGTACGCTAAGCGGAAGGAAGGGGGCCGGGGACTGGTGAGTGTCAGCACCACAGTCCAGGATGAGACAAGGAACATCCAAGAATACATTGGGAAGATGGCCCCAACTGACCGAGTGCTCAGTGAATACCTCAGGCAGCAGAAACCCAAGAAAGAGGAGGGAGACGAGGAACCATCATGGAAGGACAGACCCCTGCACGGTATGTACCACCGGCAGATAGAGGAGGTGGCTGATATCCAGAAATCCTACCAGTGGCTGGACAAAGCTGGACTGAAAGACAGCACAGAGGCACTAATCATGGCAGCACAAGAACAAGCTCTGAGTACAAGATCCATAGAGGCTGGGGTCTATCACACCAGGCAAGACCCCAGGTGCAGGCTGTGTAAAGATGCCCCAGAGACAATCCAGCACATAACAGCAGGGTGCAAGATGCTAGCAGGCAAGGCATACATGGAACGCCATAACCAAGTGGCCGGCATAGTGTACAGGAACATCTGTGCCGAGTATAACCTAGAAGTCCCGAGGTCAAAATGGGAGATGCCCCCAAGGGTGGTGGAGAATGACCGAGCTAAGATCCTGTGGGACTTCCAGATACAGACGGACAAAATGGTGGTGGCTAACCAACCGGACATAGTGGTGGTAGACAAACAGAAGAAGACGGCCGTAGTGATCGATGTAGCGGTTCCGAATGACAGCAATATCAGGAAGAAGGAACACGAGAAGCTGGAGAAATACCAAGGGCTCAGAGAAGAGCTCGAGAGGATGTGGAGGGTGAAGGTAACGGTGGTCCCCGTGGTAATCGGAGCACTAGGTGCGGTGACTCCCAAGCTAGGCGAGTGGCTCCAGCAGATCCCGGGAATAACATCGGAGATCTCTGTCCAGAAGAGCGCAGTCCTGGGAACAGCTAAGATACTGCGCAGGACCCTCAAGCTCCCAGGCCTCTGGTAGAGGACCCGAGCTTGAAGGATAAACCGCCCGCAGGGGCGTGCTGGGTGTTTTTTTTTTTTTTTATATATATATATTTCCCTTATGCTCAGTCACTTATTATATTGCTGTGTCACTATTATTGCACTATAATGCTGCTGGTGGCACCTTGTTTCAGAAGATTCACACTTTAAGTTGGTTAGACTGTTATCTATGAGAGCAGTTCATTGGAAAAGAGCCTAAACATGCATGTATTGCAAAAATGTAAATCTGAAATAAATACAAGGGTTTCCAGCATAACCTTTAAAACTTCCATTCATTCATTATAAAATTGTCTTACATCATTCCACTTACAGTAGTGCAAATTTAACCAAGAAGCTGTCATCATCTGCACATTTCCAGTGCCAGACAAACATGCAAATTGGAGTACGACTGGTCTTTAATCACACAAAAAGAATCCAAGTTCGAGTTGCTTCTCACAGGAAGCAAAAGAAATGCAGGAAAAGGGGAGCAAATTAATAAACGACTTTAGTTTGTTAAAGGGGTACACACCGAGCTCTTTAAGGCGGGTAGAGCTTAGTAAGGATCCCTGACCGAAGATGATAAAAATGGTGTGCAAGTCCTCCATGTATCACTGAAAGGAGCGCTTACTGGTCTCAAAAGAGGTGATGGACGAGTACCGAGCCTTGAAAGCCACTTTTAACAGCAGAGATGCGACTCATGAGTAACAGCAGCTGCTATAAATAATGTGAGGCATATTGAATTGTGATCAAAAGAAGCGTTGCGTGGAAAGGCACGCAGAGTGGAAGGAAGACCACGCAGAGAGATGGATGATTCAAGAGGGGAGAAAGCTCAGAATGCAAAAATATTCATGCACGGAAGGAAGTAGGAGAAAGGCAATGTGCAAAGGTGGGCTGCAGGGAAGGAAGCAGGGACGAGGCAGCCAATAAGACGAGTGCAACTCAATAATAAAGGCAAAATCAGAGGCACTATGTGTCTCCTGTGTGCTTTGTAGGTTTATCTGGGCTTCCTTTGATGGGGTGATATTTATCATTCAGAATGAGTTTCCCCTTTATCACCTAATGATACCCAACCAAATCTAATAATGAGAACGATGATGATGATAATGGGGACTGCAAATTGTCTAACAGCCAGTGGCATGCAGATAAAGGAAGCAGAGGGCCACGCTGCGTAATTAGACGCTGCGAGTAATTGCAAACCTCAGGCCTGTGGTGGGGGAGGAGGAGCTACAGCAGCAATGCATCACCAAAACCACCAAAAGCTTTAAGATCTTTGACTTCAAGGGGCACTTAAGCCGAGTGCCACCTCTGTTCTTTCTAATGGCGAGCGAGCGAGGGGAAGTGTTGAAGAAGAAATCAATAAATCACATTATCATTAGCGCCGGGCAGGCTGAAGTAATTTCATTGGAATAGCAATTTGTCTAAAGCTACAGTTGGCTTTGTTTCTTGCTCTGGACTGGTAAAAAAAAACTTTTCTTAAACAAAGACTCTGGGAGCATGCTCAGGGTGTTTAATTAGGAGCAGGGCTTTTCTCCTCATGGTATATAAATACGAATATTCAATATTAGATAATATTATAAAGTGGAATGATGATCCTTCCAAATACAAGACAAAATCTTTTAAAGGTAAATATTGTGGAGAGACGAGATGCAATCAGAAAACTTGCTGTCAAAATGAATACTGATCACCAGGCAGTGAGTGTGAAGGCCCTGGTGTGTTGGTGGCTTTGTACAATGCCGGTAGTATCATTTTCACACAGTCAAATCCATTTATGCTCACTGTTATGGCTCAGGTAGCTGCTGCAATATTCTCCTTAATCATAGGCGTCGCCACTCAGGCAATACTGCCACATCAGCCATGATGCAGAAGGAGAAATCAAAACTTTTTCAGGAATTCTGTAAAAGGAGCTATTAAACCCAACACTCGTGTCTTCAACCCAGCTGTGGTGGCGGCGGCACGGCATGCCAGGTTACAAAAACCCAGAGGTGCACCACCTGCAGAAAAGCAGCTAGCTACCAATAACGCCCATGATGTCAATTTTGTAGTATGGTGCTGTTCACGAGGTAAATATTTAATGGCTTTAAGGGTCCATGGCTGTCCGTGTGTCTGCCAGTTTTTTTGTGACACCATGGAAAATCTCCACTACAAGGCACAAACTATACATGAACTCTAGGTAGCCGACTACAAGGAGACTTAAAAGAAATATAATGGCTTACAGTTACTCAGGTGCTTTACTTTTCAAAGTTGAACTTAGAACAAAGTATGTTCGACATCTATAGTTTTGCTACTTGGTAGAATGAAATTGATTTATATCCGTATCTACACTGATTTTGTTAGCTCCATTCCCTCCACATATCTACACTGATTTTGTTAGCTCCATTCCCTCCACATTTTTTTTTAAATTTTCTTAATTCAGAATTTTTTTTATTGAAATTTCTGAGACCCCACCCACCCCTTTTGCGCCCCCTTATTTCAAAAACCTGAAAACGCCCCTGAAACCTACCGAGCCCCAATCCAACGATGAGCCTACCCGCCAGGAGCACCTCTTTACCGGGAGCGCTGCTAAGGACGATCCCCCCGACGGCGAAGAAGAAGCTGGCGAGCAGTATGCACACTCTGCGCCCGAACACCCCGTTGAGAAAGCCGCCCAGCAGGGCGGAGAGGGCGGCTGCGGCCACAGTACTTGATATGAGCACCTCCTGCCACAGGGCGCTCAGGTCCAGCTCCCGCTTCAATAGGAGCATCGCCCCGGAGATCACCCCGGTGTCATAGCCGAAAAGGAAGCCCCCCAGGGCGGAGAAGATGGCCAGGACGTAGACGAAACCAGGTGTAACATCCTGCTGAAACTGCTTGCGGGCAGCTCTCTCCAGGTCTCCAGTGGACGAGGAGGAGGGGGCTGATGGGGCACCAGCGGCGGCGGAAGCTCCAGTGGAGGCGCCCTGGCTGCTGATGCTGGCGTTGGACGGAGCCTTGATGAGACTGCGCTCACCTCCGTCGTTCACTTTCTTCCACCTCTCGCCCATCAGGTTGTTCATACTCCGGAGGTTGTAGTCATGGTCGGCCTGCCTTCGCGACATATGGGAACTACAACACAGGACAGGGCTGCTGAGTTGTATTTGAAGCGTCTGACAACAAAACAAACACACACGCCCACCCAACTAACAGGCCTACCCCCCACTACACTCAGCTTAGACTTAAAGTCACGCTGACTGTCCTAAGACACTTCCAAATAAAAAAAAGAAGCCCGCTGCTGAGTAAAGTTGTGCTCCAGCCTTGTTTATCCGCGCATGACATCCCTGTGGTCCTGATGGGAGAGTTGGAGAAGAGTAGGGTAGGAAAGGTGAGATAGAAGGAGTGTAGTGGATCACATCGTCACTACCAGCGTCGGCGTGACGCAAAGAAATGTTGTTTTGGAAGCGTGGAGCGAAGACTTATCAGCACCATCTTTTATGGGGAATATGCGGTCTGCAGTTGTTAACTGACCAAATCAGGCGGATTAATATGCTCGTTAATACACATCAAAGATGTGTAAATGTCTGCTGTATAATTTCATTTGATGATGATGCTTAAGCCTCGTGAAAAAACACTTTTTTTGTGGGGCTAAAGCATAAAATCATAAAAATAAGAAAAACCTTTGTTAACTAAAAGATATAAAAACCGGAATGTTGTTGCTTGAAACATTTTCAACACGTTTTACTCTTACGACAGGCAGCCTCTGGCAAAACTGGAAAACGGCTTCCCCCTACTGGCAGTAGCTTTGTATTACAGGTGGAAGAACTCCAAGCGCAGACAGTCGTACAATGATGTTGTACATGTCAGCTGCTATCCACTTTTATGGATTATAGTATCTGTACTGCTGATTAGCTTTAACACCGCCACAAAGCAAGCAGAGTATATTTCAGTGCTCTTGAAATTAAGTAGGATCAGCTGATTTTTAATGAATCAACTCTGTAACTATTAAAATATTTACATTTGCACAATTTCTGATTCACTTTAAATGTTGATTGTTGTTTAAAAACAATTTGATTGATCTAAATTAATCTATTTTGGCAATACATGTGTCATAATCTGTCTGCTTGAAGCTAAAAAAAAAGGTTTATCAGTGACCCATACCAACCAGTTTATCTTCTCCATACACTCAAACCCTATAATTGTCCTTCACCACTGATGAAACATAGCTGCAGTGCACAGAATGGCATAGCAGTTAAAGCATTCATGAGTTCAGAGGATCAATACGTGGACAACGGTGTCCCTGAAGAATTAACATGGCCTGAAAATGACTTGTGATTGAACCGATTACAGAAGAAGATCAATAATGAGACAGGGTTTCCATGCATATACAATAGTTACATAGAACAAACCAAGAAATGTGTCTTTTAGGGAATTTACCTTTTTGTCCCCAGCTAATTGAGCCTTGAGGCTCAATTAATCTCAGAGCTGAATTAGGTTGCTGACCCCTGCCATAGATGATGCCACTTTATAGAATAGTTAGGCTACATCATATCAAATTAAGCAATTACCTTCTAGTGAAAGAATATTTAATG
The DNA here is from genome assembly GCF_057381845.1 of Rhamphochromis longiceps. Classification (NCBI taxonomy): domain Eukaryota; kingdom Metazoa; phylum Chordata; class Actinopteri; order Cichliformes; family Cichlidae; genus Rhamphochromis; species Rhamphochromis longiceps. Next base: position 38,873,346 of record NC_140573.1, read on the forward strand.
AGCACATTTTCTCTGAAAGTTAAAATAATTAGCATGACTAATCGGAAACTCAAAAGAAGCACCATAAGTAATACCAATTTTGAATTCAGCACCAAATCACAAGAACAGTAGACCCCAAAATAATACATACAGAGAAAAACCCAACAATCGTATGACCCCCTATGAGCAAGCACTTTGGCGACATCGGGAAGGAAAAACTCCCTTTTAACAGGAAGAAACCTCCGGCAGAACCAGGCTCAGGGAGGGGCGGGGCCATCTGCTGCGACTGGTTGGGATGAGAGAAGGAGGACAGGATAAAAGACATGCTGTGGAAGAGAGACAGAGGTTAATAACAGATATGATTCAGTGCAGAGAGGTCTATGCAATGAGTGAGAAAGGTGACTGAAGAAGAAATACTCAATGCATCATGGGAATCCCCCGGCAGCCTACACCTATTGCAGCATAACTAAGGGAGGATTCAGGGTCACCTGATCCAGCCCTAACTATATGCTTTAGCAAAACGGAAAGTTTTAAGCCACATCTTAAAAGTAGAGATAGTGTCTGTCTCCTGAATCCAAACTAGAAGCTGGTTCCACAGAAGAGGGGCCTGAAAACTGAAGGCTCTGCCTCCCATTCTACTTTTAAATACTCTAGGAACAACAAGTAGGCCTGCAGTGTGAGAGCGAAGTGCTCTAATAGGGTGATATGGTACTACAAGGTCATTAAGATAAGATGGGGCCTGATTATTTAAGACCTTGTATGTGAAGAGCAGGATTTTGAATTCTGGATTCAACAGGAAGTACTAAAAGCATGAACTAGTTTTTCAGCGTCACTCTGAGACAGGATATTTCTAATTTTGAGATGTTGTGCAAATAGAAGAAAGCAGTCTTACATATTTGTTTAATATGTGCATTGAAGGACATATCCTGGTCAAAAATGACTCCAAGGTTCCTCAAACTATTACTGGAGGCCAAGGTAATGCCATCCAGAGTAAGAATCTGCTTAGATACCATATTTCTAAGATTTTCAGGGCCGAGTACACTAACCTCAGTTTTATCTGAATTTAGAAGCAGAAAGTTAGCGGCCATCCGGGTCTTTATGTCTTTAAGACATTCCTGCAGTTTAACTCATTGGTGTGTGTTATCTGGCTTCATGGATAGATAGAGTTGGGTGTCATCAGCATAGCAGTGAAAATGTATGCTATGTCTTCTGATGAGGTGAAGCCAAAGGGAAGACATGCTTCACCATATTTTCTAGTCTTTGGCTTTGAAATGAAGTTGGTTTAGAAACATATTTGGCGATGCTTCATCTCTTGCTTTGCGTTTGCGTGGGAGCCCCGTCAAAAACCTGTCAATTATGCTAGCAGTGTCCAAGCACTGTTCCCCCCCTGCAATGGCTCAGTGGGCCCCACACTTTGGGAACCTCTGTATTAGATAGATATGATACAAACCACTGCAGCGCAGTACCTGTAATCCTCTAACCATTCTAATAGAATTTTATGGTCAACAGCATTGAAAGGTGCACTGAGGTCTAACAGGACAAGCACAGAGATGAGTCCACTGTCAGAGGCCACATGAAGATCTTTTGTAACCTTCACTAAATCTGTACTTTGATGAGCTCTGAAACCTGACTGAAACTCTTCAAATAAGGCATTTCTCTGCAGACAATCTGTTTGACAACTACTCTTTCTATAATTTTTGACATGAAAGGAAGTTTGGAGATTGGCCTATAATTAGCTAAGCAATTTAATATTATATGGACAAAACCCTACACATTGTAACGTGTCATAATGACTTAAGAATGGAGACAAAGAAACCATGAAAGCAAACCCTACTCATCACCATCAATCTTATTATTTAAATACCAGAAAGATTTGTTTTGGTAATGGTTATTAAGGAGAAAATATTAGATTAAGATGTGCACAAACGAGTACCCTGAGTTGTGCACCTTCCTTTCATTGTTTACAACTCTGCTTCTCCTGTTTCTTCACTGTGTTTCCATTTGATCTAACCAGTGCACTGTTTGCTTCCAGCAGCAAGAAATGCAGATGACAAATCGCGATAGGCTGTCACATTGCCAAGCCTCAGGTGGCAGCAGAAAATGGAGACACATGTCCTGATTTAAAGTATCTTTTCTCTGGGTATTTATTTATTTCTTTAGTATAATTGAGAAATTTCCTTCTTTGACCAAGTCTTAATTAAAAAGTTTAACTGGTGAGATCAAAAATACAAACAGCAAAGAGTAAAAAGGTGTTTGACAAAGATAACACAAATAAACACAAAATGCATTTTCTAAATAAATGTGTTTATCATGAAAGTGAAAAAAAAATCAAACCTATATGGCCCTATGTGAAAAAATTACCGTTTTTTCACACAGGTAGCACTGTGTTTTGAAGAGTTCAGGTCTGATGGTGAGGACTTGGTCTTCTCGGCATTCAGGAACAGATTCATAACACTGCACCAGTCCACCAATTAATTCACCTCCTCTCTGTAGGACAGGTCGTTATTGTCCCACTGTTATGTCATCTGATGATGTGATGCACGTGTCAGCAACGTGAACAGCAGTGGGCTCAGGACACAGCCCTGAGGGAAGCTGATGAACAGGGAGATGGAACTGGAGATGCTGTTTCCCACTTTCGCTGAACTCAGTTGGTGGGAAAGTCCAAGCTGGTTTCCGTACATTCACTCAGCCACGTTAAGATTCAGTGCTACTGAATTTTCATTGCTTGATGTCTGGCTTTTGAGGATCTTTTCATCTATTCCACTTTGTCAGGCAGGTCGTGTTTAAGAGATTTCTTGACTGAGACCAGCTGTGTCAGTCTTTCTCCTTTTAGTAATAAACACCTTCATTTACAAACTACATTTTGTGCTTACTTGTATTATTTTTGTCTACTATTTAATTCTGTTTGATGATCTGAAACATTTAAGTGTGACAAACATGCAAAGAATATAGAAATCAGGAAGGGGGCAAACACTTTTTCACACCACTGTATATGGTATTTGCACTAGAATGGATAGGCTAACTCAAGTAAAGTTATAGAATTACAGGAACAAAAGGAAAGAATGAAGAGAACTCTATCCCCAGTCTTTGTGTGAAGAATTTTCAAAAAGAGTAAAACAGGAAAGAGACCGTAGTATTTTGAACAACCTTTTAAGCCAAGTGGCCTGGGTACCTGCAAACAGCAGAGGTGTTATTAACAGCAATTATAAGCAATCAAGAATACATTTAAATCCAGATTACCAAGTTCCAGGATCATGTGCAGATGAGGCATTGTGACTTGTCATTACATGAAAGCACAGGTCTAATACGTAGTGGCTGTGTTTGGTTTTCAAAGGAACAAAGCTAGTCAGTGTTCCTGGTTCCACCTGTGATGAGTATGCTGTGCATATGTTAACTTGGCTAAAGCACTTAATGGAGAAGAGTGCACATTCAAAAAAAACCCCCCAAAACAAACAACTTCTGCAGTTCTAACTGACTCACTAAGTACAACAGGAAGTAACTAAAAGAAAAATATATTTACCACTGAATAGTTTTGCATCCCTGCAAAACACTGGCAACCTTTTAAGAGTGTGCACTGCCTTTCACATTCTACCTGCTGGGATAAGAAAGTGACTAGACTTCTTTAAGTCCACATGACCCAAGCAGTGAAAAAACGTGTGGGTCATTACCACTAGAGGTATCAGGTTAAAACCACTGTGGGACCTTGCCTCACCCTATTACGTGACCTATTGAGGTCATCTGATGCGTGATCTGATGGACATCTCTGTGATTCTGTGGTGCTTTCCCTCCGATCTAGCAATGAAAAATAATTAACTACATCCTGGTTCATGCACTCTCATCAGTTACCAGCGCTCACTTTTCATTCTATTCTGTTTGTCGTGTATTGACCTTCAACACTGGTGAAGTTTGCCAAAAGTAGGCATCCCTCTTTGTACATAATGCAATACTTAATATCTCACCTATTAAGGATGGAGTTGACATATTGCTATTATTTAAGAAAGGTAATAAGTACCTTATTTTTTGCTGAAGGAATGAATCATGACAAAATTACCGGTTTCCAGTTTAGGAAATGTAAAAAAAAACCCCACGGATTTGTGCACTTCTAATTTGTGGCACCTGCTCAACAAGGAAACACAAGATCTAAAGTCTTAAGTTTCTGCTTTTTAGCTTGTTTGTGAACCAATTGCTTTTTGGGTTCCTTTGCCAAATTCTTTGATACGCAACACTAGCAATTTCCCACAGGAATATATATCAGTACAGGGAATTGTTGAATTCTTGATGTAACCTTATATTATAGAATAATGGCATGCTTTAAATGAGCTGTTTTTTCAGCATTGTGTATTAATTTCCTTGTTATCACATAATGACCATATTTTCTTTGAAATTTTTAGTTTCCTGGTAAAGAAGCAGGTGTGTGCATGTTAGTTCACACATCCCTGTGGTGGTGGTGATTCATGCAGTGTGTGTGTATGTATGGTCGTTGCATATATAAGGGACGGAGTGGGGTGGTTGGGCACATCCTCCTGGTTGCACTTGCACAGAAAGAAGAAAATGACCCCTCAGCAACGGATGCTGTCTGTCTGTTTTTTACTGGTCTCAGGTACCATGCATTTATTTATATATTTTGAATATTAATTAATTATTTTAAGCAGAATAAGTAACAAATCAAAGCAGTGTAAATATTTGTTATATATTGATTTCATGCATTACTATGGTTTTCCTTCTTATCTTAGAAAAACATTACAGAAAAAATGTTGATGTATACTGTCCTGTCTACAGTATGATGCACTGTATTTTCATATTTACAAGGAGTTTTCCTTGTAATTGAATGTTGTTGTTAAAGTGTTATTACATTGTCTTTTTTCCTTACCTCTCAGTTTTTGGGACCGGTGGATCAGTGACAACAAAAGAAACTCAGAAATGTGAGTATAAGTCAGTGTCGTCGCTTGATAACTTAATTTTAGAGAGTCAATCCTTTTTACAGTAATTACACAGTCTTCATTACTTTACTTGGTCCCTTGTCCATCTCTGAACGATAAATTTGTAAGCAACTTAACTTTGCCATGATCAGTTACTTGCAGGACGTATGGCAGTGGAGTCGTCCAGCCCTTCAAAGGCCTGGGTTACTACGTGAGGTCCAATTGCCCGTTCACTCTCACCCGCTTCACCCACAATCGTGTGGAATACGACATAACCATACGGCGAGGAGACAGCGGGCTGCTGGTTCAAGTCGAGATCACAATGAACAAAGTCCGGACTGTTCTGCAGAATGGAAGCATCCTGGTGGAGAAGAAAAGGTTTGTCCTCAAATATGGATCCACTAAGTTAGTGCTTCATTTGAAGAAAACTGCTTGACTTTGAAACCTAATACCATTTGCACGAGACACAATCTGATCCTTGTTTCTTAACATCTGATCTTAAATTACTCATTTTTTGGCTCCAGAACACCAGTTAGCGTAAGCATGTGAGGCACCAGCAAAGTGTTTTGTCCAAAGACACTTTAGTTCATTAACTCAAATGTCACTCATACTCAACCACCTAACCAAGCCGATCATGCTCGCAGGTATTTCAGCACTTCTACCATCAGTGCTAGTTCATTATTAGCGCTGGCCCTGGGACACTGTGCATTATTAAGTGTTTGTCTTTGTGGTTGAGTTTAATGAAAAAACACACGATATTCTATTCGCTAGATACTCTCACTCTCTGCAAAGGCTGTTTTGTATTATTATTTCCTGTTTTTCACTTATTTTCCAAAACTGAAGAAGTGAGACCTCCGATCATTTCTGAGCAGGTGTCCCTTGTGTATTTTCTTACAGTGTCTCCCTTCCATACGATCACACCTACCAGCATATTTTTCAGTACGGCATCTACACTAGACTGAGGAGCTCATTGCTTCCACTTTCTGTCACCTGGCATAGTGTACCTGGAGGAATAGACAGTTTGTGGGTAAGAGGATACATAATGTATGAAAGCCTAAACAAAGTCAAATGTACAGAATCTATAAATCCCTAAGAAGAATTCCTGAAGCTTCTATGTGATTTGCTGTTCAGGTGGAGCTGCAGCAAGAACTGAGCACTGACATGACTGGACTGTGTGGAAAACACAACGTAACAAGTATGTCACCTACAGCACAAATAAACTAACAACTAATAGCTGTAGTATAAGTCTAATAACATAAGCAACAGCACAATATTGTACACAAGTGAAGAAAAGGCTGGTTTTAAAGCTTTACATACTACTGAATCTTCCCTTTTAAGAGTTTTTAATGATTTGTCTTTAGCAACTGACTCAGGTGACTGTGGTTTATTATCGTGCTTTTAGATTTAACGGCTGGTTTTGATACAGTGGATCATAAATGTTAATTTCCCGTTTGGAGCAGTGTTATGAGTGCTGTACTGCAGTGGTTCAGATCCTATTTGGCAAAGCGAACTTTCTCTTTGAAACTTGGGGAGTTTGTGTCCTCTGCTGCTTCTCTTCAATGTGGGATACCACAGGGGTCAGTTTTAGGCCTCCTTCTTTTCTCCCTATATCTCCTACCCCTTGGCTCTATTTTCAGGAAACATGGGATTTCTTTCCACTGTTATGCCGATGACTCGCAGATTTATTTCCCTCCTAAAAAGATAAATGGTTTCTCCGTAGACCCTTTGCTTAAATGTCTTGATGAAATAAGGGCCTGGATGGCTTTGAACTTTTTGCATTTTATTGAGCATAAAACAGTAGTGATGGTTTTTTTGTGGCACTTCTGAGACCACTAAACGGATCTTGGTTCCCTGGCACAGTATGTTAAACCAATCATCACTAATCCGGGAGTTAAAATGAAGGCAGATCTTAAACTTGAAAGCCAGGTCAGAGCTGTGTAAGATCTATCTAGCTTTTGTCCTTTGAGGCAATTAGTCAAAACAAAGCCCATCTTAATAAAGCTACGCTTCTTAAAACATATTTATTTGCTGAAGCCTTTGGCACTCTTTTAAGAGGTTGACTCAATTTATTTTAACATGTTTGATTTCATTTATTTATTTATTTATTTATTTATTTATTTATTTATTTATTTATGTATTTCTTTGTTTGTTTGTGTGTTTGTTTATGCTATTTGTATATGTACAGATCTTTGTGAACCCTGGTTTTATGTTAAAGTGCTTTATAAATAAAGCTGGTATGGTAATGTTGGTGGTAGCAGAAATAATTGAAATAGCGGTTAATATAGGCCTTAATTCAATAGTAATTATAATTAATATATAGTATCGGTTATGCTAGATGTAAATAAGAGGAAAATTAGGACAGTTTTACATACATTATACAACCTCGTCTCTGGTTTCCTGGTATGGACTTTTAAGCATAGTCCAGACATATTCAGTCGGATTGAGGTTGAGTCTTTGGGAAGGCCATTTCAAAAGAAGAAAAAGAAGAAAACTTCTAAAAGTGAAATACTTTCTCATTCTTGCTTTAAGTAGTTTTCAGTTGCTCAACTTTGGGCCTTTGTTGCCATATGCACTTGTTTGTTCAGTGTTCTGGGCTCTAGTCTGGCCAGCACTCTGGCTGTTTCAGTCTGCAGCAATGTTGTAATTGGTACAGAAAGTAATTTGGTATTAATTTACTGACATGCACAAGACCCTACCTAACTGCTGTCATCCGTTTCTTCCAGCACAGTATGTTGCTCTAAAAATTCTATGTATCATACTTCCATGAAAAAAGATAAATACAATCTCTAGGAATATAAAACATTTGTTTTTGCATATTTTGTTCAAAGTTGAATGCACATTTTATTTGTGAAAACAGGCAACAAGCAGCAGCTGATAACAGAGAGCAAGCTTACCCAGGAAACGTGTCAAACGCGAGATCCTGTCTTTGTCACTAACCAAGTAAGCTGATGTTACAATAGTTTTTTTTCAATCATTTTCATAGTTTAAATCCACTTTTCTTTATTCGTTTGTTTTTGTTTTCATGTTTTCAGGAATCGATCAGTTATATAATCATATTGTATAAATGTTGCCGTACAAAAGATGTTAGTCTAAAATGTTAATGTTCCTCCAATGATATTTGCAGGTATGCAGAGAGTTCTTTTCTTACACTATGGAGTGTCTGCAAGTTAAAACACCATTTTATATCCAACTCTGTGAAGAGAACATTTACAGCTTTGAAAACAGCAAATACGTTCGCTGTGCTTTCTTCAAAGAGATTGCCCTGCACTGTGGAAACAAAAGCTATGTGTGGCAGAAATGGAGAGCTATAACCAAATGTGGTAGGTGATCATTTATCATCATTCTTAAAGTCTTAAAGAGGGTTAAAAGCTTCATAATAGTAGTCGCAAAGTTGTTTGTTTATGGATTTTTAAGCTTTTACGGATAAAGGATGAATTCTAACTGACATTTCATTTAGTTTCATGATGGATTTACCTTTCTGTTTTTATGAATGCAGCTGAGCCGACGTGTCCTGGATACCTGGTTTATAAAGAAGAGGGTAATGCATTTATTCCCAGCTGCTCCAACCCTAACCCCAGCTTTTCCAGCCAGGCTATCACCAGCACTTGTGTCTGTCCAAAGGGTGAATACTATGAACTGTATTTTGTTTTTTGCCTTGGTAAGTCACATGAAACTAATCAGAACTCATCATCAAAAATTTACTGAATTATATTGTAGGTAAGGTGCTTGATGATCACGCAGAAGACTTCCGCTGCGTGAGTGTGCCTAGCTGCCCCTGTGTCTTCTCTGGTAGGACTTACTTAACTGGAGACAGACGTAACACTAAGTGTCAGGCATGGTAAGTGGCCAAAAAATAAAATAAAATAATACTGGAATTTTAATACATAAAAACCCTTAACTTTAGAATCATAAAAGTGTTTAGAAGTTTTTAAAACACATTTTAAACTTTTGTCCTTAGTATATGTGATGGTGGAGGATGGAATTGCTCAGAGAATTCCTGCCTAGGCAGATGTGACATTGAAGGGCAATTTGTAACAACATTCGATGGCAAAAAATATGTTGTTCCTGGTAAATGCACATATGTGGCCTCACAGGTAAACACACAGCCTACAGCACAAATATGTGACATTAGGACGACTGTGCATGATTGTGATGCTATGTTGTTTTCATGACCACATGCAGGGCTTAAACTGGACAATAAATGTTGGATTTTCTGGGAAGCATGCATCTATACAAACAGTCGTTCTCCAGATTTTCCAGGTATATATCCCACACACTATACAAACTATCAAATCAATTAATAGTGAGGAAAAATGAGCCTGATTATGCACATCATTTGGAATTTGCAGGAAATGTACACATTCACACGCAGCATGGTTAAATTTGAAGACCAAGAAATTACTGAACTTCATCAGTCTGGTAGGTAAAAGAATGCTAGTTAGTCTGCTAGCCTCATAATATATACTGAATGGTTTCGATACATAAACACCAAATCTCTTACTAATTTCTCTCACTTTTTAGATCATGCCCTGGTTTTCTGGCAGTCCTCTATGTATGTTGAAGTCCATACATCCTTTGGTATGAAGATCCAAGTCCAGGTGTCTCCTGAAATCCAACTTTACATTACACCACCAGGAAAACACACAGGCACGATTTCAGGTTAGTACATTAGTCTACAAATACACACTAAACCTGGAATTACTTTTATCATGATTTATTTTATGAACTGTCAAATTATTGGTAAAACAGAAAAATGTTCTAGTTCAAACTTTAAACTTTATGTGATTTTTGTAGCTTAACAAGCATTTTATTCTGTCTTGAAACAACCAAGCCTTCTGCTCAGTTCTTCCAATTTGTGTAAAGATTTCACAGCAGAAATTTTGACATACAGAATACTTTTTAATTCTCAGTCACAAAAGTAAAGAAAATGCTATTTTCACTTAAATTCTCAAGCCGTACCACAAAAACCCAAATATAACAGAATTCTAGAAATGGCACTTAAATTACAAGTTGTTAAATATGTGCAGTTTTCACAGCAAACATTATAAATGTTCAAATTTTCTACCATAAAAATGTATTTATGCAAACTGGAGGCTGCCAAGCAGGAAATGTTCTAAAAATCTGAGACAAAATAATAAGTCTGTCTTTCAGGTCTCTGTGGCAACAACAACAAGGACACCACAGATGACTTCACCAGCAGCAGCGGGATCATCGAGAACTCACCTGAACCTTTTGCGCTGTCCTGGAGCGTGGGCCGTTGTACACCGAACATACCGCCAACCTGCATTAATACCGACAACGGTATCAATCAGTCATATAAAGTAGACTGTCCTATAAATTCACAGATGAGAAGATGCTTTTATATTTTGTCTTTAACACACAGAAAACTGTTTTATACTAAATTGTTTTGCAAAATCATTACTTATTTTAGCATTTGATGTATTTCTGCAGAAATATTTGCTGATGAAAAGTGTTCGGTCTTGAACAACCCAGCTGGGATATTTGCAAAGTGCCATGGCTACATCCCAACTGATCAGTTCCATATGGTAAGATTGTTTTACTACTCAACCAAATCTGAAGAAACTGCTGAAGCTAACTCGTGCTGACATATTGATTTATAACTTTATAACAAGTTGAAAACTTAAACCTGCATTATGCATATAAAATTAAACCAGTTTAAGGCGAACATGTTGATCATACAGATGCATACATTTTTGTTTGACTCATTACCCCGGTGCATATATTTCTACTCCACTCTTCGACTATATTTTTACAGGCTTGCATCCTAAGAACTTGTAACTGTGGTACCAATTTGGTCCAGTGCTTGTGTGTTGCTCTGGGCAACTATGCCAAAGCATGTGCCAGTCTTGGAGTTGAACTTGGTGACTGGAGGAAGGCTACCAACTGCTGTAAGCATTTAAAAATGCAAATATGTTTTCCTTTTACTGCACACGACTTATAGTCTTATGTAGGCAGTTTCTGCCTTGTTTTTGCAGGATGCATTGTATAAGCAGATTATTAAATGTGAATCAAAATATTTTTGTCACAGCACTGACATGTGAAAAGAACCAAGAGTTCTCCTACAATGTGCGAGCTTGCAACCATACATGCCGCTCCCTGTCTGCTCCTGATCCTCGCTGTGGGCAGGAAGACGCTCCCGTGGAGGGCTGTGGCTGCCCAGAAGGAACCCACCTGAACCAAGGACAAATCTGTACACCAAAGACTGAATGTGTATGCCATCATCACGGCGGTATAACGCCACCAGGGCCTGTTGTTATCGATGGACGACAGTGGTGAGTTGATCATTAAAGATTTTTTTAAGGAATTTCAAATTGATCAAATACATTTTGTATTAGCATGAAACTGATGGTGTATGATAAATACAATGGTTCCAGTTTTATTAATCTTATGTTGTGTTTTCAAAAGCAACTGTAAGAATGGAGAACTGCAGTGCTCCAAGGACTGTGGTAAATATATTATATTTTTGTACTAGACATACATTGCTATATGAGCAAGAGTCACGGCAGTAAACATATTATTATATCAAACTTTCAGAAATATATTTAATACATGAATTTGTTCGCATCAGGCTGCAGGAATGGAAAGGTGTGCGTGCACTGCTCAGAATACCCAGTTAACACAGCTCAGAAAACTTGCGACAGTCTCAGCAAACCACTGGTATGTATATTTATAATTATTACCATTTGTATGTAAATGTGGCTTCATCTTTAGTTTTTTTTTTTTTTTTAAAGGGTGACTAGTTATTAGAATAAACACGTTTGCTCCTCACAAAGGTGTAATTTTCAGGTTGGTGTGATTTTCAGGTTGCCAGTGTGACTTGTGAGAGTGGCTGTTATTGTCCTCATGATCAATATGAAGATCACCATGGAAACTGTGTATCAAGGGACAACTGCACCTGTGTCTACAGTGGTAAAGTCTTCAGGGCAGGAGAGACTGTTAAAACCAACTGTAAAAAATGGTAACGCTACTTTACCGGTTCAGTCGCAAAGTTTTGTTTTTCTGTAAACTCAGTGTTATGAATTTATCTTGCAGTGTCTGTGGTCAGGGTCAGTGGGACTGCACAGATGAGCCGTGTCCCGGGACATGTCAAGTCTATGGAAATGGACATTATCAGACCTTTGACGCTAAATGGTATCGCTTTGGTGGTCACTGCCAGTATACACTTGTAGAGGTGAGAGCCAGAAAAATCACAAAACATGAATGTGTTCACATGCATGATATAAAATTTATATATAATGTAGATATGTAAATTCTATTTTTAAAGTTGCAGATTCATGATGTAGGAGATATAAGTCATACACTTTCACAAAGTCCAGGTCTCTCTCTCTCTCTCTCTCTCTCTCTCTCTCTCTCTCTCTCTCTCTCTCTATTACAAAAACTGTAGCTGTTGACTTTCAGTCATGGTGGTAACCATTTGTTCATAACTACAACAAAATGCATGATTTTTGATATATAATAAGGAAGTTTTAACCATGCTTTTCGATTTCAGGATTACTGCAGAAGTCAAAACGGCACCTTTTCTCTCCGAGTGGAGAGTGTGCCCTGCTGTGATGAGGCACTCACCTGTTCACGCTCCATCATACTGGACTTACAGGTAAGTGGCTCTATCCCTAAATATTCCTTGACCTTTATTTGGTGGTCATGTTATACTAGTTTTTATTAGTGTATTTTTTGTCTTACTTGGAAATGATCAACCTCAGTCAAAGGATGGTTATTTACTCAAGTCGTTCATGAATCATGGAACATAACTTGCTGCAGAATTAATGGTGTGCATTATGAGGTAGCTGCCCATATACCAGTAAAATAATCCCTTATCTTGTTCTTCTATCTTGCTCTTCCAGAGCAAAGTCACCCTTATCCTGAATGACATGAGAGTGACCAAGCAAATCCAAAAAGGCTGGACTTTGCAGCAAGATCCACTTTACACAATACACACAGTGGGACTCTATATCATAATCTCAGTACCCAGCAAAGGTCTAACTCTAATATGGGACAAACACACCCGGATCACCGTAGAACTTCATCCAGACTGGAGGGTGAGTAATAAAAATGCTAAGAAGGATTTTAAACGTGACCATTCTTGTGTAGTAGAATACTGTTATCCTCACTATAAAGCTTGAAAAGGAGAGAAGTAGAATTCAAAAATGCAGAACTGAATTAATAACATATCCACTGTGTACTTTTATACTCATTTTCTTTTTCAAACCGTCTCACCTGCAGAACAGAGTGTGTGGCCTCTGTGGGAATTTTGACTCCAATGAGCTGAATGACTTGCAGATCAGTGGCTCAGCAGGTAAACCAGTCAGTTTTTTCTCCTTTTTTGCTAGGGGTGGTGTCTTTGCAGTGACACCAACACTTTACCTGTGACACTCAAACTAAAAACAAAACTCTGTTCTTAGTGGTTTCTAGTCCAATGGCCTTTGGCAACAGCTGGAAGGCAGCAACTCCCCCTTGTACTGATGTGACCACTGAGATATTTCCATGTGAACGCAATTCCTACTGCTCGGCCTGGGCCCAGAGGCGCTGTATGATCCTTAAAGGAGGCACCTTCAAAGACTGTCACTTGAAAGTATGTTCTTCACATTGCACACAAGTTGCTTGTGCTTGCTTAAAAATAACTACTTTTTAAGCAGAGTCGCAAAGAGAGGATTGGGACTTTTATTTTGTATACGGTGAAAATTTGATACCAGTGTTGCTGTCAAAATGTATTAGATTACAGTTTCTCTTTTAAATTTAACAAGCATTGCAGCTAATTTGATTAACCTATTGAAGTAATAACATTTCTTGCTTTTACTTTCCTAACAAATGTTTTTAAACTTAAAACCCTCCTCCACAGCTTTTTGATAACAATTGTAATGCAAACATTATAATAATTTTTGAGTTCCTAGACTTAAAAGGCATTTCTAGGTGCAGCAAGGAAAACCACTTTGGTGCACATGGATATCCAGAAGCACTGCTTAGGGCAATGAAAACTAGTAGATGAAAGGGAGCACAAATGAAAAAAACAATGCTCAACATCAACAAACTGTGAACAAAAAGGAGCTTGTCGAGACCTTTAAGGCATCAACATCCAGCCTTTGATGGTGTTGCATTGAAATTTGTTCCAAAACATGCCCCTTAAAAAGGCATGTTATTATGCACATAAACTTTTCACGAGAATTTATAATATACTTTGTGGATAAAGGTTCTGAGCCACCCACACATTACAACAACCATGGAAAGCCACATGATGAAAGTTTTTGTGCTGATTTTAATGCCGGTAAAAGTTAAACATTACATCTGCATTTTTGTTGTGATTGAAGTACAACTTGCAGTCAGGTACTTCCCAACTCTGATGTTTACTGATCCTCAGGTGGATCCAGAGCCCTACTACCATGCCTGTGTGCAGGAATCCTGCTCTTGTGAGTTTGAAGGGAAATTCCTGGGTTTCTGCACAGCTGTGGCAGCTTATGCAGAGGCCTGCAGTGACCAGGACGTCTGCATAGATTGGAGGACACCTGATATGTGCCGTAAGTTTTAAGCTTTTTCCCCACATAAGGTGTGCATGTCGTCAGCCAATCATCAGTCCAGCTTATATAAATTCTTTTCTGTGCTTCAGTTCTTGCCAACACACACCCTGCATTGCTTAATTTAAATTCAGTTTTATTTTATTGTATTTTAGTTATTGTCAATATACTCATGAGCGACAATAGATATGGCACTATCAAAGGATATGTACAACAATCTGCATGATGCGATCAATGTTTTTTGAAGGTTACAAAACACTGAATACAACAAAACATAAACTGTGATAATTTACATCTTAGCCGTCTACTGTGACTACTACAATGAAAAGGGCCAGTGTAGCTGGCATTATGAAGCCTGTGGTAGGATTCTGACCTGTGGCAAAGACTTCACTCAGAAGCTGGAAGGTAACCAATGTTTCTCAGTTATAGTCTAACATGTTAAAGTTCAGCTTGCACAAACAACTGAGTATATTTACTTTTTGGAAAAGGCTGCTACCCCAGATGTCCAAAGGAAAAGCCATACTATGATGAGAATACTGGTGATTGTACCACATTGAGGAACTGCTCTTGTTATTTTAATGACACGACTGTACGACCTGGACAAGTGGTGAAAATAAACTCTTTTGAATGGTAAGTTGACACATTCACAATATATATGGCATGCAAATATCTACATTTTCCATGCAATTGTCATGAAGTTGTGTTGTTAGTTACACTGACGGCTGGTTATTTCTTACTCTCCTATTTTATTCAGCTCCTGTGAAAATGGAACAATTAAATGCCGTAAGTATAAAAAATACATTCATGTGTGTACTATACGTGGCCGATAAAACAATTCATTTTCAATTCTAACTCACAACATATTGGTGCTTGTTCAGGACTCCTGACCAATCAGGGCTATGAGATAGTAAAAGCACAGGGAGCAACATAACTTGGCTAGTTGTAGAAAAACATGTTATCCACATTTTGAAAAGAGAATTTGGATTTTCATCTTCAACTAGATTTGTCACCATTTCCTTGGTAACCATGAGTGACATTACATTACAAACCAGCAGAGAAAATTTGTCTCTATTTCAGACATTGTGCGACTACTATTTAAATCTATCAAATTATCTTCTATGCTGAAATACAAAGTAATACCCAGCATGTTAAAATGTGATGTGTATGGGATCAATTGTGTCTACATGTGAGGAGTTGGGAGTGATAATGGGTAAAAAACGTTAGTGAAGGCAAACATATGTAATGTAATGATAGAGAATACAAGGAAATATTATTGAAATTTATTATTATTTTTAAATAATATGTGCTTTTATGGATCCTTCTTTTAATAATTGCACTTATTATCAATTTTAATTCAACAGCACTTCCGCCCACAACTACCACCACACTAATAACATCTCTCAAAACAACTGCTTCAACTACAAGTGAAACAACTACTACTACTACTACACCAGTGATTACCACTACCACAGTCTCAACTACCCCTGAAACATGGTCGACACCCAGTGCTACCTCTCTACTAACTTCATCTACTAGAAAAACATGGTCAACAATGCCCTCCACTTCTGCTATATTAACAACTCCTGTGCCAACAACTACAGCTACTTCAACTACTACTGTAACATGGTCCCCCACCACCTCTGAACCAAACACTACGACTACTTCAAGTACCAGCGAAACATGGTTAATAACGCCCACTACTACATCTGCAGCAACTACTAAAACTACAACTGGAACCACAGGGTCCACCACCACTGCTACAACAATGGCGACTTTTACCAGTGATCCAGTGACCGGTAACAATCGGTCATTTGAATTTTACACCACTAAACCAACAACTACTTTACCTACCACCATTACCTCAATAGCCCCTACAGAAGCTAACACAACTACAGCTACTATCAGCACACTCTCCACATCACTGTCAACTTTTTCAACATCTGCAACTCACTCGACACACCCTACAACAGTAACAGAGTCTATAACAGAGACTCCCACTGAATCTGCTAGTACAGTACTTTCAACCTCTTACCTACCTACAAGTACTTCATTCCTTAATGCTTCAACAACACGGGCCACAGAATCAGAGCCGACAAACACAGTTATATCAACATATGTCTCAACACCTCCACCATCGACAAAACATACGCAGCCAACAGTCACTACACTTCAGTCCACCAGCACCTTTGCAACCAATTCTACATCTGCTGTAACCTCAGGTCTGACAGCAATACGCACAGAAGTTCCCACTGTATTTACTACAACCACCCAACCTACTACCTCCCACTCTGAATCAACAACATCTAAATCTACGTCGCCACTGATAACTAATACTGTGACAACATCTGGACAAACAGAAATAACAGAAACAGGTGCTACAACAATGGGAAACCATAGCACTTCAGTAGGCACCACAACATTTTCATCTATTAATACAGAATCCACACCCGAAATTAATACAGGACCCCCAATCACAACAACACCACCTCAGAACAACTCCCAAGGTAAATGTTATGTATCTGTTTTGCACTGTTCATTCATCATCATAGCAGTCGTTTATGTGAGTAACCTAAACGATATTATATCTCTGGCAGTATTTCCCACAACATTTGGAACACTTCGGCCAACAAGCACGTTTGCAACCAATGCAACAACTACTGTAACGTCAGGTATGACTGCTACCAGCACAGAAGCTCCCACAATATTTACTATGCTTGCTCCTCCCCTTTGTGAGTGTGGACGCTTCATCTCTTTGCTCTTGAATGCTTTGCTTCTTATATTGATTTTTATTGATTTTTATGCTGATTTTTTCCCTTTTTTCCGTGTGAGCTTACCTGCGATAACTTCTGGACACTTGTAGATCATTAGGACTAGAGTGTTCTTAACAGAAACAGCAACATTTTATGGTTACCTTATCCTCAGCGCTCCGTGTGTCTGTGGCCTAGACACAGCTGAAGCCTGATTACAGCGTCTGGGCACCGAGCAGCCTCAATAACCTGGAAAGGTGCTAACCGCTAGGCTAACTAGCAACAAGATGCCTTCCCTCTCCACAGATGACTACCACAGCTTCCTGCAGAAGATTGCAGTACTGGAGACAAAAATTCATCGCTTAGAAGTAAACGTGGAGGTAAATGGACTGTGTGGAAATGAAACAACCTTGCCTTTGATTCAAAACAATGGCGATGAGCAAGCTAGTACACAGCTAAGGAGCACAGATAACATGACCAAGAAAGTAGACTCTGTGCATTATTATAAATCCTCAAGTGATAATCCCCCCTTAGACTGTCTTGGTGCAAAACCAAGACATAAATCATGTCTCCTGGAAGGGGGAGGACGTATCACAGGCAGGGCACAGCGAGCTGAAATCTCTGAAACCGACTGGCCTTCACTTCCTACGAGACAGAGAAGCTCTTCTACCCCTGTATACGGGAGGAAACAGGACTGGACAACCGTGAATAGGAAGGTTAACAACAAACCTCCAAAACAACTGAATGTGAAACTGCAGAACAGATTTGCTCCACTATCAAAGGACCCTGGATCTATATCGGACAACCATCCATCTAAAAGCAGCGAAATAAGGTCTGAAAATCTGTTGAAAAGTGAAAGGCCACAGGGAAAGCTAAAGGCTAGGCCTGAAACTCTGATTGTGGGTGACTCTGCCGTAAAGGATGTACAAAGGATGTGCGGTAAGAACACTAAAGTCCTCTGCTTTCCTAACGATATGGTCAACAACCTGAAGGAGAGAATTCTTCAAATTGCAGATGAATATCCAACTGTGACAAACATTGTTCTGCATACAGGGTCAAACGATGTGTCCAAACAACAGTCGGAGGTTCTGAAACGGGACTTTACTGGATTATTAAATACTGTAAACTCTCTGAATGCAGCTGTATTCATCAGTGGACCTGTACCGCCGGTCAGAGGAGGAGACGAGAGATTCAGCAGGTTGTTTACACTGAATAAATGGCTTATATCAGCATGTGCTGACCACTCAGTGCACTTTATCGACAACTTTAATATTTTTTGGGAACGCAGGCATCTGTTCAAAGCAAATGGATTTAATTTTAACAAGTCAGGGGTGAAACTGTTCACCTCCAACTTGTTTTATTCCATACGTCATCCATCCGTGCTTGGTGCCAAGGCTGAGATAAACGAGGAGTTATCTCATAAAGAGGAACAAACAGTACTCCAAGAACAGACAAAGCCCAGCAGAAACCTTGAGGAGGAGCTCCATTTGCCCCCACCCGGGAAGAGCCTCAGAAAGGAGAGACATCCATGGCATCTGAGGAAGAGCCTCAGAAAGGAAAGACATCTAAGGCAAGAAGAGGGGTCCCTATTTGCCTCCAACTCTCTCAACAACACCAACGACCAGGACAAGGGACCACGACCTTCCCCAGTCCCCCAAACCCCTGACAGGCCATCACCCTCCTCCCCCTCCCTTTCTCCCTCCTCCCCACACCTGAAATTCACTGAGGAGATGATGGAGCGGGTCAATGCTGGGCTCAGATCTACCCCCCGTCCCAATCCCTTTTTGTCCCCCATAAACCCCCCACCAGAGCGGCCAAAGGTTCGCCATCGAGCCCCACCCTCAACAGAGCAATCGAAGTCACATTGCCCAGCCTCGCCCCCCTTAGTTCCTCTTCATGCCCTGTCTCCGCAGTCTGATGCGTGATGTGTGAAGGGTCCGGGCTGTGAGGATTATGGCAGTGATGACTTTTCCCAGGAGAAGCTGGGACCCTGTTTACTAGAAGGTTTTAAAATTTCTGTACTTTTAGGTGACAGGAGACATGTGGCCTGGTCAAAACACAGAGAGCTGCACTCTAAAAGATCTTTAAACATAGTAAACATACATTGTGTGCCACAGACTGCTCCCAAACACGAGGGGACAAGTAATACCTCTAAAACACTTAAGTTGACTCTTGACCTACTGATCTCCAAAGGCCTGAGCATTTCAAAGGTTACTGTGTCTGATGTGGGCCTGTCTGATCATTACTGTGTTTTCTTTGAAAGTAAAATCTCAGCCCACACAAATATATCAACAACAGTGATCACAAAACGGTGTATAACTGAACACAGTAGTGCAATTTTTAACCAGGTCTTCCCATTAACACCTGACCTGCCCAGAGCTTTCAGTCAATGAGCTCGTCAATAGCTTCAATGCTAACATGTTAAATGTAATGGACACTATTGCTCCCATTAAGGTGAAGGTTATCTCTGGAAGGAAAAAGTCTCCATGGAGAAACTCCACACTGGTGAAAAATGAAAAACGAGAGTGTAGGAAAGCTGAGCGCAGATGGAGAAAAACAAACCTCCAGGTTCATTATGACATTTATAAAGAGAAACTTCACAATTATAATTTACAAATGAGGAATGCAAGGAGGTCCTACTTCTCTGACATCATCACTAAAAACAGCCATAATGCTCGGGTCTTATTTTCTACAGTTGACAGGCTAACAAACCCTCCTGTGTCAGTGGCAGCTGAACTTCATTCGACCATGGCCTGCAATGACTTTGCCAAATTCTTCACTGAAAAAATCCAAAAAATTAGACAAGCAATTGGTACATCAACAGCAGATCCAGGATATGTACTGTGTCCACCAAAAAACTGTTTAAACACCATGAAACAGTTTCAACCTATTAACAGCAAAGACCTGGAGGACATCTTAGGTCAACTGAACTCCTCCTCCTGCTGTTTAGATGTCCTGCCAACAAGTTTTTTCAAAAAGGTCTCAAAGACTTTAGAGTCAGACCTGTTACAGATCGTCAACTTTTCTTTATTATCAGGTGTGTTTCCAGAATCACTAAAAACTGCTGTAATCAAACCTATACTGAAAAAGGACAATCTTGACAAGACACAAATGAACAACTACAGGCCGATCTCAAATCTCCCGTTTTTAAGTAAGATCATTGAAAAAGCAGTTTCTCAATAGCTCAGTTACTTCTTAAAACAGAATAATTGCTACGATGCCTTCCAGTCAGGTTTTAGACAGAACCACAGCACTGAAACCGCTCTGACCAAAGTGTTTAATGACATATGTCTGAATACAGACAGTGGAAAAATGTCAGTCCTAGTTTTACTGGATCTCAGTGCAGCATTTGATACAGTTGACCACAACATATTACTCAAACGACTGGAGAACTGGACAGGTCTTTCAGGAACTGTACTAAACTGGTTCAAAACATACGTAGAAAACAGGAAATACTTTGTATCAATAGGTAACTTCACATCTGAGCAGACAAGTATCACATGTGGAGTTCCCCAAGGTTCCATCTTGGGACCCCTTCTGTTTAACATCTACATGCTCCCACTGGCACAGATTATAAACAACAACAAAATAAACTATCACAGCTATGCAGATGACACACAAATATATATCACAATGTCACCAGGAGACCGAGGCCCTGTACAGGCTCTTGGTAAATGCATTGAGGAAATCAATGACTGGTTGTGCCACAATTTTCTCCAGCTAAACAAAAACAAAACTGAGGTAATAGTCTTTGGCGCCAAAGAAAAACGATTACAGGTCACCAGAGAACTTCAATCTATACATCTAAAAACCACAAACCAGGCGAGAAATTTGGGTGTAGTGATGGATGCAGACCTAAACTTAGAAAAACACATTAAGACAATAACAAAGTCAGCTTACTATCACCTCAAGAATATATCAAGGATAAAAGATCTGATGTCTCAACAGGACCTGGAAAAACTAGTCCATGCATTCATCTTTAGTAGGCTTGATTACTGTAACAGCATCTTTACAGGTCTACCTAAAAAATCAGTCAGACAACTACAGCTCATTCAGAACTCTGCTGCTCGAGTCCTCACTAAGACCAAAAAAGTGGACCACATCAGTCCAGCTCTGAGGTCCTTACACTGGCTGCCTGTCCGTCAGAGGATAGACTTTAAAGTTCTGATGCTGGCCTATAAAGCTCTGAATGGTTTAGGACCAAAATACATCAATGACCTCCTGACCCAGTATGAACCATCCAGATCCCTCAGGTCATCTGGATCCGGTCTTTTATCAGTTCCCAGAGTCAGAACCAGACACGGAGAAGCTGCATTCAGCTTTTATGCTCCTTATATCTGGAACAAACTCCCAGAAAGCCTCAGATCAGCTGAAACACTCAGTTTATTTAAATCCAGGTTGAAGACTCACCTGTTCTCAGCTGCATTTGAATAAAGCACCAAATCCACACTTTAAGCTTAAATTTCAAAACTTACATTTAACTACTGATTTTATCTACTGTTCTGATTTTATCTGTTTTGATTTTATATACTGTTGTTTGTTTGTTTGTTTGTTTGTTTGTTAATTAGTTAGTTAGTTTATTTGCTTGTTTTATTCAATTTTAAATCATGCTTTTTATTTGTTCTTGTTTCTAATGTCTCTGTAAAGCACTTTGAATCACCTTGTTGTTGAATTGTGCTATACAAATAAACTTGCCTTGCCTTGCCTTGCCTATGTCTACAACCACCTAACTAACTACCAGCTAGACATTTTCATTTATGATCATAGTAGTCATTCACGAGAATAACCTAATCAATGTTTCTGTATTTTTGCGTTCACTGTTTTCTGCCACAGCATCAGTCTGTAGATGTGTAGACCTGAAGAGTAAAAAAAGCTGGATTTGTGGGGAGACATGGTCAGAGGACTGCTTTGATAAGCACTGTGTTGGTGGAAAGATAGAGTTGACCCCAGTGGTTTGCCCAAAGTCTACAGCTCTGCCCTGTCCCAGAGAACGGGCCGTAAAGGTCTCGGATGGATGCTGTGAAACATGGAAATGTGACTGTAAGTGACCATACCACTGACTGACTAACCCAGAATGTCATTATTAGAGTTGTGCAGCTGGCTCAGGTTGGCATTTTGACAGATTCTTATTTTTAGCTGAAATCCAAATTGTGTTTTTATCCATTCCCAGGTCACTGTGAGCTGTTTGGGGATCCCCACTATGTTTCTTTCCAAGGAATACCCTTTGATTTCTTGGATCAGTGCTCCTACATCTTGGTGGAGGAGCAGTCACCACGTCATAATCTGACCATTGCTGTGGACAACTTTTATTGCGTACCTGGCCTGCAAGGCTCCTGTGCCAAAGGACTCATTCTGAAATATCAAAACAATGTAGCTGCGCTCAACATCAACACACAATTGTTTGTAGTACAGGTAGGATTTCATCATGCATCCATATTCAGTAATTATACAGCAGTTTGTAACTGAGAATACTCACTGGAAAGACAGCTAATTTTGATGATAATGTTATTATACTTTAGGCTACACTGAACAATGTGACAGTCCAACCACCATATGAGGAGAATGGTTTCAGATTTGAGACCACGGGGTACATGGTGTCAATTCATCTCCCAGAGATTCGTTCTTATGTCTCCCTCACTCCATCCTATACCCTGGTTGTGAACCTGGCCATGGAGCATTTCGTCAATAACACCCAGGGACAATGCGGTGAGTACTGGATGGAGTGCTAGAAGTGTGTTAGAAGTATAAGCTTATCAGAGCTCACTTATCAATTCTCCCTCCAGGTGTGTGTGGTGGAGCATCGTGTATTCGTAAAGGAGGGCAGATTGAGGATGACAGCTGCTGTGATAAGACGGCCTATGACTGGGTGTATCCAGATCCTCTGAAGCCTGCCTGTAATTCTGCACCAAGGGATGTACCCTGTCTTCCTGGGCCAACCTCAGTACCTCCTCCCCCACCTCCGCCTCCCTGCCCTCCAAACCCATTATGTGAACTTCTACTCCACCCGTAAGGTCCACACATGAATGTAGCCTACTAATCATGGATTTGTTGTGTTAAAACTGCTTCAAGTGTACTTCATGATAAATCTACATGTTATATACTGCTTTATTTTGATTATTAATTGTAATAGTGTGTGGCTCTCTGTCTCTTTGTGTATAATTTCAGCAAATATTCTTAAATTCACTTTGTTTCAATTTCTCCAGTGTCTTTGAAAACTGCAGCAACTACGTGGATCTAAACCTTAAAAAGAAGAACTGTGAGTTTGATTCATGCAGGAACCTAAATGGTTCTTGCTCATCTCTGGAGCAAGCTGCAGGAGAATGTAAAAGCTTTGGTTTCTGTATTGACTGGAGAGGACTGACTAATGGAACCTGTGGTATGCATCGTCTTTTTTTTTGTCTTACAATTAACATGGCAAACCAGTAAAGCTAGAAATTAAGTGATTTATGAATAAATTTGCTTTCTTTGCAAGTTCTAATTTAAATTGATGTATTATTAACGTCAGTGTCCTTGATCGTGTTTCAGATGTGCCATGTCCAGAAGGATTGGTTTACAGAGAATGCAGCACAAAGTTGGATGACTTCTGCTATGGAGGGTTAGGAAACTTTACTTTTGGTGTGATGCAGATAAAAAGTTAATCAGCTTGGTCATATAAGACTGATCTCTTTGTGGTCTTCTCCAAGGCACATTAGGAAAGCCTCCTGGGAGGCTAGGTTTAGACTAGTTTTACCACTTGCATCAACTTCTGTGTCAAACTGGAATAACTTTTATGTCAAGGAGCCAAACAGCACTTTTTAAGAGTCCAGAGTGTAAATGCTTGAATGCACTGGGTTCTGAATGTGACCTCACTGTCTTGTTTGACAATCAGTGGAGTTTCGCACCATGAATTTAATCAACGTAAGATTTTCAAGGCTGAGTTTTACTATAATTTTCTGAGGAATCTCATTTAAGGGATACCTTATGAAATTTGGTGTGTCTGGCAGCTTCACGTCTGGTGCATTGAAACAGTGTGTTTGTTGGCCATCCCATATCTGAAATTAGATATGTTTCGATTTTTATTGGGGAAGCTGTTTTCTGATTGCACCTTGTAATTTCCACATGTTTTTCCTTCATATACTATTCTGAAGATTTACACCATTTTCATGCTTTTCTCCGGCTTTTTAGCGTGCGCTATCCAGGAGCTTTGCTTGAAAAAAAAAGCACAGGTTGTTTCTGTCCCAGCAACCTGACCAGAGCAGGAAATCACTCAAACATCTGTTTGCCTGTTTGTTCCTGTAAGTTGTATAGCCTAAGATGATGACAATGACACCTAGACAATTTTTGTTTGAAGTCTTTTACAGGAAGATAAATAAAGGATTTTCTTTCTTTTTTCCCTAAAGATTGCAAAGGACCAAGTGGAGAACCTAAACTTGTAAGTAAAAGCTACAAATTTCCACAGGGATGCTGCTGTTATGTGACACATTCTGTAATCAACAGTTTAGCTCAAATAATTTAAGCGTATTAGTATTAGATCTGAGTGTAGATTTACAAATATTTCTGTATGTGTGTTTCAGCCTGGTGAAGTCTGGCAGTCCAACTGCAAACTGTGTAGATGTAACAACCAGACTATGACTGAAGAGTGCTTTCCACCACCTCCTAAGCCAGCTCCCCTCTGTGGCCCCAATGCAGTTTTGATAAACACTTCCTGCTGTGGTGATGTGATTTGTGGTAAGTAAAGGTGTTTCATATTTTCTAGTTCAGTTAATGATTGATTTTTTAAAGTTTTCAGTATCTTTTAGAATTATAGAATTTCTGTATTTTTTTTTTTTTTTTGCGTAATGACATGTGCTTTAGTCAAATGTATTTGCAACAAAGTAAGGTAATGCGCTGTTCCTAAAATTGGTAATCACATTAGCCGTACTTATCAAATAAGTATGTTGGGTAACAATCTTTAATATGGCCCATGATTAAAGGTGCAATTCACTTGTAATTAATCAGATTTTCAATGTATTTAAAATAAATGACAATATATTTAAATAAAGTACAAATACTTAAAAGTAGGTAAAGTGGAACAAGAGGGTAACAAATCAGATTTTTACAGAAAACAAATGATTGTATTATAAGTCAATTTAAGTACTTCATAAGTAATTTAAAGCACTGCATAATTTTTTGGTAATTTTGTAGAAAGACAAACAATATTTTCCAATATTACCTGGTAAGTAAACTTACTTTTCAGGGGTTGGGTATATTATGAACTTAACATTGTCTAACCTCCAGGTATTTTCCTTTCCTGTACACTCAATTTGGAAGTTATATTTGAAGTACACTGCAAATGATAGCAAATCAGCACTGCTCAGTGTTAGTCATTGTTAATCTTCAACACTGACTAGCTTCCTGTTAGAAATATAACACTGTCAAAAGTGTTAATTTAACACTCAAAAGAGTGGACACATATAGACACTTTCTAGTGTCAATTTAACACTGGAGATTTTGCAGTGTATGATTGCAAACCTCCCCACAAAACAAACAATTAATTATTATATTCCATAACTATAAGGTCAAACAGGACTGCAAATTTTTATTTTTATTTTTTTTCGTAAATTGCCTTTTTAAAAAAAATTGTATCCAAGCAAGGACAAAATGTCAGCACAATATTCAGCTTTTAATTAGTTGGAATTTGTTGCACAAAATGATGAAAATATGACAGTGAAAGGGAAAAATTTGCATAGACAAACTAACCCTGACTCTAGATACAGTCTAATCTCAACAAGTGTGATCTCTAGTTCTCAGCAATGATTACTCCAAACTAGAAGCCAAAGCTTCATTTTTACCAGTTTACCAGCAAAAACTAAAAAAAAAAAAAAAAGGCATGGTAGAATGATTCCACCAATACCAGTTTCCATACCTATCGCTATCATCATTCATTAAGAAGTAGTTCTGGAGTAGTTTTCACAAACTTTGTTGTTGGTAATGCTTCAAAAATATCATATATACGAGATAAGAGATTCCTGCTGATATCTTGGCATACATGTTCATACTTCCAAATCTCAACTGGCAATTATGTGATAATGCATCGCAGAAGAGCAAGTAACAAATACACAAATACATGTAGAACAACACCTTATATCTATTAGCAGATATATTTTAGTTATGTGAAGCTGCATCTTTGATGTTGTTAGTGACCCAGAATATATTTGAAGAGTCAGTTACTTGTTGTCGTTTTTTTAATTTGTTTGTTTGGGTGATTTGTTTAATAGGTGGCTCCATATTGTAATGATTTATGCATTTGAATGTAAAAGGTTTGTAGTTCACATCCACAAATCCCATTTGGGCATCCAGCATAAACTCAAACGCAGCTACCTGCTGTGGTGACCCCTTGTATCGAGGGAGAAGCCTAAAGTGGCCTCTTCTTAATTAATTAATCATTTAGGAAACATTTTGACATGAAATATTAGGCACACACATTTATTGCAAATCACATTAACTAATGTTAGGTTAAACCTTAATAACACTTGTGTTTCATATCAAAATGTCTGCTGTTAAAAACATAGCAAAGTCAAACACACACACAAAAACGTGTCTTTTTTTTTCAGTTGACAAGACCTGCAGTTATAATGAGAAGATATACAAGGTATGCTGCATTGAATTTTATTGTAATGTCTCTTTGTACTAAATTGATTGAAATTGTTAATCATTGTCAACCATTGTCTGATTCTTCATTTTAAATTAAAAATGTTCTTTGTGCATGTAGGTGGGAGATCAGTGGACAGATCCTGCCCATCCCTGCAGGTCACTGAAGTGCAGTAAAGACGGCATTCAGACTGAGACCAAAGTCTGCTCCAATGAAAACTGCTCTGAGGTAAAAATGTTCAAGTAAACTGTAAAATCTTAGATTGATTTTCTACAATAATAAGCTCATATCGGTGAAGCTTTACACAGTACTTACATTTATTTGCAGAGCTTTTCAAAGCTAAAGTGTTAGAATTTATTTATATTCAATATTTAAATGTCACATAATAACAATAGAAGAACACTGTCAGAACAAGCACTGTGAGAAAGAAAGACTTACCCTTAAAAGATGCTTAGAAACTACAATTAAATACTGTGTGAACAAGCGCAAGAATTAAAGTCTACAACTTGTGGGGCTTTTTCTCTAGGAGGACAGAATCTGGGATGACCAACACTGCTGCTTTACATGTAAGTCAGACCCTAAATCTAACATTTCACATAGAAATGAAAGCTATAATTTATTTATTTTAATTTCACACTCTTTACATTGTTCCACCTCTACTTTGTTACTTCAAACTTCAGGTAACCAGGGCTGTGCTGCTAGGATGTCCACCCTCAACATCACCGTAGATAACTGCACCACTGTCATGCAGATGCCTGTGTGTCAGGGGAAATGTGAATCTCAGCCAAGGTGAGATGAGCAATAGTGATGATGCAAATTAATGCATTTGAGGCCCTTGTTATTCACTTCATAATCACTAACCAAAGAAAAGTGCATCTAGATTCGTTGTATGAATTCTGTGCGAACTTTGGATATTTTTCTGAAATTTAGATTTTTTGTTTCTCTCTTCTATCCCACTTTCACCCACTCCCATTCTCCTCTGCAACAGGGTGGAGTTACATGGTGACCTGTTGGAGCAGCGCAACACATGCTGTCTGGACTGGATATCAGAGAGGAGGCCCGTGACTCTGCTTTGCTCTGACCTCAGTACGAGACAATACTACTACAAGCACATCACCAGCTGTGCTTGTAGATCTTCCGGCTCAAGCTGAAAAATAAAACTCAGATGAAAGAAAGAATTATCCATTAGACTGTCACATGAAAACTAAATGTATTAAAATGTTGTTCCTTATATAAAGTAAATGCTGAATCAGTTTTATATCAAATAAAGTGAATGATTTGCTATTATGAAGGCATGTATTCTCTGTTTTCTTGAATGTAAAAACTCCATAATAAACTTCATCACGATTCCTACCCATTTGTCTCAGTGTATTTTTTAAAAATTATACAATACAATTTTATTTATATAGCACATTTAAAAACCAGAGGTATGCCAAAGTGCTTCACAGAATCAAATAAAAGCAATAAAAGATACAAATATATTGACAGGAGGGAGACATAACTAACCAAGAATACAGTAGACACAAGCCAAAAGGCAATGAAATGAAATGAAATCATTATAAACATTAATCAGAGCAAAAAGATAAATTACAGCACACTTACAAATGCGAGCTCTAGGAAGCCGGGAAGGATAGGCTAAATAAATAACTTTTTAATTGAGATTTAAAAGATTTAGTTGAATCAGACGCGCAAATAGCTTGAGGGAGATTATTCCAGAGGTAGGGTGCAACAGAGGCTAATGCACAGTCACCTCTGGTCTTAAGCCGAGATCTAGGTCGCACCAGGAGCATTTGGCCTGCTGATCTAAGCTGAGGAGATCAGTAAGATAGCTGGGTGCGGTATTATTTATGATTTTAAAAGCGAGCAATACGATTTTAAAATCAATATGATATTTAATGGGGAGCCAGTGCAGGTCGGAAAGAACTGGAGTAATAGACTCAAACCTACTAGTCCCAGTTAAGAGAACGAGAACATTTTGAACGAGTTAATTATGTACATGTTAGTTATAGTTTAAATGTTTCACAAAAAGTTTCTGTAGAAGGTATTTAGACATGTTCACATTTTGCAATTTTTAAATGAATAAGAAATTAAGTTTACCCACAGATAATAACCCGTTGAGAAAAAGTGCAAAAGTATGTCTTAATATTGCTACCAGGTCTTGCTTTAAAGCCTTTATTAATATCCAGCATTTGGTGTTGGCAATACTCTGAATGTTTCAATGCATTCTCTTTTTCCAGTTGCCAGCCTTTAGTCATGGATGACCCGTGTTTGAGTACATGCTTGTTTTTACCTACCTTACACAGATTGGAGTATGGTACTTCTTAATGTCAATAAAACCTTTGGTCATTTTTGAACAAATACCGCCATCGTGCCTGAGTTATACTTACTCAAACACACAAAGCAACCGTTGACCTCCCATCAGGCCTTCAGTGGAAAACCTTTACCTTAAGTTATCAAGGTCAGACTGAATGAACAAAATCATTTATCATTAAGTGGTCAAGTGGAATTCCAAAGATTGTTGGATTGGTACATGGATTAGAGCTGTTTAGAAATCTTCAGACAAGGAGATTGTAGGTCAACACCCTCTGGCTATGGGTAGGGTCAGAGAGTTTTGAAATTGGCATGATTTAAAGGTACCTGCTGAAAACGAAATTGTGTATTTGATAAGTAGAATATTCTTTTTCATTTGAGACATCAAAAACACATTTTTACACACCTACATTTAAATGTTGGTTAGAAAGTAGGAAAAGCTTTGAACTTTTGATAGTAGTAGAGCACAACTCAGTATACCTTTTAAATTACAAATGACAAATTCTGAAAATGTTAAGACGTATAGTAATCATTCACAAATCTCAAAAGCTTATAGTTTATTCAAAAGAAAACATTAAATTTATAAACTGAGAAAACGTACGCATCTCCATGTTTACCACTACGTAGCCCCACCTCTTCTTTTAACAACAGTCCATAAACATCTGGATTCTGAGGAAATTAGTTTCTAGACCTTTTAAAGAGCAGTGTTCTCCCATTTTCACCAGGTGTAGGATTCTAGCTGCTCAACAGTCCTGTGTCATCTTTCTTTTTCATTCATTGTTTCATGATACATGAAATTCTTTTTAGTAGTTGGCAGTAGTTGGTAAGGCTAGTTCTTCAACTACAATCTACACTACTGTAATATATGCAGCAGGCTGTTTAGCACTTTATTGATGAAATATGTAATGAATGATAGATTTGTGGATGGCATGGTGAACTGTGGTCACAGTCAGTCCTTTCTAAAAAAAAAAACATATATATATATATATATATATATATATATATATATATATATATATATATATATATATATATATATATATATAGTGTAGTTTAAATGACAGCTAGTGTCACTAATTTGCATGGTAAGTATCCTCCTTAAAGGAAACCACCAATCACCAACTATCAAGCTGTATGATATACATGCACTCCCAGCATGCTATTATAATAATTTAATTGAAATTGTTTTGGTTCTTTTTTAGTTGAAAACAACGTGTTTGTGTCTGATCATGTCAGTGAAATTAGCTGTATGTCAAATTTGAAAAATTTTGGTGACCACCAGAATATTTAATGCTACCAAATTTACTGTTAGTCATATTTTTTTTTTTTGGTAAAAGTTAAACTATTTTATAAGCTAAAAGATATGACACAAAACAAAGATCTAATCAAAATAAGCGCCTATTTTTATATTTAGGAAATGAGTCATGTCTTTGAAAAGAAGAGTTTCTAGGACATTTGAATCTTTGTTTTATTTCTGAAAGATTTGTATACTTTTCCAACAAAACATCTACAACTGGCTGCAAGCTACATATTTTTTGATCAGTTTAATGTCATTTAAATTAAATAACACAAATAACATGATAATAGTAATTGGTAGTGATGTTTGAAGAATGGACTGCGCCTTTCTGAATTGCAGAGATTAGCAGGTTTCATTCTTATACAATAACAAATGTTCTTTTCTTAAAGCAAAACACACAATATGTAATCTAGCTAAATTGAATTCACTTTCTTTGTTACGTCTTGAGGGAAGCATCAGAAAAGAAGGAGGTAAGAGGATAAGATTTAGAACAAAACTGGAGCTGCGGTTGTCTTGACCCGGGGTGTAGCCCAGGTTAGATCAGATTTCACTTTCAGAACGTGATTGGAGAAGAGGTATAACTGTTTCTTTTCAATTTATCCCTTTGTCTCAGCGCAATTGTATATATACATGTAGACCATATATGACTTTGCTAAGTTTTTTACATTTGGGGTTTTGTTAACAACAACTATCTCAGTTAAGCAAGTCAAACTAGCAATACAAGCCAAAATCCCCAAACAACAGGCCTCTGGGTATAGATGAGGAACAAGGTTAGCACTCTTTCATCTCCAAGGTAGATCCCTGGACTAAGATTGTTTTTTTTTTTCTTTTTCTTGCACGTTCATGTCTTTGTAGATGTTTTGTATCTTTTAGCTTAGTTTTGTACATTTTAAATCTTATTCTGGGGTTTTTACTCTTAGTGTTTATACATCCCCTAAAACAGTATTTTGGAAGAATGATAAAAATCCTCTGCAGTCACCAGATGTTGTGTTTCCTTTCTTGAGATACTAGGCCTTTACTGCAGCCACTTTCTGCCTCCAGTTTTGTCTTCAGAAATTGAAAAGCTGCTCTGTGGGGTTGATATCAGGTGGCTGAGTTGGCCTTTGAAGAATATCCCATTTCTTTGCGTTGAGAAGCCCTTGTGTTGCTTTTGCAGTATGCCTTGGGTCATTATCATATAATCGATAAACACTGGTATGCTTCAGACAAGCTGTTTCTCTCTTCCTGTCATTTTGGTAGTTAATCTTTGTTTCATCTGTCTATCCATTCTCCTCAACTCATGGGTCACAGAGGGGGCTAGAGCCTCTCCCCCCTAGGCATGTCTTTGGACTGTGGGAAAAACAGAAGTACCCCTTTAGGGGAAGAGAGATAATATTGCAAATTCCTTATTAAATAAAGGCCTCAGTCAACTGGTGAATACAGCCTAAGGGCCCTCACACTTTGAGGTGTTAACTGCTGACTGCTGAACACTGTTGTGCTCCCCAATTCTAAGTCACGTTCCTGCATTTAATTTCAAGAGCTGTAGAGGCAGTTTTGATTGGTGTGTAGCTGGAGGAATAGACACTCTCAAGGTGAGGGAAAACTTAACCACAGTCACACACATATATGCATTTTAAATCAATAAGTGGAACTCCTAAAGTTAATATTTGATCTGCTGTAAAGGTTGAGCTGGAGCAGGAGCTGAGCACTGACATGACTGGACTGTGTGGAAAATGCAACGTAACAGGTGTGACCTAAATGATAACCAGACACTTTATAGGAATATTTTAGGTTTTCTTTGCAAATGATAACAGTTGTTTACAGACACTTTGCTCAAAGAATGCACCTTTTCATGAATCTAGGCAATGAGCAGCAGCTGATCAGAGGGAGCGCGCTTACAGATGACACATGCCAAACAAGGGATCCTGTCTCTGTTCCTAATCCAGTAGGTTCACGTGGTTTACATTAACTTGTTTTTTTTGTTTGTAATTTTGTTTCTGTATACAAATTTGAAAAATAGACAGATGATTCACTAACACATTATAACGGGTCAGTTATGCAGTCGTTATGAATCTGAATTTCTGAGACAACTGTATTTACAGTTTTCAAATAAAATGTAAGAATGTCTTTTAAACTACCAGGTATGTGAACATTTCTTCTCCTACACTTTGGGCTGTCTGCAATCAAGTCGGCTTCATTACTTCCAGCTGTGTCACAAAAACATTTACGGATATGAAAACAGTGAACACATAGGCTGTGCTTTCTTTAGAGAGATTGTTCTGCACTGTGGAAAAAGCAGTAATGTGTGGGAGAAATGAAGATCTGTGACCCAGTGTGGTAACTAATTGTTTAAAATACTAATACTAATAACAATAAGTGGCATATCCTGTACCCACCATAATTTGATGTAGCTGTCCCTGTTTTGGTGGATGAATGTAGCTCGACCAACTTGTCGGGGAGCACTGCTTTATGAAGAAGAGGGTGCTGCATTTGTTCCTACCTGCTCCAACCCAAACCCCCATTTTTCCAGCCAGGATATCACTAGTTCCTGCGTCTGCCCAGAGGGTGAGCCTTGCCAGAATTTCCCCAGGTTATAAATCATTGATGTGTTTTGTTCTTGTTGTTGTTTGTTTGTTTGCCACATTTTAAGGCTGTCCTGAACATGTGCGTAGGCAAAGTGCTTAATGATCACTTGGATGGCTTCCACTGTGTGAATGTGTCAAACTGCACCTGTGTGTTCGCTGGCAGGACCTGGACAGAAACGTAGCACCAAGTGTCAGACATGGTAAGGACCCAGATAAAGGGATTTATATTTATGAGGATTTTTTTGTGAATAATGAATTGAAATTATTTAAACCTCTTCATCAACCCTGTCTCCAGTTTGTGTGAAGGTGGGAAGTGGCGTTGCTCTGAAAACCGCCCAATTAAATGTCAGATTGAAGGTCAGTTTGTGTCAACATTTGACGGCAAACAGTACACTGTCCCTGGTAAATGTACATACCTAGCATTACAGGTAATTTGTCCTCCTCCCCTTTTCATTAATATGAATCTTCTCGAGTTGCCTGTGTTAATAACTGCTGGTTTATTTGTTTATGGACACATGCAGGGCTTCAACTGGACAGTAATAATTACATTTTCTAAAAAGGATCCATCAATACAAGCTGTTTTCCTCCAGCATTTGCAGGTAAAGACAGTCTTTCAACACTGAAATTAAAACCATCAACATCTAACTAGCAAGCATAAAAAGTAACCTTGAATACCGGTTTTTATTTTCAGGAAACGTATACATTCACAAACAACATGGCTAAAGTTGGAGACCAAGAGATTAGTGAATTTTATCAGTCTGGTAATTTCATATAAATTGTTTGGCAACCTTGTAATAGAAACATGCCTTAATGCCTTAATTACTAACATTATATTATCTTACCGATTACCTTTTAGATGGGGCCCAGGTTTTCTGGCAGTCCTCTATGTACATTCAAGTCTTGACATCCTCTGATATTAAGCTCCGACTCCAGATGTCACCTGAAATCCAACTCTACATGTCTGTTCCTAGGAAACACAAGGGCATCATTTCAGGTTGGAAACACACTGGTGATAACACATTAAACAGCATCATTGGTTGGCACGATCCACTTTGGTCAGTCAGTCTATCGTTCAGGTCTTTGTGGCAACGGCAACAGTGACGGCACAGACGACTTCACCAGCAGCAGCAGCATCATCGAGCTCTCAGCTGAACCTTTTGCTCTGTCCTGGAGTCTGGGCGCTTGCACTGTGAACATACCCAGTACATGCATCAACACTCACAATGGTACCAGTTAATATTATAACTGTAACTAAAACTGAAAAGGCATGTATACATTCAAACACTGCAATGCACAACGGGAATTATAGTGGAGTTCAGCTTGATGACAAAATTGACATTTTGGTTTTCATATCAATGATTATTGTGGTGTGAATTATAAGGCAGCACAGATTTTTATTGGTAGTTTGCATGCTTGTCTGTGATACAGTAAAAAAAAATCCCCACAAGATATGTTTACAAATTAAAATTTCCTTTTTTCTAGAAATATTTGCTGATGAAAAGTGCTCTGTGCTGATCAGTGCGACTGCCATATCTGCTAAGTGCCATGTCCATTTGCCACTGGATCAATACTACACAGTAAGCACGCATTATGAGCAAACAGCAACTTTGTGTAAGTTAATTTGACTTATCAATATTAAGGTGAAAATTGTATTTGCTGGCAGGCCTGTATTCAAAGAACCTGTAATTGTGGCAACAATGTGCAGAGGTGTTTGTGCATTGCATTAGACAGCTACGCCAAAGCTTGTGCGAGTCTTGGGGTTTTGATCGGTGACTGGAGAAAAGCTGCCAACTGCAGTAAGTAAACTTTATTCACACACCAAAGGATTACATAATATATTGAATATATTAATAATGTTAATACCAGACACATTAGGTTTAGACTTTTTGGAGAAGAGCCAGTACTGAGTTTTTTTTTTTTTAATTCAAAATAACTAGTCAGAAAAGATGAAATCAATGTTTTTCATGTTTTTAAGAACTTGTGTACACTACAAATGTAAAAGTCTGTCTGAAGTGTTTGGATTTTTGAAGGAAGCAAATATTGTGGAACTTTGCACAGCAGAAAATGTGACAAATTACTTTTAAAAAAGTGCCATTCGTGCTCATCACATTGTTGTCTCACAGCTCCGACATGTCCAAAGAACCAAGAGTTCTTCTACAACATCTGAGCTTGTAACAGTACATGCCGCTCCATTACTGAGTCTGACCCTCGATGTGGAGTGGATGATGCTTCTGTGGAGGGCTGTGGCTGCCTATACATACCAAAACCAAGGAAACACCTGCACTCCAAAGGCAGACTGTGAATGCCACCATCGTGGTGGTGTAAGTCCACCAGGGCCGGTTGTTATCGATGGACATCATTGGTGAGATGACCCTCTAATTACACAGTATTTATAGGTATTTAAAATGATACAGTATCAAATATTACAAGAAACCCACATGCCTGTCACAGGTTTGAATAAACTTAAAACACCTGAGTTTCCTAATGTGTTCTCAGCCTGTTATAATTCTAGACAAAGAGGAGTAATTAGCAGCAATTAGACAGGCTACAACATTTAAGGGCATAAAATGTAAGAATATAGAACATAAAATCAGCCTTTATGCAGATGATGTGTTACTTTTTCTCCAAAACTCACAAACCAATATCTCTGGGGTAATTGCATTGATAAATTCTTTCTCAGGTGTCTCAGATTATTCAATTAACTGGTCGAAATCAACAGTTCTTCCGATTAATTGCTCCTTCCATAATTCTTCTCCTTCCCCACTGCAATGTGGAAATATAAAATATTTAGGTATTAATGTCTCTCCTAAGCTTTCAGAATTAACTAAATTAAACCACATCCCACTTTTAAAGACAGTAGAAGGCGACCTGGCTAGATGGAAATCTTTGTTTGACACACACTTATTTTCACTTCTGCATGGCAACACATTGTCATGATCCCAAAGTGCCATTGCATTTTGGAGTCACTTGAGGGACTTTTAAGTGATTTAAGTGACACATATATTAGGAAATTTTCAAATTTTTGTACCTCTGGCTGTGGTTGTGCATCATCTGAAAAATGCTGCTGTTTTACTTATTATTCAAGCTCATTTTTGCGAACATTTGTTTTGTTTTTCAGTTGAGAAGACATGCAGCTATAATGAACAGACATACAAGGTGTGTTGTGTCTGTGCTCTGTGTTTCTTTTTCCTTGGAGATCAGTTTGAATTTGACTGAAACAAAATGATAACAAAATATCTTGTGTTGTCTGGTTTATATGTGTTTAGGCAGGGGACAAATGGACAGATCCTGCCCATCTCTGCAAGTCATTTAGCTGCAGCAAAGAAGGGATTCAGACTGAGACTAAAGTCTGTCCCAAAGAAAGCTGCCCCGAGGTACTGAAAACCTACACAGTGATCCTGAAACTGTAACCCGTGTCTAAGAATATGGATTTTAAAACAATAAACTTATATTTTAGAACTTGCTCTTAGAACTGAAGAAGTTAGGACACTTTTCCTTCTAAGCTCCTTAGACTTATATTTTAAATATTTACTTCTATTCAAAATTGTAATAAAATGTATGCATGTCATATGTAATTAGACTAGTTTTAAATATTCAACCATTTTGTCTTAAAATATGGTAAAAACTATGGTCAAAATGGTTATTTTACTACAAAAGTACAGTATGCATGGAAGAACAAGCTTCTGTTTTTTTTCCAGGAGGACAGAATTTGGGATGACCAACACTGCTGTTATACATGTAAATGAAGACAAAAGGAAAACCATGAGTTATTTATAACTCTGAACTTTGTCTAATAGACTGCTTTCACTTTCTTTATTTTTACAGAAGTCCAACTTGTAACTAAAGATAACTAATAATCTGCAGCTCTGCTGCACCCAAAATGTTTAATGTCATTCATTTTTGAAAGGATTTGCTCACTGTGCTTCATCTTCTGTTATACTTCTGCCACTTTCAAGTAAAAGGGCCTGTGCTCCCAGGGTGTCCAGCTTCAACATCACCATAGAAAACTGTTCTACTGTAATACAGATACCCGCATGCCAGGGACAATGTTCGTCTCAATTGAGGTAAGAGCAAATCTTCACTGTTTAAGTAAAAATACAGGTTAACAGGCATGCCATCATATAAAAGGAAAATGAAAACTAGGGCATAAGTGTAAGTGAAGCTTGAATTGTAGACATTTAGATGGATTTTAATCTACTTTCCTTATTCTGTATGTTTAAAAATACATTAAAAATACCATATATAAAAATACCAATACAGTCCTTCAAGTATCTTGGTGTCCACATCTCCTCAGACCTGACATGGGCTGCCCACATTCAGGTCCAGACCAAAAAGGCTAGGCAGCGCCTGTATCACCTACGACAACTGAGGAAGTTCAGGGTCTCTCCAAAGATCCTCAGGATTTTCTATACAGGCGCTGTGGAGAGCATCCTCACACAGAACATGACATCGTGGTTCGGGAACAGCTGTGTGAAGGACCAAAAAGCTCTCCAGAGAGTGATCCATACAGCAGAACGCTGCTGCAGGATTGCTCTCCCCCTGCTTCAGGACACCTACACCAGGAGATGCCGGACTAGAGCAGCGCAGATACTGAAGGACCCGTCCCATCCTGGCAACAAACTGTTCCAACTTCTGCAATCTGGTAGAAGGTTCCGCATCTTCCGGGCAAGGACAGAGAGACTCAAGAGGAGCTTCTATCCCCAAGCCACCCGGGCCCTAAACACACACACCCGCCCTCTCACATCATCTATAATTGACTGAGACAGGACTCTCTTCCAGACACTCTAAACCAAGGCACAATGTACATTTCAATTCCTTTAATTTTAAATATGTTTATATTGTCTATCCTGTAAAATAGTCAGATATCTATTCATATTAATGTACAGAATTCACCTGCTTGCTGCTACTACTGCACATTCACCCAGTGTATATACTATATGTATGTATATATATATATATATATATATATATATAATGTTCTTCCTCTACACCCCCCCAATTTTTGCACATGTCGAGGAGCGTGTCAGGCTACATTTCACTGTGTGTTATACTTGTATAACTATGCATGTGACAAATAAAGAACCTTGAACCTTGAACCATTACCTTCCTCTGTCCTTTTTAACCCTTCCCCCTCACTGCGGTGTTAAATGGTGACTTGATGTTGCAGCAGGAGTGCAAATGCTGCGTGGAGCAGAACTCAGAGAAGAAATCGATGACCCTGCACTGCTCTGACCTGACTACCAGACAATACGCTTACAAGCACATCACCAGCTGTGTGTGTGAATCTTGCAGCAGGATCTGAAATGTAGAGCTAGCAAAACCAAGATGAAGCCATTTGAAATCATTAGATTAAATAGAATTCAAATCTAATTCAGCAGTACTGGATGGTTTTCTTCTGTGTTTAAAGAAGGTACTGAATCTGTTTTCTGTCAAATAAACACATCTGACAATCACCAAAAGACTCTGTAAATATCTTCTCTGTTTTTGTTCACTGTCACATTGATTTGACCTTAATTGCTTCCGCATTTATTAAACACTTCCTGGAAATTACAAAAAGAGTTGCTCAACAGTTGTATCTAGCCTTGCAGGTACATTTTAATTAGTGCTGTGCGATACTGCAGATTTTGGTATTGATACCAAGTAAATACAGGGCAGTATTGCTAATACCAATCTGATATAGTCTCTGATATTTTGATACATATTTTCATATAATAGTATATAATACAATATATAATATATATATATATAATATATATGATGTGCACATACTGGGGAGGGTAGACAGTCTTTCTTTTTGCAACATCCCTGGGCTTCAATTTTAGCATAGAGTCATGTTGGCTGTGGCCTGGTTGTCTGGCTATTGTGTGGCAATGTCCTGCTTCTGCTAGTACTGTTAACAAATTATTGTTTCCTTTACTCCTGTTTGTTCTGGTGTAAGAAGGTTCTGCTGGGCAAAAAAAACATGGAAAAAAAAGATTGTGAGGCACGCAGGCAGGGTTTCTAGGGTGGTGGTGCGACTGCTAACAGGGAAAGGCAGGCTAAGGCCAGCAGATGGAGCCACTGGAAAATGTAACCACTCTCTCAGCTCAGCCATCTCTCTAGTGATAATAGGACCATCTTTATTTAAAGGAAAGGCAAAGCAAGCAAGGAGTACATGAATGGGTGTATAAACGAGTCTTGAGTTCTCCAAAGAGAGCACACAGTGAAGTCGTGTTAAATTAAACATTTTATTACAGAAACTTACATATATGT
This sequence comes from Rhamphochromis longiceps, assembly GCF_057381845.1. Taxonomy (NCBI): domain Eukaryota; kingdom Metazoa; phylum Chordata; class Actinopteri; order Cichliformes; family Cichlidae; genus Rhamphochromis; species Rhamphochromis longiceps. The sequence goes on from NC_140573.1 coordinate 38,912,551, forward strand.
GACCTTTACACACACTAATGTTAAATTGTGATGATTATAGCAACACTCTTTGGCCTGGTTTTCTCCTTAAACATAAAAAAACAAAGACACCTAAATAGAACTAGCACGTTTAGAATTAAAGCAGGTTTTTATTAGTTATCGTTTGATTATCAATGTTTCATTAATTATATGCCTATTAAACTTCATGACACTTCATGATACATCAACTTCATGACGTCATGATACTCAGAAGTCCTGCCTTTGCATTTATAATCAGTGTGCCTCTGGGTTTTATCCTAATATAAAAGAAAACTGTGGCAAGCATTCTTGCTGTGGACTTGAATTTGTTGGTCTCTACAGAAACAGAGGAAAAAAAGCATGTAGTTTTATGTTTTTAAGTGTTATTATAAATCACAGCTATCATCTTTAACAGTCTAGAAGGTAGTGGAAACTGAACATTACATAGCAGCAACGCTAAAATATGCCAAGGGTTCATTTGGTGAAAGCTGTCACAGGCAGTGCTGTGGGCACAGATAAGGTGCTGTCCCCAGCATCTGCTGCACAAACTAGAGATCTAGTTAAAGCACTAGGAGATGATGGAGTGCATTGTTGCGGAGGCCAGGGTGGAAACAGCTGGATTCTCTGTATCATGTGGCATCTCATCTGCTGTGGTGATTTTCTCTTTCTCGAGTGTTGTGAAGGTAAACTTGCACCACTTCATCACACCACTGCTTTGGCTGTGGAGTTATTCAATACCTATGAAGCCTACCAAAAACTAAACTGGCTTGTGCATTCTGTCACAGTCTGGCTGAGGCAGACTGTATGTATTGAGAAGAGTGGACCCAAAATGCAGACACAAAAGGAATGTGGAACAAAACTTGGATTAATAAAAAGCGAGCCGTTTAACGAGGCTGGTAAAAAAGGTACAAACAAAGGGCAAGGCAAACTGAAGTAAAACTAACATTAACCTAAACTGGGAGAACTAAACAAACAACATGAAAAACCTGTAATATGAAACCTAGAAACATGGCATGGAGAACATGATGCGAACACAGACGACCAGACAAAGAATGAACAGAAACACAGAGACTAAATACACACAAGGGTGATTATGGGAAGTGGAAACTCATGGGGAAACAGCTGAAACTAGTCTGACATAACGAGACAAAGGAAGCAAAGCTGTCTACATTGACATAGGACACAGACCTTCAAAATAAAACAGGAAACATAATGAAACACAGACCTGACAACATGAACTTAACAAAAGACGTGCTGACATGAAACACACGAAGGGCAAGGGAGACTTAACATAGGGGTAGGAAGACACAGGGGGAATCTAATAACTAAGAACTGTAATGACAACCTAGGCATAATAGGAATGAACTTAGAAAACATAAAGGACTTAAACATAAAAATAAACTAAAACTCATAATGCTGGGTTAGAAGATCCAGGATCGTGACACATTCAGCATGCGGAAGAAGGCTACTCCAACCCAACTGTCCTCTCCATTTCCTGATTCCCTGCTCCAACAATCAGAAATACCTGGATAAATGTCTCTTTCAGGATCTCATCCAGGGATCCTGAAAACTATTAAGTATTTATTGCATGCAAAGAAGTTAAAAGTTTAATCATGATTTTCCTCATTCCTACTTAAATTTGAGTAATTTACAGTTTCTAGTTAAAAGGCACAGCGGTTGCTAAATTTTGGACCAATTGCAAATGTGAAAATGTCTCTTGACTTATATATATCTCCATCTTCAGCTAAATAACATAACATCCCTCAGGACAATGTGGAATGTAGCTATTTTGTTGAGTGAATCAGTTTCCCGTCCCCTCCAATATCAACATAATGCAGCACATTCTCATTCAACCACTGAGAGGTTTGGTGCCCGAATCTCCTGAACTGCAACTGATGTAAGTCCAGTCTGCTTATTATCTTGGTCCCCACCATGACTCAGAGAGCCATGTTTGCTGTTTGTCTATACGTACACTTGCACAGAGTTTTTGAAGGAACTCGGCTGGTAGGTTGTTCCAAACATCTTGGAAAAGTAACCACAGATCTTCTGTGGATGTAGGCTTCCTCACATCCTTCTGTCTCTTCATGTAATCCCAGACACACTCAATGATGCTGAGATCAGGGCTCTGTGGGCGCCATACCTTCACTTCCAGTACTTCTTGTTCTTCTTCATGCTGAAGCTTGTTTTCAAAAGCCTGGATCCTTGATGGGAATGCATGGAAAGGCACCATCAGTGCTGAAATATTTTGGCAGATTTTAAAATGACATATCCCATTTAGATGATGGCTTTTTGGGGGGTTGCATACTTCAGCAAGACAAAGCTAAACCACAAACTGTATCTATTACAACACCAGGGCTCTGTGGTACAGGACTCCAGGTGCTTAACCCTTGTGTGGTGTTCGTATTTTTGTTACTCAGCCAGTGTTCATGGGTCTGGTGGACCCGCTAGAGTTTTGGCTTTCCAAATTAACACTATCAAACAATTTTATGTTAAATTACTCAACAGATGTTTACTTCATCCCAATTACAAGACATATGAACAGCAAACATGGTTAATTTTTGTTAGATCACATTTATGAATTAATGTGCTTCTCGTTTTTCTTTTATATAAAATGTTATAAATAAATCAGTTATAATCAAGTGGAGTGAGTGGAAAGACACAACACATTTCCACGTGAAAAAATAATTAATTGTTTAATTTTTCTTTTGAAAAAAACTGAACACGGGTCTCACAGACCCGAACACCATACAAGGGTTAAATGGTCTGTCTGCTGTCCAGACCTTTCACCAACTGGAAATGTGCCGAAGCACATTACAAAACTAAACATATGACAAAGAAGGCCAAGGGCTGTTGAGCAGTAAGAGTCCAATATCAGATAAGAATGAAACAACATTCGTCAGTTGCCAAAAGAAGAGGGGATGCTGCACAGTGGTAAACATGCCCATATCCCAACTTTTCTCAGATGTGTTTTTAAATTCAAAGTTAGCTAATAATAATAATAATAATAATAATAATAATAAAATAACACTCCCACAAAGCGATATGGGGTAATAATATGTGAGAACTGATCTTAGGCCTAATTCTTTTAAATGTGCAGTGCTAATGCAGTGAAACAGTCACCCCTTCCCGCTATTACAAACACACTTTATATCCATCCAGTGTCCAGATGCACTACACATTATTTTGCTGCAAATTTACAATAACCATGATGTTTGCAGATAGTTTAACAAACAACTGTTAACCTTAAAAAAACCCCATCATTTCACAGCTTTATTGACAAGTTTCCAATCTGTCTCACAAAGGTGACAAGTCATTGTGATTTGATGTGATTTGCCGTACTCACTGAGAAGGACAAGCAGAGAGAAAACCATTGTTAAAGGCTATCAATAGGACAGGAAGACTTTGATCACATCTTTGAGGCACCCAACCGTACAAAAAGGCCGAGTTTCTCCGGAGGAGGAAAGTATTTCACTTTGAAAGCAGCAGACCAACAGAAACAGCAGGTTTGTATTACAATAAGTTTTGACCCGTTTCATGCTGCTGTTTGTTGTCTGTTCAACAGGATGGCTACTCAGGAGGCTTATGAAGTTCTCAGAGGAGGATGTGCGGGTCTGTGAATATCTCTGTGTGTGTGTTTGTGTGTTCAGTGAACTTCTGAACCTTTAGATGCTGTTCATACAATCACTCGACGAAAGCCACCACCGCTGTCACATTTGTACTTGTGTGAACGAGTGGCTGTGTGTGAGAGTTGAAGGGGTTGGATGATATTGACATGAAAACAACCTCACATGAGTGGCTGAGTTACTGATTACAGGTGATGTTCACTTGTAATTTGTTAAAGATAAGACTCCCGTTTTCAGCACAAAGTCCTATGCAAAGGGACAGTCTGCCTTCCACCGCCATCCCTCAGAGGACCACTGCTGGTTGTCAGGTAAGTGCACTTTTTTTTTTGAGACAAAATAGTTGCGTTGATCTTTTTGGGGCAAACTCTGGAAACAAATCAATGCACTGCAGCTAGACACCTTTTAGGATGTTACTACCTGAGACAGTATCTAGACAACGTTAGGGTTTTTTTTCCTGCTCGTAATCTTGTTGTGGCTTTTCAGGTCTTGTGCTATTCCATTTTCTACTGTCCTGGATTTCTCTGAAGCACGGCAGCATCATGAGCGTAGAATCCAAGAAAACACGTGAGGCATGCTGCTCCAAGCTTAAGGTCAGAAACCCTCACTGCTTTAATGACTGGAAATTTAAATGTAAACGTGAATAATAATAATAATGGATTGGATTTATATAGCGCTTTTCAAGGCACCCAAAGCGCTTTACAATGCCACTATTCATTCACTCTCACATTCACACACTGGTGAAGGCAGCTACAGTTGTAGCCACAACAACTGACAGAAGCGAGGCTGCCATATCGCGCCATCGGCCCCTCTGGCCAACACCAGTAGGCGGTAGGGTGATTTTGGTGTGTTTCTTTGCTTGTTTGCAATGTGTTGTTTTCAACAAAAAGTCACCAGCACCCCTTGGGAAAGACAGAAATGTCCCCAAACTGTTTGTGATCATTCACAGTTTGTTCTGTGACCTTCAACTCGAGTCCCTTTTCAATCATTAACGATCTTACTGTCAAACGTAAAGCTGGATGCAAGGCTTGCATTCCTAAAATAAAAATAATAATTGATTCACGGCTTTTTGTCAGAAGTCTTCAAAAGACAAACAAACAAAAAAAAACGAAAAACCAAAATGAATGCACGATGCTTTTTTAAGGAACAAATTGCAAAAAAATTTTTTTTAAAATGCCTGATGTAGTAAATATTTTTTACATTTTGCCAGAAGGCTCAATAAACACTCCATTTTCAATTTTCTATCAATTATTTTATGGTCCAAAGGTTTAAGGGGTTCAATTCGGCGACCGTGGCTCAGGGGGTTGGGAAGCACATCTGTCGCCAGTTGAATCCCCAGGCTCTCTGTCCCGGCCACCTACTGGTGTTGGCCAGAGGGGCCGATGGCGCAATATGGCAGCCTCGCTTCTGTCAGTTGTTGTGGCTACAACTGTAGCTGCCTCCACCAGTGTGTGAATGTGAGAGTGAATGAATAGTGGCATTGTAAAGCGCTTTGGGTGCCTTGAAAAGCGCTATATAAATCCAATCCATTATTATTATTAATTCAGTGAGATAGTTAAGAAAAGAATGTGTTCAGTGATTAGCTTTTCATCAAGCAGGATACATTATATTATGCTAAACACTTTTTTAAATGTAGAACACAGTGCACATCTATAGCAAAATGTTTGCTGTCTGTTTAACATTTTACAAGTTATGGGTTTTCTTTTTTAGGGTTTTTTTGTATTGCAACCAAAAAAGAGGCTTTTTGGCTGCAATACAAAGAGAATTGTTTCTAACATTACCTAAACTGGTTGCAAAGCTTGCATACATGTTCTTATATTTGTAAAGAATATACTTGCTCATTACAAGAAAAGATATTTCTTAGAAAGAGGACTAACCAATCTAACTGAAAGGGATTTATCACCAATGGTCTTGGTCTTGATTCGTACTTTGGGTAGGTAGCTAGCGATTGTTAGAAACAATAAACAGAGTTTGTCTAGTGCTTAATGTTTTACCCTGATGGGATCAATAGTGGGATCATCTATTACTCCCAGTGGTGTGTGCTACAACTTTGACAAGATCAGTTCAGGAAAGATGATTAATAAGTGATAAATTAGTGTGGTGGGTTTTTAAAATCTGTTGTAACCACTCTTATTCTGGTATCAGTACACTAATCCCATCAAATGTCACTTAATGTAAATCACTGGTAAAAGCATTTGTGAAGTGCTGTGGGTATGTTTAGTGTGTGAGTTGATTCTATTATGGGAAACACTGTCATTCACCTCCCTATAGGTCACATCAGAAGAAGGGATTACAATTCAATCATCCAGGTCACAACAATCATTTTGACTGTTTAAAGAAATTCTGAGAAACCATTTGGCAGCTCTTTCCAGTAATCCAGTCCAATTAAATCTAGAAAAGCTCAATCTAACTGGTTATGTGTGTTTTCCAGCTCTTCCTGGCCTCCCTGGCATTTGTATATTTTGCCAAAGCCTTTGGTGGAGCTTACATGAAGAGCTCCATCACACAGATTGAAAGACGGTTTGATATCCCAAGCTCCCTGATTGGTGTTATAGATGGCAGCTTCGAAATGGGTATGCGCTTTTTTTTACTGAATGCAGCATGTTAGCATTATGGTTTATATCAACTACAGGAATTTATCTAATTTATTGACTACAAAGCACAAATTTCAGGTTATGTTATAAAGATAAGCAGACTGCTGAACTCTCATGCCTGGCAAAGACTGTAGCTGTTCATTGATTCATTCCATAATCATTCTTAGTTATTTTTAATTCTTCTCTACAGGCAACCTGCTCATCATCGCCTTTGTGAGCTACTTTGGTGCCAAGCTCCATCGTCCCAGACTGATTGGAATTGGTTGTCTGATCATGGCTGTGGGATCCTTCCTTGTAGCCCTGCCTCACTTCTTCCAGGGACTGTCAGTACAAAGTTTCCTTCTTCTTCATGAATATAACAATGAACCAATCAAATAATCAGATTACTAAGAGTTATGTTGAGCTCCCAGAGAATAAAGACTGGAAATGTTTGATAAGATTCATAAATGCCCAAAAGCTGTAATCGCATAAAATGGCTAAAAGTGCATGTGTGTTCTATAGCATCCAAGAAATGAAGGAGTATGTGTACTTACATGTTTCACAATTTTCAGATAATACTTTGAATATTTTCCAGGTATAAATATGAGACCAGTGTGTCTCACAAAGCTGCTGTCAACAGCACTGAGACCATCCTGCCCTGTCTGTCCAACCACAGCATGACTGATGCAGATGACACACTTGATGCAGAGACCAAATTAGGTATTTAGCAGCCACATTCCCTGCAATGGATCAGAAGTAAGATCACTCAAGTCTGAAATAGACTGTTTCGGGGTGATTTTAGTCATTTTTCTGTTTTAGATTTTATACACTATTCCGTTCATGATATGCACAATGTAAAGTCAAGTTTCTCCCCCCGCCCCCCAGAGTGTGAAAAGGCTGCTGGTTCACCCATGTGGATCTATGTATTCTTGGGAAACATGCTGCGAGGAATTGGAGAGACTCCCGTCATGCCACTGGGAATTTCCTATCTGGATGACTTCTCCAGAGAAGAGAACACCCCTTTTTATTTGGGTTAGTCATCATTTACGGTTTTGCTGTCTTTCACTGTTTTCATGCATTTTAATACTATCCACTTATATTTATTATTTTATCCATTTTTTCATAACTGCTGTATCATGAACTTTGACATATTACCCTCTGTTTTTTGACATTTCTTTGACCTTGTACTCAATTATCCCTTGGTGTTTCCTCACTGCCTAAAATCCTAAACAGTTCAGAAGGCCGCTGTACTCCTCCATCATGGCCAAATCTCAAACTGCTCAATACTTATCTTCTCTTTTCCGCTCCGTTTGCCAGCCTGCATCCATACAGTAGGAATCTTGGGACCTATGTTTGGCTTCATGCTTGGGTCCTTCCTTTCCAAGATTTATGTGGACACTGGATTTGTGAATTTAGGTATGGTATTACAAAAAGTAATTTTTAATATTGTGTAACAATAATGTTTACCTGTGATGTTAGTAATATCCTGAATGAAGTGTTTAATTAGGCAGAGAAGACTTCTGGTTGACTTGAGCAACACTGAAACTCATTCGTGTCTCAATTTAGCAAAATGTTTTCTTCCATTTGGACTTTCTAACGCAACATGACATTACAAAAGTCAAACCATTTCTTTACTGAGTAATTATGGGTCTACCAGAAGCAAGAGGATTTCACAACACTTCATCCTGTTGACATAGTTGACATAAACTCTTCCTTCACTACTTGGATTAGAGCTATTGACATTCCCTGAGCCAGAGAACTGCCTCCATACTTCTAAAAATGACTAAGCTGTTATGATGAAAGGGCTTAGAAGTCACTTATAAAAGTCCTACACATAAAATGTCTGTAATAACCTGCGGTCTTTGCCTTTCCCCTTCTTCCAGACACCATCACCATCACCTATAAGGACTCCCGCTGGGTGGGAGCCTGGTGGCTGGGCTTCATAGTGACTGGCACAGTGGCTCTACTGTCTAGTATCCCATTTTTTTTCCTTCCAAAGTCTTTACCCAAGCAAGGGCAAGAGCAAGAGGAAATTCAAAGCAAAAGCACAGAGCTTGCAACAAAGACCGAGCAGGAACAATTCCTGCCAGAGGAAACCCAGGAGAAAGTCAAATTTCAGGAAATGGCTAAAGGTAATTCACTGCTCAGTAGAGCATTTATCCTAACAGATCTTTAAGAAAGTCTCGTGAAAATGCATAATTTTGTAGATATAACTGCTAGATTCAAATTCCCATTTAGTATAATTTGAGATTATTATTAAATTTTGATCTCAAAAAATCCATCATGAAAAGCATTAAACATGATAAATAGTACATTCTCACTGGGAAAACGAGGTTTAGTAACGAGGTAATTTATGTCATTACAATCAGGCATGCCTTACAACCCCTATCCTGCTAATAGATAGTTTATACAATATTTTAACACAGCAATAATATTTTTATTTTACTTTATATTTACTTAGTTTTATGTGTCTATAAAAGTATTTTCCTCTTCTCTTTGATGTGCTTTGCACTTCACCAGATTTCATTCCATCTCTGAAGCGACTCTTCAGAAACAGAATCTACTCGCTGATGATCCTTGCCTCCCTCGTGATTGTCAACGGCTTTATTGGCCTGATCACCTTCAAGCCAAAGTACATAGAGCAAGTCTACGGCCAGTCAGCCACCAAAGCCATTTTCCTCATAGGTACGGAGCAAAAACTGGCTTTCATTCACTTTCTGTTTTCTTCACTATGTAGCCCAAGGCAACTGAAACAATGATGTTATTGAAGGGAAGTCTGATTGCGAGTGATAAGGCAGACTGAAAATGCAAGAACTACTCCTTTTCTGTGTGTGTGTGTGTGTGTGTGTGTGTGTGTGTGTGTGTGTGTGTGTGTGTGTGTGTGTGTGTGTGTGTGTGTGTGTGTGTGTGTGAGCTAGAATGTTTGTCAAGTAGCATTTAATTACCAAGTGGCTAACCGGCAGGGTTATTGTTAGAATATGAATTGTTCTATCACCAAACGTTATAAAAACAGTTGGCTGCTGAACAAAACCATTTAATGCAAACAACTTTTGTGTGTACTCAGTACTCTGCGCATGAATGGACATAAGTAGACCTGCAAAGTCTGCTTATGGTACATTGCTGCAATTGCAAGAGCTTCTTGCTGGATTGTGAAAACATTATGGAGTTACCTTTTTGTTAAAATAAAATTGGTTCAGAAAATATACTGAAAACTGGAATTTATGCAGTTCCTAAATCCACCTATTTTACTATTCAAGTGCTCCTGTTTATGTGTTACAAGCTGATTTGCAGAACGAATGTTACTATGACAAAGCTAAAATTTTGACACACTGAAAAGGTTCATGTTTATAACTTTTCTATCCTTCCTTGTAGGTATATTGAACCTGCCAGCGGTAGCTCTGGGTTTCATCACTGGAGGTTTTTTGCTGAAGCGTTTCAAGTTGGGTATTGTTGGAGCAGCCAGGGTGTCAGTTAGTGCTTCTTTGGGGTCGTTTTGCCTGCTTGCCGTTCAGATTTTCGTCCAGTGTGAAAATGCAGAGGTGGCTGGTCTCAGCATGTCATATCAGAGGTGAGTGGAATGGACACACAAGCCTATTTGTTAAGCTAGGTTACACTAAATTTTTGGAAGTTAAATAGTTTATTTTAGTCTTATAAACTAAAAATATGCTCATAAATGTCTCCACTGACAGTGTTAATGTGTCTTTACTTGTCTGTCTGTACCAGAGTCCCTCAAGTGTCCTACAACCCACAGACTTTGCTGTCTCAGTGCAATGGACATTGCTTCTGCTCAGTGAAGCACTGGGACCCGGTCTGTGCATACAACGGCATGACTTATGCCTCACCCTGCCTGGCCGGCTGCCAGACCTCCACCGGAATGGGCAAAGAAATGGTGATGATGGTCTAGACAAACAGAGAGCTTAGAACAGATAAAGATTTACTGTGAATAAAATAAAAAACAGCTCAAACTCACCGACAGACCACAATTAAGGCTGATTTTTAACTTTTTCTTCTTGGTTTTTAGGTGTTTCATAACTGCACCTGCATTAATGAGGCAGGACTAGCTGCAAACGCATCTGCAGTGCTGGGCCAGTGTCCCAGGAAGGATGATTGTGACATAAAATTTAAAATCTACATGGCGTTGTCTGTAATTGGGTCCTACATTTCTGCCTGTGGAGGAACGCCAGGATACATTGTTCTGCTCAGGTGCGAGACACAATTTGACTAAAGAACATCTGCTTCTAAGTTTGTGGTTAAGCAGATGTTCAAGCTTTTAGGGGTAACAAAAATCCATTTTTTTGGAGTCATAGTTTGGCAAACATGTATATACAATATGTACCCAGTGTTGGGAAGGTTACTTTTAAAACATATTCCACTACAGATTACAGAATACATGCCCCAAAATGTACTTGTAATGTATTCCATTATGTTACTCAATGAGAGTAATGTATTCTGAAAACTTGCAGCAATCTTGTATAGAAAACTATTCTGCATGGATATAAAACGGGTCCACGCCGGGCCCGCGCCTCCGAACTGTAGTAAAGGGGCCTCTGGACCTCATTCTTTTGAATAACAACTGAAGAAAAGACCGCTGTGTAATCCATTTATTTCAACAAAGTAACTGTATTCTGAATACCACCTTTTTAAACAGTAACTGTAATGGAATAGAGTGACTCATATTTAGTATTTTAAATATGTAACGCCGGTACATGTATTCCATTACTCCCCAGCACTATATGTACCATATACTGTTTATGGTATCACTGAAACTGGAACCAAAGGAGATCTACTCCTCAAAAGACCTGTTGTTTTAAAATGTATTAGGAAAAAGTTAGCAACTCTCTTTTTAAAAAAGAGAACCACTATGTACACTAAATATGCCTACAATTGCCATAAATTTTGCCAGTTGATGATTTCTTCTTTTTTTTTTACTCTTTAAATTATCTGATACGATATTAATTGAATTTCAAGTTCCAATCTGATACCACCTTATTGTGTGTTTTAATGCTCACATGTGTATCTGATATGGTATAATTTGGTCAACAATTCAGGTCTATACAACCAGACTTGAAGTCGCTGGCTTTGGGTATGCAGACACTGATCGTAAGAACTCTGGGTGAGTACTAAAACTAAAACCCAACCCACACATCGAGCCTTTAGGGGTAAAACTGTTTTTTAATCACATGTGATTTGTTTTACAGGTGGCATCCCTCCACCTATATATTTTGGAGCACTGATTGACCGAACCTGTTTGAAGTGGGGTACGAAGCATTGCGGTGGCCGTGGAGCATGCAGACTCTATAATGCTAATGCGTTTAGGTACAATTAAATCTTCATCATTGTGCTTGAATATGTCACTTGTAATGTACCACAGTTTAATTACCTCAATGCAGGGATTTCTAACCAGTGAAGTGACAATCTTTATATTTTATAGAATTTTGTGTACCTAAACTTGTACACAGACAGTTTGACTTGTACAAATATATGTTTTATGTAAACAAAAATGTTTAACATACAAATTAGAGCAAGCAATCAGACAGATGAACTTTCAGTAATTTGTTACGATGTACTTTACTTTCAGACTTACATACCTAGGAATGATTACTGGACTCTACTTCTTGGCCAACACAGTGTGGGGCTACCTCTACTACAGCATTGTCAAGCGACAGAAGAAAATAGCACTGAAGAATCAGTCCAAAGAAAATGGACAGGAGAGTAATGCAGTGACCAATGGACATGCCAATATCAACATTGCAGACATAGACGAAATGGGCACGGAGTGCACTATTTAATGTGTTTTAGGAAGACCACACTATTGTTAAATATAAGTGAATGCCTGAATATTGTGCTGCATCCATACTGGACCAAATATTGGTCATTCTACAGCATCAGTACTTTTCGGAATTAAGCAGTAAACCTTGTTCTTTCGGGTAAAATGTAACAAAGCTCTAAAATGTAACAAAGCTTAATAAAACTAAAATGACACATTTTATACAGTACATCATAGGTGTCAAACTCTGGCCCGCAGGCCAAATTTGGCCCGCAGCCTAATTACATTTGGCCCGCGAAGCCAATACTAAATTATTATTAGAGCTGGCCTACTGGTATTATACAGCTAATATATATATTGTTTAGTATTAAGCTTTGCTTGTTCCATATTCAGTTTTTCAGCAAAACTTGTTTGAGTCCATAAGAAGAGATTCATTCTTAAATCTGGAGGAAGATTTTTTTTTCAGTAAATATTAACATTAGCCCGCGACCTTGTTCCAGTTTTGAATTTTGGCCCACTGTGTATTTGAGTTTGACACCCCTGCAGTACAAGAACATGCAGTCAAGAAAACAGAGCAGGGACACATGCTTTTCTTAATATCTGTCAGCAACACACCTGAGCAGAAACACACAGTTCATGTATGCTGAGACAAAGTAAGAAGAAAACGTGTCAGATTTTCAAAACAAGCTTGTCTCTGATCCTCTGTTTAAACTCAAGCAGCATTAGGTCAGGTAAAGCTAACAATGTCTTACCCTACAAGCTTATTTTAAAAGTGATTTTGTGGAGTACTAGTTTGATAGACATGTATATACTATATGTACCACATACTGCTTGTGGTAGCATAACCTGGTAATATTTTTTTATTAGTTAATTTCATAAATATACAATATAAAGTTTTGGGGGAATACACTTATGTGCAGTTTTCTAAAAATCAATACCACTCCTTTGTCTATGTGAAGTCTCTTACCTTAGTATAACACAAAGAGTAGAAACATGGAAAAATAGGTAGCTGTCTAAAGGTAACAAACACCTCTAGCATCTCTAAATCTCACATCTGCTCAAGCCATGTAGAATAGAAACTCCAGAAGTCACGGAGAGTTAGCTGTGCTACAGTATTTCCTAACTAGCACCAGTGACTTTGATTTACAACTACGAAGACAAACAGCATATCGCTAACTGTGTCTTAGAGATCCTTGATGTTACAGCTAGCCTTGCTGCAACAGTAATTTTTAGGAAATATTCTAAGTCCGGTTCTTACTAAGTTAGAGAATGGACTTAGCATATTTCCTAAAATGTGAAATTAGTAGAGTAACATATTATTTTATTAAGTCTATAAGTTTATTTGTACTAAGTTACAGTAGATGTGACAGACATTTACATGTTGTCAAATAAACATACAGAATAGGATCTCAGTGTCCACTGAAAATGTGAATTCATTGTTTGAATGTCCCTCCTGAAATATGAATAATTGAGCTGCTTTATATACGTGCTAATCAAACTGATTGTGAAGGCTCATTAGCCATTCAGAGACTGTTCTGCACCAGCTCCAGACGAGCTTATCAGCCATGTTTCCAGTTTAATACCTCACAAACTTTGACACACATTTTTTTAATGCACATGCATTTTGAGCCATGAAGGAGAGGAAGATGAGGGGGCCATTGAAAGTTAGTTGCATTTAACAGCTTGAGGTAACCTTTATTCTGAAAAGGTTGCCTTTCAGACACATATGTTACATCACATTGTAACACACAAATCCAAAGGTCATGAGAGTTCACAGAATCCTCGACTCAACAGTGTTTGCTTGGAAAAAGTTCATAATGGTTGAGGCAGTGGACTAAGAGTGAGTGGGATAAATGAGAACTTGGATTTTATTTTGTTTTACTTTCCTACACCATGGTTGTTGTCTGAATGTATTATCAATCACTAGACAAAATTACTAGCAATAATGATGAGTTCTATATAGTGTTGGATATATTTGAGTTTGCCCGTACATGTTGTTTGGAAACCTTTTCAACCTTTTTACAATTTCTTTTTTGTCCTTGAAAAATATCTCTTGCATTAAAGACCAGTTTTGTCCAGATACATTTTGTTCTGCATTTTTTTGAATAACAATTCATTTTATCCTTTCACTCTAAAAGTGACAGAATTCTCTATACACTCACTAAGTTATGAATCAACAAGCTCTACAATATGTTACATTATTTAAAAAAGAGTCGCAATTAATAGTGACAAACTAACAGGTAAATACAATATACAAGACAAAGTAAGAATTTGTACAATTCTTTATGACCACCTTTATTCTTCGACACAGCCTGAACTCTCTTAGCCAAGCTTTCCTGTAATCTCTTCAAGAAGGGTTCTCCAGGTTTGTGAAAGGACATTCAAAGCTCTTCTTTTTATGTTGGCTGCCTTTTGTATAAAAATGTAACAGTTCCACTGTTCCACAGTTCCACTGTTACGTAACAGTTCCAAAAACGTAACAGTTCCACTGTTACGTAACAGTTACAAAAACGTAACAGTTCCACAGTTCCGCCGTTTGAGAACATTGATTCAGAATGATTCTCCTGAAATAAAAAGAAATGTTGTGCTTTTGCAGTGTTAGGGTATCTTTTTTCAGTCATTTCAGTGTTTTTCTGGTACTTACTGTCACTGTTTTCTTGTTTCTTTTTTTGCATTTTCATCACGTTGCCTAGTTTAAAGTTGAAGGTTTGGATTACGTAACCTGGCTTTTTAAAATTACATAAGCTTTTTTAAACAAACATTGACTATCCTGTGTTTAATTTCCACTTGTTAAATACTGCTCCCCTTTCTCTTATTGGCCTAGAGACTATGTTTGAACTTAAGCCACGCCGTGTAAAGTGTTATAAATGTTATAACCTCCCTTATGTTATTACTTCTAATCACCTTTATTGCTAAAATGACTATTTGACCTGCTTTAGTTTGGTCTAGATAAAATTTAAGATGTTAGCTTTTTTATGTTACACTTTTAATCATCATGGTAAAACAGTTAACTGAATCCCATGACATGCTTAGTAGCATTAAGTGTTATCTTATTTCACCTGCAGGCTGTGCTCTACACAAGAAAATATCCACGGAAAAAATATGCAACTTCAGTGCTCTCACATCTTCTAGTTACACAAACCAAAGATAATCAGATTTTTAAGCAAAATTGAAAGAATAACATTAACAAATTGAATCTTTAAAAAATCATCTTTTTTCCAGGCAGTACAGCTGCTGTTAGTCTAAAACGGAGTGCTGCAGTTATGGCCAGCATCCCTGTCTGAATGCACTTGTAATTAAATTAAATATAGTAGCAGAAGACGTGTAAAGTATTCAAGTCAACTGTACTTTTCTGGAGACAAGTATAATTTCTGGTAATTAGTAAATGTGTCCCTCGCTGTTGCTGTGCAGGAATGTGAAGGCGCTAATCATAATCCCTGGAATGTTTGCAGGGACAAAGCTGATTGTGTGACCTGCTGCTTGGCTGCCAGGACCCCTCCTGCGGTCACTGGACTAATAGCACATTCTCGGGCAAAGGTTAATACACAGACATATTGTTCCACATTTGAGGTCATCATCAAATCCATCCAACTCATCTGGTATCATTTGGTGCGTGAAATGCTGCTTGAACATTCACCACGCTGACAGTTCCCTTTTACACAGACATACTTTTTAAGCAGACTTTTAATCCCGTATAATTCGTCACCATGCACCTGATGTTTTACCTTGTGAGGAAAAATAAAAATCCTTAGGGACTGGTTTGAAGTTATTAATCTTCGCCCCCACACCTCCTCCTTACCCCTTTAACCCCCACTAAATCCAACCACCCACTGGAAGGACTAGCTGGCATGTGTTTGGAATAAAAATGTGTGAGGCCTTTTGTCTGCTTGTACCAAGCAAAAGCTTTGCCCTCAGACGGGAGAATAGGAGCTCAGGGAGAACAGATCTGTCTGCTCTCAGTAGGAAGAGCAATATATGGCTGCTTAAAGAGGAGCAAAAGAGGAAGAAGAAGGGGGAGACCATAGTCCCTTTCACCTGACGATGCACTAGGTATTTCATCAAACTTCCCAAGTGCTTCTTTTGCAGTTGTGATTTTACTAACGATTCCTCTTGCTATTACTAAAAATAATACATCTAAATTTCTTCAAATTCCTTCCACCAAGGATAAGGTGAGCTTGTAGGTCAAGAACGACTTAGACAGTAAGGTTAAGCCGCACTTTGAGTGGGAGTATTAACAAGTCTGAACTTGAAAAGGATTTATGGAGTTATGAGACAAAAACATACGGACTTTTCTGTCAGATTTTCACCCCCACAGTTTTTCTAACAGATCAGTGCTGCCAAAGTTGTCACTGGAGTTTTTCTTCCTGATATGGGCTTTGGCTGGAGCACCTGACATTTATAGACCTGAGAGGACTGTGGATTTTATACAGGTACCATCTGCTTTTAGATTTCACCTCCTTTCCATCACTGAAAACAGACTTGTGCATTGGAACCAAAAGGATTGACTTTGCACTGTAAAAAGTGTTTAGAATTGTTTATAGAGTCATGTGAATAAGAAAAAAAAAAAAAAAAAAAAAAACACGATTCAGTAGCTTATAGAGCCAATTTTAGCAGCAATAACTTGGATTAATGGTTTTCTGTATGCCTTTATTAATCTCTCACATCATCATGATCGTCGTGGAAAAATTACAACTTTGCTTCAGTTCATTGAGTTCATTTGTTTATGCACAGCTCAGGTCCCACATTCCAAAGGAATTTGACTGGATCATTGCAACGCTTTCTTTTTCGAGTACCCTGTTGGAAGTTTGTTGCTGTGCGTGAGATTGTATTGCATTGTGTTATCAAGTTTCAGCTAAGCTTTAACAATCGGACAGACAGTCTCACATTTGGCTCTGGAATACTTTGGTGTGCAGAGGAGTTCATGGCTGACTAAAGCTGACTACAAGGGGGCCAGGTCCTGTGGCTATAAAACAAGCTCAAATTATCAGCGCTCCACCACTGTGCTTGGTAGGTTTGAGGTCTGTGTGTGCTGCTGTACTGTATTTGTCTTTTCACCAAATGTGCCGCTGTTCATTGTGACCAAAAGCACTTTGTTCTTGTCTGCCCAAAGGATATTGTTCAAGAAATCTTGGGATTTTTTAGGCAAGGCAAGGCAAGTTTATTTATATAGCACAATTCAACAACAAGGTGATTCAAAGTGCTTTACAGAGACATTAAAAAACAAAAACAATAAAAAGCATGATTTAAAATTGATTAAAAAACAGTAGATAAAATCAGAACAGTAGATAAAATCAGTAGTTAAAATATAAGTTTTGAAATTTAAGCTTAAAAGTGTGGATTTGGTGCTTTATTCAAATGCAGCTGAGAACAGGTGAGTCTTCAACCTGGATTTAAATAAACTGAGTGTTTCAGCTGATCTGAGGCTTTCTGGGAGTTTGTTCCAGATGTAAGGAGCATAAAAGCTGAATGCAGCTTCTCCGTGTCTGGTTCTGACTCTGGGAACTGATAAAAAAAAAAAACGGATCCAGATGACCTGAGGGATCTGGAAGGGTCATACTTGGTCAGGAGGTCACTGATGTATTTTGGTCCTAAACCATTCAGAGCTTTATAGGCCAGCATCAGAACTTTAAAGTCTATCCTCTGACGGACAGGCAGCCAGTGTAAAGACCTCAGAGCTGGACTGATGTGGTCCACTTTTCTGGTCTTAGTTTAGGTGCAACACTGCAAACCAAAGCCGAGTCATGGTATTTTAGAGAGGAGGCTTTCTCTTGGCAACAATGAATACTTGTTCAGTTTTATCTCAATGCACTGTCATGAACTTTAACATTTAACTTGCTCACTGAGGTCTGCACTGCAAATTATCTGGTGCTTGCCATGATTTAAAATCCTATTTTTAGACAGGCCAGATTATTTGTCTTGTTTTAAAAAAAGATTTACTTGTTTCTAAGTCTGGATTTTAGATAATAAACTTAAATTGAGAATAACCATATAATTGTGTCTATATTAGTACAGAAATCCAGAAATGGGAAGAATAACTCTTAAAATAGCCTACATTAGGTCTCTCACCAGATGTCTCTCAAAATATCACTTGTTTCAAGATAGAGTGACAAACTCAATTTGCTTGATTTAGGAAATTCACAAAAGGCACCTGTTGAAAATATGATTTATTCAAAATCATGTCTGACTTCAAAGTTGTACATATAAGGGAAAAAAATTAATCACAATTTATGATACAAATCACATTTCAAAGACAGCTGTTTGTCCCAGCATGCCAGCATTATGTGGTACAACATTGACATTGGTTTAGCGAACATTTAATGACTGTCAACTGATATCATCACAAACTACACTAAGCCAATACTTGGTGCAACCCTAATCTTAAGGGTGATTTCTATGGGAAATAATATCAGAAAGACTGTATTTGATTGGCACAAACACACTGTCCCTAAAACTAATAGAAAAGTATGAAGTATAATCAATGAGCTCATGGGCTAATTCTGTAGCTTGAGCAACAATGGGCACAGTTACTTCATATGCCAATAAGTCTTCATTTAAATTCAAAGTTTCATAGCGTTGGTACTCAAAAGCAATAAAAGATGAGTCAATCAAAAAGATATCCTTTATCAGTCCAAACACAGGGAAAGTGCCATCCACATCTGCAATAATCATGGACTTCCCAGCAATGTATTTATTGCCATTTAGAACATACCATTTCACTGAGACAACAGACTGCATGACATCTATTCCAAAAATTCTTTAATTTTTTTCCTAACATATTCATTATTTTTAACAGCTGATACTGGCCCGAATTCCTTTTCTTTCGCAAAAATAGGATGTTCAGTGCCTATTTCATTTTGACAACACTCAAGAAATTGATTGTGGTTTGCAAGGGATTTACAAACATTTTTAAAATTTAACTTAGAAGCCCACTGTTTAAAATAGGAGTGCTTTGCCTCAAAGCGCATGCACATACTCCTTATTAAAGGTCCAAGGGATAAGATTTGACTGGGAAGATGCAACATATAATGTTGCTTAGGTATTATATTGGCTTCGGGAAAAAGTTGCTTGAACTGATACAGGTGTTCTTCAATCATACTTCTCAGTTGCAATACAGTTTGTAAAGAAATAATGGGAGCAAGAACTATTTGAACTATCATAATTAACTTTCTAATAAATACAACATACTCACTCTCCACACCATACAAAAGAAAAAGTAATATTTTTAAAAGAATTAGCATCTGTCCACAAGACTGTTTCAATTTGTTGTCGTTAGCCACTAAAGTGCCAAAGGTAATAGGACATGGTTTATCCCGTATTTCAAGAGGTGAGTAAGGAAAATTTTGAATGTCTGAATTAAACTTGTCTAATTCCAATTGTCCTGAGAGAATTAGGTGTTTTAATACAAATTTAACTTCCATTGATGCAACACCTTCAAAAATAACATGCATTATGTCCTGTGGAGTTTGTTTGATCAGGTCAAATGCAGGAACATCAACTACTCTGCTTCTTCTATTAATTCCATAAGTAGTTTTGAGGGACGCTTTCAATAAATCTGTGCTTGCTTTATCTATTTCAAAACACTGCCTCATATGTTTCTCCAGAGTTCTTTGAACAAACTTCTTCTCCTCAAAAACACTTTGCATATCATCAAAGTTGCATTCACAGTGTCTACATTTGCTATAAGCAAAACCAATCCCTTCTTTAAAGCCAGCAATCTCATGCTGGGCTAGCGTGTCTCCGCAAATGGCTATAACAGCACCAAACAATTCAATTTCACCATTTGACATTTCAATCCTTACACCATTGTAAAGCAGTGATAGATCTTGAAGTATTCTTTTCAGTACAACATCAATACCCCACTGAGAAATGTCATTTGCTTTAGCAATAGCAAGAAGTCGTATTGCAGCTAACTTTGACCTAAATTTTGGATCAATATTTCCTAAAGTATAATAAAACATGACCAATTTGTTTGCAGAAGCATGGGACCCTAAGGGGTTACATATTTCAATTTCATCTGTGTACAGTATTAATTGCAATGCATTTGGCCTCTGAGAAAACAAGGGGTGAGATGTAAAGAGGGACCCGTCTCTAAAATCATAGAAGAATCCCTCTCTGCTTCTTTGTGGTGCAGTGTTCAACATGGTAAAGATTCTCTCATTAGTCATTAACTGCTTTAGACTTTCAATTAATGGTACATAGTAAAAACTTTTGTTCCTTATGGACATGACCCTTGAAAGACCTTGCTTTACCCAACATATCTTCTGGGATACTACTACTTCCTCTGCGTTGACTGGACAGAACATTTCCCCTATGGCTCTACTCTGTCCATATGCAATGGTGGAGAAAGGATCCATGAATTTATCAAATGTAGCCAAAGCCTCATCTTGAAGCTGAGTGGTTCCCTCGGCATTATCTTCAAACACTGTCTTCATTCTTTCCTTGAGCGTATCCAAAAGAACAGCCTGATACTGTTGCACTCCTGAGATGATATGTTTGACCGTTCTCTGTGAAAACATTTGAAACAAAAGTAACTTATTCTGCATTTATATAAAAAAAATAATAATTCTGAATTCCATTATGAACAAGTAAGACATTGATTGCCTTATGTAATGTATTGATCCATTAAGACTATAACATACCTGTGATAAGTGGCACTGTTCTTGAACACTGATAGCAAAAGCTGCAGCAGATCTGGTAATATCATGTCTGGTAAAGGATGTTGTAGCAACAGCTTCTTCCTTTAGAGCAGAAAAACAAAGTTACTCCAAACTCCTGGCCAATTATAGAAATTCTTACATAACAGGTATAATCAGTTACACCTAATGATTGGTCCACTAAAAAACAAAGTGCATGACAGTGACTAGTGTTACAGTTGTGAATATTCAATATAATATAAGATAATATAATATTCATTCTTTGGAATAAAGAAAAAAGAAATGGAAAAGAAATCAAAGACAAAGAAACAATAAAAAAGGGGTTGTCCATTGTTTTGATGAGGCTAGGGATTGGATTCATGAGAATAAGATTTTATCTTTTTAAATAATGAATTTTTGTTCGCACTTAGATATTAGTTTCTTTACATGTTTGTTGTATTTATTAAATTATTTATGTATTTTTAAATCACGTAATTTAGATTTGCACTTAGAATTTATGTTAGTATTAGTATATGGATATATTTTATTGTATGCATTTATTAATTAATTTAATTTTCAAGAAAATCATTCTTATCCATGTTTTGGCAGTATTTCTGGCCAACAGATTTTTTTACAGTGCTTCCAAATACTCTGTGTCTTACCTGAAACCGTATTCACCACTTATAATTCCTACGAGATACCTAAATTGCTGCCACATTGAACGATTTAAGCGCGCTGAGAGTGTCTTTGATGCAAACTTCACCAGGAGACATGCCAGCCGCAGAGTGTGTGCCTTCTCCGGCTGCAGCATAGCCTGTACTATCTACACTGAACTGCTATTCTGTTTATTTATTTTTTATTTCATCCTGCAGGATGAAATTGTGATTTAAAATCCAACCATAGTGGAAATCGCTTGTAACAGTTTGAAGAACAATATCTAGCGATATAATATCGCGAGATCTCGTTAAATTTCTCTTGATTAAAAATGGAGAAAAGGATTAAAAGTAATATAGGACCAAATACGAGGAGTTAGACATAGCTAAATTTGTCATCAGAAGCCACACTACATTTTATTTAGTTTAACACTTACCGTGATCGGGCTGTCAACAACCTGAGGCTCCTGCACTTCAGGCAAAGATCCACCAGTTGATATTTCCACGGTGCTGGTTGTTGTTGCAGTACTACAGTTGGCAAAGACTGAAACACCAAAATTTTCCGATCCTAAAGAGTGGGATGTTGGGGGGATCCTCCATCCTCTTGGTGGGCTTCCATTCGTCAAATACAGAGGGTGCGTCCGTTTAATGTGGCGAAAGAATGAGTTAAAAACTCTGAAATCTTGTCCACAGCCATCTATTCCACAGTAAACCCAAAAATCCTGCCTTCGACCATGAGCTGCATTTATGTGGCTAAGGAGCACCTTCAGAGTTAAAGAAACAAAGATAAAACAGATCATACATCTCCAGAGCGCCATGGTGAACTGTTTTCGCGCTGTAGCAATGCAGCTTTACTTTACCGCTCTCCACTGAAGGCCACAGATGAGAGTGTGGGACCATGGGAAAGGTAGGCGATTTTAAAAATATATGTATCCTTAATTATCCAATTTTTCAGGTTTAAATTACATCAGTTATATTTATTTTTAGGCAATAAGTGTTTAAGACTGAATTTATATTTTTTTTTCTTTTTTTTTACTTAAAAAAATTTAAATATAAATAATTTTCTGCATGCGCATTCTCAGTTCCTGTCGTGATGTTACTTTCACGCGGGACAAACTCTTTTCCCCTGCTTTGTTAACCATCAGGACCGTTACGAAGATCAAAATTATTTATCTAAACAAAGCGAACAGTAATTTAAGGTTGGTAACATTAAGTTGATTTGAAAAATACTATGGTACAATGGTGTTATTAAGATAAAGTCGTGTTTTGTGAGGGCTGCTGCTAGTTAGCAATCTAGCTAATGTGTTAACTTTAGCTAAATGATCTTATTTAAGCTGTAGGATATTTCCAGGTACTGTGAGTGGAGGCTTTGGAACAAACTAGAGAACTGCTGTCACGGCATGGACAAGTTTGATGATGCCATACTGTCTGTGTTGCAGGGTAAGTCTTATTTTTCAGTTATTTTGGTACGTTAGCTAAGCAGCCTTAGCATCTGTTAGCATCATTTCTGAAACTTAGAGCTAGGATTGTACTCTACTCTGAACTTTATCCACATTATAGCCTTGAGCTGTCTTTGCCTAAATAGACTTGGAACATCATTCTTGAAGACACCCAAAAATAGTTTTATTGCATTCCCAAATATTTGATAAACTGTTTTAAGTTTGACATTTTATCCTGTTAATATTACTTATTGCTAAAATACATTTACTGACAAAAAATGACCTCAATATGTTATAAGCCACGCCCAGGAAAAGAGAAATAAATATCACTTTTGAAGTTGTTTTTCTCTTTTACAGCTGCGAATATTGATGAGGAAACTTTGAGAAGCTTTACCCGGGATGACCTAAAGGATCTTTTTCCGGGCCATGAAAATTTCTTCCGTAGAAAGAAGATTTGGGATTTTATCAGCCAAAAGGTAAATACACATTATACCACTAAGAAGATGATTACTGTCCATATTGTCTAGCATTAATTTGCCTAATTGTGTATTTTTGTTTATATCCCACAACTGTTATAGTTTAAGAGTACTGACCAAGATGCCAACACTTTCCATCGAAGCGAGAGTAACCCCTTAGGCTTTGATGTGTCACAATGTCAGCCTCAAACTTCCACTCCCATTTCCTACACTGCGGCCAAAAAAATGAAAATGCCAGACCCACCAGAGTATGTGGTGTATACAGATTCAGAGTTGGACATGGTGCGCAGTCAGTACTTTGCATTGCTCCACAGTGGAAAGGAAAAGGACTGTAGGATGTCGAAGGAGCTCTGTTGCAGACTTGTAAGGAACACAGTCACCAGCATGGTTGCAATCCTCCGTGCTAGTCCCATGGGGAAAGAAGTAACATACCCCTCCAAACTCGAAATGAGAGCAATGTCACAGAAGATTGTCGACTATTACCCCATGTTACGTGATGCTGACACACACATGCCATACGTAAGTCATTCTTTACCCACTACAATATCTAAAATTGAGTGAGATAATAAAAGGATGTACAAAAATATATTATTTTACCACAGCTGACCATCTACACCAAACTGTACAAACGACTCCAAAATATGAAGTCTCCAAGGAAGAGGCAGGGCTCCATGCCACAACGAGGCAGGCCCAGGAAGACTCTTTTCAGCTCAGATGACACAGACAATGGGACTGAAGGTGACCTAAGTGGTGAAGCAAGTGGTTCAAGTGACTATACCATACTTCTTGAGAGCAATGATGACCTCAGCGAGGATAACTCAAATGCAGGTGTGTACTTTGGTCTGCTGTACTAATGACTTTTGGACATCTAAAACTTCAAAGAGACCACCCATTCTGTTCATCTTCTGTTTTTTCCTCAGAGAAAGAATCCCAATTGCCGCTACCCTCCACTGTACCAACTACGTCAAACAATACTACGCTGGCTTTACCACTATTATTCAAGTCAGCCTCATGCTCTGCACCCAGGCCTGATATAGGTCCTTCAACTGCACCTCCAGATGATGTTGTTGGTAAGTCCACCATCACCCTTATCTACCTCTCAGTCTGACTGTTCCTATTACAGCTCTTTCCAAAATATGGTTGAAGCAATGAACCCCGTTCTAAGTGTTGCTCAAATTTTGGACCTGGAGTTTGAGGCCAGACGAGCTTTTATTGACGCAGATGTTACAAGGGAAGAAGACAGGCCTAGAAAAATACTTGAAGCATACCCGTGCTTCAAAGACATACGAAATGTAAGTTCAACTACCTTCAGTTAAATTTCTTTGCTTTCTCTGGATAGGTTTAGTTAGTTCTTGACTAACTGAGCACAACTTTGTCATAGGCGATGGATGAACTGCGTCGCATCATTGGTGGCTCCAACTGCAAATACAAAGATCAAATGAAGGGTCGATGGGCAGAGTTTTGTTCGAAGGTGCAGTTCTATGGCATTTGGAAGAAGGTCCTGAAACCTCCTCTCCCCTTGGATGTACGTGGAGGTAAGTGGCCTTTGCATACATTAAATCCATACATCAGATATGTTCGGATTGCTTTGTTGAGATACTTTTCTCCGTTCACAGTGGATTTTACTGTCACTCTCTTCAATGCACTTCCATCTCTTTTTCCTTCAAAAACTACACCACCAAAGCGGCTGGGAAGTGCCAGTGAGGCTCTCCTTCATATCCTCAAGGTGCGAACAGCTGCAATACCAGCCACTGTAACTTGTACTCTATTTACTTGTATTGTTATTATTAATATTATTATTTTGCTTTTCCTGCTTAATAAGAGTGGATTGAAGTTCAATTCAGCAGGGATTAAATTACTCCTTAGTCAGGATTTCTTAATTGTTATTCAAAACCTACTCCAGAGAGGCAGCACAGAGCAAAAGCACATTGCAGTTAGGATACAAGTAGAAGCAGTGAAATGATATATTTAAAAAGGCCTTCAAAAACTAGAATATGTAACAAAGTTAAAAGAAATAGTTTTAAAAAACAAATGAGAAAAAAAGCACAAATAGACATGATAAAAATGCTGCAAACTAGAGAAAATTCATGCTCAGAATTAATACACAGCAAAATCTCCAGTGTTAAATTAACACTTTTGACAGTGTTATATGTTTAAAAGTAACCTAGTCAGTTTTGAAGATTAACAAAGGCTAACACTGAGCAGTGCTGATTTTCTAACACAGGAAAATAAATCAAAATGTTAGAAATATTCCAGTGTTAGAAAATCAGCACTGCTCAGTGTTAGCCTTTGTTAATCTTCAAAACTGACTAGGTTACTTTTAAACATATAACACTGTCAAAGTGTTAATTTAACACTCAACAGTGTTGTATTTAACACTCAGAGGTGTGGACCCATATAGACACTCTCTAGTGTTAATTTAACACTGGAGATTTTGCTGTGTACATTTCCAAAATTTCATATTCATGATATTTTATATTTATTTCTTCTATTCCAACAGTAAATCAGTTGGAGCATTCTAAACTGTTGATATTGCTTTTTGTGTCTTAAGCTGTTTGGATGCACAGCAACCCTTTCATTTAAAATCTTGAAGAATTTGTCCTTTTTTTGTGCTTTTCTAGCCGGGTGAAGATGCAATGCTATACCTGGAGAAGCGGCCTCTCTTTTCCCCAGTGCTGCTTTTTGATGGAACAACCAGCATTGTTGCTGTAGGAAACATACCAGTGACCACTCTCCCCTTGGAGGATTTCTGGGAAGGAATGTTGGTGTTGATGGCATATTACTACACCTTGCACTTAACATACCCAAAATGTGTTGCAACGGTCCTCTCTGTCATACAAACTGAGGTAATCACTGATGCCATCCATGATCAAGATGCCACTAGTGCATATAAGAAAGCAATAGCTGAGTGGAAGTCGTTCTTTGAAAAATAGGTGAATACCAAGCAGGATTTTATCAGGTCATTTGCAGTTTGTTTAGTTTTGTAGTACGTTTGTACAACTTTGTTCCTAATTTGCCTAGCAATGTCCTGAGAAACGGCTTTACTTAAGATGCTTTACAAATGAAAGTTGTTGTTTTTTCTTAGTGACACTTTACCTGAGGCATGTAAAGTTTTAAGTCAGTAATGCCATTATTTACAACATTGTGAGACTATGTGACTGTCACAAAAGTTTAAGGCCAAAAATGTAATTTCTTTTCTCTGTTTAGGCCTTTTAAAGGGTTGATTTAGACTTTTAGGGATTGTGCAGCAGCCCTATATTGTTTAAAAAAAGGATTTTGTTCTCATGAGAGAAATAAATGTTGACATATATCACTCTTGTCCTGGTTGTGATTTCAGTAGAAGCCAAGGAGTATTCTAGGAAAAAGGTCTGTTTTAAGGTTTTTTTGCCTGGATTTAATATCGATTTGGCTCTATTTTAAGATAAGCCAACCTGAATCAAGAAACAAATTAATCATACTTCACTAATATTGAGTAGTTTTTCATAGTATTAGAACTATTTTTCTCATTGCAGTGCATTCATTTGCTGCAAGTAAGAATTCAAAACATAAAAAAAGACTGTAATTTAGCATATTTAACTTACTTTTGGGACTTGATATCAAGTAATTTTATCTTAAATTGAGCTTTTTAAAGCTTATTTTAACCCTCTTCAATTCTCAAATGTGTTCTTTTATTTCTGGATTAAAAAATCTTATTTCAAGATTTCTTATTAAGTAAAATAAACTTGCTGCATGGACAGATAATTTCACTTGTTTTCAGTGCCTTTTGTATCAAATGTAGTATTTATTTCCTAAATATAGACTAGCCATTTTTGCAGTGTGTAGAGTCTGAGATGTAGTTTTCAGGTTGTTTACAGTTCTAAGCATTACATGGTCTGACCCTGGGATTCATTTTTCTAGATTGTACACTCCTGGGAAGATTGTGACATGGTGTTAACACACACTTGAATGCGTATAAACACAAATGGCAACGTAAAGCTTGTGTTTTTTATAGAGGTGCTCAGACTCAGTGGTGATCAGTTAATCAAGTGTATTTGATTAACAGCACCTCGCTGCTTACAATAAGTACTTAGCTTCTCACAGACTCCTTTCTTTTTTACCTGACTGTTATACAGAAACTTCAGTGTTCTGAACAATGGTCTTACTCAGGTTTTGCACATACCCGTATTTTCACGACCATAAGACGCACCGTACTAAAAGGCGCAGTCTCAGTTATGTGTGCCATTACTGTATTTAACACACACACACACACACACACACACACACACACACACACACACACACACACACACACACACACACACACACATAAGGCGCACCTGATTATAGGTATGCGTATTTAAAAATGAAGCAGGAGCAAAACTGAGTTTGGTACTCACATTTTTATTACCGGTAATTGTCATCAATCAAACCCATCGAAGTCCTCATCCTCTGTGTCTGAATTGAACAGCTGCGCTAAATCTCCATCAAACATTCCAGGTTCACTTTCTTCACTGTCAGAGTCACTTTCCGTGCCGTGCGGCTCCTCGGAAATGATGCCGGCTTTTGCGAAAGCTCGAACAACAGTGCCAGCAGACATGTTAGCCCAAGCATCTACAATCCATTCGCAAATTGTGGCGTAACTCGCCCGGCGCTGCCTTCCACTCTTAGTGAAACTGTGGTCCCCATCGGTCATCCATCGCTCCCAGGCCGCTCGCAGCCTTACTTTGAACGGGCGGTTCACACCGATGTCCAGCGGTTGGAGTTGCTTTGTCAGGCCTCCCGGAATGACAGCAAGCTCACAGTTCATTTGTTTCACTAGTTTTTTCACATCGGCTGTGAGATGGGCACGCATAGAGTCACAGATCAACAGCGATGGTGATGCGTGGAAAAAACCACCTGGTCTCCTTACATACACCTCCCTCAGCCACTCTTTCATCATTTCCTCATCCATCCAGCCCTTTTCATTTGCCTTAATGATGATTCCTGCTGGAAACTTCTCTTTAGGCAAAGTCTTTCTCTTAAAAATCACCATAGGCGGCAGTTTCTGTCCATTAGCATGGCAGCCAAGCACAACAGTGAAAGAAGACTTTTCGTGCCCCGTTGTGCGTATCGCTACCGTGCTGGTCCCCTGCTTCTCCACAGTGTGACTCACCGGGATGTCAAAAGTGAGCGGCACCTCGTCCATGTTAGTGATGTGGCTGGGCTGGATGTGTTTGTCGGCGATGTGTTTGCTGCAGTAGGAGCGGAAGATGGCCAGCTTTTCATTACCGGTATAATCCGCTGGAAGTTGCTGCGCTACCGTAGTCCTGGTCCGGATGGAAAAATGGCAGCGTTTCATGAAACGAAAGCACCAAGACGGACCTCCTCGGAAATGTTCAATTTCCATTTCTTCTGCTAGCGAAACCGCTTTTAGTCGAATGGTGACCGTCGAAACGCTTCTCCCGCTCGTTCTTTGCTCGATGATCCACCGCTCGAGTCTTTCCTCCAACTCGGGCCACCTCGCCTTATGTCCGCGGAAACTCAGCTGCGTCTTCTTGACCTGTCGGAGCTTGTTTTCCAGCTTCCTCCACTTGCGAACCATCGATTCGTTAATCTTAAATTCTCTCGCGGCTGCTCGATTTCCATGTTCCTCCGCATAGCTGATGGCCTTCAGTTTAAACTGTGCTTCATAAGCGTGTCTCTTTGCCATTTTCAGGGTTGTTAAAACAACGATGTTCCACATAATGCACATACCTGACCTTTTATACAGGTATGTGCGATTGTCCGGTATATACGAGCAACGCCCACACTTCACCCTTTAGCGTTCTCATGGTGTTCTCTACTACGTCCTCCTTACAACACACAGGGCGCACTGCACTATAGGGCGCGCCACACTTTTTAAAGAAAATCTAAGGCTTTTATGTGCGCCTTATAGTTGCGAAAATACGGTAGGTATGATTTTGGGCTGAGTAAAGATGAATAGCTTCTCATTACAACTGCATCATTTGCAGTTGGTATCATTTTCTCATGGCTTATTTCCTTTTTCTAACTTTTTGTATATGCATCCTTCATTTTACTGATTTATCTATACTATTAGGACCAGGTTTTTGGACAATGGTATGTTTTAATGTCTTAATGCATGCTTGATCATCCAGGTAAGGAAATCACAGGAAGCTGTCAATGGAAGAATTGTTTTGTCACAGATCCCAGTGACGTCCTCAGCCTCAGCTGACTGCATATTTCCCTAATCTTATAAATATAGTATAGTATATTTGCTGTGAGATAACCTATACTGGAAAATACACACTGGCTAGAGGACAACATCACTGAAGAGTAACTTTGTGAGGCCAGGGCACTGAAACCTGGTCACGCCCAGTAGCTACTCTTTAAGTGATGAGGATGACATCCTGGGCAGGAAGGAACGCTGGTTTGAGTGGGGGGTCTTGTAGCCATTCTTAAACTCTCTCTGAATAGTACTCATGGCCATTGATCAATCGTTAAGATAATTTGCATATTAATGAACCTGAACCTGGCCTCATAGTCCATTGTTAGTCAGCGGTGCCAGTTTCTTATGCAAATTATGCACTTATGTTTACTAGGATAAACATAAATGATGAAACATTTCTCCCACTGAAGACACTTACAGAGCAACAGAATTCACTTTCTGGGACAATGACGCATTCTTTGTAATTTTGCCTTTTTGCAACACCGCGAACAATCTGCATGTGACTAAAGTGTAGATGTTCAGCTTCAATTCAAGTAGTTTACCAAAAGTGTATAATAGCTCTTCAGGAATTATAGCAAACACTTCTTTTTTAAAGTGTCATTGATCACAAACTTAAACCTAAATATATGTACACTGGCTTTTCTAAATAAGCAAATCCGAAAATACCCACAGTAAAGTTTTATTAGATGAATGCAGCTGAAATATATTTTCTCCTCTATTAAACTAGTGCTCTAAGGAAAGGAAGACCAAGAGGAAAATGGAAAACACAGCACAGGACACAGCCAACATGACGAGCGAAGAGGTTCTGTGTAGCCCCGTCGACCACAAGACCAGAAAGCGCCCTGGCTTCTCCAATCTCAAAGTACTAAAGCTATCTGTGATCAACACTCTGACACCTTTTTTATCCTGCTTTTGATCTCGGACTGCGGTTCATTCTGTTGATGCACTCAGTGTAAAGTGGCCCAGATAAAAATGCCAGTTAAAAGCGTAAAAGGCAGTAGGTGGTGCAGTTGTTAGCGCTGTCTCCTCACAGCAAGAAGGCTCTGGGTTTAAACTCTTACCCCGCTGGCACTGCTGCCTGTTTAGACTTGTTGTAGTTTCCTCTAAAGACATTCGGGTTTTGGTGAATCAGTGACACAAAATTGCCCATAACTGTAAATGTTTTTCTCTTCATGTGTCAGCCCTGCGCTAGGCAGGAAACCTGTCGTGCCTGTGCGCATCTCTCGCTAGAGTGAGCTCTAACAGCCTCCCCTTTTGACCCGGCACAGGCTAAAGATAGATGATAGGTGGATAAATGCTCAGAAAGCCAGATGCACATCTGTTTTCAGTTGATTGAACAACATTTTCAGAGATATGTTTTTCCCAAAGTAGGTAAAATCAAGCCAAGAGCTGATCTTGTGTTGTTACTGAAAATCTCAGCATGCCAAATTTCTGCTCTAAATGAGCTTTCGTCAGACACTTCTGTAGCTGCCCGGAGCTACGCTTTGCCTGATTACAGCAGTACACTGGAGTCATCATATTTCTGTTTTCATCCCTTTCTTTTTTCCATTAATTTTGAGACAGAATGTCAAAATTAAAAAAGCTTATTGTTGTTAACTGTGATGTCAAGACATTACACCAGATTTTGTGCACTGATTCAACACAACATAAGTTGTTGTTCAAGTTAAGAATAAAGGGGTAATGCAACATTAAACAAGGACCACAATTACACAGTAGAAGGTAGTGGAGACTCAGAAAAGGGGGCAGAATCATTTCCATGATTACACTATGACATCGTTTGGGTATGTAGACACATAGTCCTAGTTTTATCCAGAACATCTTTGCATTATTAGAATGTGAGTTTTTATATTGTCTTCTGTTTTCTGTCTTCCAGCTGTTTATTGTAGCGCTTTCCTTCGCCTATTTCTCCAAAGCCCTGACAGGAACCTACATGAAGAGCTCCATCACTCAGATAGAGAGGCGCTTTGACCTCTCCAGCACACACATCGGTCTCATAGATGGCAGTTTTGAGATGGGTAACATCAACCAGTTCATTTAAAAATAAACGCTTTGATGTTTTTTTTTGTGATACAGTGGAGAAAAAGTCATTCTTTTTGCTTACTTGATTTCAATCTTTTTTGGGGTGTGTGTGTAGGCAACTTGTTGTTTCTAGCTGTGGTCAGCCATTTTGGGGCTAAGCTGCACCGACCCAGACTCATCGCTGCGGGCTGTTTCCTCATGGCTGTGGGGGCGTTTCTCACTGGCCTCACACATTTCTTCATGGGACGGTACAGGTCAAATTTAAATGAGAAACTTCTATAAGCAAAAACGATGACAGAAGAAATTGACATGGACTTTTTGTTTGTTTTTTGCAGGTATAAGTATGACACGGTGATTCAGGTCTTTCAGAATGACAACCTGAGCATTGCTGCCTGTGTGGATCCTCTGAAAACACTAGATCACGTGCCAGAAATTCAAATAGAGCCTTCGTTGGAGGACAATAAAGGTAAGAGTGTGGAATACATGCCAGGATTAAATATAATTACAGATAGTAAAACATTCACTTTCACTATTTAGTGCAGTCAAATGCATTTCTGCTTTCTGCTGCAGCGGGTACAGTAAATACCTGTAAATAGGAGAGAATAGCATGGCAATGTCAGCTATTTATTGTTATTATTACTTATTTATTTATTGCTTAAAACTCATGGTTATTGTAGATTTTCTTTTACAAAAAAAACATGAAACTTTAACATGAAACCTTGTTAAACCTACTAACAACTCACCGGCCAATCAGCTCTCTCCTGGTGCATCTTTGTCACCAGGAATAAACAAAGACACAACAGCATGCACGTCCGCAACAATAAGCCCGGACGCAGACTCTAGAGCTAGCCAACGAGAGACGACTTTTAAAAAGAAAAGACTGAAAGGAGGCAGAATAATAAGAAAGCAGACATTTGTAATATTTATGGTAATGAATTCAGTTTGGCTCTGTGTGCCCATGTGTTTTTCAGTGTTTTTAGGAGCTCCTCTTGTTCCCATTAATTTTGGTCCCTGAGATGGGCTTTAGTTGCAATGTTGCTTCAGTCTCACTATTGTTAAACTATAATTAATTCTGCTTCTCACAAAACCATGTGATGCTCTCACAAAATGCAATCTATTGATCCTGTTCAGCTATTCAGATGAGACGTATTTGGAAAGAAATATAATGGAAGTCACGTACAATGTGGTGATATACAACAAGCCACTATTAAGATGGTACTGAATATCGGCAGATTTTATTCATGTCTTGTTTGACGTAGTCTCTGTAATGAAAAAGCAGATATAGCAGATATAGATGTAAAACTGTGTCTTTCTCATTTTCATGTAACTGGGCTTTTTCCTGTATAGAGGAATTTTTGGCCCCTCCACTCCCACTACTTGCATTGCTTTAATCAATTGGGCATATTGTGTTATATTTTCATAGTTCATTATTAACTCATTCACTGCCATTGACGTCTATAGCCGTCAATTGCAGTGAATGAGTCAATGGGTTTAACTCATTCACTGCCAATGGCTGGCAGTGAATGAGTTAACTATTATAAATATTTCATATTTTACTGAGTAAAGAATGTATTTTTTTGTGTACTAAATACTGAGAAAGAACCAGAAAAAACACTGGTGTGTCGTGAACAGGCTGAGGCTGTTAAGTCTGTAAAGCTCATTCAGAGCCAGGAAAATACTGGTGAACCTGATCAAGAGGATCCATGCAATATTTGGTGTGTTTTTTTATTGTAGTACGCATGCTCCATGTATAACTTTGATGCTGTGCGAGCCACTGTGTGTGAACTCTTTGTAACAAAATCAATATCACAGATTTCTAGTTTGTGTCATTATGCAGCCTGTGTGAGAGATTCTGGTTCCAGCATGTGGATCTACGTATTCCTGGGGAATGCTCTGCGGGGGATTGGAGAAACTCCAGTCACACCTCTTGGCATCTCCTACATCGATGACTTTGCTAAGGCGGAAAACTCCCCTTTTTATATTGGTAATATGGGGTTCAAAGGGATTTTAAAGTCTTCCACCTGACTTAAAATTTGTTAATTAATTAATAAATTCCTTTAAATGCCCTATAAGCCATGTGAGAATACACACATTCATCATTCCTGTATGTACAGCATTTTTATGCTGGTTAATGTGTGATTTTTATCAGGGTAAACCTACAATTAATCTCGTATTCAGTAAATTTAACTGAGGGTCAAGGAAATATCTCATTTTACACCCTATCCTTTAGATCAGGGGTCTCAAACCTGCCGCTCAGGGACCACTTGCGGCCCACCTCACCCCTACTTATGGCCCTTATATCAACATGAAGACATATAATGCAGTTTGGCCCTTGATGTTGTTTTATTAGGGAGGATGTGTTTGTTGTTAAGTGCAATGTTAAAATAAGTTCTTTAAAAAGCAAAAAATGATCTAATATGAAGGCAATATGAGCAGAGACTACAAACATGTGGAGGGATTGGCTGTGTTAGTCTAGTGAAAGAGTCAAAAACTGATGCGTACACTTATGTCTGCACTTTTTTATTTATTTTTTTAATACGAACAAAATTATTCTGGCCACGTGTTTATTTGGTAGGTCAATGAAAGGCTTCAGTTAGTTAAGAGTGAGGTAAAAAAGAAATTGCGTTGATGTTTGCAATTTTGTCTTGTGATACAATATTGGAAATTTTAAAAAACAAACAAAAGAAAACATTTTTGGAAATATTTGTGGGTGCTTTCTTGTTTTCGCTTGGTTTTTTTTGTACTACTCGACCACTAAAGTGGCCCTCCAACGAGATGACAGTGCCAGTAGTGGCCCACAGCTCATTTAAGTTTGAGACCCTTCTTTAGATTGTTTAATATCACATCGTAGACTTCTGATCTATTTTGTCATTGGCAGCTTGTCTCCAGACCATTACTCTCCTGGGTCCCATGTTTGGCTTCCTTTTGGGTTCCTATTGTGCCAGACTATATGTTGACATTGGATATGTTGATATGGGTAAGGTTTTTCTTTGTGTGTCTGGGTTTTGTTTTTTGTTTTTTATATGATACACGACTCATTATGGTTAGAGCTCATCTTAAAAGTATCCGATAGATGGCAAAAGCTGACAAAATTCAAAGCAGTGATTTTACCTGAAAGAATATAAAAACCTGTCTGCGTTAGAAACAAAAAGAAAATGTACACATTTAGATCTTTTTAGGCAACGACACATTTCTCTGCAATTTTGCCTATACACTACCACATTGGATTTTAAATCAAATATTTTAAATAAATTAAATCAAATATTTCAAATTGACTGTAAAATTAATGCAAACATTTTTTTTTAATTAAAGTTAAAAGTTAAAGTCTGCACTTCAATCACATCATGATTATTTGGGTTGACATTGAATGGGATGGTCTGGAGGCTAAAATGACAAAACTGTCTTTGTCTAACAAATCAAGTTTATGTACCGTGTAAGGCCAAGAAGCTGGATGGGGGTAACAAGAGTTAAAGAACAAACTTTCACAAGTTAAAAACATTTTAGCCAGTCTACACTTTTGTCAACAGAGATATTTTGATTGAGACTTGTTTATGCGAAGCCTTTATTTGAAGACTTCCTGAAGAAAACTTGAAAATTCTTCTCTTTTACATAGAAAGTGTGACCATCACTCCTAAAGATTCCCGCTGGGTGGGTGCTTGGTGGATGGGTTTTCTTGTGTCCTCTGGCCTTCTGCTTATCTCCAGCATTCCCTTCTGGTTTCTGCCCCGTTCGATGCCCAAGCAGGAGAGTGAAGAAAACCATGAAACTCCAGTCTGCGAGATCCTTAACAAGACAGAGGATGCGCAAAGCAACAACCAAAACTTCAAGCTGACTGAAATTGCCAAAGGTAGAGTCGTCGTCTGTTTGCATGTGCAGGTTGATGGATCTTACGTGATTTTTGTGGATGTTCCTGCCCAGGGTTCCTTCCATCATTGAGGCATCTGTTAGGAACTCCTGCTTACTTCCTGCTTCTTTGCGGGAGCATCCTGAAGTTCAATGCATTCATCGGTCTACTCACCTTTAAAGCCAAATACATGGAGCAACAGTTTGGACAGTCTGCATCCAGGGCAAACTTCCTCATAGGTAAAAATACTGAAATCAATAAATTATGTGTTCATATTGAACTTTTGATAGAAAAGTGGAACATAGGCGCAGTAATTTATTGACACGTGTTCAAACATACATGAAAATAGTGTTTTTACAACTCTATCAAGCTTGAAGGTCAGCATTTGCAATGACCACCAACACAACACAGCCTGAACACTCCCAGAGAAACTTTCTTTTAATTTGCTACCCTTCAGGAATAGTTCTCCAGGCTTCTTTAAAAACATTCAAAGCTCTCCTTTGGCTGCCTTTTGTTCTGTTCTCTGTCAAAATTATCCCACACTGTTTCAGAGCTTGATAAATCAACTCAGAACAGGTTCGGAGAGGACAGCCTGTGAAGGAAAACTGTACTCGTAGGTGTATAGATACCCAGCGCCAACCCTGCACACTTCTGCCTTTTCTCATTTCCCTTCCTTCAGGATGGCTTCTTCACAGCCAACATTCCTCTGAGACATGCATCTCTCATGTCCTGTGTCAGATCTTTTTTTTTTTTATTAGATTTTTTCCTATTTCTTCAGAGCATGACTTTTAGATACTGTTAATTTGCTGGCAACAGTGTTACACCCTTCTGCAGCCCCTAATCTCCTCAGTGTGTTCAGCTGGTGCTAATTGGCCACACCTACTCAGGTGTGGATAAAAGCATACCTGAAGCAGGCTTTCAGAGAGAGGCTCACTAGTTTTTGCCTTGGTGGTTCCAGCCATTTTAGCCAACCTGCTATGCATTTTAAGATAAAACCTCTTCTCACTGAAATTCTGGTATTCTTCTCCTTATTTATGTTGGGGCTTTTGAGCCGGGTTGTAACACGTTCACCTTCTGTGAATAAGCAGTGTGTACTTTTAGATAAGGTTTAAATGATCAAAATGCACTCAAATATTTAACATCTAACAAACAAATCATTAATAATCATTAAGGAAAATGTGCTTGGTATAAAGTATGTATATGTGATATGATGTATGAAGTATACAAGCAATATTCCCCTGTGTTTCCTTCAGGTGTCCTGAACCTGCCAGCAGTGGCAATAGGGATCTTCCTCGGAGGGCTGCTGATGAAGAGGTATAAGCTGAGTGTGGTATCAGGAGCTCAGCTTTCCTTTGCAACATCCTTTATGTCCTATCTCCTCATGCTGCTGCAGTTTGGCACCAAGTGTGATAACATACCCATAGCGGGGCTCACTGTATCGTACAACGGGTCAGTGTTGAGACAAATATCACTGATTTAGCAACTTTCTTCCTGTGTCCACTGTAGATCAAAATATCCATTGCTTCACTCCCTTGCAGGACAAAAGGTGTATTGTACAGCAGAGAAATGCTCTTCTCTGAGTGTAACAGGGACTGCTTGTGTTCAGCAGAGGAGTGGGACCCCGTTTGCTCAGATAGCGGCATCACTTACATCTCCCCATGCATGGCTGGCTGCTTCAGCTCCAGCGGACACGGCAAAAACACCGTAAGGACAATTACAAGAGAGCACAGAGGTATAATGTAAAGTGTAAACATGTGTATCAGCCACTTGTTGGAAGATATTTGGGTCAAGAATGTCTTGATTGCGGTGTATTGAGGTTACATTACATTTTAAATACTGCTACTTTGTAACATGAACTCTTGATATTTATATATGTCTCATCCTTAAATGCATTTGAACAGCACTCCCATGGTAAATGGATTGCATTTACATTTTCTGCTCTTACTGACCACTCAGAGAGCTTCACAGACCACATGTTCACGGCACTTTGTATCCCTTTCATTTACATTTATACTTTTACTCACACACAGTGATGACACACATCAAAGGCAGTTCTTAGGGTTCAGTATCTTTCCCAATTACACTTCAACACTTTGACACATGGGTTGAGCTGAGGTTGAACCACTGTAACCTGATAAAACATGTTCATAAGCAGTACTGTGGGCCATTTCAAAGGAACACCCTTTATTAGCGACACTGAAAAAAATTAAGAAAATTTAAGCTATCAAAATGCTTTGATAGCTTAAATTCTGAAATAAAATATTTTTTTACAATGCTTTAAAATGTACTGTGATGGTTAATTCACCAGTATGTGAAAGCTCTTCAATCAATAAAAAAAATATTTTTTTTTAATGCTAGAATGTCTGAAACCAGCACCACTGACTGAAACTGACTGAAACTAGTACACTGGGAACAATAGGCTGTGAGGTCAGTTCTTTGATTGTTAATATGCAAATTCTCATGACCATTGATCAACAACCCCTCATCAAAACCCACTGATCAAAGGCAATGAGTACCATTCACAGAGAGTTGGGGAATGGCTGCAATCACAGCATTATAAGATGGTAAATGGCCTGTATTTGTATAGCGCTTTACTTAGTCCCTATGGACCCCAAAGCGCTTTACACTACATTTAGTCATCCACCCATTCACACACACTGGTTATGCACTCAAAAAAATGAAACGTTGACTTTAATTAAAATTATTTTGTCAACAGGTTCCACGAAATTGAATTATGTTAGTTTAAAGCAAAAATCTTTAGTTCATCTAATTTAAAAAAACTACTTAAGATTAACAAGACATATTTAAGACTAACTAAATCAAGTTATGTTGTATGAACATAGATGATATATTTTCAGGTTAGATAGTTTAGATTAGTTACTTCAACACATTTCTTATTTGTGGCAGTAAAATGTTAAATTTAAGTTAGATTAATTCAAATATTATATTTTCAGCCACCTTGTGCTTTATTAATTAGTTTTACATAAATCTATTTTGTCAACAGGTTCCACACAAATGAATTAAGTACATCCAACTTATTTTTTAAAATTTCTTTTATTGCCAACACATTCAGTGAGCATTTGTGTAAACCCAGTCCAAAATAAAACACAACAGCTCATTAGGGTTAGTAATTAACAGTATGTAGACAGATGCAACATCAAGACTTTAAATTAAATGTCTGTATCTACCAGAAATAGAAGAAAAAAAAAAAACGCATTGAAGATCACATAACACATTGATAAGATGACACTTGAGTTATGCACATGTGATGCTAGTAAGGTCTGTGAGTGTTTTTTTCTTTTAGTGTCTAAAATGGATAGCAAAGTTGCTATTTGCAATGATTGCTTAGGGTCAGTCCAGTAACACAATGCCAATGAAGTGCTTTCCTTTAACAATGCAAAGTGAAGTGTCCACCTCAACAGCCACAATTAAAAAAAAAATTTATGTAACAACAACAACAACAACAACAACAACAATAATAATAATAATAATAATAATAATAATAATAATGATAATAAATAGTCCACTGATATTAGCAATCAAAGAAAATTACATCACCATCCCAAATAAAACTTTAACAAAACATGCCAACATTATGGTCTAACAATAAAACAGCTTGTCAGCGTTCAGTTTTTTTGCAACAGCACAGCAGTAACCATTTAACACTCGCCACTGTCAACATTTATTTTACCAGTGTTTGGGCAAAAAACTTCAGATGTAAACATTTTAACATGGAAACAATTGTTCGTCTTTAAAAGTCCACAAAATATACATTCATCCTGCATTCCCAACTTGGATGATCTGATATCCTCGTGTTGGTGTTGTTCCCAGACCATCATGAAAATGTTGTTCCAGGTTCAACATTGCAAGTGACCAATCACATTGTTGTGACGTTATTCTTTTGCGCGCCAAGCCATTTGTGCATTTATGAAATTCCAATGTTACAAGGACAATATCAATTCTGCTTAATGTTTATTAAAGGGTTACGGTTAGGGTTAGGGTCAGTTGATCGGCGGACAGAGGCGGTTTCACGCAGCTTAAGTACAGTTTTTTGTTTTACGCCGTTTTTTCCCGAAGTCGCAAAAGTATGACGTCACAACATTCTGATTGGTCACTTGCAATGTTGATCCTGGAACAACATTTAGTATGATGATCTGGGAACAACACCAACACGAGGATATCAGATCAACCTCCTAACTTACCCTTATTTTTAGTATGTATTGCAATTACCTTTACAATGCACACAATGTAACACAAACTGAATATGAACATATTTCCACCTCATAACAATATGCCTTGAACGCTAATATACACACCACCCTTCAACATTTCTGGTGCAGTATCATCTCTCAATTAAATCCTTTAAATCTCAATACTTTTGATTGTCTCTTACTAGCCCCCCCACAACAGTAAAATCTCTCAAATTGTAGTAGTTTACAAACTTTTCAAAATGTTCTAAATTTCTCTTAAATGTAATTTTCCCGTTATCTGTCATTTACAAATTACCATTTTATTCCCATTCAGCCTCCGAAAAACTTCTGTCCATCTGACAGAACATTCATCATCCAAATTAAAGGTTGGCTTATTCATTCAGTGTATTCTTGAGCAACTGTACCTTGGTCAAGAGTCTGCTGACATACAGATGAAGGAAGAGCTTCTGAAGTACTTCAAAGAAAGCTTTCAGTCTTGAGGTTAACTGAGATTCAGTGCATATATCCCACCCATTAAGAATGCACATGCAGAGGCCAGGTCTTCCAGGTCATGCAGGACACACTAGATGGTTATACCCACATCGGCTGGAGGAGTGCTGGGATCAGCTCTTTCGATGGTAAAGATAGCAAGGGTAATTTGTTCCAGCTCCCTCTGAACAGCTGTAGCTTAGACACAAAAACATAGAAAAATGGCATCCAGTTTTAAAAAAAGAAAGAAAAAGGGCCAAAGCTACCCTTTAATGACGTAAACACAATATTAGGAACATGCACCCCAGTGCGCCACTATTTCAGACTACAGATTCAACGATAAATATAAATAGTTTGGGTATACAAGAAGATTTCCCAAAACATTTAAACAGGTTCCATGCAAATTACAACAACAACAACAACATTACAACATGCAACAACATTAGTTATTCAAAATTTGGTTTAATACAGATAAAAAACAAAACTAAAATTACCAACCAATTATTCTTTGAAGAGGATGCTTGGGTCTTCATTCAGGTAAAAAGGTAGTGCCCTGAGGACACACTCCCTCCCCTTTTCAATAGTTTCCTTCTGTAGAGAGTGGCAGAGATACAGGAAGAGAAAACAGATATACTTTAGGATGACAGAAACTCACATTATACGCAAAATGAATGACATATCCACTGCACAGATAGACATGTACACAAGACCAACTAATCATCACATGGACATGAATAGTTAACCTGTTGGGCAGGGTTTCCACCACATTATATATGTCAATAATGGAGGTAAAGACAAACTAATACATCATCTTTTTTGCATTCAAAACATAACATAAAAACATTCACTTCTGGTTTAACCTAAATCAAGGGATCAGATTTTACATATGTTTAGGTAATTTAAATTTTCAACATTTTGAGTACCAAACTTTGTCTTGCTTAATATAAATGTAAGTGCACTGTGCAGCTACCATACACTAGCTGTTTAAATTTGAAAATGATCTTATTAGCCATAATATTTTGCTACCAACAGAATAACGCACCTGTGTGGCTGGGGCCAAAGTTTGTCTAATTTTCTTCCCTGCAACGCCTCCTTTTTTCTTGAAGACTTTTATGAGCTGGTCAGTGTATTGGTCAAGTTGTGTAAAAAGCCTTGGAACATGTGCAGCAGTAGTAATCCTCACATATTCTGCTTCCACCTGAAAATATGTCAACAAACACAACATACTGTACTGTAAATATACATACTATATGTACACATATACAAACTAAAACTAATGTAGTAAGACCTCATTAAAGCTATAATTTTAACACAAACATTTACACAAAATGCTAATGGAGCCATTACAGCTTTTATTGTTATTTATCAAGTTCCAAAAAATATTGATCACAGCTGATCTGAAAAGAATTTCATGCCTCAGGCCCTTGAACTGCAACCTTTACCATGGTTCAGATGTGGAGAAGAAATAACAGGGGCATGGGATGGGTCACAAAAGAAAACTTAACTTATAAAACAGTTTTGTTTTTAAAACTATAACAGTTCACATACCACATACAAGCTCAGCAATACCACATACACCACATCAGTATAGGAGGGAGCAGGTAAAGGCAGGATCTGAGATTTATAAAGTAAAACAAGAAATTCATTACTTAATTTCAAGAAGCAAATTATTGTTTGAATTACAACTAAATAAAATACTACTCAGAAGAAAAGCAAGAGATTGACACTGCCATGTGCTAACTTTCTATAGAAGCAATTATCACCAGGTCTGTCGACCTCCATTGTCTGTCCACTCATGTCTTGAATAATTTTATTAAAAAAATTAAGTGTGTACTTTCACAAACTGTAATTTATAACTACATTGATATGTATAACTCCGCTAGGAAACATGCTGTATTTACAGACCATTTTTACATAATACAGATTACTGATAGAGCAGAACAATGGTGTCACAGTGGCTTTCGCCCTTGACTTTTTGGATTTTAAATGTCACTTTATGCTATCCTTGCTATCCTATTCGATATTTCCGACTCTCGGATTACAGAAAAGGAATCCCAAGAAAGCAAATGGAAAAATAACCCCTTGAAAGAATAACCCCATGAACCCCTGTAGCTAATCCCTTAATAAAACAAAAAACAATAAAAATGTTTCTTACACAGTCCACAAAATAAGCATGTCCAGGACCCAGTAAAACTAATGTAAAACAAGCACACGCAAACGATATAACATGTCTTGTAAGACAAACGCAAAATATAACCATGCTGGACATATAGATACTACACAACATAGTCAAAGAAAAAAGTGGTCTTACCTCTCAAAGAAACAGCAGCTTGGCGCCAAAACAGCCTTTTTCAGTTAAATTTGAAGTCTTGTGC
Organism: Rhamphochromis longiceps; assembly: GCF_057381845.1. NCBI lineage: Eukaryota > Metazoa > Chordata > Actinopteri > Cichliformes > Cichlidae > Rhamphochromis > Rhamphochromis longiceps. The sequence continues at coordinate 38,954,810 of NC_140573.1, forward strand.
ATGAGCAGGCACAAGCCGTGAAACCTTCTTGTTCTGCGCGGTTTCATTACAACTGTTTTTGCATTACTGCCACCTTGTGGATATACAAGGTATATCGATCCTAATTGACTTAACTTAAATGTTATGCGATCAAGTAACACATTAGTATTATGTACGTTGAATAATAGACACAATTACGTAGACTTGATTAGAAAAACATATGTTAACTTAACAAAAACATATATTTTAAGTAAAATGAAAATAAATAATTAATATACACTGAACAATCCACCTCATTCATTTTTTTGAGTGTGGCAAGCTATGTTGTAGCCACAGCTGCCCTGGGGCGCACTGACAGAGGCGAGGCTGCCAGACACTGGCGCCACCATTCGGCAACGGGTGAAATGTCTTGCCCAAGGACACAACGACCGAGACGGTTGGAGCCAGGGCTTGAACCGGCAATATAATATTTACAGATTTCTAAAATACTTGTGTTTTCTTATTTTTTGTGACAGGTGGTCTAATGAATACCATCCATGTAACCATGATAAGCAGTCAGAATAATAAAAATCCTCCACTTTTCTCACTTTTTATCATTTTAAAAACTATTTTTAAAAGTCTTTTAAAACTATTTTAAAAACTGAAAACTCACTCTCTTTTAAAAGCTCACTCATTACCATCTAATTATTTTACACTTGTCAATTAACATTAAAAAAGGGTCAACTTTTAATTAACCCCAAAATGTATCAATTTGATCAGACACATACAGTATATAGTGTTATTTTGTTGCATGTATAATAAATGAATAGAAAGCACATATGTCAGTGTTTGTGATATAGCTTGAGCGTAGCAGTACATTTCAATATTCAGTTTTGTTTTCACAAAATTTCAAGTATTACTCCGAGAAGTTAGCAGAGGTTTCGCAGCATTCTCTGAAACATGATCACATATAGTACTTGTATATAATACTTATAGATTAGATTATTTGTGTTGCAAAGATATAATCCAGTACAAAATCATCACTATTGTTGTTCTTCAATGTTTCTACTAGTTGCTGTTGAGGAAGATGATGTTAGCCAGGAGGCATGATGTTACACTGTTGCTACTAAAGCATTTTTCAGCGTGTACTCTCAGTGTATTTTCCTATTGTTGTAAATGTTATTGATTAGCTGTTATGTGCTTTTCTTCTTATGCTCTTGTAAATATCCCCTACCCTTTCTTCGACTATAAAATCCTCTGGGTGAAGTGTCAGATGTTACGTGGAGAGCAGTTTTGTCCCTTGTCTCTTCAGGAAACTCAAATCTCAGTTGCTTTAAACTTTAAAAAGTGTAATTTTACGGACTTTTAACGTGTTTGATTAACAATGCTTACTTTTCCTGGGTAGAAAATGCAAAATGAAATAATTTTACAATCCAGTTCCAAAAATGCCTGGATGTAAAAGACATGAAAATATATATAAATGTAAATATTTTCTCTTTCCCAGGTCTTTCACAACTGCACCTGTGTGTCCACCTCCTTTCCAGCAGGCAGCAGTTCATCAGTGAGACTGGGCCAGTGCCCTCATGCCAAGGACTGCAGCCGAAGCTTCACTTCCTATATGGCCATATCTGTTCTCAGCTCCTTTATCAATGCTCTGGGAGCCACACCTGGCTACATGGTCATTATACGGTCTGTAAAAACTTAGTGTTGCTTTCATGTCTATTAGCAGCCTAAAGTAGTGGTAGACAGTGAAATGGAAGGACTCAAAATAGTTATAACGTAACACGGCTAAGTGAGGTGGAGAGAGTATAGATAGATTGGCAGAAACTTGGAAGCGTGGGGGCCAAATAGAGACTGAGCAGGCATGCGGAGGGCTGGTGAGGTTAAAAACCTGGGAGGCACAAAGACAGGAAGGTTTAAACCTTTGACACATTGTCTTCTGCCACAAAAGATGATAGAACGATCATGCAAAGACTGGATAAAATACCTGGTTAGATAAACTACTCAGGATTATTGATCATTTGACATGGAGGCACATCAATCCACTGGCTGCTAAGGAGCAGGAGGGAGGCACTAAGAGAAAAACAAACAGAGCAAGAAGAAACAAAATGGAAAGGCGGACAGAGAGAAAGACAGAGACAAGATAATTCCAGTGAGAGGAGAAAACTTTGCTGTTTTGATGCAATCAAGTATTGGCTGCTGTGACCCTGACTCAAGGGAAGCATAAACAAAGTTACTTTTTGACAAGTTTTTTTTCTACACATTTCTAAAAGTGTGGTGGTGACACATGCAATGAAAGAACGTAAGTAAGTATCACCTGAAAAGGGTTTAAAGGAATAGTTTCACCTTTTAAAGAACTAATGTCCAGCATTAAATAACAGTATTAAGCAAAAACTGCAAGATAGTTCCCCAATAATTCCACTAAAATTTAGCCCAGCCAAAGTCTGTTCCTGCATCCTGTGTATCACTTCACGTCTATCCATTGCTGCTATGGAGACCCGTCAGCCTACTGTCACCAGTTTATTTTTTATAATGTACTCCTTATTTTCTTGATTTTTTTTGTTTTGTACTTGCAGATGCATCACACCCGAGCTCAAATCCCTTGCTCTGGGTATTCAGACCTTGGTAACTAGGACTCTTGGTAAGCTTCAGTACTTTCACTTTGACGTAAAGCATAAATATATGTCACTCTGCTTGAATCCCAAAAGGTTTATTTTCTCTGGATAAAAGTTTTGTCCCCATTGCCAATGCTGTCTGTAGGTGGAATTCCTGCACCGGTGTATTTCGGCGCTTTGATTGATTCAACTTGCCTTAAATGGTCTATGAAGAGTTGTGGCGGTAGGGGGGCATGCCGTATTTACAACTCTGATATGTACAGGTACCACACGGAGAAATTCCAGTTTACACTATTTAAACAAATTTGCCAAAAATTATTGACTAGCATTATAATTGTTGTAAAGACCTTTGCTGATTTGCCTCAATCCAATTCTGTTCTCTACTTTTAGGATCATTTTCCTGGGTTTGATTACTTGTATCAGTGGCTCCTCTTATTTTTTCCTCATTGCTGTCATCATCCTTCTCAGACGCCAGTTCCGAAAGCCAGAGAAGGACACAGACAAGCAGGAGCAAAAAGCATCAAAGGATTTTGAACTAAAGACGCCATTAAACCTCACTGAGGAGATTAGAGCCAGTCCTGAAACTCCCAACTTACCCAGTGCTACAAAAATTTGGGTAAAGATTGCTACAGATTTGGAGGAAGGAGGAGAGGTCCACACAGTAGAACTGCCCCCTCATAATGATGGAGTAATCTCTACAAGTAATGCACAGGAGGCTAAATACATGACAGATACCTGCGCTGAAGTTATTCCTCTGTCTTCTGATGGCACAAACACAGAGATAGTCCGTAAAGAATCCATCGGACACAAAGTAATAGAGAAGCAGGACGATCACATTGATGACAAGAGCAAATTGGAGAAAGAGAGGCAGCAACTAAACTGATGGACCACATAAAGACTGTGTTTAGCAGAGTGGTCTCCAACACAAAATCAAACTGGAATAGATGGAACAAGTCCCAAAGTTTGGTCAAAATATAATTTTCCTGTTAAGAGGGACTACTTTCAGGACAATGTCACGGTTAATGCTAATAGTATTTTCCATCCTTTTTTTTTTTTTTTTTTGCAGGATGCAGCTATTATAATCAGTGTTGGGTGTGAAACGTAACAAAGTAAAAAGTCCTTAGATAAAAATTTGGGGGGGTTTGTTTTTCAGTTCACAATCTCAATTAGGTACTTTTTAAATATTTAAAAGTACCTAATTAAATATTTCCTGTTTTGTTTCACAATATTTTTGGCTCCTTATAACTCATTAGCATCCAGCTACATACTGGAATGTAACCAGTTGTAGAGCTCAGCCAGCATGATTGTGCATATGACAACATTTATATTGCAGAAGAATTTGAATTACTGTGTACCACAGTTATATTTATTGTCTGTCAGCTGCTAAGGAGCTGTGCTTCATGTTTTGAAGTAATCTGCAGTCAAAGTAAGTGGTAAGGCCAGTTGAGAAAGAGACTGATGACTGTATGTGGCATGAATGATGGACCACATTATAACACTCATTAACACACACTTTCCTGGTTGTTGTTCGAACACTCTCGCGGTTGCATCTTCTCAGCTCCCAGCCGCCCATACACCACCAACAACACCATTCAGGAGCCAGTTTACTCTCATATGCCAGGGAGGCTTGATGACCCAATGCAAGTCAGGTGTGTCCGCCTCCCCGCAGTCGTGCTCCACCACACTCTGCTTCTCCAAAACTTCAGCTAAAGCTTGCTCTACGAGGGAAATTAACAAGCTTGATGCTGGTTCTGTGGAAATGAAGATGATGCTGTCAACATGCTAATCAATGAAGTAAAGTCAGTACAGTCAAAAGTATGAGTACAGTAGACTACAAGCCCTCTGGACGTATAACCAGCATGCTGTATGCAAAAGGGGTTTTATTTTAATTTTATTTTTTTTAGGTAATGCTTTAATGTAACTGATTACTTTTTATATCCAGTAATCTTTTAAATTTACATGCTATTTTTAAAAGTAATGTTACCCAACACTGGTTATATCACGCTTAATCCTGTGAAGAAAGAGCGCTACCAGTGTCCACATTTGTAGAAACAGTCTCTGGAACAAAAATGAAGTTGTGCTGATGTATGTATATGATCACATGACCGCTTTGCAAGGTCCCAGAGTGAAAAATTTTATAGATTACTTCAACTTCTTGAAAAAAAAGTTTTTTTTGTGTAAATAAATGGATGTTTGAATGACTAGAATTATTTTTGCATTCATTAAGCAGATCTCATGTATACACAGTACAGACTTTGAATGGAATGCATTTGTCTATAAATGCAGTCATAGAGATGCAATAAAATTGTGAAACGTCTGGGCATGGCAGCAACACATTCAGAAAGTTTGCCTTCAAAGTAAAAGCTCCGAGGCACAACGTTTACTTTGAAGGCACTCCATCTCCATTTCTGGTTTGTGACACGATCTTTCAAGGTTTTTTTTTTTACAGCTGGGCTTGTAAGTAGCAAGTATTTGCCTGAAAAATGGGAAAAACCTCAGGGAACCACAGTTCCCTTTCCCTTTTTTATAGATAATATAAAGTCATCTTCTATATACAATCCCAGTTCCAAAAGGTTAGGACATTTTAAAATGGAAATCAAAACAAAATGCAATGATTTGCAAATTCCATAAACCACAAAAATGCTAGGTCATTTTGAATTTGGTGGCAACAACACGTCTCCAAAAGGGTTAGTTTACCTGACAACAGCTCAGTAACATGATTCTGTATTGTAATAAAAGCAGGTAAGAGAGGCAAAGCTTCTCAAAAGTAAAAAAGGTCAGAGGTTTATCACTATGCAGTAACCAAAAAACAAAAAAAGAGTATCTCCAGATTGTGCAGCAATTTCAGAATAATTTTTCTCAACATGAAATTGTGAGGACTTTAGGACAAGCCTGAAAAAACATATCAGGTGCCTGTGATCTTCAAGTGGCACTGCATTAAAAACAGGCATGATCACTGACCGTGCCATCCAGAAATGCAGCCCTGTCATGCAAAAAAGAAGCCATAAGTGAACATGATCCAGAAACATTGCTGTTGTCTGTGGACCAAGGCTCATATAAAATGGACCAAGGCAAAATGGAAAACTGTTCTGTGCTGAGACAGACCGACCCTTGAAATACTTTTTGGAAAACATGGAGCCCAAATACTTCAGACTGAAAAGCAGACTTGTCATTCAGGAGGAATATGTGGAAATGTGTCATGAATGTTGAAAACGTTTTAGAGGAATATATTTTTAACCCTAAGGCCAATTCGAAATTGTATACTGCATTTGTTTCAGTAGCATGGCTTCATAGTAGAAGAGTCTGGATGCTAAACTGGAATGCCTGCAGTCAAGATCTTTTATCAACTGAAAACATGATGAGATGAAAAACATTCCAAACAAGATCAGGAATATTGATACGTTTTAGGGGATGGGGGGTATTTTTAGACTGTACGGTGAGGCTCAAACATCAAGGTGAAGTACAAAAGACTAGATCACAAATGTAGCTGCTAAATGTGTCTTTGTTTTCACCAGCTGTTTTGACCAGTGTAAAAATCTGTGTGCTTGATTTTGCGTCAGGTGGGAAAAGGTTGAAAAGAAAAAACACTCCAGAGAGGTGTGAGAGAGAGTTGCTGTGTTAAGAGTTGTGTGAAATGTACAACCAGCCTATGCTGTTAAGCTCCGGGCAGCAGGAGAAAATAAAAGTATTTTTAGGTGCAGATCCTCAGTAGGTTTTGTCCCTAAGCTTGAATCTTTCATGTCACATTTGGTCTTTTGAACAACAATTCCTAATCAGATTTAAGTTTAGGCAAAATTGAGGACTTGTTTTGCGCACAGAAGTATGTCTTAAAGTATGTTTCTTCTCATTAGCAGAGATATTTTTACAAATACCACTGAAATATGAGGGTTTCTCTGCACTTATGCACGCTGTCCAAGAAGAAAGAAAACACCAGAATCGTAACTTTATGCATAAGACTGCTTGATGTACAAGAGATATTTAGTAGGAAGGTAAAAATGCATTCACAAAGCAACAAAACAAAACACCTTCCTGACTAAGATGTCATTAATGCAATTAATTCAAAAAACATGCTATTTGGTTTCCATGTAGAGGTAGATGTTGGTGACGTCAAGTGTTTATTTTTATCTGTGGATGCATCACGGGCCAGAGAGTTGACACACACAGGTTTCGTGTGTGAGTGCTCCTCCCTCGAATAAACAAAAGTGATGAAATCATGTGACCAAAGAGTTTTCCCACACCAATCAGGTAATGCATCGTGCCAAACTGCCCATGTGACAGTAGTTAACTACAAACATGGAAACATTTCCAGGCGTCGATGCTCTCAGTGCAAACAAGTCATAGCACTGCGCTGCTGGCACTCCTTGCTTACGTCCGAATGATTCTCCAGTGAGGTTTCATCCCACTTAGATTCAGTGCTACAAGAATACTAATGAACCATGCTGACCATATTTATTGATGCTTACAAGCAGAAATCTCTGCACTAAAAGTGAAAGGGAGAAAAACTGGATTAAACAGGATTTGATGAAGCTTGTGAAGGTTCACTTGGTTTTGTGTGAGCTTAGTTTTTGTGCTAAATCAAACTGTAAGGTTGGACTTCTCGCATGTACAAAATCAATCCAAGGCACCACATGATGACATGACTTGACTCAATGTTTTCCAGGACTTCCATTAAAAAAAAAGAAAATTTCTTTTCTCTCTTCTTCCTCAAAAAGTTGTAAATTACCAAAAGTCCTGAGGCACAAAATCTCTGGTATATAGCTAAATCAAGTAATTGTTTTCGGACTCTCACGTGATTATGCATTAATGTAAATAAATCAGTCACAACTTTGAAACTTTGAGCTGATATTGTGCAAAGAAATAATAAAAACCCATGTAGCTGCAGAGGAATCAGAAAAATATCCTGTCACTGTCTCTGCAGTTACCTTTTTTTTTTTTTTGAAGCTTACAGGAAACTGGCGGAGGTGTTCATCAGACCGCAGTGGGTTTGGAGGTGTTATACGTCCATTAAGAGTGCACTATATGTCTGTTAGCTCAATCTGCGGTGAAAACCACTAGCACTTACCAGCAGCCTGCTGCCTGTGCTGGCATCTCCCCAGTGAGATAGTAGGATGCTCTCTTTGGCTCACCAGTAACAATAACTATGACATTAAGAGTCATGCACTGTTGTTGTGAAACTGATGGTCTTTTTTTTTTCTTGCAGTGTTTTATGAGTACATTTTTATGAGATATCTTTCTGTGAAAACCACAGCTCATCAGAATTGTCTATTTGTATTTGCTGCTTATTTTCAGTAGATTTATATAAATGTGTGTTATATTAAAACATACTATATATACAGATTTATAATACATATTACATTACACATTACTTAATAACATGATTATCAGTTCAAAGGGAGGCTGATATTCCCTGATTGTAGATGGGAATTTTTTCACACTATCTGTCTAAGTGCACCTTATCGTTCAGTAGCTTTTAGAACCACCTTTAGCAGCAATAACTTGAAGTAATCATTATCTGTGTGACTTTATCAGTCTCTCACATTCCTGTGGAGGAATTTTGTCTCACTCTTCTGTACAGTGTTGCTTGCGTTCATTGATTTTTGCAGGCATTGATTTATGCACAGCTCTCTCAGCATTTCAGCCAGGTTGAGGTCTGGACTTTGACTGGACCATTGTAACACGTTCATTGACTCTGTGAGTCACTGCAAGGTGCCCAGGTAACGTGGCTGTAAAACAAGCCCAAATCATCACCCCTCCACCGCCATGCTTGAAGGTGGAGGGGTGTTTGTGCTGATATGCTGTGAACACAGTGCTGTGTAGTACGGCCAAACAGCTCCACTTTGGTCTCATTTGCCCAAAGGACATTGTTCTAAAAGTCTTGTGGTTGTTAAGGACACGTTTTCTGTTTAGATGTGGTGATTAAGCGCACAAGTCAGAGAGCAATCTCTCTTGTTCGGTTTTTATCTCAGTAAATAAAACCTCGATCAATCACCTCTTGGATTCCAAGCGATGCATATTGTTTACTTAAAAGAAAACAACTTAATATTTGCTTATACAGTCTTTAGGAAACTAAATAAGAAGATGCAACTACTAGTCTAGTTTTCAACTTGTCACACTGTTGGGTTGTGCGGTTCTAAAGTGTCTCAAATTTTACCATCAATTCATTAATTAATACTGTGTTGCTTGTGACACGTCCCATCAAAATAATGAGGCACCATTTATTATTGATGATAATTCATCTTCACATGTTTTATTCATCGTCGTTGAAGCCCAGAGGAAGGCGCTAAGGCCAGAGTTTGGTGACCTACAGTAAAAGTTCACTACATGTCTCAAGGTAAATAGGAAGAAGCCTGACAGTGTTCTTCTCCCTGGTGTGGGTTTGTGGCGGGTCAGTCCCATCACGGCAGCTGATGACAATAGTGACGACTGTGATGATGAGGATGGTGACGTATGCAGACGTGCGTGTGTTTGTGTCTGTGTACTGTGATTATCTTTCGTTCTTTTTTTTTATTCTGCTCATGTGAATATTAAAGAGTGTACATTACGGTAGAACCGAGTGTTATATGACATGTATAAGACCCGCTTTATTCCCTACCCCACCCTTTTGTAGATGAAAATGCAAGGCTATATTTGGAGAGAGCTGATGTCACAAGTGGTTTGAGCAGAGAGCCTATAACTGTTGCAGTCGGCTTGTGTGACAGTCTGACAAACCTTGGAGAGCTCCAGTAGCAGACTGGGATCTAGCCAAGACTACAGAAAGTGAGTATTTTGTCTTTCCTATGGCTTGGATGTCTTTTTCCCCCACAGGTTTTATTTATAGTTGTTAATGAGGTGCTAGAAGAAACTGACATTTATCTCAGTTTTTATATAGTAACATTTTTCTTTAAAAAATTAAAAAGGGAATATTTTAGTAAGTCTATTTCTTGCATATTTTTTAAGTAAGTAAAAGAGAGGTTAGAAGATTAAGTAAAAGATTGAAATTCACATAGAGCACAGGGAAATGTGTAGATGAAAGCTACATTAAGTTAGATGATTCTGTGGAAATATAACTAAGACTGAAATGTACAAAAACGGAAAAAAAACAAACTATTTATTTAAAAAAAAAAATTATGTGTTGTTCTGTAAACAGATGTAACAGTGAGATTGCTGCTACTATTTTCATACGACTAACACAATAAAAGACTTTGTCATCATTTGAACACATATGCAGCTGATTAATTAGTAATGAAATGTTATAAAATGATGTCATTATAATCTAACATTTAAGCTACTCATCAAATTTGGATATATATTACAAAATAATATATTCTTAATTACTTTTACTTCAAAATCAAATCCCGAAAATATTGCACCCTATACTAAAATTGCACATGGTCAGGACATGTTTATATATTTAAAATATATCCAATGTGAATAAAATGATGCGTGCATGTTCAACATTTAAAGCTGGTGCCATTAAATTACCTTTAAGAAACCAGTACTGGCAAATGTACTGTCCTAGTTGAAGTAAAATTCTAAATGAATCCTAAATGAAGTGTTCCTTCAGATTTGCATTTAAAAGCAACTATATTCTAATTATTGTGCTGCACGTTGCTGAAGTTGAAATAATGTCAGCATTTCCAGGAACAACAAGCTTTGTTTTTCAGACTGCTCCTGCTTGAAAATGTCTGCTTGCTCCATTTTATGGTGGAAAAATCCCAGTATCAGATGAGTCGATACCATGGATTTAATTGCTTTTAAAACTATTTCAAAGATTTTTTAAAAAAATGCATTTTTGGCAATCTAACTATAACTTTATTGCATTTTTTTTCAAATATAATTTAACATAGCTTAACACTTATGTTAGACCCTGACATCTATTTTGATGATGTACCTAATTTGTTGGGAATCAGACAAAACTATCACACGTCTCACTGGTTTTCCCTGAAGCACAATAAACAAATGTAACTCCTGTTGTGTTTGCAGGTAATCACGCTTACAGCATGTATCACCTCAGGGTGCCTGTGCTTCTTCTCATGCTGCTTGTGCTGCTGCACTGCATCACCGCTGCCCCAAGCTATAGGTAAGCCAACACATTCAAAGCAGAGAGCCGAGGTGCAGGAGAACTTTGGCTTTCATTTGGCTCAAATGTTGATAATCAAAGATGGAAACCAACTGTGCTCATTTGTGGGGAAAGTGTTTCACTGTGCAGGGAGAAGTGGGGCTGGAGCTAAGTGGCCACTTTCTCTCCTTGTTCTCGGGAGTTGTGGATATCTTCAAGAGCCTATCATCAATGTCAAATGGTTTAGCCCTTTGTCCTCTGTGATTCAGGTACTTCAGTCCCAGCTCATCCAGCGAGCAAGAAAGCGATCTCCCAGATAGCGAAGCCTGGTTGCTTCCCGGGCTAATCTCCAACCCATTTCTCAGCCTCGTGGGTACACGGCCACGAAGGGGGCTCACAGCTATGAACAGGTAGCAGCATTATTGCTTGATTTCATTTTAAAAAAGTTGAAATCTACGAGTATTTTTGTGGTGTTTCTTAATATCTGTGCTTTTCTTAGTCACCATATAGAGAAGAGAAAGTGCAACACAGCCACCTGTGTCACCCAGAGGCTAGCAGACTTCCTGGTCCGTTCCAGTAACACTATTGGTACTGTGTACGCACCAACCAATGTGGGATCTGCCACCTACGGCAAAAGAGGCCTACTGGAGCCTTCAGGCTACGTGAATCTCTAGTGCCAACTGAGGAAACTCCACAGCATTTGCAGCAATCCTCACAGCTCTGATGATATAACCAATCATGTAACAATGATTGTGAGAATGACATATATATATAATGATGGCAATGATGGCAATGATCACAGACTTTTCTTGATTACTTTCTTAACTTAAGAAACAGTGCCTTTGATTTAAAACATCACTGTATATTTTTTTCTGCCTTTTTGTGTGTTGTGGCTTCATATGTTGTTGCACAATGGCATGATGGGAATAATAATAATAAAAAACAACCAAATGTTAAAGTAATTCATGGGAAATAAAATAAAGGAAAAACATGTAAAGCAATATAAAATAAATGTTATTTGTTGTTTTGATAATAAAATTGTAAAAAATATATATATATATTTATATTTTTTAAAACCTTTATGCATTTTAAGCCACATTATTGTATTAGAGCTGCACGCAGGAGCTGTGAGCTGTTAGCATCCATCTGATGAGTACAGAAAACGTTTTCTTTCAGGAGATGTCCATTAATCAAATAAAAGTATTTCACTTTGATTATGAGCAAACTCTGAAAGTTGCATTGCCACTGGAATAAACTTAAAAATGAAGTAGCCATTCTATTTCACGCAGCTCATTAATTCACCCAGCTCCATAACACCAAGAAATAAACAACTCACGTTTGCCATAACGTCAAGCTTTCATGAGGAACACAGCAGCCAAAGAAACTCAGAGGAAATGCTGATAATTCAGCCCCAAATTCAATCTCATCTTTCACTCTCATCACAAGCAAACGATGGTTCAGCATTTTGAGAATAACACTTGTTCACTTTCTTGCTAGACAAGATAAACACCACTTTCATTTCTGTAAAACAAAAAAGTCGTATATGTTGCTGACGCAAGCAAATGCTCAAGACACACAAAACAGGGGAAGCGGTAGGAACTTCTGAGGGACTTTTAACACTAAATAATTAGTCTGACTTCCTGGTATTATGAAATGCAGAAGCTTATGAGGTACCATTTTATTCAAATCATTTTTAGTGCCTGTTATTTGAGTCCATATCAAACCAACTTTGCACATCAATGCCATGAAGACGATGCACCCCAAAGCATCCAAAAAGTACCTTAAGTGGCGTGCTATGAACTCATCGGCCACCGTATTATCTACACCTTCTTAGTCCTTCGTTAAAGCCACTTTTTTTTTCAGGACACTCTTAATTCTTCATGGAAGAGATTCAATGAGTTTCTGGAAACATTCCTTAGAGTTTCAGGCCCATATCGACATGACAGCGTCACACAGTTCCTGTAGATTTGTTAGTTGCACGTCCATGATGTGACTACACCTTTTCACTATACTGTTTAAGTACAGGGAACTCATTGTCAAGTTTGAGATGATTTGTGACATGATGCTGAAAACAGCAATCAGAAGATGGGTACACTGTGGTCATACAGGGACGGACATGACCAGCAACAATAGTCAGACTGTGGTGTATAAATGTTCAGTTGGTACTAAGTGTCCCAAAGTTTGCTACACCATTACAACAACACCAGCCACACTGATACGGGGAAGGATGGATCCATAGTTTGATGTTGCTTACAGCTAATGTCACAGCAAATAATAGAGACTCATTAGACCAGGCAAGTTTATTCCAGTTTTCCAATTTTTGTGATCCTGTGGGAATTCCAGTCTCAGCTGTGACAGAAATAGTACCCGATGTGGTTTCCTGCTGCTGTAGCCCATCTACTTTGTGACTTGATGTGCTGTGCATACATAGATATTCTACTGCATACCTTGGTTATAACAAGTGGTTATTTGAGTTACTGTTCCCTTCCTATCAGCTCGAGGCAGTTTGGCCATTATCTTCATTTTTACCCAGAGAACTGGATGTTTTATATTTTTCAGACCATTCTCTACAAAAATCCTAGAGATGGTTGTTTGGGACCATCCCAAAGATCAGCAGTTTCTGAAATACTCAGACCAGCCTCTCCCGTCCCAACAACCATGCCACTCTCACAGTCACTGTCATATTTATTCTGATGCTCGGTTTGAACTTCAGGAGTAGACTCAGTTGTTGCCATGTGATTTACTGATTAGATATTTGTGTTAAGGAACAGCTGAACAGGTGTAGCAGAGAAAGTGACCAGTGAGTGCAGGTTTATAGTTTTTATATTGTACCTTACTTCAGTATGTAACCTTCAGTATGTAATATTGCACAGTATATACTTCAGGTGACTAATTTGATTTATGCTACAGTGTAATCAGATTCACAGCTCTTCATCATCATCATCATCATCATCATGGCCCTCTTCATTAGGCCGGTTCTGCTTTCTTCACTTTCTCCTTTATAATTTCCCACCTGCTGAGGGAATTAACTAAAGAATGATGTGACATTAAAGATAGATAGATAGATAGATAGATAGATAGATAGATAGATAGATAGATAGATAGATAGATAGATAGATAGATAGATAGATAGATAGATAGATAGATAGATAGATAGATAGATAGATAGATAGATAGATAGATAGATAGATAGATAGATAGATAGATAGATGGCTTAGCTTTCACGTAATCTGTAAATAAATCTCCTCACTTCTTTTTTAAAACTCCTGCTCTGGTGCCTTTCTCTCATGCAGATGTGAAGATACATGAATAGGTAAAGTTCCCCATTCTAAGCTAAGTAAAAGTCTAGTAATTGCCACAAATACTGTATTCCCATATAGTCATGTGTTGCCTTTCTGCAGAGGTTATTCAGGGTAATGAATATCAAGAGGCGACGTATGACGCACAGCATTAACCTCTGTTTGATTAGCAGCGACCCAATCATCTCAGACACTGACATCAACACTCCCATGCACGGTTAGCACCTGCATAAAAGGTTTTTCAAAAATAGAACAAATGCCGGCTTTTGCTGATGAATCCAAAAACAATGCAGCCATTATCCCCCAAACACTCTGACGGTGAATGGGGATCATGTCAAGATCTGTCGATTGCCTCATGTAAAACCACAAATGGCACTGCAACTGCTATCTGCTGCGGGGTTGTTTATCACTGCGGTAATGACGGTTGATGAATGTTTTGATGGAATTTTAGATCTGATTCATGGCCTGGTGACCACATTGATCGGTGGCATTAAAGGTACAGTTGTGTTTCAATATAAACAAGAAGGTTGCTGTGCCACCAAAATTCAAAACAAAGGACTTTAACCTCCTCTCGCTACTAAATTGATTTACATGTCTTTTACAGTAATAAAGGGTCTCTGTAGTGACTAAAATGATTAATTTCTCTGATGCTGAAAGTGTTATTGTTATATATATATATTATATATGTATTATATATGTATATATATGCCAAGAGAGCTTCACAAATTACAGCAAATATAACACATATGAATATCACAAGTAAAGAAAAGAGCAACAAGTTGCACCTCAACCAGATTCTTTGGTAGTCATCAACACACTCCTGGCATTATTCTGGCTGGATATTTGACTACTTTTCAGTTGCCAGGAAGTAACAGTTGGCAGCAATTCAACGAGACAAAGAATTAGACTAGACTGATGCTTTAAGTAGGCATGTGAGGTAATATGGGAAACTCGAGAGTACACAGTTAAAAACTAAACACAGTTAAAACTAAACAGCCATAGTAAGACAAGGGAGCTAAAATCCAATGCATACAAGAGAAGCGCTACCAAAAAATCCCCAAAAAACAGGATGTATGACAAACAGAAAAACACCTACCACAGAGACTAAAATATGACAACATGATTGAGGGAATAAAGGTGAAATAAATGGAAAACTTGAAGCCTAAATTCTAACCTATGAAGAAACTCAAAAGATATTCTTCATAAGCCTGTCGTACAGGAAACCCATTAATCTGAGTTATTATTGGTTTTTCACATACTGCTTTTGCAGTTAAATGAGCAGCTTTTGGCTTAATTGGTGTTAAATAAATAATAACATGGTCTAACAGGTCATGTTCTGTAGTTTATCTGAGGTTGTAGTCTTCACATTTTTAAGATCTAATAAGGAATAGATTATTTGTCTTATGCCCTGAAACATAAACCATTAAAACTAAAGGACTGACTGTATATAACCAGAAAGAATGTAAGCTTCATTAATATGTAATATAATGAAATAACGATGCAAATATTATTAATAATAATAACAATAAGAAGAAGAATTATTGATGAACAACAATAAGACAGAGGGTCATTTTATCCAGAGACCAGGCGAGCTACACTTAAGGCCAGTGTAGCATCACTTCTCTTAATAATATCTGAATGTAATCCAAAATATTAATACAAGCTGGTTGTTTCGAGCTGTTTGAGCCTTTTCTCTGAGTTTCTTAAAGAATGTTTCAAGAATTTGTATCTTCAAATGGGGACTTACGTGGACACATACATGTTGCATAAGAGATCTTCATTATATTATATATTATTTATTTGCAATCACAAAAAACAGGGTACAAAACTCAGTCTGTCTCCAAACAATGACCTCCACCCTGTTTCAGTGCTATGGACAGATCTCTTCTGAACAAAACAAACAGTGCTGTCCTTGGTTCTGAAATCTGAAACAATACCCTTTATTGTTGTTGATTTTAATTTTGTTATTGCTTCTTTGACTGTGTTTCTATTTACACAAAAAGATTAAACAGAGAGGTAAAAAAATATGGACGCAAACACTAACAATTAAACGGGGAAGTAAAATGTATCCAATAGTACTGAGCAAAAATTTTGAGGCACCCCATATTTCTTTACATGTTGCACAGAAAATTAGAAACATTTATTGAAACATGTCCAAACATAAATGAAAATACAGTACATCTGCTCTAGTTTTTTGGGCCTGTCACTACTTCTTTTCTTTTCTTCCGTTTGCCCAGCTTTCCCCTCCCTTTAAGAGCATATCTCAGGACACCATGCTGAGATATGCACGTTTCTGTCTAAAAGCTAAAAAAAAAAAAAAAAAAAAAAAGGAATACGTTTTTGAGACTAGCTGATAGCAACAGTGCTGCTAATACGAACTAGTTCTTTGTTGTTATGTGTAGACACAACACTGGTTCATTCCTCGAGTTAGGTGACTTTTTATTTTACATTTGAATGATTCATTGTGGTGTGGTGCTTAACAAACAAACACATCTTCTGAAGACGGTCAGCTATGAGTGAAAAAAAAAAATTTCCAAAGAAAAACTTCTGATGAACTATTACTCAAGACCACTAAAAAAATTACAAGGAAGTAGGGTAACATAGTAACAAAATTAAGAAGTTTGCACATTACTGTATGTACAAGACATTTTGTGATCCATAGCTAATTCGTATATAGCACACAAAACATTAGGTAGTAAGCAGAAACAATGACTACAAGGCTACGGTATTTCTAAATCTAACCCACTGTTATTAGAAGACTAAAATTTAAATGATTAAATGTTTAATCTGTCCTGCTTCTTAGTCAACCATACCTTTGTTTAGGCACAAACATATATTTTCGTTCCTGGAAAATATTCATGGCTCTTTAGGAATTAGATGTCACAAGCACACGTCGATGAAATAAAGCAAAGAAAAAAAATATCTAAATTCTAGATGTACGCGTTTCATAGGTTTTCCTGTCGCTTGCCGTCGCTACGCATAAACACGGAAGTTACAATACTGTGGCCGTGTTGCATTCGTAAACACCCGAAAATCGGAATTCCTCTTCTCCAACCCAGAGAAATGTCAAAATATGGTAAGATTACTTAACTGTGACTTCCACCTTACGTAAAATCCAAACAAAATAGCACCTTAAAAGTTAACCATACTTTCTCTATCTATATCGATTTTAGCTGTCTAACAGTCCTTTAAATCTGTTAAATTAGAATCAAAGTTCATTCATTTCATAATATTTCACTGAACTTTTTCACTAATGGCTTTTAAGACAGTTGCTCACTTAACTCCAAGTGGATTCAGTTTCATATTTGTAAAATGTTAAGCGTGCGGAGGTCGTAAATGATGTCTTTTTAATTTTAAAATTTCTAATTTCCGAGGCTTTCTAAACGCAGCATCAGTCTCATGTGTGCTAAATCAACCTTACTTCTTCGAGAATAACTTTAAAGTATTTTTGATATTTCAGCCCGACAGCCAGTTGGGCTTCCACGTTTCTAATGTGTGCAGACGTCTCCTCGTTATGGCGGAAAGTGTCCGAGAAATCTTTTGACTGTTAAAACAAATTTAGGCGTCTTCAGAATACTAAGGGTCTGGTTTTAGCTAGGTTCTGTTAGCTGATCATTTCAGAAGAATGGAAAATAAAAAAGAGAAAACGTTTCAGTTCGTGGTCGTGGGGGGTGGCATCGCTGGCGTGACATGTGTGGAGCAGGTGAAATGAGATGAATGGCATGTAAAAGCTTTGCTAGTACAATGCGTGTGCCATGTAGCTACTTAACGTACATGTTAATCTACATTGACAGCTGTCGTCCCAGATTCCGTCCGCTGACGTGGCTCTGATAACTGCAGGTCCCCACATCAAGGCAGTGACCAACTACAAGCAGGTCAGAGGGACATTGATGACGATGATGGTGGCGGTAGCTCAGTGGGAGCTTCATCTCTGACAGAGTTATGGATTTGTTCTCACAAACTCCCACGTTACAAATGCATGCGCTCATGTATTTTAAGTCATCAACTGTATTAAAAAAAAGAAATAATCAGTATTTCATTATGATGATTCATTATGATTCACATACAAGCTGCCTTTAAAAACATAATATGATCATCATGGACACACTGTATTTTACTGTTCGGGTTTGACTATCAACAGGCTATCTTATCACTTCTCTGAATGGCTTTTAATGCTGTAATTTTCCACTGTCCTCCTTTCAAAGGTGTCCAGGACACTGGAAGAGTTTGACGTGGAGGAGCAACCATCTAGTGTTCTGGAAGAAAAATTCCCCAACCTTACTATCATCCATTCTGCTGTTAAATCACTCCACACAAAGTCACATGTAAGGTTTGGCCGCATGTAGGATGCATATGTGACAGCAAAGGCCACACATGTTGTTTACTTACTGTAATTATAGCAGAGTGCAAACTGATTTCATGCAACAAGCACTTTACTATTAACTGTGTACTATTGCCACCTTGTGGACATATGGTGGGCAGGTTCCATGGAACAAGAATGAGATTATTGTTGCAGTACAATAGTGAATTTCACTATAATGAACGGTGCCTCCTTTAGCTTATCCATTACGCTGCATCATTCTTTAGGAAAACAGAGGAGATGGTGCGTCCTCTGTCTCATGAAAATAAATGATCAACATAACAGTCAAGAGACTGCGTTTTATATCATAACTTGCAAATATGCAAGCAATTTTTTAAATGTGGTAATTGAAATATAAATGTTACGCAATGTTGTTATAGTTTGCCTGATATGAAAGTTTGCTGCTTTCCTTGAAGCACTTCGTTACGAGTTTAGTGACATGTCTCGTAATCAAAGATAATGAGCCAAATCAAAGCTCAAAGTGAAGTGAAGGTTGTCGTGCAGGTCAGTCTGTACTGGTTGTGCCTTCATTTTAGACGTCAGCTTTTAGGATTATCAATAATTAATTTGACTTGAGAGGTGCTGAGAGCTTTAATAAAGGTGAGTGTAGCAGATCTTCAGCTGGAAAAGAAAACTGTGTTATGGCCTGCATAACACAACACAAAAAGAACATGGGGCGAAGGATTAAGGATGAGATTTGGTTTGATGAGATTTTTTCTTACATTGCAACCCCTTCTCAGGGATTTGCGTCTCCTCCTGGATCGTAAATTAAGATCTTTTGTGTGTTAGGCAAATGTGTTAAATGCTTACAAGGCTAGGAGGATTAAAAGATGACCTTTATGTTTAAATCACACCTTTTTTCAAGAAACTGAGGTTGTGAGATAAAACAGTTAAAGCTCACAATTGATTGCCATTTCCCATGTAATGCTCCTCTCTTCGTCAGTGTGTGGAAACTGCAGATGGCCGGGTTTTTGGTTACAAGAAGCTGTGTATCTGCAGCGGTGCCAGACCCAAGCTGCTAACCCAGGACAACCCTTACGTGCTGGGGATACGGGACACAGATAGTGCTCAGGTACAAGCCAAATCTTCTGGATGTTTGTGTAGCTAGTAGCATGTGGGTCTGAAATTCCTGAGGAAACTAACCTCATAAGACTTTCATAGTAACACCAAACAGTTTGTCCAAAGAAAACAGCTTGACTGCTTGTCCTTGTATTTTAGTCCCTCTTCTCTGGTCTTCATTAAGGTGATATTACTTAACTGGATGTGGCATTAGCGACTAATTACCAGTCTACTAACCCTTTGAGCTCCTGTACAACTAAACAGTGTTTGAATTTCAGCTATTACAGCTTCTGTAAGATCTTATTGGTTTCACTGAACAAAAAAAGGGTGTTTGTGTATTTTCTACATCTGCATTAGTTGCACATAGTCTGTCTGTAAATGATTGTGTTTTATTAATAACCTTTAAACATAGATGTGTCACTAGTTTTCTTTGTTCTTTTAAAGGAGTTTCAGAAGAGGTTATCCAAAGCTAAGAGGATTGTTATTGTTGGGAATGGAGGAATTGCCTTGGAATTAGTGTAAGTCTGCTGTAGCCAGAATGCCATTTGAGCCCACAGTTATTCATGCTTTACTGAGTACTTGTGAACTTTGTGATCTTTAGGTATGAGGTGGAAGGCTGTGAGGTGATCTGGGCGGTAAAGGACAAGGCCATAGGAAACACATTCTTTGACGCAGGAGCAGCACAATTCCTCATCCCATCGCTTGAGGCCGACAAACCCCAGGCAGCTGCCCCCTGTAAGAGGCCTCGCTTCACTACAGAGGAAGCAGCTCCCGGAGGCTCACACATCTTCACAGCAGGTTCTTTCTTTTCCTTCCTGTTCTACACTTCTGCTCTTCTCTCCTTTAGTACAGAAAAAAGTATATAAAGCAAATGTTTGTCTTCTCTCAGATAGAAGCTCACAAGCGTACGGTCACGGTCCTACGGATTCTGGAAGTGCCCTGGGTCCTGACTGGCATGAAGGAATAGCTCTTCGAGGAGCAGAGCAGGTGAGATCCTGTATGCGTGGTTGAAGTCTGTGGGGAGTAAAAAAAAAGGCTAATGTTCTGTTTGAACAAGGTCCTAAAATGTCTTACATGTTCTGTTTCTGTGGTAGTTGAATTTTTAGAATGTGTTTTTAACTTAAAAACAGTACAGTTAATTTGGGAAATTAGTTTTGTGATCTTTATCTAAATGCATGTCACTTCCTCTGTGTTGTTCCGCCTTTCTAAGATACCTATTGTTATATTTTACAGTGCAGCTAAATGGGTTCACACCCTAACGCCCATTAACTTAATAGCATAGCTGCGGGTACCTTCTGTTGGTTCATTATCAGATTCATAGTATCAAAATCCCTCTTGAACCTTATCTTGCTACTCAACAGCTATAATGGAAAAACATTTTTTATTTTAGTAGTTAATGTCATTGAACTGCAAGTGTAGAAAGTCAAATGTGATTAAACAAGGATTAAAACATTTTGCTAACATTGCAAATAAGGTTTAAAAAGCTTTTTCACCCAGGTTATACTTCTTTTCCAGTCATGCTGACCACTCAGTTTTAACTGTGCATTCATAATGTACTTTATTCTAAAAGCTTTATCTGACTGTCGTGGCCTGTTTAAAATAATCAGTTAACCAATCATGTAAATCTTTTGACTCCTCCAACAGTCAAATGGCACATAGACAACATGCAAATTCTACACACACAGGCCCAGTGATAACCACTATGAGATGTTACAGAACTCTTCCCATAAATTTCTATTCAGGTTTGTTTCAGTGCCATGTCTCCTCATTATACAGTCACAGTCAAAAGAAAGTACACCGTCTGTCAGATCTAAAAGTTAGTTAAATTTACCCTTTTAAATTTTTCATATTTATTTCCTATCTTATTCATAGCCTTTTCCTTTTTTGTTTTCTTTAGGTCACGAGCAGTTGTCCAAGCATTTCACTACATATCGTACTGTGTATGACTGTGTACGTGACAAATAAAATTTGAATTTGAATTTTAAGATTTTACATATCAGGTCACAAAATTGCATAAATACAGACCTAAAAGCCCAGACCTACAAACTGCCAAAACCCCTGCTTTTAGAAAGGTGCTCACACTTGCTGATGATGAGTTAATCATCTGCATTTGATCAGCAGCACCTGACTGCTGCTTACCCTCTTAAATCATACGGAAGCAGTAAGCAGTGGTGTTCCACACACTAGTTTTGTGTTTCATGTGATCGCGTATTTAACTAATTCTAAGATCTGCTCAGATGATTTTTAATCTGTCTTGATATGTCGAACCTTAAACCTAAAAGAGGGTTTCTTTTTACTGTGACTGTACAGTAAAATCTCTAACAGATGATGTAAGGTTGTTTGTTTCAGACATGGCAAAAATGCAGTGAGAGAAATGGGGAAGTGGTTATTTCCACTTCGGCACACAAAAATAACGTAGGCTGTGGTGGTGAGGCAGCACAGAATTACTGCTAACCTCGTTCACAACTACACGAAATGCTGAACAAGCGGACAATCTAAAAGTTTAACAGTATTAGGTTCTAAAGTTGCTTTTTGCTTCTTTTTAACATTGTTTTACTAACCATTTCAACCTGGTTGCAATAATACTAGCCTCATAAGGCTGAAATTAATGGTTGTAGCTTATGTAAAAAATTTTAAAAAATCTTCAAAATACAGACTTTTTGGATTACTAGACTCAGTGAGTCCCTGGGTTAGCAACACAACAATAATTTGTCTTACCATCAGTCACAAATCCACACTTACTTTACTGGCAGGGATTAAATATCAAATAATGTGTTGTATGGCTCACTGCACTGTTTAATGGTAGGAGACACATTTAGTAGTTTATAAAAGCCTGAGTGTAGCACACAGTTTATCCTGTCATACTGTCCTCCTGTTCTGATGAATCCCCTCACACTGCTGGCATTTGCTCAGGTGTCCCACAGAGTTTCAGTGGAGTACCAGTGTGAGGTGGAAAAGATCTTCACCTGTGAGGAGCTTCATAAATCCCCAGAGCAAACACTAAGAACTGAGTGTGGTGAGGATTAAATTTACTGCTCTGTGTTTTTCTCTAACCCTGCTCCTTTCTTGCTCACTTTTTTGTTTGTTTTTTTACACTCTGCCCTTTGTCTGAGTAGGAGACTGGCCAGTTTACGTCCGGCTGACTAATGCCCAGACATTTGGCTGCGATTTTGTTGTCAGCGCCACAGGTGTCGTTCCAAACACTGAGCCCTTTCTCCAAGGCAACACGGTAAGAAAACTCATCCATATGCAAAGTGGAAATTCCTAGTGACTCTGCCAGAGCTTCCAGGCTTTGGGAACGTTGTTGTTTTGCATTATCATTAAATGCGTTCGTGCCATTTGTCATTCATCGTACGGTCATGCGTCTGGCCAGTACCGTGTTAGATTTTACCAAAAGTTGTTGAGCTGCACACAGTTTCATGACTGTATCTGCTATGCTACATTAAATACTCATGTTCCCACATAAAGTGCCTTTTCCCTCTTGATTCCCAAGTGTTTTCAGCCTCACTAATAGTACACACTCTACCTCTTCTCGTGTCTGCTCACTTCGATGTAATGTTCAGTGTTTTGCAAGGCAAATTGCATGAGACCTACTTGTACGGCTTATCTGTTTTTGTAAGTGGAAATGTGGTTTTAATGCCTCTAGATGTCAGTAAAGCATAGGTGAGCTTTTTCATTACTCTGGTTTTTCAGCCTGTGTAAAGCTGCTGGATTTCCAGCAAAGTGCCACTGCATCAAAGTTAGTGTAAAGTCTACAGCAACCACTCTGATTTACTTATATGTACTACATCTTCCTTTGTTTTGTTTTTTTATTACTGGTGCTGATCATTTCTCTGTGTGAAAGTTTGTGGTTGCAGACGATGGCGGCCTACAAGTAGATGATCACATGATGACATCCGAGGCAGATGTGTACGCTGCAGGTGACGTGTGCACTGCGTGCTGGGAGCAGAGCCCTCTGTGGCAGCAGGTAAAAAAACAGTCAGTTAATCTACAGTGCAGCATTTTTGTCCTTTAAACATTACGTACTGCTCATGTCGTTTAAGTAATCCAGTGTAAAAATTAGAAAAAGTAGCGTACCATGTGTTTCCTGATTTTTGACTTAAAACAAAATTATAATGCCAAGCAACTGTTTCTGTTTTAAGCAGCTTCTATATGTGGAAAACAATTAAAAGTTAGATAATTAGATATATTAGCTTATGCCAGGGCAAAGCATCCATCTGTCCATCCGCAAGTCATAGGAATTGCTACTTCTGGACACAATGAGCAGCTAATCATCTTAATTGTGCTCAAGGTCAAGATTGAGATCTTATGGGTCATTTTACAGGCACAGTTTTCACAACACTCACTACTCCTTCTAGACAATTGGACAGATTTTAGTGAAACAAGATTAGTTTGTCCCAGATATGACTGTTTGCAAGGCTTCTTTATATTCAATTCAATTCAGTTCAATTTTATTTATATAGCGCCAAATCACAAGAAAAGTCGCCTCAAGGCGCTTCATAGATACAGAGAAAAACCCAACAATTATGACCCCCTATGAGCAAGCACTTTGGCGACAGTGGGAAGGAAAAACTCCCTTTTAACAGGAAGAAACCTCCAGCAGAACCAGGCTCAGGGAGGGGCGGGGCCATCTGCTGCGACCGGTTGGGGAGAGAGAAGGAAGACAGGATAAAGACATGCTGTGGAAGAGAGACAGAGGTTAATAACAGATATGATTCAATGCAGAGAGGTCTATTAACACATAGTGAGTGAGAAAGGTGACTGGAAAGGAAAAACTCAATGCGTCATGGGAATCCCCGGCAGCCTACGTCTATTGCAGCATAACTAAGGGAGGATTCAGGGTCACCTGGTCCAGCCCCAACTATATGCTTTAGCAAAAAGGAAAGTTTTAAGCCTAATCTTAAAAGTAGAGATGGTGTCTGTCTCCTGAATCCAAACTGGAAGCTGGTTCCACAGAAGAGGGGCCTGAAAACTGAAGGCTCTGCCTCCCATTCTACTTTTAAATACTCTAGGAACAACAAGTAGGCCTGCAGAGCGAGAGCGAACTGCTCTAATAGGGTGATATGGTACTACAAGGTCATTAAGATAAGATGGGGCCTGATTATTTAAGGCCTTGTATGTGAGGAGCAGGATTTTGAATTCTGGATTTAACAGGAAGCCAATGAAGGGAAGCGAAAACAGGAGAAATCTGCTCTCTCTTTCTAGTCCCTGTCAGGACTCTTGCTGCAGCATTTTGGATTAACTGAAGGCTTTCAGGGAGTTTTTTGGACATCCTGATAATAATGAATTACAGTCGTCCAGCCTGGAAGTAATAAATGCATGAACTAGTTTTTCAGCATCACTCTGAGACAGGATATTTCAAATTTTAGAGATGTTGCGCAAATGGAAGAACACAGTCTTACATATTTGTTTAATATGTGCGTTGAAGGACATGTCTTGGTGAAAAATGACTCCAAGGTTCCTCACAGTGTTACTAGAGGCCAAGGTAATGCCATCCAGAGTAAGAATCTGGTTAGATACCATATTTCTAAGATTTTCAGGGCCGAGTACAATAACCTCAGTTTGATCTGAATTTAGAAACAGAAAGTTAGCGGCCATCCAGGTCTTTATGTCTTTAAGACATTCCTGCAGTTTAACTAATTGGTGTGTGTTATCTGGCTTCATGGACAGATAGAGCTGGGTGTCATCTGCATAGCAGTGTAAATGTATGCTATGTCTTCTAATGATGCTGCCTAGGGGAAGCATGTATAATGTAAACAGAATTGGTCCTAGCATTGAACCCTGTGGAACTCCATAATTAACCTCAGTGTGTGAAGAGGACTCCCCATTTACATGCACAAATTGGAGTCTATTAGATAGATATGATACAATATCCCCGTGCATTTGAATTCTCAGTAGTTTGTACAATACAACAAAACTTTTCCATTTCTTTCTGTGAAACAAGCTGTGAAACTGTGATAGATGTGAGTTTTAATCGACACTGAAAGGTGTCAGTTTAGACCCAGCGTGCCAGCAGTAATTCAGTTCGCTGACTTAACGACAAGTTTAATGACAAATGGTTTGAGAAAGCGCACGCTTGAACAGGCTTGCAAAGCTAACGGCACTGCATGGTGAAGGTGTTTCAAACTTTAAACAAATGAGATTAGGAGAGATTATTTAAGAAAATAATTATATCTGGATTTTATTTTTTAAATTAAGAAGCATTTGTCAGTATTTTTAAACTCATTACTTTACTTTGGAAATTTTTTTCTCCTTTTTTCTCCTCACGGTGTATTTTATTTTGTTAGTTTAATCTTAGAAAATGTTTAATTCTGCTTTTTTATGGCTGTAGTCATCCTGTAAAACATGATCGCATACATTCACATAAAGATTTTTTGCTAAAAAGAAAAGTAGGCTGTAACGTTTCATACACCATGTTACGTAAAGACACTTTGCGCAGTGTTAGAAAAGTGTGGAGAGCAGCTGTCATATTTGCACTGTCATGCATATTTGAATGTAACACTGTGTATGTGTTGTGTGTACAGATGCGTTTATGGACGCAAGCTCGTCAGATGGGTTGGTATGCAGGCCGTTGCATGGCAGCACACATCCTGTCAGAACCAGTGGAGCTGGACTTCTGCTTTGAACTCTTCTCACATATTACTAAATTCTTCAACTACAAGGTAAGAGATGTTTTACTAAAGTGCAGCAAAGTTATTTAAATGATAACTAATAGGTTAAACATCAACTATGCAAAGTGGAAAGGTTTTCATTCTTTTCAAGGTGATTTCACAGGGCCGCATGGTTTTAGCCTCAAGGTTGATTCACAGTGCTTTTTAAAAAACATGTCTCCTTCTGATTATTCCACAGGTGGTCCTACTGGGAAAGTTTAATAGTCAAGGGCTTGGGCCAGACCATGAGCTGCTGGTACGCTGCACTAAAGGCCAGGAGTATGTCAAGGTGAAACTGCAGGGATAAACAATGTGATGACAGTAAATGGTAAAAGGACTGGTACTTACAGTGCTGTGAAAATGTATTTGCCCCCTTTCTGAATTTTTACTTATTTATTTTGACATATTTATCAAACTTACATGTTTCAGATCATCACACAAATTGTATCAGACAAATATAACCCGAGCACGAACAGACACATCCTGAAGTTTGCTGATGACACAGTGATCGTCAGTCTTCTGGTGGGGGACGAGTCAGGCCATGGGCAGATTGTAGATGATTTTGTGGATTGGTGTGATGAGTCCTTCCTTTCACTAAATGTGTCAAAAACTAAAGACATGATTATTGATTTTAGGAAGTCCTCTTATAGCTCATCCCCTACTATCATTAGAACTGCTGATATTGGGATCGTTGAGAGTTATAAATATCTAGGTGTGGTACTTGACCATAAACTGTGTTTTGAATCTCATGCTGATGCCACTCGTTTTAGAGTACCTCTGAGGAAGACCAAAAGACTCAAGGCTTCTTTTGTCCCTACTGCATCCTGTCTCCTACATGGCATATAACCGTCCTGGGATTTTCTATTACTATTATTGTCATTTTCTATTATGTTTTGTTTACTTTTATCCTGCTGCTAAACTAATTTCCCTTTTGGGACAATAAAGAATTTGAATTGAATTGAATGTATTAATGGCTATCCCTGCCATTATCTCACTGGAGTGGAGTCCTAAACCCTTAGAAAATAAAACCTTGCATTATTGCCCTTCCCAAACTGACAGATGTTAAAGACTTTCTCTCATCTGTTCTTGAGTGTTTTAGATTGTGACATGATGTGTTGTTTTTGAGAACTTCAGCCTACATCATGGCAAACAACATCTTGTTTCAACAGGTCTGACAGTAAACAAACCTGGATGTAGCTTGTGAAAGTTAACTCAGCTTTTGAAAACTATGTCATGGCTTAACAAGGGCAGGACAAAAGCATTTTTCACACAGGGCCAGGTAGCTTTGGATAGCTTCATAGTCATCATTTAAAAGCTGCATTTTGTATACACTATCTACAAATGGAGTTCCAAGGTGAAAACTGCTGTCGAAAACGGCTCATCTCACATTTTTCAAAAAACATCTTGATGATTCCCAAGACTTTTGGGAAAATATTCTGTGGAATGGAGAGACAAAAGTTTAACTTTTTGGAAGGCTTGAGTCCCGTTCCATCTGGCGTACAGCTAATACAGCATTTGATAAAGAGACAATGATACCTCCAGTCAAACATGGTGGTGGTAGTGTGATGGTCGAGGACTGCTTTGCTGCTTTAGGACGACTCGCTGTAATTGATGGAAACATGAATTTTTTTTCTTCTCACAAAATCCTGAAGCTCAAGCACACTTTGGTTATGCTGCAGGTCAATTATCCAAAACACCAGCATGTCCACCTCTGAATAGCTTAGAGCAGGGGTGTCCAACTCCAGGCCTCAAGGGCCGGTGTCCTGCAGGTTTTAGATGTGTCCTTAATCCAACACCGCTGATTTAAATGGCTAAATTACCTCCTTAACATTAAGGTCTCCAGAGGCCTGGTAACTAACTAATCATTTGATTCAGGTGTGTTGACCCAGGGTGATATCTAAAACTTGCAGGGCACCAGCCCTTGAGGCCTGAAGGTGGACACCCCTGGCTTAGAGAGAAAAACAAAATAGAGGTTTTGGAGTGGCCTTGTCAAAATCCAGGCTTGTATCAGACTGACGACCTTAGCACAGTGCTGAAGGGAGGGCTTTAAAGTTGCCTGTACTGAAGCGTGCATGCACATGCAGAAATACTTTTTCACAGCATTGTAACTTCTTCAGTCTTCAAAATTAAAATCACCAAAGGCTAATCTGGAACCCAGAAATTAATGGGAGCTGCCAGGGTGTCTTTGTCTTTTGTATACAGTCTTTAGCTAATATCAATATTTTGTCCATCTCATTGCAATTAAATGTTTGTTCCAGGTTGTTCTCAGTGGAGGGAGGATGGTGGGAGCAGTGCTTATTGGAGAAACAGACCTGGAAGAAACATTTGAAAACCTGATACTCAACCAGATGGATCTGACGCCATATGGAGAAGAATTGCTTAACCCTGACATTGACATAGAAGACTACTTCGACTGAGCTCTGCTGGAGAGTTTGAACAATGGCAATTAGCTGTGTGAAAGAAAGATTATGTTTGCAATAGTAAATGAAATTATTTATTTTTGCTTTAAATAAAAAAAATTCTAAACCACATGCACTAAATTGTTGGTTGAAATATGTATCAGGTAAAAGTATTTTTGTAGCAGTATATACAATACCGTGCAAGTCTTGAGCCATCCCCCATTTCTTCAGAGTTCAGCAATTTATTGAAAAGTGCAAACAGACGTGGACATTTGCACAAGCTTGAAAGTCAATATTTGGTATGACCACCTTTATTCTTCAACACAGCCTGAACTCTCTTAGGCGACATTTCTTGTCATTTCTTTAAGCAGTCTTCAGGAATAGTTCTCTAGGCATCTTGAATGATATTCAAAGCTCTTCTTTGGATATTGGCTGTCTCTTGTTCTGTTCTCTGTTAAGATGAACACACACTCAGTAATATTGAAGCCCAGGCTTTGTGGAGGCCAGTCCATGACTGATAGTGGTCCATTGTGCATTTTTCTATCTAGGTATGCTTTTACTGCGTTATCTGTTTTTGGGATCATTGTCACATTGAAATTGAAGCCATTTCCATTTCAAATATTTCCAGATGGTATGTATGGTTATTCAAAATCTGATTGTACTTTTCTGTGTTCATAATTCCATGGTTTTTGACCAATCGCATTAGACACCAATGGCTAATGCAGTCCCAAACATGACAGAGCCTCCACCAGGCTTTACAGATGGCTGTAGACACTTACTGTTATTCATCCCTCTATAAGTTGCTTCAGATTTTCAGCCCAGTTATTGTGTAGCCTTTTCTCCTTGTTTCCCTTCATTAAGAATGGCTTCCTGACATCCACGCTTCCAGTGAGAAGATTTCTGATGAGGCTTCAGTGAACAGTAGATGGAGGGCGAGAGGCATCTCTTATTGCTGGATTTCTTCATATTGCTTAAAGACAAATGCTGTTCATCTGCTATAGGTTTTAGGCCTGACAGTTTTATCAATTTTTTAAGGACACCCTGCACATCACGTTGACATACACCAAGTTTTGTTTTTATTATTATTATTACCAATAGCTCTTTGGAAATATTCTTGTTGATGCCAAAATACAATTTTATACCCATGAAACTGCATTATCTTTCATTCATTAAAGAAATGAAAATTAGTGAGAAAGTAGCCAGTGTCTAAAAGAAAATGTTAAAAAACCTTCAGAGAGTATTGAAAACTATTGCTCAAGAGCACTTTTCAAAATTCCAAGAAAGTCTAGCTGCTTGGAGGTAAATAAATAGAAATGGGTGTGGCTGGAGATTTTCCACAGCACTGTAAATCCATCACTTTATTGTCATGGTTTAAACTAATCATGGTTGATTTAAATCAGATATATACTGAGGTATAAGATACACGGGGTAGTATGAAAATGGCATGCACTAACACTCACTTGACCCATTGATTTTAATAGGCAAACGTGTTCTACGTGAGAGCGAAAAGGAAAATCTCTTTGTTTCTATGTTGTCCTAGTAACTCGTGATCAGATTTCAGCCTGAGCAGTAACTAGAGCTCCTCCCAGGCCTCAGCAACAATCTAGATTGTTCTGCCCATTGTTACTGTGAGACGTTGCTTTTGTGGTCTAACTACTTGAAAACCCACCAAATGACAAAGGACAAGAAACATTAAAGGTGTAATGATTTAATGATGACCAGAACGCCCACCCACTCAATTCTCGTATATGTTTACCTTTAGGCTTGTGACTAAAAGCACTGACCTACAAACACATCTATTGACTGATTGGCTGAGTGAGCACCAAAGGTTGAGTTGACTCACTGGACTTGAAAAGTGACTAAAAATAACGATGTAAATGAGCAACAACTGTGCAACACAGAATGATATCCTTGTCTTTTTAGTAAAGAAACATGAACAACAAACTCCTCTGCTGCTACTCCTGCTGCTGTTAAAGTTTCTCTGGGCTAGACCACATTTTCCAATTTTGGTCAGTTGGAGTTGCCCAGCAATCAGCAGGAATTGACACTGTGATTGCACTGAGTGGTTTTCCCTGGTGTACCTGCACAGGTGGAAAATGGGGAATTGTTTACAGGGTAAGTCAACACTGCTTAGGTGGCCAAATGAATCAAGATAAAATTCAAGTCCTTGTTTATATGCAAACTGCTGGAGTGGAGGGCAGGGCTGAGATGCCAGGTGCCACTGTAGACAGATTGTGTGTTACTAAGCAACCGAGATCAGGCATAAACATTAGTATGGCAAAAAAGACAGAAAAGAATTATATGCCTAGTTAATTTCCTGCTATTAAAGTTGATATCGCTGAATATAGGCAAATATGAAAACCAAATAAGATTTTGAAATCTTTAATAATCTGTTTTAATTGACTGATTGACTGGAAGTCCCAACTACCCCCAAATTTTGGGTGGTGGCCAGTCCCCCACACCCTGGCATGGGTGATTATAAAGAATTCATAAACATGAATCTGAATCAGCATACTTTATTAATCCCTAAAGAAATAACTGAGGGTTACAGTTGCTCCAGTACAGTAACAGAAACAGACTAGATTATTTAACAATACAATATGTTAGATTTAAGAAATAGCACGATATATACAAATCACTCAATAATAAATATCAAGGATTGACAGAGGTGATTATAAATAAATATCAAGAAAATCAACAAGAATATTACAGAGTAGAAAAGAGCGTGTGTAAAAAGGGTGTAACTATTGCAGTGTTTACAGTGTGTTAGATGGAGGAGTTGTACAGGGAGATGGCCACAGGCAGGAATGATTTCCTGCGTCATTCAGTGGTGCTTTTTGGTAATCTCAGTCTCCCACTAAACATGCTCTATGGCTAGCCAGCATGTCATGGAGTGGGCGGGAGGTATTATCCAACATTGTCTTTATCTTAGACAACATCTGCCTCTCCGACACCAGTTCCATCCCCACAACATTACTGGCCTTGCAGATATATAAATTAAGGACATTACTAATGCTCTGTTTTCATCTTAGCATTTAGAAGAGGTAACTGAATATATGTGTCCTTTTCCAAGTAACCTATATTTCACAACAGCATAATATAATAGTGGAAATTATTTTTTTGGCACATTTATATTTGTTTTAATATGGCCACCCCTAAAAAAAAAAAAAAAAAAAAAAAAATTCCGGAGGTGCCCCTGCCGTTCAGTCGCACCCATCACCAAGAGGACAGTTGAAACCATTGTAAGACATTGCTCAACCTCACCATTATGTGTGCTATTGACGTCACCTGAGGCAGGGTGTGATTTGGGGTTTAAACACCCCAGGGTTGGGAATAGATTGCAGGTGCATTGAGGAGGATGAAACCTCCCATGCTGAAGTTCATCAGAAAACCACAAACGCACACAAAGTACCTATTCTTTGACTCCCCCACCCACTGGAGCACCAGTGGGTGGTGGGACCTTGGGGTGTTGAGGACCCTACACCACTGACAAAAACATTTTCCCTCTAAAGAAGAAGGGAAAGAAAAGGAACACATAAATGCAAAGAAAGCACTTAAAACATGCAGTTAACCTTAACTGGGCCTTCATTATATCAGCAAAGATGTCTCAACATAGGAGAGCCACCTCAACACGACAAGACTCAGGTGTACATCTGTGCCTTAAGGACAAAGGGCACTCTTTTGAGGACCCCAATGTTAACCTTTTGGACCAGGAAGACAGGATGGTTTCTATGAACAAATATTGTTTCTGTGAATGAATTTTCTCAAAATGAGGTGATGGCTTAGAAAACCAGGTATTAGCTACTTACAATGACTGACTCCTCCCTAGGCGTTTCAATCCCCATTCTTACCTTACCTCAGGTGACGTCAATAACTAATTTAATGGTGAGATTGGGCAATGTCTCTGTTACGTAAGGCCCAAAATGGCCTCCGTACAAGAAAGTAGTAGCTCTAATATTGACCAGTAACGAACCACCACACGCACACTGTAATGGGTTACACAAGATTTATTTGTTCTTTCTCCAGGTAAAACTACTGGCTGAAGACAACTCTGGCCAGGAATCCAAGGCCCAAAGCCACCGCGGTCAGGGTTGTTAGCCTGGTTACAAACAGGGGAAAGGTGGTCACTTGGAAGAACAAGCAGCCAAAACGTATCAATCCTGCAGCTTCCTCAAAAAGGCTTGCCACCCACCTTTTCAGGCCTGACTTCGTTCGAGGCTGGGTCTCCACATCACATCCTGGGAGCTGGAACTTCCCCAAAACTGGTCCAGTTTCCTTGTCAGGGGCACAGAGAGTCTCCAGTCCAGTGTTTGTTTTCCTGCCTTCTAGCACATCCACTCACATCCCAATAAGAATGAGTCCTCCCTCCAACATCCTCAGTTTATTTTAAAAGCAAAACCAGGCCAGGTTAAAAATCTTTTCCATTAAAATGTGCACACTTCATCCTGGATCTTCGAGGCTTCCCTGCTTCACCAGTGTCCTACTAAAAAAAACAACAACCCCTACTTTCTGTTTCCTCTCCCCTTTATAGAGAAGGGCTCCAATCATCCCCAATCAGCTGCTCCCTGTATTCAACTCCAAATAGCTGGCAGCTGGACTAGAGTAGAATCTCCACTCCCACATGGGTGTGGCCCACACCTCACATCAAACACAAAAAAACACCAAAGCATGCAATTAATACAAAACAAAATCTAAAGAAATGCCAACCCAAAAGCTTAGGGGGCGATTCTCTCCATCCTTTTCCACCATGCTATACTCTGTAACATCTCACAGAGGTTTCACCTGTCGACTGGCATGTCCTATGTCTGTTATCACACGGTAAATAAATAAATAGTGGGTTAACGACTCTCAGTAACAACTCCAAAGCAACTGACCCCACTAGGTGTTGTTGTAGAACTAAAGAACCAAAATATCTGCAAAAACCTCATGAAGTCCAGTTGTGTTTGCCTCTAAGATTGCCTTCCTGAGCCTGGTTCTGCAAAAGAGCTCTTCCTTTTAAAGGGCGTTCTTCCTTCCTACTACTGCCAACTCCTTGCTCAAAGTAGACTATTATGGTTATCTCTCTCACTTTATGAAGATTTCATCATTCAAAATTAAAGGATTTGAGATGAGTATTCATGCTGTCCTTATAATGTGACTTTCCCCACCGCACTTACAGGCTTTTTTTTTTTTTTATGCAAACTGGTGAACACCCGGGCTGTCTACAAACATCTCATCTGTTTTATTGGAATACAGTACTCAGTTCCTAGTAGTGGTTGTAAATCAATACTCAGTATTCCAGTAAATACTGGAAAAGTCCAATTGATGTGTGTGCATTGTCTTTGGCTGTGACTTAGATAAAGATCAGACTGTAAAAACGCAAGGCGTATCCATCGTGCTACGAATAAGACTTGACATAGCGATCACTATCTTAGTGACGGATACACTTTTAGTTTTTATTGAAAAGTTATAACGTTAGTACTGGTTGAGTGGCTTCATTAATACAGATATTTAAGCAGATTTACCCTCTCCTTGTCGGCCTAAATTAGTCGTCTCACTTTTAGCGTAAACGTTTAACGTTAAACCCAGACGTGTCACGCAGAGGATTTCATTCAAGTAGATTGCGGATGTGACGGCAGTAGCGTGACGGTTTGCTCATGCAAAAGTGTACGCTTGTGTGTAACACCAGCGACCGCCGCCGCCGCAAAATAAAAATAATCAAAAAAGGTCGAGGATTTTGAGTGATGTATTTGATTGCTGTTCGTTTTTTATCTGGTAATTTGTTGTTGTTGTTGTTTTTGCTTGCATTGCATCTCTGCCAATTAATTAACATGACTTGGTTTTTTTTCCATGAGCAGGATGTCATTTTTAAAAATTAAGCTCCGCCACCGGTGCGCGCTAAGTCTTTGAGCATGCGCTTCTTTTGGTCATTCGATTACCAGCATGCATCAGGAGAACATCTTTTTTCCCCTGGTGGGTGGGGCTTTTTGAGAGGCGTTGCCGCACAGCAAGGACTCAGGGATTATATACCCTGTGCTGGTCTTCGAGCAGTTTCATACATTGCGCATTTGGAAGCAGATAGGTGCACTGCAGTTTAAGAACAACAACAAAATAAGAATAATAATATTTCAAGTATTTCAACAAATATCGACTCCGCTATGGCTAGCTACATCCATGTTCCCGACGAGGCTCCCGCTGTGCCCAAAATAGATGTGACAGTTGACGAGAACGACTACAGACCTGGTGCACTGAAACTGATGAAGGAGCTGAGACCAAGCTGGAGGCCGTTCGAGATCAAAATGAAGGTGCGGTTTATTTCATTACACGCACTTTCATTTCATGTGAAATATTTACTGATTTTTACCATAGCTTTTAATTCTCCCACATATCAAGTATTTATAACTTTACCGTTTAAAAAAAGGGACGTTAGCTATTAAGGAGTAAACCACTTAAAAACTGTTGCCGATGTTAAATATTTACTGGTGTCGTACATTAACTGTTAACGGTTAAACAGGTCGGATTTTTGTGAGTCGCCACCAAACCACCAAACCAGGAAATGAACGCAGTGAATAGTTGATCTTTAAATTTGTATGTCTTATTGTTTGTTTGGTTTTTTTCGTTACACGACACACGCAAAAAATGGAAAAAAAAAAAAAAAAAAAAGAAAACCGAAAGAAAGAAAGAAATTGCAAGTGTACGTTTATGTAGGGACTGCGCTAAAGAACGATTGATTTGACTGCGCAGATGCGGGCTCATAATATCGCCGACGCTAAACTGTTCGCTAGATGTTCTTGTTGCAAGTAAATGTTCATGCTGCTTATTCTTCCCACACACCCTTATGCAGCACACACTTTTATATTGTCCTCACTCAGTGGATGCTGATGCTACGCTGTGTCAGGGTGTGACCGTCAAACCATATTAACCCGTGACACACATATCTGGCTATATTCGGAACACGTTTTAACCGAACTATTCCAGTTTGCAGTTCAAGACATCAGACAACTGCAGCTTTGTGTTTCAATGGCCTGCACTATTAAAAAGATGCTATGCATAATAAAGTGTCATGACGTGGATATTTTCAGTTTACTATGTTTATGATTTCACGAATAAAAGGCAGTCGATTGTTTGTTTTTTAACAGAATGCGTTAACAGTAGTACAGTATTGAAGTATGTATTAAACGTAAGGTTCAGGAAGAAATACTGACTCGAAACGCAACATGACTGTGGGCTATTTACATAAGAGGCTTAATCTAATCTTATGAGAGTGCAAATTGATCTTCCAAAGTTTAACACTTTACGTTACCCTGCAGGATAACAGTGTGACATGTATACATTACAACTATAAACAGACACCCAGAAAGTGGTATTTTCCTTTTTGCGAACAAAGTGGAGGTGTTTGGTAAATAGTGAGAATGAAAGCTTGTCAGGGCGTCTGCTGTTCTTGCCTGTATTATTCATCAATGAGCTCAAAGTGGGGAGTCAGCAAATGCCAGCCATTGCTATCTAATGGAAAATAAAATTCCTGACAGTCCTGTCATTCTCCGTCAATCCTAGATGGAGTAAACAATTAGGGTTGGTATGCTGACCCCTCAACCTTTACAAAAGTGTTCAGAGATTGTAAAGCGAAAATCAGCCAAAATGACACAACCCAAATTTTTGTAGGATTCCGCTTTGTTTTGCAGTATTTTGCCACTTCTGACGCCTCTCAGAACTTATGTAACGCCAAAAAGGTGTGGGCTCTCAGGCTCAGAATTTAAATAGAATCATGTGGACAGTTCCACTTCCTCTAATTGTAGGTGTCAAGTTCAAATTTTGAAGAATGGGACAGATGAAATCCCACTGATTAATCTGTCCTCTGCTCTTGTCTTCCCCTCTGCAGTTTTTCACAGATGGAATAACCAATAAACTGCTTGGCTGCTACGTGGGTGCAACCATGCAGGATGTGGTTCTGGTCCGTATTTATGGCAACAAAACAGAACTGCTGATCGATAGGGAAAATGAGGTGAAGGGTTTCAGAGTACTGCATGCACACTGCTGTGCCCCACGCCTTTACTGTACCTTCAACAATGGTCTGTGCTATGAATTTCTGCAAGGAACTGCACTGGAGCCTGAGCACATTCGCAGCCAGCCTGTTTTTAGGTAAAAAAAAAAAAATCTTGCATTGCAAAATGGAGCTTCTACAGTGTCACTTGACTTTGGGTGTTGTATGCTCTACCACCTCACCGCCTACCTGTCTGAGGCTAAAAATAGATTCTGAACAGAGTTGTGCAATACCTGCACCAGTGTTTTGGTTGATTGTATCGGCACATTCTAGGCTCCAAATATTAGCCTTTTAGCTGGATGTAGCTTTTTTTTTTTTCTTCCCTTTACAAAAATGACATGAACCATGTGATTGCATGGCTCTCAGTTACAGTCTATAACAACTTGCAGAAAGAGTATGAAGCAGTCAATTCCATTCAGTTAACTGGGAAAAGCCATAAAGACAGCAATTGACTACATCCCAGAAATCAGTTTTTGAGAACAGAATAAGTTCATTTTCAGTTGTAAGGTTTTTAATTTTTCTTGAAATATACCACGAGTTTAAATAAGACACATTAAATGCTGTTAGCTTTAACTTTAATAACTTTTTGAAAGCAGGTTTCTTTTTTTTAAATAATTACTTACTGACAAGACTGCATAATCTGATCCATAATAAAGTTAAAGCAATTCCCCTCCTTTTATAGCCCATTTGTGTGTTGCTGCTTGCTGTTGTAGTTACAGTCTTCTTGTTTTCTACCTTGCAGGCTCATTGCTAGGCAGCTGGCCAGGTACCACGCCATACACGCCCATAATGGCTGGTTACCCCAGTCTGACCTGTGGCTGAAGATGGGCAAGTACTTTACTCTCATCCCCAAATCCTTCAAGGACCCTGAGCAGAATGCCAGGTGAGACCACATAGATCAGACTTAGTCTGCCAGATCTGTTAGAGAGCTGGTTAGTACTCAGGTTCTCATATGTCTCAAAGCCCAGTTGAGTTTCACTTCTACTGTCTAAAGAAGTGAAATGCATTTCATATATTGTTCAGCTCGCTTACACTATGTATATGTCCCTTTTTTCACACATGACTTCAATTGACTGTTTCATACAGGATCAAGAATCAAGAGTTGGCATTGTAAGAAAAGTGGTTATGTAATGTTTATTACTACTATTATGTTTAGGTTTTGGTATTTTTAAAGACTTTATTAAGTTCTGAAAATGAATTTGCCACGCCTTTTTATCAGCATGGCGTGATATGACCTCATAGCTTTATCTGTGAGTCACATGATCCCTCAGGTTTTAAAGACAAAACACAGGGATATTTATCAGGCGATCGTATCTGGGGAAGTACGTCAAGTCCTTTGCATAGTTTCAGGACATTTGTTTTGCATTCCCAAGAGACTATGCACGTCTTTCCCTAAGTTTTGCTACATCAATGACCAGCAACCTAGAATAGTAAAGTAGCTCATTTATGGCTTAAAAAAAGAGGGGCTGCGTAACATAAAAATGAGTTATGATTACAGTGTCTCCCTCACGTGCTTTTGCCGTTTTGTCTAACAGTAATAGCTGCCTTCAAATCTACTGGCACTTAAAATGAATCCAAAACAAACATTTGCTTTATATGCTGTTCCATGCAGGTCAAGCAAATATTAATACTGTAAGAAATACTATTAAGTTGAGTCAGAGTGTAAGAGGCGTGGCATCTCGAGTCTTGTTTACTGAAGTGTCGGAATGTTTAATGAGCACGGACACTGAATACTCTTCTTTCCAATTTCTTGCCACATTCTACAAGTAACAAAGAAAAGGAATTCATTTAACACGAGTCTTTTAAGAATCCAATCCAAACAGGAAGTACAGAGCAAAACTCTCTTCCAGTGAGTGTTGTGGGAACAGTGTCTATTTTCTGTTCCTGGTGTTCACGATTTGTGCTTACTGCAGTTTAAGCAGTGATGCCACTGATAAAAGGTTCTAATGTAACGCTATTAGTTGTAAAGATGCTCTTAATACAACAACTGATAGTTTTAATCTCTGATTTTTATTTCTTTTTTAATTCCTGTAGTGATACTTAGCCACCTTCTTTATTTGTTTTCTGCTCAGTTTCGTTTTGTCATTCTGGGCTTTACTGACAAGTGTGATATACGTATTTGCATTTAAATTAACAATACACTACAAAAATAGACTACTTGTACCTATTTGCACCTCATAAAGTGCCACATTTGATTTTCATGCCTTCTAGTGCCTGTTGTTCTGTTCCTGTTTTCTCCCATACTTCTGTTTCTACCTCTACTTTCAGGTTCCCCATACTGACTTATCCATCTCCATCTCCCATTGAATACTGCTCAAAAAAGTAACACTTTTCAATCAGAGTACAACATCAAGTCAGTTAAACTTCTGGGATGTTGATCTGGTCAGTTAAGTAGCAGAGGTGGCTGTTAAGCAGTCTCAGCTGCTTTGCTGTGAAAGAAATGAACAAAAGAGGGACTGACTGTTTTTGTTGTTTGTTTGTTTTCACTAGTTTTATGTTTGGCTAGGGTTAGCGTCACTACTGCTATCATGAGGTGATGCCTGGACCGTACAGGGGTTGCACAGGTAGTCCAACTCCTCCAGGATGGCACATTAATATGTGTCATTACCTGAAGGTTTGGTGTGTCTCTCAGCACCGTCTCAAGAGCATGAAGGAGATTCTGTGAGAGCTGGAGAGGGCCATAGAAAGTCCTTAACCCATCAGCAGGACTGGTATTCGCTCCTTTGTGGAAGTAGGAGCAGGATGAGCACTACCAGAACTCTACAAAAAAACCTGAGGTCCTAAAGTCCTTTAGTGGACTCTATGCTCACTGCCCAGCGCCGTGGAGCCCGACTGGCAATTGTATTAGAATACCAGAATTGGCTAGGCAGCAGCACCCTGAAAGCCATTAGGTAGCGAGACAAAGTCCTTGGACCTCACTCCAATAGATTAACTCTTTTGTTTTTAACGTGCTACCCAGTTCGTATCAGTATAGATATAAGCCCCCCCCTCCTCTAAATTGAGATCTGATCTGTGTCCTTTAATTTATTTTTTTTTTGAGCAGTCTATGAATAACTTTGTAACCAACTTGTAAACTCTCTGCCTCTTTCAGGTTGAGCAGGGAGGTTCCCAGCGCACGGAGCCTCAGAGAAGAGCTGTTGTGGCTCCAGCAGAGCTTGTCTGTGCTCGGCTCCCCCGTCGTTCTCTGCCACAACGACCTTCTCTGCAAAAACATCATCTATAACCAGAAGGAAGGTGAGTATGACGGGGTGTAGTCGCATACTTTTCTGTGTGACTGAGTGCGAACTACACTGCTCCCTGTACCCAGATATGATTGCATTAATTAGATGATTTCAACCCTAGTCACATGCTACACTCATTGCCAGTGTTTGCATTGGACGGTAGCTGTAGAATAAGAACGGTCAGACAAGACAATCTGTGAGTTTGGCTAAGGCTCTTGATTAAATCATTTCTCCAAAGTCATAGTTATAGTTTATTTATTTATATAGTACATTTAATTACAACAGGAACGTTGACCAAAGTGCTGTACAAGAATACAAAATACCTAGTAAAAAGTCATGGCTGTTAGGGTAAAAAGTTGTGCAAAGAGAAAAGCCTTGACTCATGGATTTATTCTGTTTTCTAAATTTGTCTAATCTGTCATTCTAATTCTGTGTTGAAAATACAATTAGAAATGTTATCAGCTTGAAAAAGCAGCATCATTGCATCATGCTACATACATAGTCTGTGTTACTGGCAGCATATGTTTTTGGTGCTATGTTGCCAATTTTGTTGGTGTGAATGTGAAGCAAACAGTCTTCGGGTAAACTTACTTGTGCACTGAGCTACTGCAATTATACCAGCCTATGAATCCAGTGGATTTATGTATGTGGGAGGGGGGTTGTTTAAGAGCTGTCAGCCCCCTCGTCAGTGTGTGACGAGGGGCGAGACCCTTCTTACAGCTCCTTGTGTCTAGCCTTTCTCCCTCAGGAATAACAGCAGAGGCTGTGGCTGCCCCACCCTGCCCCAGGGAGGCAATGGAGAGAGACAGACCTCACACACGGTCGGCTCTGAGGGCCCTCGCATACTCTGCCCACTCCTCAGACTAATCTGGATGAGTTCATGGCAGCAGTAGGAGCCAACTATCTAAACTATCTTCCTGTCACCTTCCTTTTGCTACTTGGCCAACAGTTGTCCATCTGACAAACTATTGTTCCTACAGTACTGGTTATTACACACCCGTTTTTATAGGTGTCTTTGCTGTAAGTAACTCTGAGCACCACTCAAATGGCTAAATTTTAAAGCTGCTTTCTGCTTCTCTTCACAGTTTGTTTTTTTTTTTTTTTTTTTTTTGTCACTATTAATCACTAGAAAGAAAAGGACGTGGTGATACAGTATTCTGTTTTTTTTTTTCTGTAAACTAACCCCATGATAAGATCCACACTGAATCCAGGTACAGCTAAAGGTCCATGTTTTGGGATTATTTCATGTGTAATATAGCACAGTGGATTTAAAATGAAGCCCTCAAATGTGGTTCAAGTCTAGACCAACTTTTGTTCATGAGAAATACAGTATGAGTTAAGGTGTTGTTGGCATTTACTACCTAGTTACTTCATTTTTAACAATACATTTCTCACAAATTGCTCTAATAGATGCTCCTAATTGCACTAAATGTGTGTTCATTGGCTGGTCATGTCAACAAATTCACTATTTTACTCTTGTGACTGAAAACAATTTAAAGAAAACCACTGAGACTTATTTGAAATGGGTAAAGAATTGTAGCAATTTTTGGAGGTCTGGCTTAAAAAGTCAAAAAATAACAATGTGTAAGTCATTCTTAGTAATTGTCTTTTCATGGGAATAGTTGACAGTAACAATAAAGAATATAATCTAACTTTCAATAAAAAGATATAACTATAAAGCTTGTGAAAAAACATTTTGCCAGGGCGCGCCTAAAAAAAACTCCTGCATACAAATATATTTCTGAGAGAGTGTTGCCACTTATAGAACTTGAATAAAATCTGTGTTGCACATCAGGCGAAGGCTGAGCAAGGGAAAAGTTCTGGTGTCACCCGGCTTTGCATGACAATGCAACACTCTTAAATTCCTCCACACAGAAATGCAACATCGCCTGGAGCCTGTACTCTAAAGTTAATTTCTTGTATAGGCATGTAAAAGTTTGGGCACTCAATATGCATGTTTGTGGAATTGCAGAAGCATATTACAATCTTCAATAAGTACTGGATAAAAAGATCTAGTGTAATTGTATCTCCCTCAAACATCCAAACAGAACTAAACCACACGTACAAATGACAACTGTAATGGAATGACACCACAATAAACTCTGGGCCTTTCAGCTCCAAGCAAACTTTATTGTATTTCTGGCTGCGCCCACTCAGTTGTCTAAGGTGTCGTTTTTGTAAATGCAGTTGCTGTCTTATAGTGCACTTACACCCTTTTGTTGAGTTGGCATAAAAAGAAACTGAATGACTTCCATGCCACTTCCTGTCACTTCTGTTCAGCTGTAGCTGCTGACTTGAAACCACTTGTCTGCTAACGTGACAGCAGAAAAGCTACCACTTCCTGCATTGATAAACAAAAGAGCTGGAAGCGGTCATCTTTTTTTCTTGTTTTCTTGTTTTTTTTTTTTTTTTTTTTGTTTGTTTTTTTTAAGCTGTCGCACACTTATAACAAAGGCTGTATTACATTTTCCTGCTTGTTCCTGTCTCTCGGTCCCAGTCACAGGATCTTTTACTCTCCCCACTCCTCTAACTGTTGCTCAGATTTTTCTTTTTCAAAAAAACCAAATCTCTTGACTCTGGCCCAAAGCCCTGTAAGTCTGCAGCTCAGCAGCTAACAGCAAGCCTCTCAGAGCTACTTTGCAGAAGCAGTAGTGATGTTAGGCTATTGGATATTCAGCGGACCAATAGGAAGGGAGTGATGAAGGGGAGTGTTAAGTCAAGGGGTGGTGGTTAGGCTTGATGGAATGGGTGTGAAAGAATGGCTAAAAGACAACTGTGTCAGTGAGAGTGAGCATGTGTGAAAGATGTTTGCCCCAACCTTTTCATCTGCTGCACAGGGGGGCTATAGCCACTGCCCGGAGGTGTTCAGTTGTGTCCCGCTAGGACCCACACGCCGGCTGGTAACCCACCTCAAAGTGTCTTTCTTTGTAGTCCAGCACCAACTCAAAATCTAATGTTCCATACACTAGGGTAAAGAAGCTAGCTAAAGCCAAAAATAATTAGTAGAGTAGAGACATTTAATTAAAAGTACTGTTAAAAAAAAATCTGTATTTGTTAATGTCTCTGTAACAACTGGGCTTGTGAAAGTAAGTGTTTGCATTTTGACTTTGACTGGATGCTTCTCTCTTTGTTCATTGTCTGTGCAGTGAAATCACATTTTCAGCAACCTGCAGATGCACTCACGCAGCACCATATTCTTTGAATTTTACCTTCCATGCTCTTACATCAGATTCCAAATGACAGTAAATATAAGTGCATATATTTTGCAAACCTGGCCTGAAACTGGTGCCTACATTAGCGGCTGTGTGGGATTTTGTGTGTGCACTTATGGGCGTGTGTGTGTGACTCATACACATCACGAGAATTTGTCTGAAGCTCTCAGTTAAGCTGAGAGTTGTTGCTCCTGTTTGTCTTCAGCCATCATCACTGCTGGTGCGTAGTTTCTTAGAACTTGTAAGTTGACTTGTGCTTGTAAGTACGTGGAACTTGAACTTTCTGAGAGCATGGATCAAATAGTGTGGTTGCTGTACATTTGCTTTGGCTGCTCACCGGCTACTTATTTCACGTGTGTGAAATGTCTCTCTTCTTTGTATCTCTTTGTATTTTATTATCTTCCTCCTTTTGTTCCCTGTGCCCTGTTTTCCTTGTTTCTGTCTTCAAAGCATAACATTGACTTGGCCATTTTCCTTTTACTCTGTGTTTGTGTCCAAAACAAATGTTCTCTGAGAAGCAGGCTCTGCTCCTTTTCCTTTACCATTTGCACATGTTTCACGTATTACAGCATGCTCTGTACTCTTTGATTTCTGCTAATATGTTCCAGCTGCCTTAAGATTTATAACTCAGCTTTCAAATGAACACAGACATGCACATCTTGATGTTTGTTTCATCAAAATTGTCTGTTCCTCAACACTTCTGCTACATTCAAAATGCAAACTCTTACTCATCAGCCCTTAAAACTAGCTCAGTAACCGTGCCAGTCCAGTTAGGAAGTCAGAAAGATAGGAAATTACATGAAAAACCTTGACATTCTGAGTTATCAAAGGGAAATGCAACATAATCATTGTAATGTCTGCCTCCTCGTGTCTTTGTCTAAATGATGACGCTTCTGTTCCCAGGGAATGTAAAGTTCATTGACTACGAGTACACTGGGTACAATTACCAAGCCTATGACATTGGGAACCATTTCAATGAGTTTGCTGGTAAGTGTAACTCAAACCACTCACATATGTGAAAGTAATTTGTGTTTGCTGCTTTGCTATGGTATAGATGCACAATATTTACTATTATTTCTGTTTTATAGGCCTGAATGAAGTGGACTATAGTCACTACCCTGGGCGGGACTTTCAGCTTCAGTGGCTGCATTCTTATCTCGAAGCCTATAAGGAACACAAAGGCCAAGGTAGTGCAGTCACTGACAGAGAAGTGGAGAGCCTCTATGTCCAAGTCAACCAGTTTGCCCTGGTAAGTATTTGTAGTTGGTCCAGCGTCATCTACTCAATAATGGATGGATTGGTAGTTGGATGTGAAGTGAACACAACAGACACAGCCTGGCTTCAGTAAAATAATCATTTTAAGCCGAATGTTTGCACTGTTACAGTAAAGCTGCACCTGGTCTACAGTTTATCAGACCAAGCTGCATTTATTTTATTTTTTTATTTTAGCCTTT
This sequence comes from Rhamphochromis longiceps, assembly GCF_057381845.1. Taxonomy (NCBI): domain Eukaryota; kingdom Metazoa; phylum Chordata; class Actinopteri; order Cichliformes; family Cichlidae; genus Rhamphochromis; species Rhamphochromis longiceps. Next base: position 38,999,095 of record NC_140573.1, read on the forward strand.
CTGGATTAAGTATTTGAGCTACCGTATCACCAGCTTACTATAAATCTGGTATATTAGTGTTACTGTGAGGGATTGGCCACAAAGGTGCACTTTATATTGTGTCTCTCATCAAATGTTGTTTATCACAAAACAAACTCTATTAAGAACTCCAACAGTATTCTAGTAATGGTATCGATCACCCACATTTATTTTGTGTGACTAAACGCACATGTGCTTTGGAGAAAATAATAGGAACCGCCTGCAAAGCAAACTTGTCACTTGAAGTCTTGAACTAGTACAAATATTTACTCTGTAGTTTAAAAAGATAAAATAGTTACCTGAACAGACAAATGTTACTTCTGTATAATTCAGCCTTTCCCCCAAAATGGTCAAAAATAAAGCATTAACATTAGACATTGACCAAGTACAGTGAGGTCCTTAGGGCTTGTTCTGAATGATTCTCCACACTGTAAGCTGTTGGGTCAGAGTGGTGCATGTTATACAGATCACACAGACATAAACTACCTGCTCTGAATATGAGAGAAGGATGACTGACACACTCACTAATCTAGCCACCACATGGGTAACAATAACTAAAGATAACTTGCAGCCTTGGTGAGACTCGCCGTTGTCCCGTGAGACAGATTCTGCCTTGTTTACTCTAAAGAGGAATAGAGGGCAGTGTGGAGGATGGGCAACTGAAACAATTGTATTTCTGTGTGAGCTGTTTGTAATTGCTGCCATAGGGCCTCTAGTTTTATACGTACTTGTGTGTGTCATGTTCGATAATTGGAAATGACATGTACTTTTAGACTGTGAGCACACGGTGAACCTTTCTCTCTCTGTCTCCTTTTTGCCAAGGCTTCTCATTTTTTCTGGGGTCTCTGGGCTCTGATTCAGGCCAGATTCTCCACCATCGACTTTGACTTCTTGGGGTAAGTTGCCATCTTTAAATAATCTAGCGAGCACACTTTTCTTTGAGCCGTTATATCTTGGTGTGGCAAGCACAATTTAGTAACTTAATCACGTTTAAGAACAAAATGTTAAGCATCCACATGGATATTTCAGGATGTTCTGTTATTTTTGCACTGGCATTTCGTGGTAACATGTCACGTACATATTTATCTCACTGCTGGCACTGCTGCTGTGTGTCTCTACTTTACAATCAGATATGCAGTCCTGCGGTTTAACCAGTATTTCAAGATGAAACCAGAAGCGGCTGCACTAAAATTACCAGAATAAAAGCCCGCACCTCCCTCATCATCATCTCCTCTTCGTCCTCAAACCTGCTCTGCACCTCACACGATGACCTCAGAGTGCCCTCTAGAGGTCCCTGTTGAGAAGAAGCCAGACTCTGAGTCCAGTTTAGTTTCTGAAGATCCCCTCTAAAGTCCACATCCATAAAGACTGAACGGGCAATGATAAACACTGTTAATCAGGATAAAGCCCATACTGTCAACATGGGTGTGTGAAGGACCAATTTTAAGATCCGCTATAATGTGAAGTCCACTTGGTTAAATTTATTTTCATTATCAATTCAGTTGATATTTGCATATCAGCTTATTGTATTTATAAGCAGCTCTTCAGATGGCTCAGCTCTAAGGCAGAGAAGAAGCATCATGTGAGCAAATACATGGCAACTACCAGCATTATTTTTTTTTTTGTCTTTCTTTAAAAGTTGTCCAGACATTAATCTGACTGCCTAGACACCTTCCTAATATCACATTCATGGGTAAACCCCCTCAGAACCAGCCAAGTCATAGACCACATTTATGACAACGGGCAAATAAAGCCTGCTTTATTTGCCAAGGAGCCAAGATAAATGGTAGAAAATGCTAACATGGAAAGGCCAGTCCTGTCTTTCAGTCCCATGTGATAGGAGCCACGCCACACCAAAAACACTTGAGGTCTGTCTTGTGATTCTTGTTTTCACCCCCACCCCCTACACTTCCTGTCCATGCATGGGTGGTGCCTAAGAATAGCCATGTAGTAAATGTTTTACTTTGTAAAGGTAGAAAAGGGGGTTTTAGGGGAGCAGCTTGTGTTTGCCTCTAAAATCTTCCTTAAATGAAATGGTTGTAGATCATTGAAAAGCCATTTGGTTTGACAGTAGTTCTCACTGTACTTCTAGTTTTGTTACTTTTGACACTTTTGTTAACTTAACACAAAGATACATTTAACTGTAATTTTTACATTCCGCACTTGTAGTACTAGATTGTAAAATTGGTGGATTTCACGTGGTAAGTTAGCAGCGTCCATCCTGATAGGGAAGGATTTGGAGTCTTCGTCAATATTATGAATCACTTTTGTCCTAAAGCTCCAAGGACTAAGCATTTTGTGAACACGTTCTCATTTAGAGGTGTGTGTGACGTGGCCTTGCTGGCTGTCAGATTTTTGAAGCAGAGTTGGCATTTATCATGTTAAATGATGGATGTTAAATGGTATGGAAAAGTGGAATTCTGGTAAAAGAAAGTCAAAATGATTATCTCAGGCTGCCAGTGGAACTTGAAGATAATTTTTAACAGCAATAACTATTGAAGTTGGTAAAGAACTCTTTAAACAAACTGTTTTTAAAAGAATCTTTTAGGAACTTTTATGAAAACTAAGAAAGCGTAGCTCTCGGTGATTTAACAAGCAGACACCAAAGTGCTGATCGCCGTAAACACTTGCAAGAAAAATGTTTAGAAGAACCTAAGCGTTTCAGATCCTTACACTGTTTAAATGTGACCATGACCCAGCAACTCTTGCAACTGGTTTTTGTTTAGTCCAAAACAAAATCACACGTTTGCAGAGCTCGGTGAAAGCAGTTATTGACACAAAGTTGTCCACTCATACTCATGCAGTTATAAATCCATATAGAAGTGTCAGTCTGCCTTTGTGCCTTTTTTTTTTTTTTTTTTTTTTAAGTCTTATTTTTCACTCAAAGCAATGAACTTAAGGATTATTACTCTTCTGTTTTTAATTAAGTGTTGCTTTTTTATGCTGGAGGATTAAGATGGATAGATAATAAAATTCTCCTGTTGGACCTAGGGTAAATTAGAAATTCTTGTCTTTTAACCTGTGACTTATAAACCCAACCATCTACTTGGTGGTAAAGGGTTTTTAATTTGCTGGTTTGGATTGTGCTGAGAGAACATTTCTAAAGGGTCTCTCGGAAAGTTGTTTGGAGTATTAAGATAGTAGACAAGACTAAGTGTACAAAAAATCCATCTGAATAATTAAACTGGATGAGTGCATTTTCACTGTATATCGAGTAATCTCTCTAGTCTTTTAACTTGAACCACTACATCTTAGAAATGCATTTATATTTAACATTATTGGAGGGGGAAAGGTTAAACTCTGGCCACTGTAGCATATGTTTATATGTATAACTAACGTAATGATAGCTTTTTTTTTTTTTTTTCTCATGTGAATATGTGTACATAGAGGGAGGTTTTTTTTCTAAGAAATGAATTAAGGTGGAAAAACTGCTCAATGTAAAGAGTGAAACTGGAAAAACTAAATATGCTTAAAAATAAAGTATATTTACATTTATGTCTGCTTTTGTCTTTTTTTTTCTCCCCCTGTGGCTTTAATATTGGACTGGGGGGGTATATAGCAGGTGTCACTGAATTTTCATTTAAAAGTTCATTTTAATTGAAATCTTACAATTTTGACCTTCCCCTTTCTTATGGGTCATATAGAGTGAAACAGCGCTGCTCTACAAACGGTAAGGGAATGTCAGTTAGCCGGACACACTGAGAAAATGCTGGAAAGGTTTTTTGTTTGTTTTTTTTCCTGAAAAGTTGCTTCTCTTTATTTGGTCGTAACGTTTTCAGGGGGAGAAACATTTGGTCATTCATCCAAGTGACATCAAGCGCTAGCATTTCCAGCACCGGTAATCATTAATTTTGCAGTTTTAATCCCTACTTGCATTTTATTTGCCCCAAAAACAGTTATGTACAAAACGACGGCGAACAGGACAGGTCTGTACAAAGACAGACTTGACAAAAAGACAAAAAAGAAAAAAGTACGAGTTAAAAATCAAAGGAGTGAAAGAGTCAGACCCATACGAGCATACAGAGTGGAGTAAGGACGTTAGCGTGCTGCCCAACTTTCATCACGCACATATTTATTATTATATGGTCCTAAGTGTGAGTGCATACACTCAAAAAATGTTTAGTAACTTCAGATCCCTGCAACAAGCCCAGGTCCAGTTTACTTTGGTGATTTGGACTATTCCATTTCACAGCTCTTGTTACTTTTTTTTTTTTTTTTTTTTTTTCCTTTGCATTGGCCTGTACAGGAGACGATCTATTTGTCGTTTCAGGTTGTAGTATTACACAACATTTTCAGATCCTTTTTTTTTTTTTTTTTTTTTTTTTTTTTTTGTCCCATTTGGATCTTTAGCCATCAGAATTGTTGTCTTAAGGCCAAGAAACATGCCAAGCGGATTTATTTTACCAAGTGGATCATCATGGCCTTGCCATATTGGTCCATTTGATTGACCTTTATTATAATTATGTATTTATTTTATTTTCAGTTGCTACAAATGGGACAGACATGACTGGGGGATAGGACAGGGAGAAAGAATGAAAGAAAGAGGGAGAGAAAGAAAACCAGAGGGGAGAAGAGACGGTGAGAAAGGGGAAAGAAAAACAAACAAACACCTGGATCACCTGTATGGAGAAAAAAAAAAAAAACAAGAGAAAGCAAACAAAAAAGAGCAACATAAATACAGCACCATCACAATAAACTAGCTAACAGTAGATACTAAATAATAAACGATATTGTGCAGCATGCGAGATAGACAGCGCACAATGTGCTTTGAGGCAGCAGCCAAGAAAGGTGTAGTCCGCGTCTGTGAATACCCGTGTGTACACCTGTGTGCACACCTGTGTGGATCAGCATGCTTGTATTCCAAAGGTTTCTCCATGTAACGATCTGCTAGGGAGTGTGGGGAGCCATAGCCCCGTCCCCCAGGGCACGAAGCAGGTATGGAGGAGATCCAGGCCCCAGACATCCAGAGGCCCCAGAGTACGAGGAGGACCACCAAAGGGGGGGGGGGAACCGTGCCACCCTCCTGGGAAGAGCTGAGTAGAGCCCCAAACGAGAGGTCACCCAGCAGCTACGGAGCAGAGGCCAGAGGGGGTTGCAGTGGCGTGCCCGCAGGCTCTGCCGGCAGCCAGCTGTGCCAGAGAAGACCGAGCTTCAGGCCCATCGTGTGATCTGAACATTTTCAGATCTAATAGAAATAAAATAAGTGTTTCGTAATTCATTCCATTCATTGTCTTTATTTATAACTGGCAGTATTGTTTCATTCTATTATAGATTCTTACAAGATAGAGGCAAAATTGTATTCCATTATGCTTTATTAGCTGCTTCGGTGAAAAACAAATCAACAATGCAAAAAAAAAAACCCCCACTGGAAAACAGTTATTCATCACTTGATTGCTTCAGTGGATCTGCGCTCGACAGTGCAGCCTGGGCGGAGTAGTCGAACGCAGATCCACTGAGCTCTCAACACAGACAGCATCGTCAGAAGAAAAGTTGTTAAAATAAATTAAAAATTTAGTATTGTTCGATACATATGCGTACCGAACCGAAAGCACTGTATCGAACGGTTCAATACCGATACGAGTATCGTTGCACACCTACAAAACACATCACCTTTATCAGTGATGCATTTTGATTCACTTGGATTTCACTTGGTTCTCTGTGTGTAAAAACAAACCAAACCACATGGAAAAGCTACCGCTGATTTGGGCCAGAGTAAACAAACTATAGGTGTGAAAACACTCTCAGACTTTCCAGGAGCCCTGGACAGTCAGACCTAGCCTCTGTTTGCAGCGTTCTTTCGTGCTCTTAAATACCTCTCCATGGTGGTGTCTCACTCCCTTTTCACTTGTTGGTCTTAAGAGTGAGTGGAGCTTTAATCCATTAGTGTGTACTATGTAGTCCAGGCAACATAATTTCATGTTCATATATTTAAAGATAATATAATATTACTTTGACATTTCTTTTGTCTTGTGCAGAGGTGGAAAAAAATATTTGAAAGCTACTTAAGAGTTGACATAGAGATGTCCACAAGATGGCGACACAACCCACTAAAAGAAAGTAGTACCCACATAGCTCCTCCAGGCTGGCAGAAAGCTCACCACAGGGTACAGAAATAATCCCATTCAGCATTTATTATTTGTGATATTAATGCCTATTAGCATAGATTTCTATATTTAAAACAAAGGCATCTCAGTAATATGCCTTGTGTTGAACATCTACACTCAAATGTGCAGGAAAATAGTACATTTCTTTTTTCTTTTCTTTTTTTTTATGTCTTTTCCTGTCTGGAAGCACTTGCAATCAAATTTATGATCTGATTGCACTAGTGTGGCAAACACATTTCGCTTTTCCGAGATGTTTTCTATAAGTTCTCTATAGGCTCCTCTTGTTCAGGGTTTATCTGCTTATTTCCTCATTTCAATTTGTGTTATTTCAGTTATTACATTATATGTAGTATATTCTGTGACAATGTCTAAGGTAGGACAGACAGGAGAAAAGGGGGGGGGGCACAGTAAATAGAAATACACAGCGTATCGCCCACTGCCACATCTGTTAGAAGAAAACAAACATTCAACACCTGGAGTGCAAAAATTAAAAGCGCACAGGTGCATAAATTAACGATCTTCTTGTGGTGTGTGTGTATCTGTGTGTGAGATACACACGTGTGTGAGAGAGAAAGATGGAGTATGTTTGTGTCTTTGACATGAAATGTGGGTGGGAAGCTGCAATAACGCCACCTAGGAGCCAGAAGCAGACAGAGATGGATCCGGGAGAACCAGGCCATCCGAAGCCCCAAGAGTACTGAAGACCTCAGGCCACACATCTCAACGATATCTGCGTATCTGCGGGGCATGGAAAGATCAGGGTCCCAGTGTTCTAGGAGCTCAAGAACCACACTGTTTGCATTTGGTCACTCACTTACCCACTAATGACACAGAGACACATATATCACACATGCACACACATTGACCCTCCCCTTTGAGGTGCCAGCAAGCAGATGCCCCCCGAATAAGCAGTGAACTGAGACGCTGCCAGAGCATCGCATCAAACCACCTGTAGACCTCCGTACCTGGCAGGGTGTGTGAAACAGGGGTGCAGGAAGATGCTGACCATCCCCACTAAGTAATAGAATTGATCAGTGGGGACCAGAGGGAAACAAATTCATCCAGTTAGTTTTGTGAGGAGGCAGACGTTCTCTCCAGATGGTTTGATCTAGAAGTAAATTTCTTTATTGAACAATACATAAAAATGTTTTTGGATTTCCAGTTCATGAGCATAGGCTTCTTAGCGATGCATAAGGCAGTATCTATTTCACATATGTCACCTATAATGCACAGCTTGGGTGAGGTTGGGATGCAATGACTAGACCATGTGGATAGGTAGGGTGTGCAGACCCATATAACATGCATATAGTTGTGAGCAGAGTTGTCTTTGCAATGGGTGCATGTATTTGAGTGTGTGAGACCCATTTGGAACAACCGTTCTCCTATATAGTTTGTTCTGTAGACAATTTTATATTGTAAGTTGTAAGTTGGGGATTTCATTTATTTTGAAGGTGTTCAGACAGTTTTGATCTGGACTGATGGAAAGATCTCGCTCCCAATTTATGGTTGGGAGGGGAAATAATTCATTAGTTTTAAATAAAAGTTAACTTTTTTTTGATCACCATTTGAGGGTACAAATATTTATTTATTTTACCCATGACTGATATTAATCTTTAATAGGGCTGTCAAAATTGAGAGCAAACAAAACAACTGCTATAATGCCCTCTGCTGTCTTAGTTTAATTGGTCACATGACTGCACCGTGTGACTAACATGCGTCATTGTTTTAGAAAGTCTCCGTTTTCGCTGTCCACACTGCGACGTGAAAGCACCGTTTTGAAATATATGCGTTTCGGGAGCGTTTTCAAAACGTTGCGTTTTCCATCAGTGAAAACGCCGTTTCAGTGTGGACAGGAGGCCAAAACGGAGAGAAAACGATGACGTAGCCTAAGTGAGATTGTAAGTAGTGTACTGGTGAAAAAAAGGTGTGATCCCTGACAGTTGGGTGATGTGAACGCCAAGCACCGCAAAGAGCAAAATCATCCATGTATTGTTTAAGAATATCTGCCATCAGTTCAAATAAACATAAGTGAACTTAAATCAACTGAAATTAAGTTCAACATGCACACAGCTACACTGATCTGGTCCTTTTCCCTGAACACCTGTGTTCATCTGCTTAAATAGTTCATTTACGCCTGGACTATTTCATTAGGTAGGTGAGACAAATATTTCTATACTCAAACCTATACTGCTACTCCTTCCTAGCGGTAAAACTCTGCAGTGTATAGTCGATACATATTACAACAAATCCATTTCTCTATAAACACACTCTAAAATCAGCTTTATTAAATTACCAATATTCTCCCCCTTCTTCACCTGGTCACTTCCTGTGACCTCAGATTAGCCAGGAAGCTATAAATACAGGAAGTGAAACTATATTTCCTCTTGTTCCTGGAACACAGGTAGGTAAGGTGAGTTCAAACTAAACCAATTAACAGGTGAAATAAATAACTTTTGTCAGAATTGATTTAAACCAATATGTTATGTTATATAATCTGTAAAAGTGTAAAACATAAACAAACCCAGGATATTAGATGTTTGCCTACTACAGAATACATATGAGATATGGCTAAATCAAAAACAAGAATGTTGACTAATACTACGGACAAATGGTGTTCTCATCCACTTTGTTGCAAACCTCTTTTCCCTGGAACCAACTCCACGTGTGACAAACCTCAGTGTGATCATGTTTAAACTAATTATTGGAGTGTTGAATGTTTCCTAAAGTTCAGTGATAGTTTGAGTACCTAAAATCAAATATGATAACAACAAAAAAACAAAAACAAAACAGGCTGTGGCTGATTAAACTGGTGTTATTTGATCTATGTAGACATTTCTATTAGTGGGAAAGGAGAGCAAAGTAGAACGAGGAGTTGTCTGTATATACAGATTACCCCAGTTAATACAGCCATGGTGTGGTGTTTTGGTTGTGATAAAGTGGGTCGTTGACATACAGTTTATCGACTGTGATGACAGCTTGGGAGCCTCCTTGGATGAAATTCTTTCGGATCGGAAACTGGGCTCTGCGTCTCTCCAGGATCTCTTTTGGAAACTGGTCGTTCACGCTGAAGTCCATTTCTCTCAGCCATAGCTGGACTGGCCATCGGGCGTACCAGGCATTTGCCTGGTGGGCCGGTGGAGATTTTTCATTTTTATGGGCTGATGGGGGTTTTTTTTCCTGTTTTTTTTCCCGTAACGGTATAAACTCTGAAAGGTGGTGGATTGGCCAGATGCTGGGAGATGTGTAAAAATAAGTCAGTTGTTTGGTGGTGGCATCGCGGAGCTTCCACAGATTCAGTAACATTAGCAAGTGGTGGAGGCCAGCAGATGCAACACGCTGGCAGGTGGATGACGGAAAGGCAGGAGGAGCAGAGACCCGAGGCGGTGAACTGAACTTCAGGTAAGAAGTTATGACCTGCAGTCTATCTGGGTCAGATATAAACCAAGTTTAGGTGGAGTTTGTTTTCGTTGTGCTGACTTTTTACAGTCAGTTACAATAACTCGTACTGCGTACTAGCTAGCATGATGGAGTTTCTATACAGCTGGGTGGGTGCTATGATGTTACTGATAGTGAACTTTATTCATAAGGTTAATTAATAGAGTTGCCGTCCCGTATCCAGAGAAAATATTATGCGTTTCGTATTGAGCTGAAAAGGAACAGTTTGTCCCGTACTTCAGCTAGAATGGAAAAAGACACAAAGCTGGAGTTATTCTGTGCCTTTACGCTGTCAGCTGCTTCTTCTTCTCTCATTCTCTCCCCTCCCTCTCCTGTTGCTACTTCAATCATGAAACTGATCAATGATCAGCTGATTGGCTTTTGTGTCTTGTTTGTTTATCGCCCACTTTGCACCAGAAAAAGGAAACCAGTGGATGTAGCGCTAAACAACAGCATGATCAGCTGTTAAGCTTGATCAGCTGTTGTTAGAATTTATTTAATATTACTTTCTAGTATCAGCTGATGTTTGCTGGAGCCACAGCTGTAAAGCTGCTGGTCATGATATCGGTTTGGTTATCTGGTGAGAGGAGGGCACAAAGAAATACTTTTCTTTCTTATTCTCATTTAAAATGTCTCGTTTTTATTAAATAATTATCTGAATCATACAACCAAAGTTTTTATCTGATGTAAAATGTATAGAAATCATACATATACCAACAAGACGGTGTACGTCACTGTCACAACAGCGTCTGTTTTCATTCAAAGGCTTTATGGCTTTTCCTGTAATACCTGGTGGGCCGGTCTCTAGTCAAAATGCCCGGGCCGATAGATAGATCGATAGATAGATAGATAGATAGATAGATTTTTTTTTTTTTTTTTTTTTGTCCCAGTCCAGCCCTGCTCTCAGCTCCTGGCTGTGGCTTTTCACCAGCTCTTTCTGTTTGAAGTGTTCGCAATTGGCCATGATCAGTCTGGGTCGACTTCCCAAATGATGGACATGATGAAAAGTGATGTTTTCAGCAACGGCCTCCGGGAGTTTCAGGTAAGTCTGACTCACCATTGTTTCCGGGTCGTCTTCTGTCTTCTCTGGTAGTTTCTTTGACAGTTTCATTGATTTTTAACATTTTCTTCAGAGAGTCAGACCATTCCCTCTGTGACACACTCTTCACTCTTTGAAGGTGGCGTTTTCAGCACCAAGTGTTTCGACCTGCTGCTGGCTGAACTCCGCGGACTCACGCATGCGTGAAAATCTTTATGGAGGATTTCCAAGAGGGCCCGGCATGCATCAAAGCTGGACAGTTTTTGTTTTGTTATTTTAATCTATGGACGCCAAAATATTCACCATGTCGTTGTTTTGTGGTGAAGCTCACTCAGGTTAGTCTCAGGATTGTGTTCTTTTGCTGCTGAAGGGAGTCGGCACCTTGTTACCTGGTTTCCCCATAACAACTTGCTCGCAACACTCGCTAATATGCGGCTGCAAACTGTCCAGGTCTTCTTTGCAGTTGTCCAGAGTGGTGAAGTTGGTTGGAATGTAAGTACAATTCCTATTGTTGTAACCTTAAAAGCTGTCAATGAATAGACTTGGCAGAGAAAAGAAATTATGGTTGAAATGTTCTCAATGACGCACTGTGCTCAGTGTTGCCAAGATTTTGCTGTGTCTCTCATTACAATAGAATAGCTTCTCCTCACTTACCCGTCTCACTTACCTGTCACTTCCTTCAAATGGTGAATTTCTGAGGAAAACACCACATTGAAATAAGCTTTGACTGCTTTGCACCACTGAGCTTTGGGACTGCGGTCTTTTGGCATAGACAGCAGTTGGTTATGCAGCCAATTTTAGTTCTATAATTAATAATGAAATGGACAAAGGATATAACTTATTTAATAAGTGGCTAATTGAACACTATAAGCAGGGATTCTGTGATGCGTTTAGTACTGTGCAGAACTGTAAAGATGAGCAGTGAACACACAAACTTTTAATAGTGCATATGTTTACAGTAACCCAAGAGTTAAATTAGAAACTCAGTCATGCCTCACACCCCAAAACCAAACAAGTAATTTCTTACCATTCTCTTGAAGCAAATCAGGCCTGCCTTTCGTCTCCCTAATGCGAGCACTGTCTTATGCAGTCGAACAATTACAACAGCGCATTATCCAACTCGCTGACTGTAATTCAATTAACTTCCTCCCCCTGGCTTCATCCACCCAGATAATACACACATTAATTAACAACAGAATCCAATATCGCCTGTTCTGCGCCTCCACTTATTTTCATTTCCCATAAAAAGGTCATAGCAGCCACTTCCAGCTGAAGACAATTAGTGTAAGTGCGTAGTAATAGATTACACTTGTATATCACCAAGACCCACGCGTCTGTGACAGGGAGTGGTGAAGTAAGCCTGTTGGTAGTCAGAGGCTATGGCCTGGGAGGAGAGAAATGCTGACACAGCTGTGATGTGCATCCATCAGAGGTGTCATTTCGCCAAACTCATAAAGCCAAATCTCCACGGAGTGGATTTTTAACAACTATTTCATGCTTCAGTTAAATGGAAAAAGTCTGGTTGCTTTCTTCAGCATTTCTCAAGATTAGGGATCGGGAATCGAGAACGGATCCCTGTAGAGAACCAGTTATCACTAGTTAAAATCTTGGGATTGTTAGTCACCTTGCCTATTGATCCAGCTTATAGGTTTCACTTCCACTTGAGCTACAGTCAGCTGATAGTCTGTGTGTTGTAGGAGGAAAACAGTGGTGCAGTCTGGATGTGGAAATGTGATATTTAATGTTTGTATTATTTAAATTTGGTTATACTTCATTTAGATGTATATTTAACTTGACAGTGAAATGGCTTCAAAAACAAGAAAAAGAATAGCTATAAAAGCTGCAAGTATTTGTTCTACACTATACATGAAAGTGCAGAATCATATTCAGAAATAACATTAAACAGTAACTTAACAGAGTTCCTTGGATACACAGTGCTATAATATCTACAGTTAAAATTCCAGATGTTGCATCATCACTATCAACTGATGTTCAAACTGAAATGACTTAAATATTCTGACTTGAATGCCACTGACTTGAACAGTGGCACTCCATCGGGACAAGCACAGCCGTCAATACTTGCCCAATGAAACATCACTTAAAGCCTACTAAGTAAAAGCAATCCCTCTCTTTCCATCTCAAACACAATTCTGTAATAAAGCTTTTCCCATTACCTGTTCAAGTGTGAGCCATTGGAATATGGAACATAGAATCTGTTGTTTTCGTGAGTGTGTCCGTATCCTGCTTACAAACTAGTGGCAAGCAGCCTTTTTTGGAGGGTTTTGGTGCATGTACGTTGTAGACTAGTCTCTGGTCTTTGACAGGAAACTTATGGGAGACTAGTGCACTAGACAAGCTGCTCCTGGCTGTGCTTTTACTGCTCTGAGAACTAGGTGTGGAAACGTAGGTACCATAGCATTCCAAGTAAAAGGCCCTGCCATGATTCATCATAACTGATAAGTTTTACTGTATGTTAAATAAAACTTTTAATAACTCCTTTAGCACATTATCATGGAATTATGATAGAGAGGGAAACATGTCTAGTTTAACAAACAGGCAAGTTGAACAGGTTCTGGCTCCACCAGTATTTTCAGGTTAACATCTCCAATATATCACTTGGTTGACTGAAGGTTCAAAGTTTACCCAGCTGTTTTGCTAACACACCAACTTAATTTTTGTATTATTTTAAAAGAAAGCATTCTTAGTACCCTGTGTAAACCTGTGAGAAACTAAGTACATCTTTAGTGCTTCTATAAGACTTAAGAGGGCAAGTAGCTAATCAAATGCTCATGATTAACTGATCATTAACAAAATGTACTATCTCTAAAAGCAGATGTTTTGGCAGTTTGTTTGTCTGGAACATTCAGGTGTTTGTTAACTCAATGACACAATTTTCCAAGAACGTCATTTAGCAAATGAAATCTTACAATTCATAACAGTATAGTTAGAAAACCTCTGAACAAGTATATCTGCCCAGCGTTCAAAGCTTGGCTGAAATTGGGCCATACAACAGGACAATGATCCCAAGTGTATCTTTACATTTACAGCAGAATTGTTGAAAAAGAATAGAATCAAGATGCTGCAATGGCCCAATGGCTCTGTGCCCCCCATGTGTACGTGCACACACACACACACACACACACACACACCCCCCAATGGTTTAAGTCCTATAGGCAGGCTAAGCTCTACTGGGTGGCCAACGCTGACACCTGTAAATTCCAATTAGCCATTGCAGGTGCCAGAGTACAATATAGAAATATGACAAGCTTCCTTTTATATCTGCAGATCAAAAGAAGATGGTACACATTTCACCTCAACCATCTTCTTGAAGATGCCTAAAACAAAGAGACAAGAAAGCAGACACAAAAGCAATCGCACATCAGTGGATTGGTATTGAGGGGCGGGGGGTAGGGTCAGGGCAGTCTCAGTCATCCCTATTCAAAGCAGCAACCTAATTACCAGAGGAGAGGGAAACAGTAATTAGCAGCGAGTCTCACCTCGTTAATCACAAAGGGCTCCTTCGCTCTATTTATATCTGATTAATGGCTTGCTTAAGCATGGCGAGATATTTATGTTTCTGTTAATTGTGTGCAGCTTGTATCCTCCTCTCAGTGCGCTCCTGCGTGTTCACACCCCAACAGCTACACACACTGACACACCTCCACTACACCTACCACATCTTTCATTCTCATTACTACTCACTGTCTGCAACAACAGTCAGAGCTGTCTAAAGACTGTAATTTGTTTCGTACCTGATTTGTTTCATAGTTATAATTAGCCTATTAGCCTGGATACCTTTCCTGCATTTCCTGCAGCTGTAACAAGGGAAGCCCCTTTTTTCACCTTTGTGTTCTTGTTTTGGATATACTGGTGCCGCTCGGTGAACTTAGCTAAACTTAAGACGAGGTAGAAGCACAATATCACGTGAAACTGTAAGCAGGCAGGGATTTTGTGATGTGTGATTTCAGGTTATTACCTTTGTTTATTTTTCTACATCCAAACACTGTTTGTGCAAGCCAAAACATAACCCTCATTTTACTGTGGAGGCACGAATGAGGGATAACCAGGGAAGGTGAGTAAAGGATGTTGACAACGCCACCTGTGGAGAGAGTTACACCCCAGGAAAGATTTTTATAGCCAATGTAGATGTTACACTGGCTACCAAGACCCACAGGCTCGTTATTAACAGCAGAGGTGAGGCAGATCAGTTCTACGAATCAAAATTTATTGAGAAAAACTACTAAAAGCATAGAACTGTAAAATCAGAGAAGTTCTTAAGGTAGCAGGGCTGAGTCTGCAAGACTGTTAATTAAAACACATTAACAAATAATGATTAAAACGACAAGGCTCGCTGCCACGGTGCTACCCTAGTAAAACAACAACTCGATAAACTAACTAAACAAAATGGTGGAGACCAAACCTACAGAGAGGAGTGCCCAAGGGTGCCACCAATTACTCACCTGTGTAGTTCCACTACAAACCTCACTGTCACTCACACTGAAATCTAAACGGTGCAATCTACCTATGCCCAGTGTGTACACTCTCATGCACCAGGGAGGGGATTCCACCTCACGTGCCTAGCCCCTCAACAGGTGGCTGCACCTCTACTAAAGCAATGAAACGACAAAACATTAAACAAATTAGTAAAAGACATATACATAAAGCAAATACACCCTAAGTTACAGTTCTATATAAAAGTATGATTAAAATGTATAAAGCAATTCTGAGTAAAAGACCATAAAACCAGAAGTCAGTCGAGGCCAGTCTATAAATGTTTGTAAGACGATAACAGGCCAGAACGAGACAAAACAAGACAGCAGCAGTATGGCACAATCCTGTAACAAAAAGAGGGAAACAGTCGTCAAGGTCCACCCTACTATATGCCACAGTATAACAAACACAAGCGTCCTACTCACCACTCTCTGAAGGGCAATACTAAAATGAGTGCTTAAGCTGCCTAATACTCTCAGCCACCTTGGATGGGAAAAGACTGCCAAATGCCTCCATGTGGTAGTGAAGGCAGCTGTTTCTTATAGGGCCTCTAATTATCAGCTGGGAAGGTGTGGATGTTAGTGCTGCATTCGTGGACACCACGTAAAATCCTACCCCAAAATCTACTTCACTAAATTACAGAAAGCTGGCACAAAACAAAACACTGGCATCTAAAATTATGGTTTAACAATAGGAACTTTTGCATAGTTTTAGTGAGTGCTGGAGGTACTACCAGTCATTCCCAGAAGTCTGTTGTAGGGTCTTTTTCTGGATAAGAGGAACTTTGAGTGTATTGCAAGTATACTTGATTGTTCATGTGCATACAAATTTTAGTAACTGCAGCAACCCCATATGTCATATAAACATTGGTAACGCATCACTTTGGAATTTGTATTAGCAATGTGAATGCAAACAGGAAAAACCTTGGAATGTATGCAGTTCCCTGAAAACCTACCTCGGTGACTATTTACCTCTAAATGGTCTCCACATTTGTTAAATATATAATTTCCCATTGGTTGTAAAATTGAGGGTCTGTTCTCATTATTTTCAATATACTCCAAAACAAAAATAAAGTTTGTGTTCCTCAAAGTTTTCAGTCCCCCAACAAAGCTAATAATGGGCTGAAATATGCAAATCCACCAGTGCAATAACATTTTCACCAAATGTGTATTTTTAAGGTCTAATTTCAGCTGTGGTATATTCAGCCATGACCATGCTGCACTTCACTTCCTTTAGAAGTTTCTTACAACAGCATAAGTGCTGGTGTGTCACATCAGAGCACAGAACACTTTGAACGAAAAGTAAGGCGTGTGATATAATATGTGCATGTCACTACTACCGTGTTTCTACTTGCCTTTGGTCGTGTAGCAAGGCCAGTGCTCCCCAAGTATCCTGCACACTTGTGGCATCCCGTGACTGTGCACTGAGCGCCACTGATTCAACCACACAGCTTCTTTCAATGTCGTGATTGCGCCTCACACAAAGACTGGAACTTAAACCGTGAGCTGAAGTGATGTTAACCACTAAGCTTGCGTCTCGGGGGAATGGAAACCTTGCTCTTAACCACAGCCTCTGGGTGAGACTCTGAATAGAAAAAAATGAGAGGTCTGTCAGCTATAAAGGGAGAAGCATTCTTCCTGTGTTATTTCAGAGGACCTGTGCGTGTCCGTCTTCACTCCTCTGCTCCTGTCTGTCTGGTGTATGTGACAGGTGTAAATGCACAGTGAGAGACACGTGGAAAGACTGTAAGAAACATCTGTTAGCTGGAGGGTTTCTGATGGGAGCACTGTGTATTTTTCCCCCTTCGTCTTCTCTCTCTTTCTCACTCTGTTTTCCTGCTATCTATCCAACATTCCAGCACAGCTTTGCCAAAGCTCAGTCGCTTGTTGCGATGGAAAGGGAGGCATAATGGGAGAGGATCAAAGAGCTAAACGAGGGGCTAAAGATACTGAAGCAGATTAGCAGCGCTTCCCACAATGCCGACAGCTGCTCATAACCACGCTGTGCCTAAAGATATTGTTTCAGATTAGCGGCAGCGCTACAATGCCCAGGCAGCTGCCGTCTGCTGCCCATATTACAATAGGAGAGGGAGGATCAACGCACACACTGAAAAACATGTGTTATCATCACAAAGGGATTGTCAGCTTCAAACGCCTTACATCCCTCTGCCATCCCTCAGGATCAAACAGGCTGTTTGCTGGCAGTTATCACAGAGCTCTCTCTTCTAGTCTAGTCACATCTATTCTCCACTCTTCACTCTTCTTCCCTCGCTCTCTTTTTTTTCCACTCCTATTTTATTTCGCCCCCTCTTTCTCTTTCTCAGCAGGGCCCTAATCTCAATCACCGTTATCCTCGAAGCCATCGCTTTTCATAATATGCTCCTGCCATCTCTGACAGACAAATAATCAAGACAATCCCTTTTGTCTGGAGTTTGCTTCAGTCTCCCCCGCCCCTCCCTCCCTTTCGAAATTATCAACAACACAGGATCTTATTGTGGGGCTCTTGATATATCTCAAAGCCATATATTGTTTGTCTGAATTCTCTGACAACCTCAGAGCCATACTCAGCATCATAAAGAGCGAAATGTCTGAAACAGATAGGGGATCGCTTTGTTCTTTATTGTAATGGATGATGAACTCTCTAACTCAATCCACAGCATCCTAAACAGACTGCCGCTGAATGCATTCGCTGATATGAATGTGTCACATTATGAGGCAACAATTACAAGAATTGGATGAGAATTGTTCTTGAGGGGGGAAAAATGACAGCAATTCGTTCACGCAGGAAATGTTTTCCGTCACTGCTCATCTGATTGTTTGTTTGGTTGGGGATTTTTTGCCTCTCCTCCGCAGGGAACCATTTCCTAACTCACACACAGACATATAGATATTTAGACAGACACATACAAATGAAGAGGTGAGGGATGAGACAGACTGAATCTGACAATTTTCACATAATAAAAAACAATTCTTTGGCTCAGTCACTGCACTTGAAGCTGCACGGACAGAAAACATTTTTGTTACGTGATTGTAATTATGGTATCTAAATATTTTTAACAATGTTTTACGGCACGTCGTGCCTCTGTGCAGCTTGCAACCTTTAAACTTTAGTAAAAGCGGCGTGATGTGTTAAATGCACAAATGCTTTTACTCACAAAAAGTCACATGCGGCATATTTCAAATGATTTTTGTTGCTTTCTTTATTTTCCCAATGAAAACATTTTCGCACATCAATTTGGGATCTTTATGATGAAAAGCATGAATGAGCTGGAGTAAGTGATTTTTCATGTTTATATTTCTCTGCATCACGGTATTCGATCATGTCTGCCAAGAACATCACGATAAAGTGAAACACCTAAAACCATCAGCAGTTTAAAAGTGGTCTTTTTTCACTTTTAATAACCACATAAAGCGTTAGAAAACCAGCTGTGAGGAGCTTAAAGTGCAATAAGTGACATTCAAGCTCTCATTCAAATTCTGTATCCAAACAAGAACTTGTTATGATCAGGATTTGTAGTTAGTTTTATTTTGCTTTGTAAATTAAATCCATATTAAGTTATTGATACAAACTGACTGTTAATAACAATAAGAAGAGATGCATTTTTTTTTCGTTGTTCTTCTTCATCAGACAAATCTCCTTTATGTTTGGATGAGAAGTTGAGATACAGTATGATTCACCTACCAGTGTTTTTTGTATTTTTTTATTTTATCTGTAGCTTCACCAGAAAGCCAGTGTTTTAATCATATATCTGTCATTTAGTGTAATTCATGTCTTTGCCAAACCACATAATGGGTGTTATTCGTGGTATGCGTGATGCTGGAATTGGAGGTTATGCCTCATCTGCGGAGTTACTCATCCCTTTGGAAGGCGAGATGAATGCCTCTGCGAGTAAAAAGAGCGAGGGTCCGCTGGGTGCCGTCAGCGCCGGGACTTCCCCGTTTCTCCAGTAGATGCCAGCAGTGAACCATTTAAAAACACGGCCACGTCTCGCTCTCTCTCCCTCTCTCGCTCCCCCTCTAAATTGTGAGGGCGCTCTGCATCTAGCTGCTTTGGAGTTGGAGATGGTACAGATGGCTGGCCTAAACGCAACACTTATCCAGACATTTCACTGTTCGCAGAATGATATCAAAGTCAACTCAAAATGGAGGCTGTGCCATCAACTTGAAACAAATTCTAACACTTCCAACAGAATTGTATTGTGAGTAAAGTCGCGGTGGATTTGGTCAGCGTTCAGCACAGATGTCCCCCCTGTGTGTGTTTGCGTTAAATAAAAACTAGTGCTCACATCCTCTTAAAAATTCAGCTGTGGGATTTTCGGGGATAACTGCTCACAATTATAATGTTTTAATCCAGATTGAATTCAGACACATTTATTTATTTCAGAGCGTGAGAGTTTAAATCGTGCTTTAAAACATAAAAAATCGACAGAGTGGTGCAGGGAACACAAATGCCCTAAATTATGGGAAATATGAGGAGCTGAAATAGCAACGTGTGCGCTTTTGTGTTTGAAGTGCTGAAGAAAACGTTAATTAAGGTTTATTTACATTTTTACACGTACATTTAGTACAATTCCAGTGCGAAAAATAAAAATAAAATGTAAAAAACGATTTTCCCTTATTTCTGCCCTTTGTCCTCATCCTGACATGGATTGCAGTCACACAAGCTCAGATCAAAGTCATCAAATTCCCCCACGTGGGCACGCAGACCTGCTGTCATTTTAATGTTACAGTGCAAACGTCACATCACATTGACGCGCGCGAATTAAAGAACACAAATTTATCTCTCAATAGGCTCCCTTGTACCCTCAAAGTGTGTGCTTGTGTGCGCGAGGAGAGAAGACGCATGCTTGTAATGTGACATTACATTTACCAAGAATACCTTTTATTTTTATTTATTTATTTTCCTCTCTTACAGCCCGAGTGCCCTCTCCTCACTGTCTTTCTCTCCTTTGCTTTTTACTCCCATCCATTAGTTTCCATTAGTTTCTCGGTGCGCGCAACAGTTTTTGGGATTAAATAGCTGTGAAAACACTCGCAGTACCTGCCACTCTCTCAGATCCAGTTTTTCCACAAAACATGTTTACAACTGGTTTCGCAAGTAATGCTCACTCTGAATGTGTGTTTTTGTGCGTGAGGTCATCCGCGAGTGTGTGCGAGTCCACTGTTTGGGCTCCAACAATAGGTTATCTGTGCCTATTTCGGAAGGCGGGGCCCCAGAGACCTGGCTCCACTGTGTGATTGGCTGTGAGAAGTTTACTTTGGAGGGTGCTGTATGGTGGATTTTTTTTCTTTTGCTTGGTGTTTTTTTTTTTATACTTCCAATTAAATGTGGAATGCAGGACTCTTGAAGGCCATTTGAAGTGTGCTGTGTTTGCATGTGTATGAGCGTGCGTGTGCATGCATGTGTGTGTATGTTTGTTTGTCTCCCTAGCCTTCTCTTTCGTTTCCACACACAGAGGTCCGTCTGTGGAGACGAGACAACCTCCCAAGCAGGTAAGATGGGACCCGAAACACGCTCAGTTATTTTTCCATGTCAGTTTGATTCCATCTGCGTTTGCCGTAGTGACCTTAGGTGGAAACAAGGAGGCTGTGAACACAACCGCAAATTATTTCTTTCTGTGGCAAAATCTTCTCATCCAGAGAGGAATAACACTTTCAGCAAATGTGTGTGAGTCCCCTGTGAGTCATGCAAGACTTCTGGCTCCCTGTTTACTGTTTGTCAGAGGTGTCTTTTGTCTGGATGTGATTAGTAGCCGCCTTTTTTCCTCTTTCATGCACAGGAGTATATGCGGCCTGCTTTCAAAGGGCCCGCTCGGACCAAAGACGACTATTGTAACTGTAATGTCAGCGAATGCTTCAGTTTTTTTCAAGAGAACTTGAACACAGCGCAAACACAGAAAAACACAAATATTAGCACCCGGACTCAAATGTGAAGAGGAGGTGGAAATAAAAGAGAATTTAAACTTAATGAACATGCATTACTGGCATAGAAGTGCTTTCATCAGACTCCTTTTCAAACGTGTTTTCACATCCCCTCAGATGCAACATCACAGCACCAGTGAATCTGACAGAGAGGAGAGAAAGTCTTTATTTAGACTCAAATGGGTCTCATCTGAAATAATGAATATGTCCTTGAGAAAAACAAAGAGCCCCACAAAACAGGCTACTCTTCTACAGAGGCAACGGAGATGGCAGATAATTGTTTTCAAGTCTGGCACTGCTCTGTAAATGAGTTTGTTCTGTTCTGCAGGCGGCTAACTGTGGCTTTCCTTCCTTTTTGATTTTTCTTCTCTTTGTCTTTGTTTTCTTGTTATCTGGCCTCCATGTTTACCCTCTCCTTGGCTCTCTTGATGCCCTCTTTCTTTCTCTTCGGTCTTTCTTTTCTCCCCTCTTTTCTCTCAGTTCGGCATTCTTAGGAGCGGCAGACTTTTTTACATCTTTGCCTTACTCGTTGTTCCCTTTCTTTGTCTTGTTTGCTCACTAAGCGCTAACAACAGAGGAATTCTCTATTTTGCTGTGCGTTCTTCACAACAAATAGTTTACCTTGACTTCAGCTGCCTTGTCCTGCCGCTTTCACATCTAACTGTTGTTATTCCTCCACAACAATTGATCATTCCCTCAAAACACAAGATCAGTTGAGCTCTGAGCCACTGTGGACATTTGAGTTGTGCACAGAAGTGTCTGTGTCTGTGTAGACAAGTGATAAACATGGAAATAATGACCGCTATACCTATTACAACGTACACTGTGCAGTAAATTAACTTTTCACTTTTTTTTCACTCTGGCATATTTCTATGTGAAAATATTGCGCACTGTATTTCTCAACAGCATGGATTCATTTCAAGGTGGCTTCTATCCTCCTAATGTTTAAACCATCCAAATCAACTTAGTTCTACAAAGGTGTAGGCCTTTTTCAACTTCAGGATTCAACTACAACCATAAATTGTTCCATCACCAAAAGCACACTGACTAAAGGTGCAACAAAAAAGTGTTACTTTGGTTCCAAGTTTCAGTATTTGGATTTGAGAAGAAAGCAACCAATCAGAACAGGTTTAGAAACTGGTAGTTCATCATCCTGCATAATACATGTAGAACAGGAAAAAATATCAAGAAAACCTGAAGTAAATTACTCATCTCATCTAATATAAGAAACATACCTGGACTAAGTAACCAATCAGCTGACATGTTTTTATTTATCAGGACAAAAATATAATATTTATTTAAACATTTATGCAACATAAAGAAGGTTGAGTCTATAAATGAAATTGCAGTACACTCTATCAAAAATAAAAGCTCATCCCAATAATTGGATTACCACCATAATATTTAAAGTTTTATTAAAGTTTTTTATGTGATATATATTATTATATGTCACTTTATATATCAACAGTGCTATGATTGTTACACCAAAAAGGGGACTTACTTTTTAAATAAGTAGTGCATTTGTTCACTCCTTACTTCCCATAGAGAGTACTCATTATATTACTGTTGTGTTAATTGTGTAATTGTCAGCATAACATCAAACTTTCCCATGCCCACACATCATCTCAAATCTCTGATCAGTGTTTCTATACCAAGCACACATTTTGCTCTTTACCATTACATTCTTGGCCCTTTGTGCAATAAATTAGAAGTAATGTGCAAATCACTCCTCCTCCTCACAAGCTGTAGATCACTCTGCCATTTTTGTCCTATCTCCCATATGAACCGAGGTCTACAAAGAGCAAATGAATGTTGCTAGTCCAAGTAATTGCATATTTCGTTGTGAGTTACTGTTATTTGAGAACTAAATTTGGTACAGAAATGAGTTAGATTTCAATAACACACCCAACACTGGTCAACATTGTCAACAACTGTAGACAACTGAGCAGTGAAGCTTAGAAGAAACCTATTCTACATCAACAGAATTGTCAAAACCTTCTGGCCGGGTCAAACAATCCTGCTGTTGCAGAGACAGCAGAGCATGTGTAGAGCAAGTGTTGTCACTCTAGCATTAATGAAAACTGTGGGGTTTGAGAAAAAAACAGCCCTTCGCCCATTAATGAATCACAGGAAAGTAATATATAAAACGTAAACATTTGCAGCTGAAGGGAATAAAACTTTTTTCCATACCAAAGTTAGCAAGTTGCCTAGCTAGCTAACTAGCTATCATAGCTACCATTCTTGCTAAATTCTGAGAAAATGAAAGAAAAAACAAACTCAATTCAATTCATAAGTTGTGAACTTTGGCTAAAGGTATGGCTGTATTTACCCGTGTCTCATTCATATAGAGAGTAGTTTAACCTGAATGGGATATTTAGACAGGCTTCCCGGGATTATTTTACAATCACAGGAAAATGCAAACTTACGCTTAAAGGTATAATAAAAGAAGTACTATCCTTCCTCCCTTTTCTTTTTCCTTTCCTTCATTCCCTTCTCATTCTCATGGGGTTTTTATTCCCAGGGTCCCACTCTGGAGTGCCTGCTGTCCCTTGAGAACCATATGAAGCCCTCTCTGGCAGGGTAATAATGGCTTTCCAACATCACCTATTTAGACTGCAAGTTTCCATTAAATCTCACCATGTCATTACAGTTCATATTCTTAATTATGCAGCAAATGTCCCCAAGGGAATATCATGGAGGCCACTACTCCACAATCTGTCCATATGGCACTTAATTAAAAGTTTTCTTAAGAATAAATTGTATTCAATTCAATTAAAACTGTAATGTCATACCAAAATAATGGGCATAGCCTCCTACAACGTGCAGCTTTTCTGTCTCTCTTTTTTTTTTTTTTGCAATGTTTGCAATGGGAAAAGTGCATATCTCCCTTCCAAAATGGAAAAAAAAAACCCTAGTAGAAAATGTGCAAAAAGCAAATATCACCAAAGCCTCCTACATGCCACCGAGCCCCAGGCAACAACCGCGCTTGAACACTCGAGCTATTTCTAGATTCCACTCTTGGAATTCACACCATGACAAATGAACCATTGGAGTTTGGAATTCCTATTTATCTGCCGCGCACAGAGGCACTTGATTTGGGTGTGAAGAATAAAGGAATTATATGGACAAAAAAACAGACGACTTAAAGGATAAATGATAAAAAATAAATAAATAGATTGTGCGTGTGCTTTTCCTCTGAAGCCAGAGTTGTTTGTTCATCTGATTGAGGGCGTTTAGGTGGGCGTGTCCTTATCATCTGGATGCTCTGATCTCAGTGAAGCAAAGACAATTTCAAATATGCAGCATCTGATATTAAACATCCAGCGTACCTCCACCAAGCTCTGCAGGATTATTTCCAAGAAAAGACAGTTTTGCTTTGAACAATAAATGATATATATAGCCTATATGTGTGTGTATATATATATATATATATATATATATATATATATATATATATATAAAATCTTTTTTTCCCACATTTCCTTTTTTGACAACCAGCCTGATGTCACAACAAGTTCAGAGCGACAATGAGCACCAACGCACACCTCAAGTAATCACACTTTTGATTCAAAAGGCACCTTCCGTAACCTTCCACTCACATCTCAGAGGGTTATCACACAGACGATGAGCATTGATTAAGTAGACCGGGAAAAGGGAAATGAAGTCCATTTGGTAAAGTAGGCTGCTGTTCCCCGCACCCCATCTGTTGGGTGTGAGATGCTGACTTCATCTGTTGACGACGCAGCAGTGGCTAGGGAACCAGGGATGAGTTGATTTCCCTCTTTCACTGGTTGAGCAGTGAAGGGCCCTAAAGCGTAAACAAAGTGTTTTTCTTGTTCTAAACACAGTCTTGGCTCGGGTCTGGCTTGGACTTGGCTGCTATGTAGGTGTGTACGTGTGTGTGTGTGTGTGTGTGTGTGTATGTGTGTGTGCGTGTCTGTCCCTCTGCTGCTCACTCAGCCTCTATCTACAGACCTGATCGGCCCAAACACAGCACCCCACTCCGAACAGGTAACAAATACACATAAAATGTCCGTACGTGCGTACCAACGGACAACCACACCCACATTCCCGCAATACACACGTGCACACACACCACACACGCGCGCACACGGAGACCAGGCTACTTTGTGAGTAATCATATTGCTGAATGTCAACACATTGAAAGCTTTCCTCTGAATGAAAACACGCATATAAAGATTTTAAGGTTGAGGGTCACATCATTTTTGCTCCAATCATTGCATCTATTTTTCATCTGCTGCCTACACACAAATACTCTGACTCACAGGGAAGAACAGTGGGTTTCAAATCAATCATACAATCACATCAATCCACGCCTTAGCTACATAAAAAAACAAAAAAAACCCATGTCTTTCTATCATCGCTGCTATTCACTCAGATGTGAGAGGGAAGAGAGATTATTAGAGCCCGTGCTGAGGTGGCAGATGATAGCCCATCAGAGTTATGTGGCCTCGACCTGCCCTCGCTCCACTGGAAATGGGGGTGAAACGTGGACAAAGCATTTATTTTTAAATGGCTTCAAATATTTCTTCTGCTAGAGGTATGATTGATTTAACTTAGTAGCTGGTGCACCAGGAGGACAGAGAGTTTGTATAAGAGAAACAGTGGCAGCGACGGAGAGCGAGAGAGAGAAAGAAAGAAAGCGAAAATGAATGCGTCCTCTTCCCTGCACAGGAGTATATGATAACTCACAATGTGGGCCTGAGTGAAAACATTTGCTGTCAACAGCCAGTTTCACTGTACTAAGCCAGTCTAACAGATGTGCGCTCACCCAAAGACTTGTGCAGCTGCTGCTGCTGTATGTGTGTGTATGTGTGTGTGTGTGTGTGTGTGTGTGTGAGCCCACTTGTCAATGTGTGTATACGCTTGTGTTTGTGCACCGTTCTGGAGGGTTTATGCGCCTTCATACCTTAAAAAAAAAAAAGCACCATAAATAAACTTAAAAAAACAAATGTGTTCTTCTTAGATTTGATGTTGATTGAATTACCAGATGAACACATTCTTGGCTATTGTCCTGGTCCCCGGGGCCGACTCAGGCTCAGTTTTGGACCACACTGAGATGGCCTCCGGAATCTCTCTGCCCTGGGAGAGGCATTCAAGAGACCAGGGGGCATCCTGCAGCCTCTCATTCTGGTTCAGGGCACCTGGGTCGCTGCCCTAACCTCCCCCTTGAGGTCTGGACAGAACTGGGCTTCAGTGCCTGCTTTGTTTCCCCAGAATCTTAAAAGGTAAACATGCTTTTAACAGTGCTTGTAGCTTAATTCCATGGATTATCTTTTTAGGGTTTTTTGATGATGATTGACTTGATAGATGTCATTGTAAGTTCATTATTCAAATGTGACATGCAAATTTGTGCATGCTAAGGAATATGCAATAATAGGTACATATGCAAAATGTAGCTGCTGTTTTAAAATGTTCATCTAATTACCCAAGTAAGGAGCTATTTGAATTACTTTAAATCGTTTTTTATAGCAGAAACTGACATCAACAGACTTTTCAAACATTTTCTACATATGCTAGTCAACTAAAAATAGTTTCGTTTGATGAAACAAGATATCCAAACATGTCACTTTGGAATCTGACAGAAATAGTGAAAAATACTCACAACCAATCATTTAATTAACAGGTGCATTTCTTTTGCACTTTATTTTCAAACAAAGAACCTGCAACATAACAAGAAACAGAGACATCCATCTGTTGCTCTTAGATCATTCACTCAGCTGCAATTGATCGTCATATTATTTCAATACCATGGAAGGTAAACAAAGAAACTGCAGCAGTCCTTAAGCTAAATGCATTTTACAGCTCTGGTAGCTCCAAGAACGAGTGTGTTTTGTCTCTTTCCCAGTTTGGTGGGCAGAATTCAGCTAAATAACCTGCTAGTGAGTGGATCCTTATTACCTTAATGAGATCAGAGAATCTTCATTTTAAATAATAAATTGTGCAATTGAATCGATAAAAGGAGACCTACTCTTTTGATTTGATTTCCTGCAGACTGGGGCTATAGCTCACTGGCTCCAAAACAGTGAATCCTCATACAGCCCCATAATAAAACTTTGCAGCAGAATAAAAAAAAAAAATACATTTCTGTAGTCTGATGCAAAAACATTCTTAATCTCTTTAGCTAATTGCTATTTAGTTAATTTCAGCTAATTATTATTATTATTCTTTTAATAATAAGGGTTAGTTTCCACATTTAGGCACGTTGCTGCTGTAAATGAAATGTTAGTATTTGTACTGTTTGCTAGGTGTTAAATAAGCTAATTTGAAGTCTGAGAAACTGAGAAAGCCTGCTTTGTGTTACAGTCTGCGTTATAAGAGTTTGCTCCTTTTGTGGTAAGTAGAATTCTAGTATTTCAGTTCAACCTAGCAATAAGTAGCGTGTATTTGCATCTGTTTATAATGTAGATGTAGCAAGATGTAGCTTGCTAACATAGCTTGCTAACATAGCTTGCTAGCATAAGTTATTAACTAAATTTCATCTATCAACGGTCTTTTCTTTTTTTAGAAACAAGGTGATGTCAACAAATCCAATGTTCTTGTAAAACACAAAACTTCTAAATCAATAGGTGACATCCCAGTGGCTACATCTGTGTTTTATATACAGTCCAAGGTTTTTACCAATTTTACTGTCGTCTTTGTGCTAATATGTAATTCCTTCAATTGTAATAGAGATTTTTGTTAATATGTGGTCATGTATAAGGTTTAGCACTATATTGTCAACTTGTAATTCCACATTAACTTATCACATGATATTTCAGAGTGAGCCAAATGTAATTTAACGAGTAGTGTGAGATGTTACTTTATTCATCCATCCATCCATTTTCTTGTGCTTATCTCGTGTAAATTAGTAAATTATTCTATTACTTTTTTTAGAAAAGATAACCGTTAATGTACAATACATTTTCTTAAAAGCAGCACACAAATCATAGACACACACAGGAGTGCCATCATGCATGTGTGCGTGCATATGCATGACTGGCACACACACACCAGTCTTTCTTCTTGTCTCATTGGCAGACTCATATCCCATCTGCTCTCCAGGGGGGCTGACAGAGAGATAGTTGTCATTGTGGAACATCTCTGCACATGCACGCACACACACACACACACACACACACACACACACACACACACACACACACACACACACACACACACCCCTCGGTACCAAACTCATCGACACATACACACCGACAAGCGCACCCTATCAACCCCCTTACATTCACTTTCCTGCATCTTGAGTCCGGCTGTATTCTTCTCTGCTAATTGACTGTCATAACGGCGGGTGAGATTAACTTCAGCTCAATCCGCTGCAAAAGATAAAGGATAAAGATGTGGGGGCCAAACTTGGCTGGGACGAGGGTGTGGCGGCGGCGGTGGTGAAACTGGGTGAAGGGGGCTAATACCAGCACATCTTCTATTTGTTATTGATATTTACAGCCTGCTGCTAGCCACTGCCCCTCCTTTGCTCGTCACCCATAAGGATTAGTGTTAATGGCAGGCTTATAGAGTAAGCGAGCCCCTGTCAAACCGATGTCCCCTCTTAGCCATATCTCAGATTAGCTGAAGCTTTGTGATGGGCTGCCTCTGCAAGACACAAGCCCCAAAGTATAAGGAGAAGGAGGGAACTTTGTTTAAACTTCTCTTAAAGTGGGAGAAAAGGAGCTTGTGGCTGTGTTTTTTGTGTGTATGTGTATGTGTGTTTGTGTTTGTATTTGTGTGTGTGTGTGTGTGTGTGTGTGATGAAATCATGCTTTTTCGGTGGTATTAACTTGCGCTTATAGTACATTTGAAAAGTGCTTTTTTATTTTGTGGCAGAGTGAGTGGTGGCAAAGGCTTAAAGCAAATCAGGGTACTGCTTTTTAGACGGCATTTACTGGATCCTCTGGATTTCAAAATGCAGAATTATGAACTAATATGAATAAAAAGAACAGTAAATAAAATGCATATACTGTATGCTTGATGTGGTGGAACAAAAACACACTTTTATCTATCTTACAGTTCATATATAAGACGTATGACCACTCTTAATCATATTAGGTAGTGATGCCGCTCTCTTGATCTGACCCCCCTACGAAAATCTTTCTACAAAACACTTGATCACACATGTTAGTTCTTCTTTATTATTTAAGGATACAAACAGGGCAAAGTATTGAATCCTTGAGCAAGAAGTTAAAAAAGTGTACAGGCATGCTTCTCAGGCCATTTAATACTGGCTGTATTGGGGTCCTTTGTTGTCGCATTTAAATGCATGGCATTTTAAACTACCAGGGTTAATGTTAATAACAGGCATATTTCTTCCCATATTTTTAACCTGACCTAATAGGGTTTTTTTGTTGTTGCCTAAATAACTAGTAAGCAAGTGAAAGTGAGCATATAAAATCAGAGCAGGACGAATCAGCAAGTAAAAAAGAAATGTCAGGCGCTGACGCCAAAGAACGCCTTGCTGTGTGTCTGTTACGCCAGTGGCATTTGACACAAAAGCAGTATTTGACGCCCTGAAATCAGAAATTGTTGGCAGAGATTTGATGATAAGTGGCTTCTTCACCACAGATGCACAGTCACTGTACCGGTTCTAATTAAGATTTATTGTGTCAGTAATGCTTTCCTTTGGAACACATTGGTAAAGAGCAAGATGATGCAAATGTGACGCGTTGTCGTAAAAGTCAGAGAGTTAAAGCTAATTATTTTATTTCCTTAATTGGTTATTTATTGATTCTTTGCATTGATTTGTTTGCTGCTCTTTTATTTCACGTCACTGATAAAAAATGACACTCAGCAGACCAACACATGTCATCCTTAGCTGTTCTGAAAAGTCAGGAAACGGAGTTTTGTGATTATTCGAGATAAGATGAGGTTGTTTTCATGCATTTTATTAATTTTTGCAAATGCTCAATTACATTTTTAATTAAATTTTATTTATACATTTGCAATTCACAAATGCAGTCAGCTACAATATTGGAAAGAAATTTCAACAATCACAACATTGACCCCCTACGAGCGAGCACACAATGATTAACTATAGCAGTGATGTATAAACACGTAGAGTTTGAAAAGAGGTAAGTGAAGAAGAAGCACTCAGTGCATTATGGGAAGCCCCCGCCAGCCTAGGCGTATCGCAGCGCAACTAAAGGATTGTTGA
This sequence comes from Rhamphochromis longiceps, assembly GCF_057381845.1. NCBI lineage: Eukaryota > Metazoa > Chordata > Actinopteri > Cichliformes > Cichlidae > Rhamphochromis > Rhamphochromis longiceps. The sequence goes on from NC_140573.1 coordinate 39,029,269, forward strand.
GGGTCACCCGATCGAGCCCTAACAGCATTATCAAAAAGGAAAGATGCTGTCTGTCTCCTCAATCCAAACTGGGAGCTGGTTCCTCAGAGAAGAGGCCTGAAAGCTGAAGACTCTGCCTCGCATTTTACTTTTGAAAACTCATCCAATTCTGGATGTAACGGGGAGCCAATGAAGAGAATCTAATAAGGGGGAAATCTGCTCTCTCATATGTGAGATGACATTTGCAGTCAGGGGCAGTTATATGTATTGCATATCTTTTGTTGTGTCTTTTCTGATAGAGAGAGATTATATTTCTCTTGGCATTTATTAAGCTTGTCACCGTGAGTGTGTAATATGCAGAGTTTAGGATACTATAAGTACAGACAGAATCAGTATGTGGTGCAGCCACCCTTTAAGGCACTACTCAGTCCAGTTGCACAGAGGTTTTTAATGTGGTTCCATCACACTGAACTTCAGTGTGTCTCATTTGCTTGTTTTGTCATTTAGTTTCAGACTGATTCGGTGATGTCAAGATCAGGGCTCAGCATCTGTTGCGGGACTGAAGATCGTCCTCTAGTTGGATGTTTAAGTTTGTCATCTCGTGCTGCAGACTGAATTTGTGGCTGATGAGACAACACAGTTTGTGTAATAGTCACAGCCTCTTCTGTTCAGTCAAGCTGATGGACACAAATTGTGCTTCCATTACCACAGGGGGCGTCAATGTTTTTACACTTTATTGCTTTTTCATTTGCTGTATTTCTTTTCACTGTTTTTTTTTTTTTTACATTAAAATCCTAAATTTCAGTACATTTGGGAACAAAATATCCAAGTTAAGGCACCAGCCTACAACGGTCATAGTTTAATTACAACATTTGCCTCCCGTTTCTGGTTTTTGTAGCGTTTGCGTGTGCATGTGTCAGTCTGTGTGTAAACACGATAGCTCAAAAAGTTTCAAATGGGTTCTGATAAAATGTTGTTGGGGTGTGTAGTGGGCTCATGTTAATCATCCATTAAATGTGGCTCACATCCACCGAGGCCTTCAAGGTCAACTTAGTGATTTATTGTTTGAAAATTGAAAGAAAAAGCCTTATAACATAGAAACTATGACCCTTACAGGTGTGGTGTGAACTGTCAAGAAAGAGTTAAACTGTGCCACATACAGCAATTTTTTTAAACAAAATTTTAAAAAACATTTTTTCAACTGATATTTATTACCAAACATTTAAACAAATTTTACTAACCAACGAGATGAATGCTACGCATGCACTACAGCAACATAACATTACTGACATAATCAAAATAATGTCAAGTATATTACAATAGGTTTCAACTATTACGTTTCAAATAACAAAATACTGCACATTGCACCTGCTTTTACTGCAGTGTTAACTTCTTAAAGTATGTTTAAAAAGAACAAAGAAAACAAACTAATACATACAAAATATAATAGAATTCCATTTAAGTAAATCCTCCCCGGAGAGTGAGCTGCCTTGGTGGAGGTTTGCGCTCTCAGAGTGCTTCGTGTTAATGGTTGGGGATAAGAGATAAGAATCCAAACGTGCTGAGTGTTTAAACCTTTACACAGCACTGCACATCAATGCCACATACAGACAGAGAACATGTGAGGAACAGTGAAAATCTGATTATATAGATTACAAGAAATTTAAATTTCTACTGTTTAAACAAGGATCAGGGTTGTTGTAGGTAATTATGGCCAAGTGATTTCATGAACACATTCACAAAATGCTTAAAAGAAAAAGAGGATTCTTTCAGAGTACAACATTTAGAGGAGGTGGGGGGGATTATTTCTTTCCACTTGTCTTTATTATTTATAATGCACCGTGAAGTGTCATGATGCATTATGTGTGTGCTTTGTCAATCACTGCAAGAGTTTTTAGGACAAGAAAGTGAAAACGTTCTGCATTTACTTCACATTTAAACTCCTTGTTGCCGAATCCTAAAAGTTTCCTCTTCGTTTTTCTTTCTTTTTCCCTTTACCTAAATGTTCCCTGGTCTCCTCCATCCCACGTCCATTTCATTCTTCATTACAATTTTCTCCATTTCACTAGCCTTCTTTGCCCCCTTGTCTTCTTTCCTTCACTTTTCTCCTTCCACTCCTCTTCCCTCTCCTCCCTCCATCCTGGCTGTGCGGATGACAGCCGTGCTCTCATGGCATCTGTCTGCTGCTCCCCAGCTTGTCTGTGTGTGATCAGCTCCTCTCCAGCTCTCCTCCACACTTTATCTCCTCGTCTTAGTGCTCCCTTTTTTTCACAGACCGCCGCTCAGCTGCCTCGCTGCCAACTCACTGTCGCTGTTAACTCACATACCATCTTATGTATTGCCAAAGCAGATTGTGTTTGGAGGGCAAGCAATTAAGGGGGAGGCAAGCGCAAAACTGTAATGTAATTTTGGCTGCGATATTTACGGGGGAGAGGGGGAGTGGGGTGGCGGGCTGTGGTGGTGGTGGTGGGGGGGACGACAAAAAAGCACAGAGGAGGGCTTAAGCGGGTCGGACATTGCAGAGTCAACACCGTCGAGAATAATGATTTTGAGCTGAGATTTAGTGGGACGGAATCTGGCACTTCCCTAATTACGAGAGGCCAAATGTCAAGCCTGCTCGCTGTCAGCTTGGTGGCGGGCGGTGCTGCTTTCTCTCCTTCTCTCGCTTTCACTCTCTCCCTCTGTTTCTTTCTCTCTCTCCCTCGCACGCTCTCCCTTTTTCTGCAAGTTTCTGCATGTTTTATGAATCTCATTAAAAGTCATTAAAAGTGTGGTGAGATTTTCACAGCCTCCACTCCGTGGCCCTGTAGTCCTCTTTCTATCTGTCACAGATCTGAGAGAAAGAAACACACAGAGGGAGAGAGGATTGGGAGGGAAGGGGCGGGGGGCATAAAAACTGAGACAGATTTGAGTCGGAGAGAGGGAGGCATTCGAGGTAAACAAGACATAGGAAAAAGAAAAAGAAAGGAGGACTCGAGGGCAGGGTTTCTAAGTGGATTAGGTGCTAAGCTTCGCTGGGCTAACTCTCCGAAAGGTCTAATTTTTTTACAGTGCCGCAGCATTATCACCACTTTTCAAGAAGCGAGCACTCTAATAAAATAAGAAAAAGTGAGAATGTGAACAAACACCTTATAGGAGGGGTGTTTACAGACAATTTGGCCTATGTGGTGATCAACATCTTTCGGGCACAGCATTCTTTTCAATGAAAACTGTTCTGCATTTACAGCTCCCATTTTGGTTGATGCCCGATACAACGCGTGGTCAAAGTCAAGGTCCCTCTGCATCGCTGAGTGGGTGAAACTTCAGATCTTGCTTACAAGCCGATACAAAGACCTGTTTTTCCTCGTTTTGGGGTGGGTCGGGTCGGGGTGAGCGGGCCCTGCTCCCTGTACGCAGCGCGCAGTCTTGGCGAGGATGTGCGGCTGACAAAAGAATGAGCTTCCATCGCCATTCAGGAAAGACACGTGGATGGAGGGGTGGGAGGTGAAAACCGGCAATGTAAAGTGATTGGATGCGAGGTGCAAACGAGAGAAAAAGGGAAAGAGAGAAGGCACTAAAAGCAGTTAGTCTGACATATAGCATTCCAGTCCCTACACTGTCGGTCACGCTCCCAATTACACCACTTCAATAGAGAGGCTGAAATCACATTGGCCCCCTGTATTTGTGCACTCCTGCTACAGTGTCTCCTTCAGAGCACACTTCCACACCTACACGCACACACACCGAAAAAGCCTCCTGCCGCCATACAAATATACACACAAAGCCGCACATTGTTGCTGACTGTGTACCTAATTGAAGTGTGCGGCGCCTGTGAGAGGTAAAAGTAGTTGTGCAACTGCAAGGTGACTTGGCTCACAGCGACAGCATACAAAGGCTCCACAGATGGTCCGGTGCTGGCGAGGTAGTGACGTCCGGTTTTGTGCGTGTGTGTGTGTGTGTGTTTGTGTGTGACTTGGCACTGCCAGGGGCCCCCTGTGTATTGGGAAGATGTAGTCTTTGTGGGCGGTTACCGGCAGAGGTATGAAATTATGTGTAGAAGGTGGCGGTCATGGTTGTCAATGTATGCAGCTGTGTCAACTTCAAATATCTGCTCAATTTATCAAGACATCACATTTTTGCAAAAGCTCAGCTCGATAGCTGACTGGGAGGTCGAGGCTCACTAGAGCCGGCGAGAACTCCATGGCACGTCGTTTTCAGATCCCCGCGGTCTTTCGCTACATAGGTTAAACATGTTATATAAGTCACTTAGATAACTTAAAAATGTTTGGCTTTTTTTTGTGTGTGTTTTATTTGTTCATGAGTAAATCGGTATGACTGAGATTAAAGTTATAGTTTTCACACAGCTGAATAAACGTCAAACAGAAAACTGATTAAACAGAAGTGTGAGATGGTAGAGAATTTATTCCAATGTCCTGTTATATTTTAGAGAGCAAAGAGAAGACGGCTAAGTTTATTAAACTCTACCGAGACAGCTGGTGACGCAAATCTGAATGTTAGACCGTCCAATTTCACAATCTCGCACTTCCAGCCTTCTCGGTCTTCAAAGGACCCGGCCCACGTAGACCGCGAAGGCCGGGTCCTCTGAAGGATGCAGCCTAGAACTGGGACACACCTAGAGAGAGACGAATGTGCAGGAGACCAATGCTGATTTGCACCACTGAGGTAATTGCTAAAAAATTACTATAAATGTGATAAATTAAGCAAATATCCATACTGGAGATCTGAATGGACCTTAGAGGAACTGACCCAATTTCTTATGAACATTTTGAACTTTGGAACCATCGTCTTGAGTCAGAAGGAAGAGTGAACTGTTAAGGTAACATTGAAGCTAATAAGTTAAAAAGACATTAATGGAGGATTTAATAGCTCAATTCCAATGTTGTAGATCTGCACAGGTGTGGGTGAAGTGGACAAGATCCTCTCTGAGAGTTGAACATTAGAAGTGTGCTGGTGAGTTAAACTGAGACTGGGCAAATCAGGCTAATTTAAAAGCTAACTAGATGCACTAAAATAAAATAACGGGTTGAAGTTAATTTTAATATTAAATGTCATAAATCGATTTTATTTTCTTATTGCATTTGATACCCTGCACTGTATAGAAACGATTGATGTCTCTGCATAGTTTCATTGTGCCAAAATGTTAACACACACTGTAAAACTATAACCTGTGGGCTTTTGTATATTTTTTAGCAATTTTGCAAAGGTTTATTTGGTTTGAAAAGGGGGGTTATACTACAAAAAGAGAAAATTACATTTGAGAAATATTTTGGTAATTTCAACTTGTACACTTGAATGTAATTAACTCATTCACTGCCATTGACGTCTATAGACGTCAATTACGTTTTTCAATGGGAGGGGCTAGAATACAACCTCGGGCAGCTTGTCAGTGAACATCAGACTGCTTGAAATGTATTTTTCACAAAAAGCTCGTTTTCTCCCTTTTTTTGGTCAAAACAGGCATTTTTGGTGGAACCCACCTCTCTTCTACAGCTGATTACTAAAGAATGGAAAATGGTAGAAACAAGCTTTTTTTTTTTTGGATGGAAGAAGAGAGTCTGTTCTTCATTTTGGTAGGTTCAGCGTTTATATGATCATAACACACAGTTTTCTGTGGCTCTTCAAAAATGAGTAAAAATGCTCAAAAACCCTGGCAGTGAATGAGTTAACATATTGCGTCATCGCTATGCAGTGCAAAGCAATGCTCCTGTAATCCCGTTTGAAGGTGCAGTACTGCAAAAAAAAAAAAAAAAAACTACCATAGTTAATGGTTTATTCATGATTTCTGTTAAACATGCGGACCATTGATGAACAAATAAGCTGCATGTGATTTAAAAATTACATTCCGATTAAGATGCACTGTAAAGACTATTACAATTAATGGTTTGTGCTTGTTTTGGTTAAAGCACTTGCATTATTTATCTATGGCTATATACATCACTATAAAATGTGAACTTAATTAGTAGTAGCCCTGTTGTTTACAGGTTAGGTATTTTGTGAATGGTAAATGGCCCTTATTTATATAGCGCTTTACTAGTCCTTAAGGACCCCAAAGCGCTTTACATATCCAGTCATCCACCCATTCACACACACATTCACACACTGGTGATGGCAGCTACATTGTAGCCACAGCCACCCTGGGGCGCACTGACAGAGGCGAGGCTGCCGGACACTGGCGCCACCGGGCCCTCTGACCACCACCAGTAGGCAACGGGTGAAGTGTCTTGCCCAAGGACACAACGACCGAGACTGTCCAAGCCGGGGCTCGAACCGGCAACCTTCCGATTACAAGGCGAACTCCCAACTCTTGAGCCACGATCTGTGAGGCCTGGATTTCTTCCTCACGAGGAAGATGGCGAGCCTTTCCCTTTGAACCGAACCATAGCCATTCCGAGTTGGCCCAGAAGGGCAGGTTGCTCTTCCCTCACTAACAATTGCAATAGTGCGGTACGATGAAATTGCAGCAATCACAGACTTTTGACCTTCCGAAATTGACTTGATTAATCACTGACTATTAAGCCGGCAGGACTGGCATATCTGAGCTCAGATAGGATACTGGGGTATTTTTTTTTAAATTGTCATTTCTATTTATGGAATGTTTTATTGTTGCTATACTGTTCAATACAATTCAAAGCAAATTAACCTGTGGCTCCAGTCATTCTTCTGCACGCAACTCACAGTAGCCCTGCTACTAATCTAGCTATTGGCCCATTCTCTCCTTTTACTTTAACTTCCCTTACCCTATCCTGCACTAGGCTACAATTCAAAGAAATACATGAGCCCATCTTTACAAAACTTTCAGCATGAAAAAGATCCTAAACGCATGGATTCACCAATGGATTTAAAAAAAATGAAACCCTTCATATAAAAATCACTCTGACGTCAACTAAGATTTCAATTGGTACATTAATTTTTCATAGTGATTCATTCAAACCATGCAACAGTACATCAACCTCGTGCTGTAGATGGATCACAGAAGATGATCAGATGATGTATTTTCTCTGCAATATGACTGTATTTGTCTCTGCCCATCGGGAAGCCTCACATTAAGTTTTATTGAGGAGAAAAAGCTTATTGCTAATCCTTCATCTTCGCTGTGTTAATGTGATTATATTGTCCTAATCGTAGCTGGGCAGCACAGTGGCATGGTGAGCACTCTTGCCTTACAGGAAGAAGGTCCTGAGACTGACTCCACCATCTTGCGGGGGCCTTTCTGTGTGGAATTTGCATATTCTGTGTGGGTTCTCCTTGGGTATACTGGGTTCCTCCTACGGTCCAAAGACATGCAGTAAGTGGGGCTTAGGTTAATTGGTGAATCTAAATTGTCCATAGGTTTGAATGTGATTGCAATCATGATCAAGTATGAATACAAGAAGTTGAAGAAGATGAATAGATGGATGGAACCACAGTTCTGTAGCTAGCCACCAGGTAGCACTTCATTATATGCAAGCTAGCTCAACTTCAGTAACCTTTCAAGAATTGCTGCTGTTTAGTTTCTTTCTTCGTTTATGTTTGAGGTGAAGCACAACCATAAGTTTTAGTTTTTTAGAAATCCCTCAGTTAGATGTTGGTTTCTTACTTTTAGGTGAAAATTAGCAAGCTAACATCCTGCTAACTCCATTAACCTTTGTAAATTCTGTTTTTTATGGATGCCTGGATGTTACACTTTATTGTAACACTGTAACCATACTGGAGCTTGTAGCATGAAAAAGATCCTAAGCACAAAGATTTACCAGTGGATGGTTCAAAGGAAGAAATGAAGGGTTGTGGGATGGCAACTGTAATATATTTCAAAAATGAATAAAAATGCTTTAATTTGAATGAGTAAGTAAGTAAGTTCTTCACCTTAAAGGAAGCACTAAATGCTTCTTGTGAACTTTTACTACTAGAAAAAATTACCCTGTGATGTTGTTCAAGTGCGCCACTTATTATTTGTCAGTACTATTTTAAATAAGATTAAGTGTTACTATGAAAAATATATATTTTTGCACATATGCATTTTAAATGCATATGCGAGAAGGCAATGTGGCGTACTGAAAAAATCCTCATGAAATATTCATCATTTAACTTTTTTTTTGAAATCACAAGTACTTTAAATTATAATGGCAACTGTATTTGGTTAAACAATAGCAAGTCCCTATTTATTTCCCTTTTTTTATCGTGAGGAAATGTTTAGTTACAGAAGCAAAACAGCAGCTTGGCCCAAGAGTGATGTCAGCATCAACTCTTTATATCACCTCTGTTACGATCAACCAAAAGACCATAAAATTGATAGACTACAGCATGTGGTGACAAAATAGAGGGACAAATTGCAGTCCATAAAAAAGAAAATGGAAAAAAAAAAGAGGGCTGAAAAGAGGGTAATATTAAAAGAGGCTTGTGTGTTGTTTCCTCTAACAGTGACTTGTTCAGTTTATTTGAGCTCACTACATGCATTTAAAGAGGGGTCAGAATAGTTGATAATAGCCAAAATAATAATGCAACAATGACTGTGCTCCAATAGACCTTTTTGTACAAAGCTACATTTATTTCCTCATAGAATATCTTAAATAGTCCAAATCTAAACAGGAGTTTCTGATTGGCTCATCTGGCCCCATTCTTAGTTCAGACTGAAGCTCTCTTCCAGCATTCATATGTGAAAAGACACAAATGAAATGTAATTTTTGTTTTTCACCTGTTTCCTGTTTAACCCCCCTGACTCATGTCATATGTGAGTCAGGTGGGTTGGGAGGAAGCTGAGAACAATCAATGGAGTAAGAAAGACACTGAAGATACAGATGTCATGGTAACGGTGAAAGATGTGTTTTAACACTGTGCCTTCTTGGTTATACATTTGGCCAGAAAAATCCATGAGCATCCCCAGAGTAGATGACCATAGTAGTTTGTGTGACTACGTAAAGGATATGCAATCAGTTTTGTTTTTGTTTTTTCACTATACCTAATAGATTTATCTGAAAGTAGGAACCGTTCCACTCTGGTACTTAAACCTGTTATATAAAATTTGAGGTCCTTGTTTTGATTTTTCACAGTGCAATTTTACTGCTTGGTTTACTTCCTACTGCTCGCATTAGCTGCTAGCTAGTAAACGTGGCTGAACATTTACTTGCTAAAGAGTTTGTTGTTTCAATCTGGAAATAGAGGGGCTTAAAAAATGAAAAGAAAAAGAACTTCATATTCATCAGGTGCCCAACTAATAGTTTTAAATAGAAATCTGCATGCTGATAAAATCACCATAGCAATATAAAAAGTATGCCAGATTTATGTTTACAGTTTGTATAGAAATCTTTAATCAGGGGCTTAAAAATCACACAAAAAATCACTTGAACATTGGTTCCATTCACATATGAAATTTACACATTTACACCTTCTTTCTGCATAAAATTAGCAGCATCACATTCAACTATTTCTAACAAAAATCATTCTGGTGACAAAAACAATGTCTTACACATACTTTGTTTTATTTGCAAAGTAAACGAGTTAGTGAACTGATGATATATCAACCTTCTTCCTACTGCTTCCTACTTCCTACTCCTACTCATTAAGGCTGTTGTCTTTTAAATGTGTTGTAATGTAATTGCATCTTGGTTTATTTCGTATAAACAAACCCCTAAAAATAATCAGTCGTCATTGTCAACCTCTGTAGCACTATTCGTGTGCAGCATGTTATTATGCTTAAACCTTACACTGTAAATACAGCCCATCTGCTCGCAGTTTTACATACACCAAATATTTAAACCTTTCAGAGAACAATGACTCTGAAACTAAGATTTCAATTAGTACATGAAGCTCAGAATCAGTAAGTTTTCATAGTGAGTCATCTGAACCACACAGCAACATATTAATGACTAACCTCGTGCTGTGGATGGATCATCTCCGATGATGACCAGAAGATGTCTTTTCCCTGCCATATGATTGCATTTGTCTATGCCCATTGGGGACCCTCACATTAACTTTAATTAAGGGAAAAAAGCTCATCTGCATCAAGCTGCTAATGTGTTTATAATATCCTAACCATTGCTCTGTAGTGAGCCACTAGGTAGCACATCATTATATACCAGCTAGCCCAACTTCAATAACCCTTCAAGCTTTGCTGCTGTTTAGTTTTCCATCATCATTTATGTTAGAAGTGATACTACACATCACATGTTTAAGTTTTTTAGAAATCCAGTCAGAACATTATGGAATTAGCAAGCTAACTTCCTCCCAACTCACGACTCTGTTAAACTTCATAAATCCTGTTTGGATTCATGGGTGATCACCTGGGTTATCGGCCACATTGAACATTTTATCGGAGATGAAAGAGTCTGGGCCATTTCAAACTCTCCATGATGCCACAGTGTTTGTTTGAGTTTGGAAAGAGTTTGGGCCTAGAAATGACTAATGGCAACCAGTGGATCAAACCACTATGAGGTTACAAGGGGGAGACCTTTTTTCCCAAAGTCAAGGGCCAAATTTACTAATGTGTTGCACCAGCACAAACTGGATTTTGGTGTAAAAAGTGTACTGTCTGTATTTGCAAAAAAATCACAGTAACAAGATGGCATGTCAGAGGTGGGAACTCAGAGACTTTTGTGACTGACCCTGTTGCTTATGGCATTTACTAACATTGTGACACGCAATCTGCTGCTAATTGTGTCAATATTTAGTCATTGAAAAATACTGAAATAAAGTGACTGCTCCTGTATTTAGAAAACAGCCCAACTTTTTAAAATCATCCCTAAAACTAAACACACCTATCAGCACTATTTGGATAATTGCCTTAAACATGTTATTTTGACATTTGGTAAATCTTGCCCAAAATGTATCATTTTGTTTATATAACATGTGACCCAGACACCTCTACTCTCACCCCCAAATTATTTCCTCCTTCAACAACATAATCTTGGGGCAGTACCCCAGGGCCCCCTTTAAACCATGCCCCTATCTCGCGTTGATAAAATGTCATCTGTTTCAGAGTTTTGTTTATCGATCCTTCACCCATGACACACATTCCAGAGTCTCTGGCTATTTGGGAAAACATTTTACAGTTTTTTGGTGATAAGGTTGCTGCTCTCAGGTCTCAGATCACTTCTCCTGCTAGAGTCTTTGACTCCATTGGGCCTAGCGTGCTATCCATTATTAACGCCTGTCTTCTGACACTCTCAAAAAATGTAATCATGATCTGACAGTCTAAACTCCCTTTTCTGTCCAAGGTGCTAGAGAAAATTGTCTAGCTCCAGGGATTTCTAGAATCAAATGGTGTTACTGAAATCTTTCAGTCTAGTTTCGAAGCACATCATAGCACAGCAAAAGGTACCTTTTAGTTTTTAAGGATCTTTTATTAATTGCAGACTCAGGTAACTCTCCCATTATTGTGCTATTAGACCCGAGTGCTGTGTTTGATACAGGCTGGGTGGCTTTTCATCAACATCAGCTCCTGTTACATGTGGAGTTCCTCAAGGACCTATCCTCAGCGCACTGCTCTTTTATCTCTACATGCTCCTGTTAGCTTCAGTTTTCAAAAAATAAATGATCTCATTTTTACTTTATGCCAATGATTCTCAGATGTACTTTCCTCTTAAAAAGAATACTACAACCTCTTTAAAAGTGTTGCCGGACTGTCTTGCCACCATAAAATCTTGGTTTGCACTGAACTTTTAAATCATTTTAAATCTTGAGAACTGTTTCACATTTGAGATAAAAAATAACCTCTGTTGTTAAAACCAGGTTCCTTCAGCTGAGGGCCCTTGTGGAGCGTGAAAATGTTCTTTCATCTGCTAACTTTGAGAAAGTATTTCATACCTTTATTTCATCTAGGCTTGACTATTGCAATAGCCTTTATTTTGGAATCAGTCAGATTCTACTTTCTTGTCTGCAACCTTTACAGAATGCGGCAGTTCGGCTCTTGACAGGCGCATGTAAAAGGAGATCTTATTTCCCCTGTTTTAGCTTCTTTGGCTTCCAGTATGTTTTAAAATTGATTTTAAGACTTTATTGGGGGGGTTTTCAAGTCACTATGCACATTCCCAATGGATTTTTAAGGCTAGCCTCTGGTTTTCCAAGAAGCAGACTAAAGCAGCGGTCCCCAACCTTTTTTGTGCCACGGACCGGATTACAGGGAGTGCAGAATTATTAGGCAAGTTGTATTTTTGAGGAATAATTTTATTATTGAACAACAACCATGTTTTTGGAAGTAGTTTTTAGTTTGTTTTTAGTTTTAGCTATTTTAGGGGGATATCTGTGTGTGCAGGTGACTATTACTGTGCAGAATTATTAGGCAACTTAACAAAAAACAAATACATACCCATTTCAATTATTTATTCTTACCAGTGAAACCAATATAACATCTCCACATTCACAAATATACATTTCTGACATTCAAAAACAAAACAAAAACAAATCAGCGACCAATATAGCCACCTTTCTTTGCAAGGACACTCAAAAGCCTGCCATCCATGGATTCTGTCAGTGTTTTGATCTGTTCACCATCAACATTGCGTGCAGCAGCAACCACAGCCTCCCAGACACTGTTCAGAGAGGTGTACTGTTTTCCCTCCTTGTAAATCTCACATTTGATGATGGACCACAGGTTCTCAATGGGGTTCAGATCAGGTGAACAAGGAGGCCATGTCATTAGTTTTTCTTCTTTTATACCCTTTCTTGCCAGCCACGCTGTGGAGTACTTGGACGCGTGTGATGGAGCATTGTCCTGCATGAAAATCATGTTTTTCTTGAAGGATGCAGACTTCTTCCTGTACCACTGCTTGAAGAAGGTGTCTTCCAGAAACTGGCAGTAGGACTGGGAGTTGAGCTTGACTCCATCCTCAACCCGAAAAGGCCCCACAAGCTCATCTTTGATGATACCAGCCCAAACCAGTACTCCACCTCCACCTTGCTGGCGTCGGACTGGAGCTCTCTGCCCTTTACCAATCCAGCCACGGGCCCATCAAGACTCACTCTCATTTCATCAGTCCATAAAACCTTAGAAAAACCAGTCTTGAGATATTTCTTGGCCCAGTCTTGACGTTTCAGCTTGTGTGTCTTGTTCAGTGGTGGTCGTCTTTCAGCCTTTCTTACCTTGGCCATGTCTCTGAGTATTGCACACCTTGTGCTCTTGGGCACTCCAGTGATGTTGCAGCTCTGAAATATGGCCAAACTGGTGGCAAGTGGCATCTTGGCAGCTGCACGCTTGACTTTTCTCAGTTCATGGGCAGTTATTTTGCGCCTTGGTTTTTCCACACACTTCTTGTGACCCTGTTGACTATTTTGAATGAAACGCTTGATTGTTCGATGATCACGCTTCAGAAGCTTTGCAATTTTGAGACTGCTGCATCCCTCTGCAAGATATCTCACTAGTTTTGACTTTTCTGAGCCTGTCAAGTCCTTCTTTTGACCCATTTTGCCAAAGGAAAGGACGTTGCCTAATAATTATGCACACCTGATATAGGGTGTTGATGTCATTAGACCACACCCCTTCCCGTTACAGAGATGCACATCACCTAATATGCCTAATTGGTAGCAGGCTTTCGAGCCTATACAGCTTGGAGTAAGACAAAATACTCATTTGCCTAATAATTCTGCACTCCCTGTATGTCCGACAATATTTTCATGGACTTTAAGGTGTCGCGGATAAATACAACAAAATAAAACCAGTACCGGTACCAAAAAAAAGAAGATTTTTAAAGCCCAGAAAAGACTGCCTCTTTAAATTAGGACCTCTGACACTTGACATCTTCAAAGCTGCTTCAGAACAAATCTTTGCTGCCTATTATTTAAATGTGACTGATTTTTGACACTTTTCTTTTCCTTTGTTTTCTTATTTTGTCTTTTATTTTGCTATATTTTCCTGCTCTATCTTGTTCCATTTAGTTGTACAGCACTTTGGCCAACCTGTGTTGTTTTCAAAGGTGCTTATAAATATGTTGACTTTTTTTGAATCCCTGTGTAATGTAGTGCAATTTTTCGTGTATGTTAATACGACAAACAATATAAATCTTTAATACATTAGATTATTTACACCATCAAATAATATGATCACAAAAACATAGGAAATATTGTGGTAATATTAAACATGTGGACCATCAGAAACCTCTTATTTTATTGTTATTTTACGTTTCTATCCTACATTGGATGATTTATATGTGCAGTCTAGTTACTATGTTGTTAGATGTGATTCAGATATGTTGCTACAGGTGAAGTTAGTCAAGTTTCCTTTCCTTCTCGCTCTGTGTGTTCTTTTATAGTTTCGACTTTTTTTAATACCAGAGTACATTTTTCTCCAGACAGCGTGAAACAGAAAATGTTGTAAATTTAGATCAACTGAAAAGAGAAGAAATAATGTTTAAACAAGACACCAATGTATCATCCACTTAGTCTGGCAGACATCAGGATCATCTGTTTTGGTTGCTTCAGCCTGCCGCCTCACCCATCCACACCACTATCCACACACACACACACATACAGCCATCGCTCCACTCCTTAACCTCTGAGTGACAGCAAGCTGGAGAAGTGATGTGAGGAGCAGTGGAGAGGCGAGAAGTGGGAACATGTGGGGGAACCCCTACTGGGCACGACGACACATACCCACACACGTCAGACAGAGCCCTGCAGTCCCACCTTTGACACTAAGCTTCCAGAAGCAGGGAACTCTGGCTCATCCTCGCTAACACAGATTGGCAGGTGAAGCTAAGCGCCCTCTCGTTTCTCCTCCACTCCTCTCCCTTTTTGTCCGTCTTCTTCTCTTTCTCCTACCTCTGTGCGTTTCTTTCTTGCGCTCACTTTCGCTCCTAGTCCTCTTTTCCTATAGCCATCTGTTTCTTTCTCATACCCCACCACCTCCCTCCTTTCTTTCTTTTCTCTCTCTCCTCTGTCTCTTCCCCCCTCGGAGGCTGCAGGCTGGGGTTTGAACTCGTCTGTCAGGATCAGAAAGGGTCTGGAGTGACGGGAGACTCCTGTTTCAGGAAGATAAACAGCCAGCACAGATCAAAAATACTCTCCCTTAAACAGGCAAACACACACATTCAGACACGCACACCTACTCGCACGCACAAAGGTGCACACGGAACGATCCATCTCGTGCGACGTCAGATCGAGGGTGTTAGCTCGTTGTCAGCTTAGACAAGGTGCGGCATCCAAATTCAGCAGGCACCTGGTTATTTACAAAGTTAATCGCAGAAAATTCTGCTAAACTTGGCCAGAGAACTCAGGCGGCCTGTGATTGACGGTGACCGAGCAGAGACGCTGATATAGATCTTTAGAGGAGGCGAACATATTTTTGGATGAGACACAGAGACATCTGTATTGAATGATATGTCGAGAGCAGCTGAATATCTTAAAAAAACTAACTTGCTGCTCCCTCTCTCTCTCCTTTTTTTTCCATTGCAGACGAGAGCTACTTCAACACTTGCCAAGATGACAACGGTTGCCCAAATGTTCTATTTGATGTTTCGAGCCTCAAGAGCAAGTGGGAGAGAAAGAGTGATACAGAGGGGAGAGGGACCGAGGGAAAACAGAGAAAATAAATGGCAATAAGAGAGGGAGAGAGGGAGGGAGAAAGGGGAGAGTGAAAGCAAATGAGAATGAGAGGAGTGGAAAAGAACATTAGCTCGAGAGGTGCCAAGTTCACTATCTGCCAGCCTGAGGTGTGTGCAGTCCCGGGTGTCGTAGTGGCAGTGGAGGGGCGGGAGGGAATGGAGGGAAAAGAAGGGAAGGAGGGGTGAGGCAGTGGGTGTCAGGTATGTCTCTCTTTCTATCCAAGCATTCCAGCGTGCGCTTTTTTCTTTTTTTTTGCTGCAGCTGCTGCTTGCCCGGATAACAAATCATTCCCTACAGCGCCTTCTGGTAACCTCGTCATTCCCGCTTAATAACATTTGGAGATGCTAAGCTTGTAAATTAGCGAATCTGGACCGAGGAGATATTATTTATGCTTGTCTCCCATCCTGAAAGACTTGTCTTGATGGGTAAATTGTGTTTAATTCTTGGAGGAAGCTGTTTTTTTCTGCGCCCCAGCGTGAGATGAGATTAATCCCTTGACAACCTTTGCGGGCGCACTTCAAAATTGCTCCCAAATGTCACCACAGCCGCCGCCGCCGCCACTGCTGCTCCTGCCACCGCTGAGATTTGCAGAGGGTTGGAAAGAAGGGGGGGGGCCACCGTGCAGAAATCGGGGACACTCACGTTCCTCCCCTCGCACACGCGCGCATGCACATATTTTCTTTAAGTGTGTTTTCGTTCCTTCTCCCTTCTTAGCATTCACAGAAGAAGAAGAAAACACACACACACGCAAAAAACTCGAGGCACAAGCCATCGCCCGCCCACGTCCACAGACACACACACACCTTGCACCCTCCTATAGATTATGTTCTTGTTACACTGACACACACAAATAAAACTGTCTCACCTCGAACTGTTTGAGCAGCAACAGCAGACACACGCGTTCGCACGCAGGAGCAGTTGTCCTAACGCGCGCGCACACACACACACACACACACACACACACACACACACACACACACACACACACACACACACACACACACACACACACACACACAACACTTACAGCTTGTTCCCCAGATTGCCTTTTACTAATTTGTTCCCTCCGAGTGAGAGTTTGTCTTTGATTTAATGTGTCTTTATGGCTCTTGGTGAGAAGACAGTTTTAGATTTATTTAACAAGAAGACAGACATGGTTAGAGAGGCCCCCGCAGCCTGGAGTTGCTTTTTTATTTTGCACATAATTTCAAATCCTGACACACAAAAAAACCCCACCTCCAGGTCTCTCCACGCAGCTCTGCGCACCCTTGGAGTTTGGGGGGTTTGTCCAGAGGCTTCATATCCCTGATCAAAGTCATCCACCCTGTTTGCTGAGCAGGGGGGCCTGGATGATGAGTCTTGGTCCTTGTTCAAGCTCCTCCGGAGGGTCGAGATCAGCACCCCGGAGCAGAGCACGGGCAGCGAGGGTATGTCTCTCTTAATGACCCACAGAGTGGCAAACATACCAACTGTCAACACTCATCCTCCTCCTCTTCCCCCACATCACTGCATCGCTGCGTTTGTTTCTCTCTCCGCACCGTCTCATCTTCATGATTTACTGGTTGTTGTTGGTTTTGCATGTGTGAGTGTGTGTCCAACCCCCCCCCCCCCCGTTCAACTTGCAGCTGGGATTGGAAGTGGGGAGAAAAGAGGAAACGCACGTAATTAGATTGTAAATGCTTCATGATATCTGAGGACTTCAAAGGGCACAACCAGAACGATGAAGGTTCTGTGTTTGTCGAGCGCGCGCGTAGTACGTGCGACAATAATGGCGCGTCTCACATTATCATTATCCAAAGGCGGCCGCTGACCTCTCCTGCTCTGCCAGCTTTTTGCCGTGGCGGAAAACACTCACAAGTTCATTTCACACCAGCGCGCGGAGAGTTCAGCGGGAGCCGCGGCGCGCCTGAAAACAATGAGCTTTAATGTGTTAAAAATGAGTTGCAAAGTGCTGTTACTCAAAGTTCCACCGACATCTGACCGCCGCATTCAAACAGAAAATGACGCGGGTGACTGTTTTCATGCAACAAGTCATTTCTGGTAATTACAGTTATTTGTGGCAACCGTCCCCTACACACCAATTACACCCGTCTGGGGCATTTCAGAGACTGTGCCTATCTGCTTTGAGAGAAAAAAGAAAAGAAAGAAAGAGCGCCGTTTAAAGCAAACAATTGTCACATAAAAAGATAAACACTAAAATAAAAATTTGACTTTTTTTTCATTTGTTAAAAAATCAACTTTTTCTCAACAACACCAAAACCATGACGTTAACCTCTGACCTCCTCTGGCTAGAGAGGATTTGTCCACTTCCTGTCTGCTGGTCCGCGTCCAGGTCAGTTTCTCCGGGGCCTCTGAGCATGCTCATTGTGACCACGTTTATTTTTAGAGGAACTTTGATGAAATATGTTTCTTTGGTGTGGAGGGGGGGGTATTAAAGTTGTTTTTGCAGAGCTGAAGAGATGTCATTTAAACAGAACATAATCCATAAGCTGAATTACAAGCAGAGACGTCCGTTCCCTCCCAGCTCTTCCTCCCCCCCCCTCGCCCTCCTCCTCTGTGTGTGTGTGTGTCTGTGACACAGCTACATAATGTCTGTCTGTCGCCGTCTGAATGTAGGCTGTAAATCTGGCAACGCACATGTAACGGGCACACACACACACACACACACACACAGAGCTGTCCTCTTGCTCAGTAATGCTTATTTATTGGAACACTTTAGAGCCGACGTACTTGTGTCTGTAAATTGACAGCTTGGCACAGTGCTGCAGGGAAAGAGCTTGCTGGACCGCCGCTTCATTTCAAGACCGGCTGATTGGCAAGAATGAAAAATAGTTCCACTGTTACTGTACGCCAGTGACATTTTAGTCCAGAAAAAAAAAAGAAAGAGAAGCAGATTTAACTCTCACCTTCTAACGAGCCGCCATTTGTAAATGCTGCAAAGTTTAAACAGATGGAAGCGCTCGATTTCCAAAGGTACGTTTTGAGTGATTCATCGAAGGAAGCTTCCTCTTAAAAATAAAAATAAAAATAAATCGTGCTGGATATATGAAGATTTTACACAACAATGAAATGAAATAACAATTTATTTTTATTGTTTGTTTTTTTATTCTGCGCTTAATTTCTCTGGATTAATGTAAAAATGATTTCTCTGAAAGATGATGCACACCTTTAACTCGAGACATTATAAACGGATCATTTGGGATATACTGCAGAGCCGTGATGTAAAAACTGATCACTTTCAAACAGATGCATTTATTTATTTAGCCATATTAACGCCCCACTTTAAAATACAGGTCTTGATCAGGCAAACATTCATATCTGATAATTTGGTCCATAATCTCCAAAATGTAAATGAAGCCCTCACGTTATTATCCAGGGCCTGCTTATTTTTTAATTTCAGTTTTGTTTATTTTTTTTTGTAGTTGTTGTGCTTTTTGCTCCCCTGCGTGTTTGCCTGAGAATCATTTAGAAGGCCACATTTCAGATGTGCTTCACCTGTGGGGGCGGGGGCACATCAGCGGCGTCGTTTTTCGCCGCGGCGCGGTGGATGCAGTGAGCTCGGCGCGTTTGACGGAAATCGCTGTTATTTCCAGTCGTGTTATAAACAAAAAATATGCACCTGCTGATCAAACTGTTCTTTCTCTTCGGCTCGTCTCTGTAGAGCAGAACGAGCTCCTTGAGCGGGAAAAAGCCGTGACGGCAAATCAGAAAACATTTGGTTAAACTTGGTTTCGACCACATCAGTGACGAGAAAAGACATGTCCATCTCGTTGTGGTCATCCACACTTTTATGTATATGTATAAGCAAAGGACAAATCAAGCAAATTATGCTTCTCTTGTGGTATTTTTGCTCACAGTGGAAATGCAGTTCTTTCACATCATAGTTTGTAGTTTCTGGGTAATTACATTTGAAAATTGCCCCCACCCCCAGAAAGCTCCACTAATTTGTGCTGGTCCAACTTTAATGCACCCGCTGCAGCATATACACAGATATACACAGACTGTTAAATATATGCTTTACACAGAATCAGGTTACTGATGGCCAGACCTGCTCGTGAATTTAGAGCTCGCGTTCTTTTTATTTTCAGTGAAAAAACTCAGATCCACCTGGCTGCTCGCTCACCACAGAGAACTATTGAATCATTACTGACAATATAAAGTCAAAAGTTCAGATACTGTGTGTGGACATGTTGTTGGTGATGCTGATGTTGGTGTTTTAACGCCTGTTTTAGGAGCAGACCTTGATATCGGTGCATAAAGCAGGACGTGTTCTTTATCAGTTTTAAGCTTCATTGTTGTCAGCGTGGTTGCTCGAAGGCCTGCAGCCCTCGGCTCTGGGAGCTCTTCCTGAAAAGTGTTTACGGAGCTGTGTTTTGCGGTCGGTGTGGTCTCCCGCTCGTCCCCCAGGCCTCGTAAAAGAGCCTCACCACAGGGCGGCTCAGCCACAGACCGCAATACCAGAAGTCACACATCTGTCGAACAAGCGGCGTGCCGAAGCCTCAGATTTATGTCCGGGGGCCCGACGGGACACGAGGGAAGGGCTGCACGCTTCGCTGTGGGTTTGCAGTCATTTTAGCTTTCTGGCGCAATTCACAATCATCAAACGCTTTTGTTGCATGTCTCTTGAAGGTAAAGACGACTTGGATTCATAGAGACACGGGTCAGGTAGGGTTGCACTCGAATTTTCATTTGCTTTTATTGAAATTCCATCTCAATTATCAGAAACACTAAAGTCCCACAGATTCAGTGAGAAAACATGATTAGTCTTTCAAAGTACTTATTTTTCATCTAAAAGAAGCACAGTTTTGCTTTTTATATTATTTATTATACTATCTATTATTTTGTAATCACTTTTCTTTTATAAAATAGTTGGAACGAAACCGATGAGGTGAAAATAAATTGCAGTGATTGTGCATAATCGTTGGAATTTCCCATTTGATTAATGCAACCAAAAGCTTTTCATTATCCAGAAAGCATTTCGGTTACATAAAGCATTCATTTGAATTCGTTTAAAGCATTTTCAGAATAGTGTTTCGTATTGTGAACGAGACAGTTTGGAATTTCAATGAATATCAATGCCGTGAACATTTCATTGTCCTGAATCTTTCTCTTTCTCTCACACATACTCACACGCGCACACGAGCACGCGCTGCTAGCCCTGCGATGATGGCTAACGCAAGCCGTTTAAACAATCGTCCCAATCCCCCCCTTATCTTCAGGAGTTATGCCTCTAAATCTACTCATAATACACAGCTCACTGAGGGTGTAATCCCCGGGAACATCAGAATAAATCCACGCTATATCCGCTACATGCAGACCAGCAGGCCGAGCCAGGGCCATTATGGAAGGGACGGAGGAAGAGGAGGTGGTGTGTTAGCGAAGGCCGTTAATGGGTTGTCTATGAATACATATTAACACCAAGCCATTAAGACACCTCCATCCAGGAAATCCCTCTGACCCTCTGATGATACAACAGCTGTCCAAAGTTGAAACTTTAAACCCGCAATCCCTCCGCTGTCACGTCTCTTCCTGCCTCTCTTTTCCCTCGTTTTACTCTCAACCATACTGTGGCTGGATTGTCCTGGATTTGTCCCAATAGAGAGGAGAAAAAAAAATCTTCCACACAGGACCCAGAGGCAGAGAGACGGAGCCAACCGCTCATATTTGGGGCCCGATGAGAGAGGACGCAAAACCCAGAGGAGGACAAATAAATGACGACAATCAAGAGGGCACTTGTTTTTTGGGGGGAGGGGGGTTTTCGTGCGACCTTGTCTATTTGTCTATTTAGTTAAAACAAACAAACAAATCAAATTGATCGCAACTCTGACTCAAAGTCAACTGTCAGGACACATGGCTGTCTGCTGCATGGCTCGTGGCTTCCGTCCTGCCATCTGGAGAACATGAGTTCTGGGGAAATCCTTGTCATTTTAGAAAAAAGTCCAGAGGAAGATGAGGAGGAATAAGTGGGCTTTTTAAATCTTGGAGCAAAGTGAAGTGACGGGGCGATCAAATTAAAAATGCAAACTTGAGCACTTTCTCTCCGTCTCTCTCTCTGTCTTCGCTGCTCTCTCCCCGTGTCTCTCCACCCTCCTTTCCCAGGCCTGAGCGAGCAGCCAGCAGAGCCATCTTAGAGTCGGGAGGGGGGAAAAAAAGGAAAGAAATCGAGGCCCCTGGGCTCTTTGGCTCCTTGGCTGGACGACAGTTTCCTGGCCTGAAGGGGTCAGCGGTGGGCTGTCTGAGAAACTGGCAGCCATCGGGGCTCCAGAGGGGATGTTTTTCAGTAAAAGAAGGGGGTGGGGGGTGTATCTTGTGGCTGGTTGGCACAGAGCGGACACTGACAGTTTCCAAATAGTGTTGTTCCTGCCAGGGCCCGCTGAGCTCTTACACATTACACCAAACACAGGAAAAGACCAGAGGCACTTGAGGCCTGGTGTTATAAAGCCCCTGACAGACTCCTAAGAAAACGATAGGGTGCCTTATTTATTTAGGGTGCGCACGGCAATGTTTTTATAACTCTCAATTCTCCAAACAATTATTCATTGCAACATGGTGTATGGAGAGTACGTTCCCTGGCAGGAAGAAGCCTTCATGATTGCTCTAATAAGTGTTTTTTAATCATCCTTAATTTTTTTCTTTTTTTTTTACATGCTATATAATATAGTATTATTGCACTTTACTAACATTTGACAATAAAACCTTTTCACAAACTTTTTGGTTGAATCTACATTTGGTTGCTTTAGGATCAAAACTGCTCGCATTACATTAATATCAGACTGTATATAGAAGATGCACACATCCACCATGACATCACACACTGGTCAGTGGACTGTTGTTCCGAGGCCTTAACTTCCGCATTCGGCTGTTGCCATCATCAAGCTGGAAGTGATCATAGAGGGAGGAGTGCTCCACCACCACTACAACCACCACAACCACTGGGACAGAACACTGTTAATTATTATGAGAGCACGGACCAATGGTGGGATGTAACTTAGTACATATATTGGTAAAGTATATGTTTAATGTACTTGTACTTGTATGTCTTACTTTACTTTGCACCTCTGCGCTGATACATATATGCATATATTGTTCTCACACTGTTTATTAATCCTGAACACGCCTGTCAGCCAAACAAGCCACGCCTGCTAACACTGCCTAACTGTGAGCTTCAAAACAATTAAAGCCAAATTTGTCAAATAATTTTTTTTTTACTTTTTTTGTTTAATTGTGGTGTAAATTCATTAAATTAGCCTAAAATGGCTAAGCTACAGCAATGCATCCACCTTTATGCCTTTGGACAAAAATTGTCCCATTGAAACCCATTATAAACGCTATTTTTCACGCCAGAAAAATTACGGTCAAATCGATCGTCAGGTTTCCAGCTTGGGTTTCGTTTTGGACTACAGACCTTAGAGTTGTAATTTTTTTTATTTGTCCACCGGGTGGCGCCCTTGCTTCACATTTGACCTCTGCTGGAAAACAGCGGGCTGCTTGGACAGACCTGCCGGAAATGACGCCTCTTTTCCGGCGTGCAGCAGCGGCTTCGCCCGCTGATCGTGCGGGACCATTTTTTGGTCCCTAGGACCATGAGAGGGTGCATTTTTTTTTTAGTCAACAGGAAATGACGTATTTGTTGTCACGTGGTATCGGACGTGTGGGCTGGAAAAAGCAGTCCCCGGTGATCGTGCCCCGGTGATCGTCGCGACTTACCCCGGCAACATGCACTTATTTCGGCCTAGAGGAGGAGCATTTGCCGCCTGGAGACCATTTTCTGGTCCTGAAAAAAAAAAATAAAAGGCGATCGAAATGACTGTTGGTGGCAATCTTTAGTCCATCTAAAGGCCTAATTATAATAACAATCAAATATTACTTCAAATGTTTTTTTGGGAAAATATTTAGTTTTTTAGGTTTTTTTTTAGTTTTTTTGTAATTTAAAGGGTTAAAACAACGAAAATATAATTAAAACTTTATATGAATATTTCAGGGAGAAGTAGTTTTAAAAGACTGACCAATTTAAAGTGAAAAAAAATATGAATATATAAAGTTTTTATAGCACTTTTTGAGGAATGGACATTTATTGTCCTTAGGCACAAAGGTGGATGCATTTTTCTTAATGTGCTCCTGCAAAAAAAATAATGGCAGGTCAAAATTCATTTTGGTGCCAATCTTTTGTCCATCTGAAGGCCTAATTATAATAACAATCAAATATTACTTCAAATGTTTTTTTTTTGAAAATATTTAGTTTTTTTGTTTTTTGGGGCTAAAAAAACAGGGCGCTCGTGTAATGAAACTGGGATTTAAAGGGTTAAAACAACGAAAATATAATTAAAACTTTATATGAATATTTCAGGGAGAAGTAGTTTTAAAAGACTGACCAATTTAAAGTGAAAAAAAATATGAATATATAAAGTTTTTATAGCACTTTTTGGGGAATGGACATTTATTGTCGTTAAGCACAAAGGTGGATGCATTTTTAAGACGCCTCCAGGTGTTAATCCACTCAACACAGTGAAAATGGTTTAAAACTAAAAATTCAAAAGACAATAAATGTCCTTAAGAACAAGCGAGTTAAACAGAAGTTCAGCTGCTTTCTATTTGTCAAAGATGGCTCAATAAACTTTTGGAGCCAGCCTCCAGTGGCCATTAGTGGAACTGCACTGTCGCTTCATGTTTCAGTCCCAAATGTTGCCACCCAAGCTTCCCAGTAAAAGCCCGAGATTGGGACAGTGAGGAGAGAAACTGGGAATCAGTCACCACAATCATTTGTCATAAACATAACCAATGAAACACTCAGCGCTGCAAACATGCTGACAGACAAAGGACGTGATCTCTCGTCGAGTCTGGCACTTTCTATAAACGATTATTTTTACTTTAAGCTACAAACATAAGGAGAGTCGGGTCTGAGCAAAACAGTGAACCTGCGCGGCAGCTCTTCCAGCTCCAGCGTGTGACTGTGTGTGTGAAGCAGAGGAAAGTGTAAAGCGTTGCTGCCTTACTGCTTTGCTGATAACGCAGCCAAGCGCTATATGAGAGCAGTACATTTACATAATGAAGCCATAAGTTAAACGATGAGCCGTTTTACCACGGTTTACTGCGGGTCAAGAGCATCGCACTTAATTAATCATACCTGTGGGTGCAGTGTCACCTTCTGGACACATGCTGCACGCTGCACTCCCACACGCTCACCCTCGTTTCAGCATGTGAGAAAGAAAAGAGGGCGTCTTTGATGCAGAGCAACCGGTTCAGTCGTGAAACCGTGATGCCAGCATCTGACGTCAGGCAGAGCAGTGAAGAAAGGCCCGCGTGACCTCTGTGTGACCTCTGAGCACGACTGCCTGATGAAACATAGTTACAGCCTGAGTCTGCGCTACCTTGAGAGTGAGAAGGAGTGATTGCCTTCCATCCAGCACTATGTCGAGGATGCTTGGGGGAGAAACGCAGTTGATTTTTTATCTAAAAGAAAAAGAAGAAAAAAGTTTCATCCAGCCTGATGTGCACTCTTCCTTTTCCCCCCTGTATGTGAATCATATTAAGTTTAAGTGTACCTAATAATGACTCTATTATTACATGTTTGTCTTTGGGAAACCCAAAGCTGCAAGGCAACCAGTACATTTCACACAACGTACTTAAATACTCAAAGTGATTTATACATACATGAAGTCATGAAAGATAAATGACTTTTGAAGCTCGACTGTGTTGTGATGCTGCAGCTAAAATAAACTCCCTCATGGTCGTCCTGTGATGTTTCCATCCGAGCACATTTTTCTCTCTTTAATTGTTCTTTGTTCCTTTTACTTTAAATCTTTCTCAGGTGACTTTTCCCCCTTCGGACTGACAAGCGCTTCCATCTCCTCGCGTTCATTTCTCCTTTCACAGCACTTTTTTTTTCCAGCCTCCGTTACATCCCCTCGCCTTTTAATGTCTCCCTTTCAGCCTTTTTTTACTTATTTGTTTTACCTTCGTCCTCTTTCTTTCTCCCCTCACCGAGTCTTCCTTTTAATCCCCGTGTCTGCTCGGTAAACCCCTCTTTACCCCTCGTCCTCCTCTTATTCCTCTTTACCCTCGTCCCTCGGCTTCTCCTTCGTATTTCCATATCCCCGAGCTGATTCCCCTGTCCCCCTCACTTACAGCCTGTTGTATTCCCTGTCTCTCTTCTCATCCGTTTATCACTGGCCCTTGTTCTGTTAATCCCCGAGGGTTTTGTTTATTTGTGTTGGAGCTGCTTTTACAGCTTGCGACTGACCCCACCTATTTTCTCACCAGTCATTTGAACAGCAGGGCTGCTTTGCAGCTACTCCACCAATTAACATACCATTAGCATAATATTTGCATGTGTGCATTAGGGTGTTGATGGGAAGAGAAAATAACAGTTTTACAGGGTTTTTTTTCATGCCACAAAAAAATATACATATTTCACGGACTGACGTTAAAACACCCACGGGCTTCTTTATCTCGCTTTGATTCTGCTGCTGCGCGGTGAAAAATCATCCTGTTTTCAAGTTTACTGTGAAAAGTTCTGCTGCTCTCGTGTGATTGGCCCACCTACACGTTAGCATCTGATGGTGATGAGTTCAGTCATTTCTACTTGTCTAATTTGTTATGTCACCATTATGGTTCGATCAACCTGTTACATAAACGTCCATGTTTTTTACCTTTTTAGAGTAAAAGATAACAAACAAGAAAAACTTGGTGAAGGTCGGCTGTTTCCTGCGTATGAAATATAAATGAAGACTTGTATATGTTTTGTAAATATTTGCAGGAGGACGACAGGGACACACGAGGTCAAAGGTGAAGGGTAGAGGCTAAAGAGGAGGGTATAACAGTGCCCATTCAAAGTCTTATGAATGAAAGAAGAAAGGAGCACAAATCACTGAGAAAGACACACAGACGAACACTCTGCACAGATGCATGAATGGAAATAAACAAATGTCGATGGAGACGCACCGACGGGGATACAGAGGGCTGAAAGTAGGCCAGCTGCCGGCGGATTGAGCCGGCGATCGTTTCATGTGAGAGCTGCGGCTGAAGCGGAAGGGCGACGTGTCAGGGGCGGCAAGCCAGTTTTCCCGGCCTCGACTGGGGATCAGCCCCCTGGGCCTCACTGTTCCCCTGCGTGCCACGCCTGTCTCTCACACGCCGCCGCTCTCAGATCTGTCACATTAGGCCCGTCGCTCAAACACCGGCGACGCTTTGTTTTTGTTTGCCTCGTGTCACGCCGATTACTCCGCTCGTTGGAGGACCCGACTGAGGGAAGCGGATGAAGTTGCGCTCAGGTCACGCTGGCCATTTACCGCTAATGTCCGCTTGGTCACTGGCCATGTTTTCCAATCAACACCCCCACCGCCATCTCACCCCGTTTGTCTCAAGGCTCGTCTCGCATTGACTCACCCCCCTCCCTCCCCAAGAAAGAACAGATGCCAGACACAAGTGATTGAACGTAATTTGTCATGTTTGCATGCAAAGACACAAGGACCAAGCGGGGCTGTCATGTGATGATGCGATATGTTCTACATGTGAAATGTCACACATTAATCCGCGTGCAAAGCTCCTCACACTTAAATCACGGAGAATAAAGTGACTGGGTGGCCATGTGCCAAAATGATTTTTTTTCTTTTAAAAATATATTGAATATACCATATGCCTGCACGTCTATATTTTATTTTACATCTCTGCACCATGTGACTTTGTTTTTATGGTTTGAGTGCAAACACTTTCTGATAAGGGATTATTTTATGGACTCTTAATGCATCAGCCACCTGATATTAATGGCCAGACGCACAGCCTCTTCTCTTATTTCACTTTTCTCCCCCCTCTCTTATTTTTTCCCTTTTTTCTTTTACAAAATGAGACATGACTGATGAAATATTTGGGGAAAATGGCAGCTTAAGTACTTGCTGAAATCATTTTTATGATGCTTTCATTTTGGGGGGGGGGGGGGGGGGGGGGGGTAAATGATGCTGCAGTTTGTGTAGACATTAGTATGTTAGACTGAGGATTAGCTGCTCTGCCAGGATCAAAGATGAAAGAAGGAGGAGGGAAAAAAACAGACAACTAGACCCGCAATCGTGTAATGATCTGGGTTGTAGTGTAGAATTAATATATAATTGCATTTTTAAAAATTGTGTTCGCCTCTAGAATCAATGAGATAACAGTGCATTTTCAAAATAAAGGACCTAGTTTTTACCCTTCTTTTCTCATTTTTTAAAATAAAATAATAAACTATATTTAAACAGGTTCATTTTAGATTCAACGTATAGCAACAACGGCGATAATTATTAGCAATTTAGCAGTGTGCTGCTATCCTCCCCAGCTTTATCGATAAAAACTAATAAGTAATAAAACAACATTAATACAATCAAATTCAATTCCAGGCTCACACTGCATGATTTCAAAAGCAATTCCCGCCTTACCCTTTATGTGTGTGTGTGTGTGCAGTCCTACCTCCTGCATCGTGCAGTATAAATGGAGTTATATATAATATCTAGAAGGCCTGTTGGCCCTGGCTGCTGTGCTGCACTCAGCTCTCTAGCTGCTCTTGTCTCTGTATAATCCTCCTCCTCATGAATACATTAACGCCGGAGCCTTAAACTCAGCTTAGCTGGGGGCTCAGCGTCACAGCACATCCTATTACCGACTTTAAATCATTAATGTGACATCGTTTTCACTCAATTTCCAAACACCCACGGTTTGAAGAAAAAAAAAAAGCTGTATATTTGAGCCGAGGCAGTGCAGGCAGAGGGCCGTGCTCACAGTCACGCCAGGTGCTCGTTCACGCATTCAAGTTTTGTTGTTTTATTTTTTTCAAGCGATCCACGGGCTACTGGGCCTGCGCAAAAACTTTGAGCAAATTAAATCAGAAAAATAAGCAGGCATTCAAATGTAAATATGTGCTCATTGTAATAGTTTCCCCTCTTTGGTCTGAGCTATTGTGATGGAAATACCCGCTAGATATAAATGTGGTTTAAGCTGAGCAAACTCCTACAGTACACCTTAGGGTGTGTGTGTGTGATTTAATCTGAGTATAGCCACTGTTTGCTTCCTCCAGCATCTCACGTACTGCTGACAATAAAGAAGAAAAAAAAAAAGGGGGGGGGGGGGATCTGAATCCCCTCTCTGCTCCTCAACTATTCACACATAAACCTTTTCTCAGATTTTACCTCCAGGCCGCCTCTGAAAAATTCACAAAGCCCAGAAGGAAAAAAAAGAAGTCGTCCTCTTAATGTAGGAGTTGTGGATCTTCCCCCATCCTGCCTCTTTATTGCATCAAAAGGGTCTCTGTGTGTGTGTAGTTATGGTAATTACCAAAGCACGTAAAATCATCTCCTTGGAGTGCATTTAACTGTTTTCACGCACAGCGCGTCGAGCCGGGCTGTGGAGGGGGTTTAACATATGGACACAGATGGGGGGGACAGTGCTTTAATGGGCGCCCTGAGTGGGGTTTTGTGTTTTTTAACCCTTCAGAAGTGGAGGCACGAACATCCCCAACCTTCTTAAGCGAGCATCAATTAAAGATTTCACTTTTAAAACTGGTGACAGCAGCACAGCCAGCACTCTGACAGGCCGGGGAGGCTTATATGGACACTGCGAATATAGGCTACTCTTCTTCTTTTTATGATTAGCACACACACACACACACACACACACACACACACACACACACACACTTCATCACTTACACCCCCCCTCCAGCCCGTCTCCCCGTGTTCCCTTGTTGTGCTTAATTAGGTTATCAGGTTGCTAGTGGGCCATGATTCTTCTCCACGCCTCCCAGCTGGCCCTCTGATTGGAGGGGCAAGAAGGTGGACTTGGCATAATTAACACGTTGTTATGGAGATGATTGAATCGTTTGGCGACACATGGGCTCACATTAAGCCACTTTAGAAAGAGGAATGAAGAAACGTCGACACTACCAGCACTACTACTACTTTAAAAAGTTGTCTGTCTGCTCGTGTGTTTATGCTGTGGTGTGTTCACTGCACTATACCTTAAAAAAGAGGGGGGAAAGTGGCAGTGTACATTTGTATGTTGGTGTGGGGAACCGTAAAGCCGTGTGAATGTGTGGAGGAAAAGAAGTGACCAGGACCAGGACAAGTTTTTTTTACTGAACACATTGCTGTCTTTATTAGAGCCTTGTCTGGCAGTAATACTGAAAAAAAGTGAACTTAGAACAGATGGTGGCAGCCCACGGCTTTTTTTCCCCTGTTTTTCTTTATTTCTTTGATATTTTTCTTCTTTTTTTGTGCGAGCACTGTGACTCTTGCTTTTCTGTGGCATGGATAACATCAATAAAAGAGACAGTAGGGAGAGGAAGAAAAAAAAAGAAATATACAACTTATATTACACTGTGTTATGAACAAAATATAAATCTATAACTCTATGTTATATTTACATAATTATCTTTCTTGAATTTTCAAGTTGAGATGGTAAGATATTTTTTTTTTGTTTACTAGTAATAATTCTCACTTTGTTTTGAGCTCCACTCATGACTTTGATTGTCTTAAATAATATCATCATCATCATCATCATTTTCATTGTCTTGATATGGGGACGGACCTTGCCAGCAGGGATGACTGATCTCTTAATGCCCCACCCAAACACCCACCCTCCTGATACTGTTTTAAAAAATGGACTTATTCATTTAGTCCCCTCTTTCCAGCATGGGGTTCAACAAAGGTGTGATAACAGGGGTGACTATACAGCAAAATTAAGACCCAGAAGCTTGTTATGTGGCATGTAGGAAACATCTAGAAGCGAGAATGTGACATGAAAACAGCACACCTGAAGAGCAGTCATGGCTCCTGTAGCATCGTGTGGAGCTCAAACAAAGCAAAGGGCTCCTGATGAAGATACTGCAGACCCACACGCGCACACAGTGGAACAGCCTTGGTGGATCGCAGTAAACACTGCTTTCTCATGATTAAAAAAAAGTCACTGCTACCACAAAAAACAAAAACAACAACAACAAAACAAAAAAAATGTCTATATACAGGATTTTTTTTTCAAGAAACAAAAAGGACAGCATAGGATTTGTTTGGTTGTCATGATAATCTCTTCATTTGAAATGTGCCTGTATGTGTTGTATCTGCACATTTGGGATGTACTGATATATCGGTTGAATATATTATCAGCTAATATTGACCCTCGTTGACAGATATTGTCAAATAGGTTTTATTTGGATTAATTCTTTAAAAAATCCAATAAAAGACTCTAAAACTGGTCAGGTGGTATCTCTTTAAAACAATTTCATTGCTTCACTGGTAAAAAAAAAAAAGACAAAGGGGGTGTATAAATACCCCCCACCCAAAAAAATGTATATTTATATGTATATATATATATATACATATATATATATAAAAATGGCCGATATATCGGCCTAATATCGTTATTGGCCGATATTCAATCCTGCTGATTTCGGGATATTAACAAATAAGACATCCTTTATTCTGAATGTTCAAAAAATGTGTGATGAAGATCTGAAAGACTTTCAAACAGGTCAGTATATTTTTGTACAAAAGAAAGACACTGAAAAAATATTGGTATTGGCTGTCAGCTACATTATAAACATCAGTGTTGGTATTGGCCCAGAATTTCATCGGTGCATCCCCCAGTGCGCACACGTGTGTGTGTGTGTGTGTGTGTGTGTGTGTGTGTGTGTGTGTGTGTGTGTGTGCGTGTGCGTGCGTGCGTGTGTGTGGATCCATGCCAAAGATGTTCCACTGTGTCGCCGTGAGGCAGCCAAACTAGTAAACGGGGACGGGTCTCTGTTCACAGAAAAAGTGACAAACCAAAAACATGTAAAAATTAAAAAAAAAAAAGAAGAAGAAGAAGAGGAAATTCACATTATACATTATGATAATCATTACAAATAAAATTATAATAACAATATAAAATCATGTTCTTCTTCTCTGACTGCACAGAGTCTGAGTGCTTCTTAGAAATGGGTTCGGACATGATAAAAAGGGTTACGTCTTCAGTTCGGACGAAGGCTGGCGTCCATGTCTTTCAGTCCAGCTCACCCGCCCGCAGAGGATTAATAGGAGGGGATCAAAAATAAAATAACATAAAATAAAATTGCAAAACAAAGCAAGGTAAAATGACAACTTTTTGTTTAGATCTAAATACCTACCAGCTAAATAGAATAATGCTTCATTGACTGTTTCATATGGTCATAAAAACCCAATAAAGAGGAGAAAAATAAATTATACTGTACATAACTTACTAAACTTAGGAAACGTTGACCATCCTTATAATTATTGTTAATAATATTATTAGACTAGAGGCAGTTTGAAGAAAAATAATAATAAAATACAGTATTCAAATACAAACAGAAACACTGACTGGCTGACTTCACCTCAGCTCCGCCCACTGCAATACAGCAGGACAACGTTGATTGGAGGGTGGGGGGTTAGGAAAACACTGGACAGAACACAGTGTGTGCGTGTGTGTGTGTGTGTTACAGGAAATAACAGCAGCAGCATTAGTTGCCTGTCTTTCTGCAGTATTATTAGCTTTCTTTTTGCGAGCGCGTGTGCAAACGTCCAATGGTGGAGCACACACACTGACACACACTCGCACTGTTGGGATGTTTCGATCGAAGTCGCACTGATGTGTGGGTTTTTTTTGCCCTGGACGAGATCGAGATAGAGGGATGGAGCGAGAAGGAAACCGGTGGATTGTCTCGCAACACAGTGCTTTTGTTTCTGCTCCGTGACGCCAGAGAGACTTCCCTTTGCTGCAACCCGCCCCTCCCCACACACCGAAAATCCACTCAAAGTGGGACAGTCCACTTTGTGCTGGTCAGTCCCGGCTGGACCGTCCCATTTGATTCCATGCGATGCAAGGAGGGGAGGGGGGGTTAGCGGGCGGTCACAAAAAAACACAAAGGGGGAGAAAAATTGGGGGGGATTGCTGACAGCACACTGCGAGGTTGAAGAAAAGATATCTTTTTGTTAAAAATAAATGTCTCATGTCTTTCAGGTGCTTTACAACAAAAGGGGAAAAAAAGAAAAGTCTCTTTTTTCTATTATTATTCAAACTTGTAGCACAAAAACAACAAATCACATTCACAAGCCACTTATTGGCACCGTGTACCTGAGTGAGAATAGTATAGAACCAAAGAACAAAAAAAGCTGTTTTATTTTTAAAAATGTCTCTTGATAATAAACAGGTCCGCCATCTTAAAGTGTCATGTTAGCCTTTGACAGGTCCTCTGTTTTTCAGTTTTTCTTCAACAAACGGGACTAAAAGGTTGCTTTCTGAGAGCCATGTTGCTTTCTCTTCACTCGTGGCATTACACTCTAACACCTGCAGTACTATGTGGGTATTCCTCAGCGAGCTTCAGAACTGCCTTGGTCGTCTCTTCCTCCAGTCAGTGTGTAACAGTCAGTGTGAGTGACAGGTCCTGTGCTTCGGTTGATTGATCAAAGGATGCTGGTATCAGGACTCCGGGGGGAGAGGAAGGGGAGGGGAGTGGATCTGGCTCTATTAGAAGAGTCCATGTTAGTCGGGGGGGGTGAAACTGGTTCCAAAGCGATTGGCAAAAGTGAAAGGTTTCTTCCTGATTGGTGGGGATTTTGTGAGATTAACCAGCGGTGATTGGCTTACAAAAAAACAAAACAAAACACAAAAAGCAGGCGGTGCTGATGCCGTCCTATTGGGTGATATGGTTCTCGTTATCGCTGGCGTAGTCGCCATCTTCGTCCTCGTAGTCAAAGTCGTCGTACACGTCGCCATTGCTGTCGTCTAGCCTGAGCTCCTCCTCCTTGATTCGCGGCTCCTCCCCCTTGAGGCCAGGCATGCTGGGGTTCTGGTGGTGGTTGGCGTTGGGCTCGGGGCTGCTGGACATGCTCGAGTGCTCTGAGGGCATCTGGGGTGAGGGCATCCCCGCCATGGATAGGGCACCTGGGTAAACGACGCCTGCAGAGGACAACGGCAGCTGACCCTGCTGCCTGCACGCACAGAGGAAGAAGGCTGTCAGCACATTAAATGCAGCGCTCGCAACACTTTTGAAATCACATAAATGTTGAGATCCCTCCCTGAATGGTGACTCTCTCTCTTTGAGCCATTAAGAAAATTATTACACAAATGGGGAAAAACTAAATCCCTTTCATATCTGTGTGGTAAATATAAACCTACAGCCTGTGTGCTGTTAGCTTAACTTCTCATTAAAACTGGAATTGAGAGAAAACTGACAGTTTGACGTCTTCAGTCTTTTCTCAAGCACCAACAGTGATTCTTAAAGCATCACGTCTGAAACCTCTGACATTTACAGTCAGCGTGTTTATAACCTGAGTGCGTGTTCTCAGCTAAACACTCAGAAACAGCTCTTACTTTCTAAACACAATACTGCACTTGATGTGGATGAAACCTCATGGCCTGACCCACACAGAACGCATGATTTATCCTGATGTGTTTTTTAGAACAAATGTTTCTTTTTTTCAGAGAAGAAAAAAGAATTAAACTGCATTCAGTCTGTAATGTTTGGATTCTACATCCATACTTTACACATCTGGATATCCATGTGCATGTGTGGTCACTTAAGTATATGGCCAAACTTTAATGCAAATGGCTTCGCCATGTACGCACAACAGAAAAAAGCCACATTTGTAATTTTTACTCTCTGCTAATAATATTGTTATTAGCAGAGAGGTATGTTTATTCAAATAATGGTTTATGTTTCATGCAGGAAGACAAAACTGATTTATTTCTCTCATAAGATTTTTGGAACAATGGTTTGATTCATCGAGAGAGTTGTTGTAGTTTTTTGTTGTTGTTTTTTTCAACAGCCTTTAGTTTCAAAATACAGGATCTAAGCATATAAAATTAATAACATTAATACAACTGTAAAGGGACAAACAAAATCTTCCTATGGGCAACCATAGGGTTCAATTCTAAGTGGATAAAACCATATAAAGCATATAAAACTGTAGCTGTTGCTTCTCTTGACTCATGATTTAGGAAAATAAAAAAATAAAAAAATCAAATCAAAGGTAATATCCAAAAAAACCATCCAAACAAAACTGTGCATTTTGTGCTTATTATCTCATAACACTCACTGTGACCCCTTGTGAGAAAAGTAAGCCTGCATCCTGTAGTTTAATTTCTGATATTATTATTATTATTATTATTTAAAGGACTGTATTTAAAAACACTGAAAATAGGAAATTTAAATCACACTAAAGGAGAACACCTCCTGCTTCTGTTTATAACTAATTCAGCATCTTGTTGTCACGCCTGTTCCGACACAAAATTCAATTTGTTAAGGTGAGGGGCGGGCCTCGCTGCAGGTAGGTCGCAAACAACAAAAGGAAATTATGCAATTATGCGCTGACTTGCTTTCTCCAAATTTCTGCTGCGATC
This sequence comes from Rhamphochromis longiceps, assembly GCF_057381845.1. Lineage (NCBI taxonomy): Eukaryota > Metazoa > Chordata > Actinopteri > Cichliformes > Cichlidae > Rhamphochromis > Rhamphochromis longiceps. The sequence continues at coordinate 39,064,114 of NC_140573.1, forward strand.
TTTTTTTTTGTTAGTAATTCATTAAAAACTGAAAGATTGATTGATTTTTTTTTAGGCATTTGATGTGACAGGAAAACAAAGAAAAATAAACAGTAACTCGTTTAAAATATGAAGTACAAAGTCAAACCAAAAAAAAGTAATTGTTAATCCCTGTTTTCTTACTGGAGAAAAAACAACCAACAAACAAAGAAAGCCAACCCACTCACCCCACACTGAAGTACTGTCTCATTTCCTGCCTGCGGGACCTCATGATGGCCTTGTACTCGCCGATGCGCAGCTTCTTGCCGTCCACCAGGCAGGTGCGTTTGGGCCGTGGCTTGTACTTGTAGTCGGGGTATTTTTCCAGGTGCTGCTTGCTGAGCCGAGCCTGCTCCTCGTAGTACGGCTGCTTCTCCAGGTTGGTCATGGCTTTCCAGCGTGAGCCTGCACACACAGAGCATGTATTGTTAGGGATGGCTGCGTGTCTTTGGAAAAAATAAAATAAAAACAGGCAGATGGGGGGTTTCCAAAGAGAGCTTTTGTCTAAGGGAGGAAACGTGTAAAACTGTGAAATGTGATCATAGAGCAAGACGACAAATAACAGCACAGAGATGAACGATAATGAAAAGCTGGCATCGATGTCGCTGCACTGTGAGCGCCGCTGAGATAATGTTGGACGTTTCACCCGGAAAGAGAACGCATAGAGCGCTAAAGGAGGTTAATGAGGGGAGCAGCGGGGACGACAGGTACTCATCTCAGCTAATGAGGACTTCACTTAACCTGCTGTCATCTCTCAGCTCAGTTTCTGCTTGCAGCATCAGCGCCCTGCATGTGTGTGTGGGTGTAATCTTGAGTATGTCTTCCCCCTGTGTGTTTCATATCTGGTCTGAATTTGCACTTGACTACTGTATGTTTAATGGTTAAAAGCTGTCAGCGCTCGGCTGTTCGCTCTCTCGGTCTTTCTCTCTCTGTTTTCTGCGATCTGTTAGCAATCGAGAGAGAGGGAGGGAGGGAGAGGGAGAGAGAGGAGGCTTATTAAAACCAGATTTCCCTGTGTTATAAAACGCTTAGGAGCTCTTTAAAATGTCAGGGCCGATCCCGGCGGTCTGGGGGAAATGTCAGGCGGCCTCGCGCTGCTTGTTTAATGCATAATGAATTATATCATCATTTGTCGAAGCTGTACTCTCCCTAACCGTTCATTAACAGCACTTACACAATGCCACTGCTTGTAAGGAAATCACAATTAGTGTATGTGTGCGAGTGTGTGTTTAAGAAAGTGGAAAATACAACTCACACCGCTCTTCCTTTCTCTAGGGTTATTCACATGAGAGGGTGGAGCAAAGCCACTTGTCATTCACACCGTGCGAGTGTAGGTGTGTGATTTTTACCAAGGATCTTGCTGATGTTGGAGTTGTGCATGTCGGGGAAGGCCTGGAGGATCTTTCGCCTCTCGTCCTTGGCCCAGACCATGAAAGCGTTCATCGGCCTTTTGATGTGCGGCTCGCTGCTGCTACGACCCCGAGACTCTCGGAATATCCTGGAGTCTGACACGCTGGGAGAGCCTGGGGAAGGGAACCAGGGTGTCAAACGTATACAGAAAACTGGACAAGTTTTGTTCATTAGACGAGCTAAAATGCTGGGAATTTTTTTCATGGGCGAGAAAAATCTGTTGCTCATTAAGCTAAATAAATATCATAAAAATCATTTTTCTCATATTATAAAAAAGTCTGACTGACTCACTGATCACACGTTTGGGAGGACAGCGACTACACAGAGTTTTACTCTGTATGCTCAAGTTCATAGAAAGGTAACGGTTATTTTCTCTTTTATTCAGGAAAAACAAAAAACAAAAAACTTAATTATGAAAATTATTGATATCATTAAAAGTCTTTCAAATCTTCATTACTCTGTCGTGGAACAATCAGTGAGCGAAATATCGTGGTGAAACAGATAAACAGCAAATTGGTAAACATGACCTCATTTGCAGGCAGGCTGATATCAGTTAATATAAATATTTGGCAGATATACGGTACCAGCCCTGGAAGACTTTCATCTTCTTGTCATCGTTCATCAACACTCACAGCCTTTTTCTCAGTTTAGTGACTCCATGCATAAACTGTGTGTGTGTGTGTGTCTGTTTCCCTACCGTCAGAGTCTCCACTCATGGTGAAGTCCAGCATGGCGTGGCTGAACTTGTTCTCGGCCTGCTGCTTCAGCTGTTGACTCAGACTCTCCAAGGCAGCTTTGTCCTAAACAACACAAACAGTTCACAGTTGCAGTCGGTCAGTGACTGAGTCAGGGAATATGTGAATGAATGAAACCACAAACCTGCAGTGATGCCGAACAATTTCCTTTTGCACCCACAACAAGTCATTCTTGTGACTGACTCTCTGTCTCTGATTTCATAACTATGAAAAGCAACGACTGTCTAATGTTTAAATGTGTCACAGTTTCAGTGACCGGAGAAGCCGACTCTCTGTCGAGAGATGAGAAATTCAGGAATATTCCTCATACTCGCCTTTGATCTGAAACAAATCTGTTTATTTATCGTTTTTCTATCAATACAGAGGCTGCAGACAAATGACGGTTGTAATTTAAGTAGAAAGGCAGTTTGTGTTTTGGTTCATTTCAGTGTCAGTTTGTGGAAGCATCAAATTGTTTGAGTGCGTTATGCCCGCATGTTTGAACACACATCTGTGTGTATTGTTTGCATGTGCAAGAATGTTGATTACATTTACTCCTATCTGGATGTTTGCCGCTTTGTGTGTACACTGCATATTCTGTGTGTACAATGGATTGTGTGAGTGGGCTTGTGTGTGTGGCAACTCCTGGCAGCCACCTGCGAGAGTGGAGTGCTGCGGCTTGCCTCTCTCTTGCAGAGGCCCCCAAGGGTCGACGCATTAGAGAGAGAGAGAACGAGAGAGTGCAGCACAGACGAGAGCGAGGCCACGCCGCACGGCCCCCTGGGTATTTATTACAACCAATAAAAGGCTGATTTACTGAGCATTTACATGCTTAATGCAAGCAGCCGGCACACTCTGCGCTAGAACTTGACTGCAGACGAGCACACACGCTCGCACACACGTACACAGAAGCGCACCAGCGCGAGCGTTTTACAGTTTAATTATACGATTAGGAGCGCTACCCAAAACACTGTCGTCTTCTAAAACAACCTTCCAAAAAGTGTCCCTCTCCATTTACATGTGACCCTGGCGAGCTGGCTGGCTAGATGGAGGGAGGGCAGAATGATAATGAAATGCATTTTCTCTGTTTTTAGTCCAATAGAGTTTAATTGTTAGCGATAATTTCCTCCCCAGATTGGAATAAATACTGCTAAAAAGACAGGAAGGGAAGCGGGAGAATAAAAGCCAGAGGCGCGCAGCGAAACATGTTTTCGCAAGCCTTTTAAAAAGTATTTTATTTGGAATTTTGTATGTTTTTATAAACGCTCAATAACCTGCCAATGGGTTGGAATTATCCAGCCATTCTGCATGCAAATCAGAAGTATTTAAAGAACCTTCCTCATTGCGCACAAATGAAAGCCTCATTCAAACTTTCTTCCACAAAAAAAGATAAGAGCACAAAGTGTGCTTCTTACTTTTAGATCATAAGATTAAATGTGCTGTTTCGAATGGTTTTATGCCATGTGTGTGTGTGTGTGTGTGAGGCAGAGATGGAGATGAACAGGCAGACCGAGTGGATGACAGCCTAGTCTGACATTAAACCCCAGTATAGTACATGAGAAACGTGGATTGAATGGCTGACACTGGAGCCAAGACACAAAGTAGCGACAAAACTAATCCTGTGTGTGTGTCATGGATGACACTGTTGTATGTGAACGGCGGGAGCTCGCCTGTTTCACACAAAGCCAAAGGGAACAGGAGTCAAGGTGAGCGTGTGAGGATGCAAACGAGTTATGACTTACAAAAAAATATTCCCAGTGCCGAAACTAAAAATGTTTTATAGTAACAGGATTGCATGTCAAAAAAAAAAGAAATGTAAAACAGAAATAAGAATTTCTTTCAACAATTCTCCCGTTATTATTAATAAGTAATTATTATATGATTCCACAGTACAACTGATATAAAAAACTTATAATAACAGGAACTTGAACTGATCTAACGAGACATGAAAAATGTCAGTGTTTAAGCACCTAAATGTCTCCACGTAAGGAACAAACCGTAAAATACGTTCCCTTACTCACTGGTATAATTATCATATTTCCAGTTCTCACTGGTTATAGTCATGTGTAATGCAGTATGTTACTATCTGTGTACAATGCAGAGATCAGTGTGGGTTAGACACTTTGAAATGTGTCACATCAAAGTAAAAAAAACAAAAAGGAGAAAGAAAGAGAGGGATAGAGCTGTTGAATGTCAGCAGTGCAGATGCTTCCAGCACGCTGTTACCCTGCATGTATGCACCCGAGTGTGTGTTTGTGCGTGTGTGTGCACCAGCTGACTCCCAATGTGTTTAACAAATAACCACAATTTGGCCACGCTGCCGAGGAGCCGGCGCCGTCATTTCACATTACCGTCTCCTTGACGCTCTGCTCTGCCACACACACACACACACTCACACACAGCCCTGCAGTGCGCCTTACAGACACACTCATTACCTCTGAGATGCCTCTGGTTTTACCTTATCTGGCCCTGTTTAGCTTCAACACATTTCAGCGAGAGCATTGTACACCGATTTACCTCCTACATAGTGCAGCGAGGATGGCATATGGCACGACAAATTATTACACGCTGACAATGAGACGGTACAGCTTGTGATGACTTTGGAGAGTCGGGTGGATTTACAGTATGTGTTCAGTCCCAACAATTCAGATTTTTAATTTTTTTCCTGGTTTAAAAATGTGTATTTATTTGTAAGAATCCACATACACTTTTAACTTAACTGAACACTTTGCCATAGAAATGAGGTCATAACTTTGATTTAGTGTGACCCAAAAAAAAAAAAACCATTAACAAAATGAAGAAGTAAAATAAAGCCCATCATGTTCTGTTACGTAGATGCAATTTTAAGTGCTTTACCTTGTCTGAGCGGCCGTTGTTGAGGCTGAGGTTGCTGACGGCTGCCACCTTGGCATCCAGCACCTGCTGCTCTCTCTTCAGCTGCTCCTTCATCTGCCGAGCCTCGGCGAAGGCCTTGGTCACCGCCTCGTGGTCGTTCAGGTAGGCTGTCGAAGACAGCGACGACAACAAGTCTGCTGAGGCGCAAAGACGGCAAGAGACGGAGACACACGCACACAAACACACACGCAGAGGACAATCAATTAATGTGGATAATCATTAGTGAGTGAATATGTAGGTGGGACTCATGTTGAGCATCTTCATCTCCTTTATTTCCTTTACAAGAAAAACACTGAATAGCATTTTGCTTTAACAGTTGAGCTCGGACGGGAAAATTAATATGTCTTGAGCGTGTGCTTGTTTATTTTTAGGAACCTGGCAGGAGGTTTTTCATGCAGAATAAATCTTCTTCTGAACCGTGAGGTAAAGACATTAACATACACTTGATGAGGGGACTTTGCCAGAGCATCTGTGTATGCCTCTCTCTGTGTGTAGACTCGCACACTCACACAAACTGACCATTTGACTGTTGAGCTGTGGATGTGAGTCAGAGAGCGCCCCTAGGTAGCCTTGTTGCAAGCTGCCCACCACCTCCCACCTGCCATCAGCCTTAAATACACACACACAGCCACTCTAAACCACTCAATATCCTTTAAACGACATTAAAACTCACTTTCGCACATCTGACGGCTGTGACTCTTTTCATCTGAGCCCTCACAGTCCTGCTTTGAAGAGAGGTGGCCACACTCTTATTACAGCTAAAAAGTCCTGCTAATTTTCCCAGTTGTGAACATCTGCTCTGCAAAGATCAGATCTCCCCACTCCTTCTCACTGCCTATTACTCGTATTATTTCTGCAGCTTAGCTTCTGATGAGGCATCTGCTCTGTGTGCACTGCTATCGCCTCTCCCTATCAGTCGGGTAGGTTCTTAACAAAGAGCCCCGGCTGGCTTATGAGGCCTTTATCTGCGCTAATCCGCACCGCTAATGCCATCTCAGGCCAGATTACCAGCTTCAGATTGGTAATGACAGAGCTGTGAACTCTTACAGAAGTCATAACCGGAAAATCTGGATGTGGAAAAAAAAAAAAGAAAGAAAAGAAAAGAGAAAAAAAGGGTAAGGGGCAGCACGGTTGGGAGGGGATGGAAGAGGAAGAAGACAGAGGGTGATGGAACTGGGTGGCGGTCAATTTTAATCTGGAGTCAAAAATGGGTTTTTTTCGTGCCTACAATCGTGTTCGTCGCCTAAACTGACTGCAATGCCAGACATCCAGACAAGTAGATGTGACCCAGATAGAGGGGTGGGGTTGGAGGGGGGTCTTGCTCCCTCGGTCAACTTTTTTCTGAAATCTCTACAGACAAGTGTGATACATTTTAGACCACACACACAAAAAAAAAAAAAACCTCATGCAAGAGGTCAGGGGGAGCTGCAGCGCTTTATGACAGCGACAGAGACGAATGTGTGATCGTGGTAGAAGTTACAGGAGCTGACAGCACTTCAGTTCAGTTTGAAATGAGGAGATGGACAGACAGACGAAGAGGCGGAAAGAAGACACATGCCTCAAGCTTGATAGGTGTCAGAATTTGAAAGGAAGCAGGACAGTAGGGCGGATATGAGCAACAGACAAATCCAAACTCACGCATATTGAAGCCTTAAAGAAAAAAAAGTCGACTTTCTCCAAACTTTTTCGTGTTGAACTGTATTTGATTATTAGCTCCAACATGTAAAAAGTACTTTTGTTTAATTTTTAGCTGTTTGTGCTCGAGATTGTTCTGATTCATTTTTGTTCGGGAAGCAGCAAAATAACACGGAACAAGCTTTCAGATAGCGATGTAAAAATAAAAACAGCATATCCCACAGGAATATGGTGGAGCAGAGAAAGAAAAAAAGCTCATTTTATGATTTCTATAGTCTTAAAGAGTTGACCTGAGAGCAGATGACTGAATTCAAATAACCTGAAAAAGGCAGACATAATCTGCACCATCCTGACAAACAACTCGCTTCCACATCAAAACAACCACTTCTCGACTCCATCCCAATTGGTCTGCTCCTTCCATCCCCGATAAACTACGTAACAGGAATCCCAATGCGGCTGTGAGTTGTAATAGCAAACGCTCCGGCGACCGGCTAAACTCAGTGGCAACAGATGGGACCATGAGCTGCAACATAACTGGGATCTGACACACTCGTCCCCACGCTCAAATAATTCAACAGGGATCACACACAAACTTTAAACACTGTAATCCATTTTTCTGAACAAAAAACATCTGGGACTGAAAATCCACTAATCTGATATTAAATCCGCCGATTTGTTGAAAAACAGTGAGATTAGCCGGGAAGTCGGAAAAACTGCCTATTGCACAGGAGGAGGAGGTGGTGGTGCTGGGATTGTGTTTCTGTGCGAGTGTGTGTAAGAGCCTTTGTGTGCGTCTGAGTGAATGTTTGAGTGCGTGTGCTGTCATTGTGTCATTAATGCTGGGTGTTTGCGCTGTCCCGGCTCATGTAAGAGGCTTGTCTAATCTCATTGGTGATACCTCCTGTCTGTCATGCACTCCTCTCTTTATTATTCCCCCGCTTAGTTGCATGGAGGGGAAAAAAAGTGCTAATCCTCATCTCTCTCTCTCTTCCCCCCCCCCTTACCTCCTTTCCCTCACTCCTCTGTCTCTTTCAGTCACTAATAAACACATAACAATGAAGCAGCCCCGCGGGCAAATAGCGACATGGAAGAACAGCACAAACACACTAATTATAGCCCGTTACATATGTGTAATATTTGAACTATCAGTGGTGCGTGAAAAATGGATTAAGAGTACAAAATAGTGATTCATTTATGTCATATTTTGTACGTGTGCATATGGCCGGGTCTGATTATGGTACTGGCACTCGCAACAATGGCACCACTGCGAGAAGAACGCTATTCTTGTCATCAGAGCTATAACTGTTTTTCTAAAAGAAGTTTATTGTCGTTGTGGTAACAACCTCCAAGCACCTTTCACAGGAGAGCATTGAAATATATAAGTGCTTATGGAACTGTGGTAAACATCCACTGACAGCTTATTGGCAGGAAAAGAATTCATTGTTTAGATCAGGGACACCAAAACATGGCTATAAGTTACATTTCCTATACTTTAAATGGCTTTGCTACAAATTACATCGAAGGCTTATCAAGCCAACGGTATATTCTGGGGCATTCACTAACATCAATGAACGAGGCTCTGCTGGTTATTTTGAGGTTTCTTCCTGTAAACTAAGGATGGATGGACTGAATGGATTTGCCATCAGAGCTCCCAAACTGTGCAGCAGTCCCTCTGAATCACCACTCTGGTGAATCTCATGATACATTCTTTATTCAGAAAAGATTTTTTTTAATGAAAGTTGGACATTGTGACACTTTTTTCTTATCACGTTTTCTCGTGATTTGTTTGTTTATTTTATGATCCTGGGATGTTTTTATCACTTGTGGTTTTCTTTTGTTCTTTTTTGGAGTCTTCCTGCAAAGCACTATATCATTTTGTTAAATACAAATTTGATGAGTTAATGTTTATTTTTGGTCCATCAACCTATGAACAAGTATGTGGTTTAAATAATAAACATGCACAACCAAACTACTTTGTTCTAAACACTGAATACCCAACTTTTGGCCAGATAAAATGGCTTAGCTGGTCTGTGTAATCCTGTGTAAACATACCTGTAGTGAGTTCAGCACCTGTCCCAATCAATGTGGAAACTGGAGTACCAGTTGCCCCTCAGTCCAAGAAAACAGATATTTTGGTATAGGTTTAACTATTTTACATCTATGTAGGTGTCTAGCTTTGCAGGAGTATGACATCAGCACAGTGCAAACTGCTGTGATTGTTTTTTGTGTGTGTGTGCTGTGAATGTGTGAGCATTTAAATCCACTTACCAATTGAGCTGACTCTGGTCGGTGGTCCTCCAATGCTGGAGGGGGCAACGCTGTGCTTCATGGAAGTGGGGTCCAGCTTGTTCGCAGCAGCAGCAGCAGCCGGCACCTGTGGGGAAGTTGGGGGGGAGTTGGGTGACTTGCTCTCGGATGCCTTAGGCTTGGCCGACAGGTTCAGTGGCTGTGCACCCTCACTGTCCTGCAAAAACCAAAACAGCACAGTTTCGCCTGCTGTGACCACCGAAGGAATTTGGAAGCGGGAGGCGCGGGGCCCACCCTCGCCCTCCCCTCACCGAGACCACTTTCAATGGAGGTGTGCTAATCAAACGGGAGCCCATGCACAGCAATCTGAGGCAAGCCCGGGCGGGACGAATCACAAGGTGCATGCCACTGCCCCTTTCCAAACAGCTCGTAATAAGCGAAAAGATAAAACATAAAAATAACGGCACATACAAAAATAAATATTTGCATATTTTGGTGCGAACCACTGACATTCACATGCAAAATAACCGACTTCCTGTCACAGCAAACTCGACCTTCAAACAAGGCAGTTCATGCACGTGCACACTCCACATGCAGGCTCCGGCAAACATGCACTATGGTACTTCACATGCTAAAAACAACCAAACACACGAGGACGAGAAACACCTTGAACTCATTCGTAAAACTACAGTCTTTCACAGAGAAAAACACCTCCCTCAGACAGTCTTTAGAGGTGTGAGAGTCTTAAGACACTGTCTGTCACTTCAATGTGCACTTGGTCCATTAGAAACGGGGGACCTTCATGGTCGGGAACATGCATGTGTGTGGGGAAAAGCAAAGAAGCCCTTTCTGCCTCACCCAAAAACGCACCCATAGCACCTAACAAACAATCAATACGATTCTTAAAGCAGCTGGTTTTTGAGGTCCATTTTGTTAACAATATTTATCAGAGATGAACAGAATCCCTCCACTTCCTATTACTCGTACTGCACAAACCTGGGCTGCAATTAAACCAGAGGAGCAGAAGGGGGCGCTCGTAAGATAGCCTTCAATTAATAGGAATTAATGGAGCTAAAATAATTTTTCTCAATCTGATTTTTATTTTTAGACCAAAGCCTCAAATTTTATTTCGCTATTTTAACTTTTTAGAAAATATGTCCGAGCTGAAATAGAATAACTTTATCTTCCTTAAAGGGAAACTTAGTTGTCCCATAAAAATGATAGCATTTTGCTAATGTGTGTTGATGGGTCATTAAGGTTAATAACACAAAACATAAAAACTAAAACATGGTTAAAATGACAGAGAACGACATGCGTACAAGAAGCAGCTGTTGGGGGAGGTTGACTGTGATCGCTATCATGTGGCTGCTCGTAGCCGCTGCACATTTCGTGAGTGAAATCAAAATGGTGCGTGCTGTTAAGTGGCTTGTGGTGTTGTGACACCCCAAAGATATTTGACAACAAATAAATGATGATCACCTTCTATTGGAAACAGAGACCATTTTTGGAGAAAAAAAAAAGTGTTTACTCCAAAAGATTTACATGCTTGACGTGTAACACAGTAAGGATCCATTTGTTGACCCTGAATCCTCCCTTAGTTATGCTGCAATAGACGTAGGCTGCCGGGGGATTCCCATGATGCATTGAGTTTTTCCTTTCCAGTCACCTTTCTCACTCACTATGTATTAACAGACCTCTCTGCATTGAATCATATCTGTTATTAATCTCTGTCTCTCTTCCACAGCATGTCTTTTATCCTGTCTTCCTTCTCTCACCCCAACCGGTCGCAGCAGATGGCCCCGCCCCTCCCTGAGCCTGGTTCTGCTGGAGGTTTCTTCCTGTTAAAAGGGAGTTTTTCCTTCCCACTGTCGCCAAAGTGCTTGCTCATAGGGGGTCATATGATTGTTGGGTTTTTCTCTGTATCCATGAAGCGCCTTAAGGCAACTTTTGTTGTGATTTGGCGCTATATAAATAAAATTGAATTGAATTGTTCTGTACCATCTTCTGAGCGCCCCGCATGAAATCGGAAATCCAGACACTAAAAAAACGTAAAGTATTCCTAAATTCTTTGATTCGATTAAATTCCCTCATCCATCTATCACTGTGTTGCTCGGCACACAGCAACATCCTCAACACAACAGGCAGCGCTCCTTAAGTAAATCGCCATGTGGACCACCACTGTTATCATGTTAACTGTCATGGCAACATCACCCCTGCTGATGACCTAATCCAATCAGGAGGACCCTTAGAAGGTCACATGACAGGAAGGAAGAATTGGATCGCAGAGGGGCCAGATGTACACAAACCACTCTGTGTAATTAAAACTCCACAATTAAAAGCCAGACACAACATGAGAGGATGGACGGCTTAACGGGTCAGCCAGCTAAAGGCGCACAACAGAGTCAAAATGAGGCCTACAAATACAGTTTCCTTGGTTGTTTCACAACATTCATCTTGTGTATACTTTGGAAAACAGGATAAAAGAGAAATTTTGCCATTACAGGTGTAGCAAAATTTAAGCCTTACAGCAGAGAGAATAGAGACATTATTTGTCCTTATTTTCTGGTCATTAGTCTAATTGCTGCTTAGGCAAAGTAGAAACTGGCATACAGTGGAAAAGAGAAACTGTTGTGTGTATGTGTGTGGTATATTCACTCATTAAGGCCGACTTTCCCTGATTCCCACTCCTTGAGTCTTACTAAGCCTTATGAGCCCCTCACAACTCAATTAAGCCTTTCCAATTAAGCCTCCCTACATGTGTACGTGTTCATGCATGTGCGTGAGTGTGTGTGCACGCAATGAGGCCTAACCGGATTGTCCTTCATTAGGAGGGGTGGGGTGGGTTGGGGGTGAGGGCTTTCTAAATAGATGGAGGACCCCCCAAAGATGCCTTCAGTGAGACAATGGGCTGGAGAAGATGAGGAGAGAAAGGAGAAAACTGAGGAGGATCTTCTCAATCCTGACCCACATTATGGTGGGCTTTGGCTGGGAACGTGTTTGAATATTTATTACAAATAGATAATGCCTATGCCTCTTGTACAGTGGATTGGGGGAGTTTCCCTTCGCGCCAAGCCAAATCCTGTGGTGGGAAGGTGGCCAACCTGCATTATGCCAGTGTGGAGGAATTAGTTTAGACAGTGGAGCTGAGAGGCTTGGACCGACTTGTTTGTGTGTGTGTGTGTGTGTGTGTGTGTATTTGTCCGCGCGTGCACGAGTGTGTGCGTGTGTCACTGTATGACATTGTTCAACAAGCTCTAAATCTCATGACAGTGTGTGTGTGTTTATGTGTGTGAGAGGCCTCTAAAGCCTCTGAAAGGCTTGGAATCTTGAATTAATACAATTGCTTTTGTGTCTCTCTTGGCTGATGAAACAGTCTCCAGCTTTGAGACCGAAAACATGCAGAGTGACAGTGAGAGCCAGAGGGACACAGAGAGACAGAGGAGAAGCAGAAGGGGAGAGATAACAAGTGTGTGTGTGTGTGTGTGTGTGTGTGTGTGTGTGTGTGTGTGTGTGTGTGTGTGTGTGTGTGTGTGTGTGTGTGTGTGTGTGTGTGTGTGTGTGTGGGCTGTATTTCACTTCTGTGGATGCCGACATGTGAACGCGACATCAGGGTTCTGCATCTTATCGCAGGAGCTGACGGTTCAATTAACAGGACAAGTGTGTGTGTCACTACAGTTTATCCCAGTCAGGCCTGCGTGCGTGTGTGTGTGTAGGTGTAGAGGGGTGTGTGTGTGTGTGTGTGGGGTGGGTGCTAAGGACAAGACCCTTAAATGTGCCTTTCACTCTTCATCTCTGCATCTCTGCATCTCTCCTCTCTTCCGCATCTCTTTCTTCCCTTCCAGCTATAAGTGACTGTTCAGATATTAATTACACTGTCATAGTTTCCTGTGTGGCACACACTCAAATTAACTTGTTGATTTGTGGATTTTCTATCTGACTCCAATCATGCAGGAGTTTTGAAGATAAAACGGGCAGGAATATTGAACACAATATACTTCTATTATTTGAGTAAATGATTTTCATATATGCCCTCTTAAATAATGAAGCACAGTATTATGAGTTATAGCAAATTACTGTAGACCCCTGAGGGTCTCCTGAATGCACTTTAAGAAGCACTGTACGAGGCTATCAAGGTTTCACAAAGGGAATTCTGTACCCACTGATAATGCACATCGCCATTAAAAGGATAAATAAGCAATGTGCAGAAAACATATTACTACACAATCAAATAGTCTCAAATAGGGATGCAGTATTGAAGCAACCGGGTTACGTGTGATGCATTGAAACAACATTGTGTGGGTCTGTATGCATCTGAAGATCCACTCTTGCATATAAGAAAGCTGCATGTAATTGCAGCTGCAGTGATTTGACCGTGTGTGTGTGTGTGTAGGTTCTAGTTGGTGCCTAGCTCTACACCTGTGTGTGCATGTGTGCTTTTTTTTTTTTTAATGTATGTGTGTTTGTCCGTGTATCACCAGAGGGTAAAGCACTTAAGCAGTGTGAGCCTGAGTCCAAACAGCTGTGAGCAGAGGCGGGCAGTGGGCCTTTAAATGACTAGAGACCTGAGATAGAGCCACAGGGAGAGCACACCACTGAAATATACATGTCACTTGACCAGAGAGAGAAAGAGTGTTAAAGGGAATCAGTGAGAGCACCTCAGTGGTCAGCCTGAAAGAGAGAAAGAGGAAGAAAGAAAGAAAAGAGAAAGAAGAAATCAAGAAAGAAAACTCTCCAAAGCACTTATCTAATGTTTGTGAACAGCTCTGTGGTCAGTCTGCGATTTTTCCTCTATGGAGACTGTCGGGGTCCGCCTTGGTCCACTCCCCAGTCAGCCACTCCCGCTGGACTGGGGAGGCCATTACGACTCCCTGCTTCTCCTCCATCACAGGCCACAGAACTTGCCTGTCTTCCATATATATGGTAATAACGTGTGTGACAGTGGGGGCAGGATGGCTGGATGGCAGAGTGTGTGTGTGTGTGTGTGTGTGTGTGTGTGTGTGTGTGTGTGTGTGTGTGTGTGTGTGTGTGTGATGGAGATGTAGGGAGGGGCTGATGGACAAGGAAGTAGGGGTGCAAGCTCTGGGGTCAACCACATGCTTTAATATCTGTCATGAACCAGTCCTGTGTGTGTGTGTGTGTGTGTGTGTGTGTGTGTGTGTGTGTGTGTGTGTGTGTGTGTGTGTGTGTGTGTGTGTGTGTGAGAGAGGTGGTATGTGTCCCAATGGCCAACCAGATATTCATAGAATTCCACTTGGATGGTCACAAGGCTTCTCCTCGCCCCTATTGGGCAGCCAGCCGAGAAAACGGCAGAAGCACCAATACATCCTGAATTCCGACCAGATACCAGCTGGAAGTTTCTGATCAACCTTTGGTGTTTGAGGTGAACTGATCGAGGACCAAGTTGTACTAAGGTATAGAATGAGAATAGAATGAGAAGCAGATCGCTGCTTGGGGCACTTGTTTGATAAGAGAAAAAAAACATAAAAATGTGTTTGCGACACTCGGGAACACATTTTTCAGCTCATGCACTGGAAGTCATTCACTCTCAGCTAGCGTGGTCACACTGGAAAGGCCAGCGTGTGCGCAGTTCGAGTAATTAGGCTGTTAAAGCCTTTTTGAGCATTAATTGACTGGATTTTTTTTTCTCCCCTGAATGAACTGGAAGAATTTACCCGACGCAGTAAGAATATTTCAACTACCATCAAGAATTTTTTTTAAAGAAATAGAGACTGATGCTGAATTGAGAAAATAAAACTTATGGAAAATACTTCCACAGACAGAAAGCTGAAATATTCCATTGACAGCTTTCTTGCAAACTTGTCGAAAAATAACACTTTAGTGATATCAGAGACAGGAATTTGAAAAGCAGATGTGATTGCTAATTAAAAACTTCAGGAATTAAATGTTATTTCCTAAGCTGTGGATTTTTTTTTTTTTTAAACATTCATGAAGTCGTGCTCGTTATTGACGAAGAAACCTTGTTAGCCAGCTTTCAAACCACAAAAACATGCGCACACACACAGATATGTTACATTTCTTCTTTCTTACCTTGGTTTTATTTGGTGGCGGGGAGCTGCGGACCTTGTCACTCTGTGAATGTGTGTTGGTGGGTGGCGAGTGCGTGCCCAGGTTGGCTTGGGGAGGAAGGCTGCCTCCATGCTGCTTGGCCCCAGGGGAAACCTGCATGGCTGCTAGCTGAGCAGCATACAACTGCTGCAAGGTCAGAGAGAGACAGGTAGAGAGACAGGGACGGGAGGGGGAGACAGGATAGAGGCAAGAGTTGGGTCGGTGGGACAGCAAGAAAGGGAGAAGAGAGGGGGTAAAAAGAGAGGGGAGGAGGAGGAGAAAAAAAGGAGAAGAAAGGATGACATGAATAAATGAATAGTCAAGACCACAAAAAAAAAAAAAAGAAAAGAAAAAGGCGGCTAAAAAGCTCTGGAAGAAGAGGCCATTAGTGGCCCGGCCTCTGTTTGTGTGACAGAAAGATAGAGTGGGACATCTCCACTGTCAGCCCCCCTCCCACCCCATGGGAGAAGCGCTAACAGCCTCTCTGACAGGCCTCAAGACGGCCATGTCCCCTCCAGGTGCATCGTGGGAGAAAGGCAAACACTCTGCCTATCGAGGTCACGATGGCGAGCCCAGCTCTTGCTCAAGGTAAAAAAAAAAAAAAGTGATGATGGAGAAGGAGAGAAATTTGTGACGCTACATGCCAGATGGGACATGCCAGGAGTGTCTAGTGGCCCTGTGATGTTTTTAATGCGTCGACAATAAGATGCAAAAACAGACGCAAATGTCGTGAAATAGGTTTAAAATAAAGATAAATTGATTCAATAACTACAGTAGGAGGCAAAAAAAACCAAAACACTGTTTTCGTTATTCTTATTTATGTATTTAATTAATTTCCAATTAAATAAAAGCATTATGGTGTGAGCTGCGATGGTGCGAACATACTCTGGGATATTTATGCAATAGCATTGTATCACACAAAACAGTCTCTGGCCAGTATTTCCACAGCAACAGACACAGCATAATATTCACAACTTGGACGAAGCTTCAATATTCATAAATGCCTCTTTCTGTCTTTCTGCTCAAAATCATCCCGCAAAGCTCAATTACTTTCATGTTGGCTAATACAAATCTCTAAGACGCTGGTTTTGTGTTCCTCTGAATTGTTAGTGCTTCCTCTGAAGAGCAACATAATGGTTGTTTTTGCACGAAGTAACTGATGTGTTGTTTTTCTTTTCTTTTCTTTTTTTTTTTTGAATAGTTATAATTGTTATTATTTATTTCTGGTGGAATATTTTTCTGGAAGAAGACCATCCTTTTTTTTTTTTTTAGTTTAACTTCCGTCCTTCTGTTGGTGCTTGGCTGCCGGCCACCGGCGTCAAACAAAGGCCTGTTTATGCAAATGGACAAGGAAGAGATGCTGTCACTGCTGTTTCTCTCTCTCTGTCCATTTGTACCTCACTCTATCTCGCTTGACAGCCACATTAGCTCCTTCTCCTCTTTGCTATCTTAAAGTAAGACATTTATCTCTTTACCAAGGGGGAAAAAAACAGAGACATTCAAACTGTTGGCGTGCGCGCGCACACACACACACACACACACACACACACTTGCACAGCGGCATACTTTTTGGAAGAATCTCATATTTGAATATGAAATAATCTCTTCATGACTGCCATTCATTCAAATAGTACAATATTTACTGTCCAACAATTCAACAGCAACGCAAAAGCATGTTTTCTACGACAGTTCTCTCTATCTTTT
Source organism: Rhamphochromis longiceps (assembly GCF_057381845.1). Classification (NCBI taxonomy): domain Eukaryota; kingdom Metazoa; phylum Chordata; class Actinopteri; order Cichliformes; family Cichlidae; genus Rhamphochromis; species Rhamphochromis longiceps. Next base: position 39,080,823 of record NC_140573.1, read on the forward strand.
TCTATTACTTTTATTGATTTTCTAAACTTGTAATTTCACTCTAAAACAGATACCTGCCATTCCAAGAATTGCATTCAGAGGTAAAATAAATAAATAAATCAAAAATACTGTGAAAAGTAACTTCATCCCTGATAAACACTTTGGAGTTATGGAGGGAAAAAAAGGGCAATCCACATTTTTCACTGACTGTTGAGAGCCTTGCCCCCCCCACTCACTCTAAAGTGTAAGGCTCTCACACTTTACTGTTTGCTCCTGAGTAGTCTCTTGTAAGTGTAAAATACACATAAGCAAGTATTTCTTCTCTGATGAGTATCTGTATAGATTTCTCAAACATGAGTGAAGTGCATGATTGAGGTACATAATGTGCACTGGATGTATTGCTGCTGCTGTGAGTTCCATGGACGCGGCACAGTTGACCAGCTCGCTGAGATCAGATCAGCCGGTGCTTGTTCATTGCTCTTCAATTAGCTGTACTGTAGCTCCTGCAAAGGAGGGGAAGGCGGGTGGTGTGGGGGTGGACTTCCAGCCGAGCATGAAAACCCCTCACCCCCCCTTCCCTGCTAGCCAAACCCCCCCGGCGAGTGGACCACAGGCGGTGTGTCTGTGTGTGTATGTGTGTCCTGCCATATTCGGACCAGTGGTTCAAAGGCCTCTTTATTTACGGAGTGAATTGAGTTCCATTACAAGGCCAGCTCTCGTCACTCAAAGCCTGCTCAATGGGCCGGCGAGCAATGACACACACACACACACACACACACACACACACACACACACACACACACACACACACACACACACACACACACGGTACAGAGGGCAGAGGCACTGTGGAGCGTGCCCAGAGCGTAGCCACAACGACATACATGTCAACAAACAGGAAGTGACAGCGCAAAGCCCCCTGGGGTGACTAGAGGAGTGAACACACACACAGATTGGGGAGGGGGTGCAATTGCAGTTGCAGGATGAGACTAAGGAATTTGAAATGTCACTCACAACCCAGGCACACTGCTGAGCTGTACAGCCCTTCCCTATTTATGTCCCTAATCCCTTAATGTGAAACAAGCAATATGTCAATAGAATTTTTACATGTGTGTCTGTGTGTGTGTGTCTGTGTGTAGCCCGACCTCTACTGACATCAGGTGGGGAGGTGATGGGAGACTGCTGGTGTTCTCTGACTGAAAACATGGGGTCACTCTGTGGTATTAGTAGTACTGACACTATCTTGTGTGCATCTTCCCTGACACACACAATAAGCTGTGTCCATTCTCTTGTTTTGCTGTTTCTCTTGTCAGCTTAGTCACTGGGGATCTGTGTGTGTCTGTGAATCTTGGTCAATAATCTGCAGCCTTAGACAGATTACAAGCTTGCCTCATCTTTGTTGTCCGAGTACGCGGGCGCCTCAGAGCGGTCTGAGCTCTATTGTTTACGTGGACATGAGGACTATTGTATAGATCTTAATGGATTCTTCTCTGTCTATCTAAGCGTGTTTTTTTCACCCCCACTTGTGGGTTGTTTTGGTACTTAGAGGCAAAAAAAAGAAGACAAGCCTCGGTAAAACTGATAATGAGTCAGAAGCGTCTGACACAAACGCTGTCCGATCTTTACGTCTTATCAACCTCTTCTTCGATTTTGCTTTCGAGCCTTTGTTCTTGTTTGGAAACCTATGTGAGATTGAACTACAATAAACTGAATAAAAACAACCCACACAGAGAGATTACTTCACCACAATATAGTGGTCAAGTTTAAATAAAATAACTACAATGCTTTCTTTATACCTTGACAGCAAACATCTCAAGTATTTTGGCTATTTCTTTTTCTTTGTGCTCTCTTTAAAGTATTGAATAGAACGAAATAACCAATATTTAGCTTTTACTTTAACATCGCTGGGTTACTTAAAGTGAAAAATTTCTCAACAATGCAGTCTATACTTTATTTTGTAATTTCACCAGAATTTAAAGCCGGAATATAAAAACTGCCGCTCAAAGTACGTGGGACTTATACACCAAAATGTTTCTATGAACTCTATTTTCTATAAAAATCTATTTTTCTCTTAAGGGTTCAGAAGTTTTATCTGCTATCCCTGCTGCTCACGGGCTCACAGTGCAATCTCAAAAATAAATCTCTCAGCACCTCCAACACTGAAGCATCTGAGAAAACTGCTGTGTTGCTATCTGTCTTCCTTCCAGATAAGGTTTTGTAGAAAAAAAACGACTTGCGCGATTGATTTCTCGTTTACCTCTCTCATCTGTTCCTCTTTCCCCCTCCCCTCCTCCCTCTAACCGCCTATCCGTTGTTCGTCCATCTATGTCTCCGGTGTACAGTGCGGTAATCCAGGACAATATGTTCCAACATCTGCCTCTCCATATGATGCCTGACCCATGCCATTGACCCTCTTTATACCACGCCACACACACACTTTGTTGCGCACAAACACACTTTATTCCAGTGCTTACCTCCGTTCCCTCATCTCTTTTTCTCTCTGTTTATCCTTTCAGCTGATCATCCTCTGGTACTTTTGCCTTTTCATCGTTACCTCAAATCTCTCTCTCTCCCTCACCAGGATAAGTGGATTTTCTTTTCATTTTTCAATTCTCTGTCTGTCCTTATCAGTCCATTTGTGTGATGTGGATGATATCAATGATATCAAGGGTCAATAGGGAGCCAGATTAACATGCTCTAATGCACAATGTCACACTCATCCCACAGATTAAGATGCTAAATGCCAACCTTGTACACTCCAAAGCCTCCACTGCCTTGAAAAGCTTCTGTAGAGGATTCAGTGTTAAGCTTCTATTGACTTTAAGAGCCACTCTGTTGATTTCTATGGAGGACGGTTCAAACATAGAAAAAAAGCTTTAAAATCATTGAGTTTAATACATTTTTCTAAGAACTGCACTTATCTCGACACTGTGCTTTTGAAAGGTTTTCTTTCGGTCTTCTTTCTTTCTGTGTGCACATTGGATACACACAGATTAAGCCATTATTCCAAACTTGATTTCTTGCTTCGTATCTACAGTCTATCAGCTGCAAGGAACAAGATTCCAAATAGGACTGAGATTTCTGCGATGACAGAAATAAAAAAAAACTGGCACAAAAGAAGTTTCAGTCAGAATCACTTTAGTCAAAAGAAAAACATTATTTTTTTATCTGCGATTATTTATATTTGGCTGTAAGGCTGTACTCTGTTTAGAGCAGCAAAAGGACCCTCATACAGAACAGAGGAGGCATTAATGACCACAGATGAAGTCACACAGTGTGAACGGAGGAGCTGTGGTGGAGGTGGGTCGCAAAGCGGCTTCCAGTTGTGCAGGAAATGTGGGCAAGTTTAAGCAAATACTGCGCCCTGTGTAAACTTTGCCACTTGGATGCATAAAAATGTATAAAAACGGAGCTATCAGCTTATATGAGCTGACTGCCTGACAACTAACTTTATGCAGGATTGTGTCAAAGTAACATTCTTGTTCATATTATGGACTTTAAGGGAGAATTCATCAATTTAACAGTTCTCTAACTTTAAATTACAAATATGTTTGTTTTTTTACATTTTAGTGGGTTTGCAGAGTCCTATGTCACAGAAAATAGGACATAAAAGACAGAGGTGTTAGTTGATAACGTGCCAACAAAAGATTGTGGGGTTCTGTGTTTTGGCACTTGACAAGGAGTGGAGCCAAGGGGTAACCACAGCCACGACAGACTAAAAGCTGGCCACCCAAGACAACCAGTGGTGAAGCCTATTAGAGGCTACACTCATACTCATAAAACTAGAGTTACATAGAGTAACAGCTGAACAGTTTCTCTGTGGCTGTTGTTCCTACACAGACAGCTTAATAACACAACTGCCCAGTTAGACTACAGCTCTCCTCTAACAGCTTTATCAGCAATAAAAAAAAAATCACATTAGCAACTGCTCAAAGTGTGAGCTACATAGAGAAGCTTAATATATGAGTGTATTTAAAGGAAGTATTCATGCCTGCATAGGCAAATAAGTGAGTGAGCAAAAAAAAAAATCCTGCACCTATACACTGGAAAAGGAAGAATATCCATAGCTCAGACTATACTGCTTACAGTTTCATCAATGCAAGCTGCTTGTACAGGAGCCGCTGCTGTTTTTAAACAATAACTTCAGTCATTTATTAGCAGAAAATTAAGAGGGATGTATAAAATTGCCAGGTATACTAATTTAAGCAAACTGAACCAGCAAGGTACCAAATGCAGTTTTTGATCCTATATTGTATCAGTGGGTGTATATAATATACCACTTTCCCCAAAGTGAGTCAGTCAGATGTGCTGTGATACCAAAGTTAACGACCTAAACCGGATCAATAGTGCTTAAGATAAGAAAGGCTCTTTATGGACTGTCAAAAAAGCCCTTTAACTCCTTTTCAAATCAAAATGTATTGGATTTGAATTTAATTCAATTTGGACAACAAATATAGATTCTTCATATTGTTGAAGACTAAACCTTAGACCCCAGGCGCATGGGAAGTGTAGCATATGTGAGAAGCGTGTGTACAAACTGTAATCACTATGTTTGTGTGTGTGTGTGGTTCAAGTCCAGCCCACATGTTGAAATAACACACCCGTGGGCATGTCTGCATGTTCCCCTGAATGCACCTTAGTTTATTGTCCATTGTATCTGAAAATCTTTCATTTTCTGTCTTCATTTGTGTATGCGTGTCGGCTGAATGGGTTCACTCGTGTCTTCCCCGCCAAACCGCTGTGTTGCCGTGGCGACCCGGGGGCCGAGCTAACTGTCATGTCTCGTCTGGGCGACAGAAACACCTCCTTATCAAATGAGGGCGCAGAGACGATCCCAAAGGAAATCCATCCACATTGAGACATCTGTACTTGTGTTAGCCCTGGCAAATCCGTTTCTTTGTGACAAAGCCTTAATCTCAACGTGCGCCTGCGTTTGTGTGAGCGTGCATGTGGATGTGTATTTCTCTTGGAGGATTGGAAGAAAGAAATCTGACTGAGTGAGATGGGTTTTCCTTTTTTTTTTTTTTTTTTGCACTTGTTGTGTTCTTTTGCCCCTCCCTGCTTGTGTGTGTGTGTCCGATTGCAAGGTGGACAAAGCTGTTCGACTGGAGATTTTGAGTGAGTCTGAACACAGTCGAACATATGGACAGCTAGATTGAGGCAGTGATAACAGACAGAGAAAATTATTCTGGGGCTAAACACAAACGTGTACACACACACACACACACACACACAGGCGCGCAAGCAATAATGAAATCAGTGACGACAGCGGGGTCCGTTCTCCATGATAGAGTTACACAGCTATTCTATTCTCCCTGTAGTGTCTAGCATATGGAGCTGCACGTTTTGGCTGACAGGTGCAAATATATTACACACCCTCTGTCTGACCTTTAACCCATATTTTCTCATCATTCCCCTTGTGTGTAAGTGAAAAGACGTGGAGAACTACATGAAAACATGTGTGTCAAATGCAGCTGTTTCTCTCAGATGTACACAGGTGGCCAAGTGTACTGAGGGTGAGCCCTGCACTAGTGCTTAATGTGTTTCAGACAGGCGAGTGAGAGGATGCCAGTGCAAGCTCTTAACCCCTCTGAGAGGGGGGCCCAAAGCCGACGTGGATCTCTGAGTTCTAGTCGTGTGAGGGCAGACAGTGGTCAAGATTACATAAGTGGCCGCCATAGGGGCACCTATTTTACATACACACAGAGGAAAAGCACGAATCTCATCCTCCTTTTAAGCTGGATAACAGATGTCAGCTTGTTTTCCCACCTGTGTTTTACCTTTCCTATTTAACTCTCTCTCATCTCTGCCCTGCTTTCCACAGAGTCCCCTGAGGTGCATGTAGATGTAAGCTGCCCCTTAAATCCTGGGTTCAACTTTGTCATAGTTTCCTTTGTTTGGTCAACATCTCCGAAACAGATAAAATGAAGAATGATTGATTGAAGAATGATTTAATGCTTTGACTTCTGGTTTGTGATGCGAAAAGTTTTGGACACTTCATTTTAAAGGCATGCTTGAGTACAGTGATCCAAACCTATTCCTTAGGTTAGAAATATCCCTCTTTTGGTTTATTCAGAGCCTTCGGTAAAGTCTGTGCTGTAAAGGGAGATTGAAATGTCTTCAGCATCACCCCCAAATTACCTCTGACAGCCAATCTGAATATTTCTGTGCTCTGCTCTCCATGCCGGCTCCCACTGAACTGCATCAACCACATTTGCTCCCTATCACAGGACAAAGCCGAGGGCTACGCTTACATTTGTCACATCTCTCTGTTTGTGTGTGCTTTTCTTTCCTGAGCGCTGATCATAAAGATCATGTTTTTGTGGGATCACTTTGGTGTCAACACTTTGGCTGAAAGTGACAGCTGCGCATCCCCCCCCTGTGGCTGTGTTTGTGGTCTTGTCTAGCTCAGTGAGCAGCAGAATGTGGTGTGAACACTGTCAGGGTTAGGGGAATTGTTCACAATGGCATCATCCCAGTGAGAAGAGAAACGTCTGTGATATATCTGAAGGTTTGTGGCTACTCCTGGAAGTCATTTTTATGTTTCTGGCCCCTACGTTTATTTCTGAGAGCTCAGCTGTAGGTGCTATAGCCTTACCTGGAGCTGTAGGGGTCCCAGACCTGGTGTGGCGGCAGCAGCAGCAGCCATCGTTGTGGGGATGAGCTGGAGAGGGTAGGGGTCACCTGAAGACAAGAATCACATTTTTTCTATATAAAATGAAATATCAAATTAAAAACAATGACTGCTTTCGAGCACTTTACACACCAATGGCACCTTATCCTCAATTTCTCCACCTCCCCCCTGTTAAGACTAGGATGGCTCTGTGACCCCTTCTCCACCCACGTCTCCATTTTCCTCTCCTATCAGCCTCCATCTCTCTTGTTCACTCTTTCCCCTCATCCTTTTGTTTTTCTCCTCCCTCTCATCCCGCTTTAGTCTCTTGCTCCCTCTCTCCTCTCCCCCATAAACCCTCTCTCCCACCACCACCACCGCTGCCACCTGAGTCCCTTTCTGCAGCTGTTAAAGCCATCCTTTGTGTCCGCTGCCGGTAAGGCCCTAATGAAAAGCCTGATTGTGTGTCCTCCTCCTTAATACCCCCTGACAAAGAGCAGTGAGGTGAAGGGATTCTGATAAAGCCGGCCCCAGCACCGTAATTAAGAGCCGCGACTGCCGATTGCTGTTCTCCGCTCTCCCTTTTTCCCCCTCAACTGTCTGTTCTCCTGCTTTGTGGACACAGCGCTGCTTTCACTGCTCCCCTCACTCTTCTCCTTTGCTTCTTTCCTTCTTGGTGCCTTCTTCACAAGTTACTCGCTACCTCTCCATTTTGTCTCTTCCTTTCCTTCATCCCTCTCTCGCCCTTCTGTCAGGAGTGATAAATCAAGAGATAGATGGATGAACAGGGCGGAAGAGATGACAGAAGCGAGGTGGAGAAAGAAAGGGGAGAAAGGGGCGAGTTTGGATTATTAGTTAGTAAGTGCAGATAGGCTGCACTGTAATTACTCAGAGAGAGAGAAAGAAAGAAAAAGAGGGACAGAAAGGTCAGAGATAACAGGAAAGAGAAGGTGGAGGGTGAGGGATAGCAGCGAGAGGAGCAGAAGGGAGAAAAGAAGAGGATACGGTGTTTAATTATGGTCATATTGTGCAAACATGCTGGTTGAAAGCTCCGATGTGTATTTGAACTTGCTCTCTAACTAAAGAGGAGTTGGTGGACGAGATCGGGCTTTTGTGCTGATATCTAATCCAGGAAACTTCTTTCATCTGAAGAAAACTCGAGAAGCTTCTCAGTGCTTGACCTTGCATTTCTGACCTGAACCTTGAGCACAGTGATCAGCCTCTTGGCTCTATCTATTGTGTGTATTTGCCCGTGTACGTTTTGTGTCCTAGCTTGGCACAAGCCAGACTTTCCTTACAACATATTTTCCCATATATCTTCACTCTTAAAAATAACACACACAAAAAAGAAAAAAAGAGGGTGAAAGCAAAGCTGAGACATTCCTTTGTCCAGTTGGGAAGGAGGGCAGGAGGGATTAAAGAATTATTTCAGGACTGTGTATTCTAGGAGATTGGTCTGTTCTCCTTGCTCCCTGGACAAACATGAGCCCAGTGGATATTTATGCTCCTCCTGGGGGTCGCTGTAACAAAAGGGAGAAGGACAGAGAAAAGCAAACATGTTGCTCTTGGCTCGGGGACAGCGACCTAGGCGGACGAGGCTGAGATTTCTCACTGACAAACAGACGAATGAGGGAGATGGATGAGGGCAAGTGATATATACAAAAACATTATCAGTGACACTTTGATGTTACAATTTTGCACATTTTTTATTTTTAAAGAGGTATTATAGAATCTTTCAACATGAAAGCAACAGTGAGACGATGCAGTTTTCTTACCATACAGAGTAAAGCTTTCTGTGTTACTTTGTTCGGAACAATTTCTCAAGTTACTCAGACTTAATTTTTGAAAAGAAAAACCTGTGTTTTGAACTTGGGATGTTTAGTTTAAAACACCCTTTGAATCACTTTAGTCTCATCTCCAAATAACAAACAAATAAAACAGAGTTTGTCAAACTTTAGAGCGGGAAACAGCATATTTAGGCCAAAGTTTTAGGTTTTTCCTGTTTACTCTGAAAGTTAAAGATATAAAACATGGCCAAAATTTCAAATAACAAAGTGATCTCTTAGTATGAAGTTGCACACTCAGACATGTTTTGATCCATATGATATCATAAAGAGTAAACATTAGATCAAAGATCTTTGATATGGTCATCTCAGCCTCTCCTCCAGACTCAAGCACAGAAATGCCACCCAGCTTCTGCTCAAAGCTTCTGTTTGAAAGTGTGGGCCCATCTGGGTTTAAGGAAGAAAATCTAAACTGGCACGTTTCAGACTGTGGATGAATTGAGGGGCAGCGTCAAGGTTTAGTATCAGATTAAAGAAGAGTATTTTGAACTGTTGTTCATGCAAAGCTACCCTAAAAATAGCTGGAATTAAGCTTCCAGCTTTTTTCAAAAAGTTACAACCATAAACGCAGGTATGTTTTGCACTTATTTATTCGTTATCCTCCCTCGAAGACGCTAGCTGATTTCTTAAACTGCAGCGTGAAAAAAGACTGCGTTACTGTTCAAGTGCTTAAACAGGAGAGGCTTGGAATGCGCAGAAATCCATACTGTGCAAATAAAATGTATTCTTGTCTTCCAAACTGCGAAGCGCCGTGAGAATATGTCAGCGCACAATGCTACACATGTCCTATTTAGAGCTTCACCACCAAACTACATCGACTCACAACAACTTCGAAAGTTGCCAGAGAGTTTTCTCAGGGGCGGCTTGGCCTGCCGCAGTGTGCCAGTCCGGTTGAAGTTGGCTGAGGCAGTGAAAAGACAAGCCCACTACTTGACAGGGTATTTACGTGGGCAGTGGGCGTGGGTGAAGATGGCACTAATTAAAATGGAATGGACTTGTTTGGGAAGCTGTGAAACTCTAAGTGGGGTGGGGTGGGGGGGAGTATGCACGAGCCTGTGCGCACACTTACATATTTGTGTCTGATTTGTGTGTGTGTGTGTGTTTGCAATTCCACAAAGCCATTTCTGGCTGTCTGGACGTGTGTGTGTGTGCGCGCGCGTGTGGGGGCTGCTTTGGAAACATGTTCTGGCTGCGTCCCGTGTTAATGTGAGGAGAACCTGGGGCAGGTCACATTACCACCCTCCCTCCCCCCCCTTCTGCTAACCCCCCCCACTGTGCATTTATTCTCAGCATCCCCTGGCAAGCACCAACCTCTCCTTTTTTCCTCTCTCTCTCCCCATCTCTGTGTGTCTCTCTCTCTCTCTCTATCATGGTAAACAACACATTGCCACACAGCCGGAGCGTGATAGCCAAAAAAAAAAAAAAAAAAAAAATTCTGCAGGACACCTTCATTTTGTTGCTTTTATACATCAAAAAATAGACAAGACAAAAGGAAGGAGCCAAAAGGACTGAGTGAGAGAGGGAGAGAGAGATAAAGAGAGTGTAAACAGGAAGGGTGTATTTGGACTGGTTTTTCTATTAAGAGGGAGATGTTGTTATAGGGGCGAGCTCGTCTTTTGGGAAACAACCAGACTCCTTGTGTGGGAAAATGGTAGGACTCTACCTTGCTTGCTTGGTGAAAAACATGTGAAACATCACACATAAAAGCTACTCTGAAAGTTGCACCTATTCATGAATGTACAGCATGTGTGTGCGCGCACGGATGCCACTCACTGCAGCCAGGCTTGTAGTTGAAGCCAGGGGGCATTAGGAAGCCCTGCTGGGCCGCAGCTGCCGCAAGAGTTCGCTGGTCTGGGGGAAAGACAGGAATCATCAGTGGAGGGAGTTGGCCCTGGACCTGCTGATGAAGGAGGGGGAAGAACAAGGGGGGAGGAAAAGGGGGAAAAGAAAGGGAAATGAGAAGGCATAAACATTACGACCTGTCCATTTGTACAGCTCTTCATGTGTGCATGCACTGGGAGCGATATGAACAATGCTGAAAATAAAGGTGTGTTTGCACAGTGACACAATCAAATGCATTCATATACATACACTGTATGCATGTAATCAATGCGGAACACACGGCTGTAAAGAGAGCATCATGTCATTTCAAACACAAAAAGCCACGTCACGAGGACAGTTCACTAAACTCTAACAACAGCTGGCCTTTTCGTTTTATTTGGAAGACAGTGCTCTCTTCCCTTCTCCCTGCATCAAACCTCCCACCAACCAAAACACACAGACACAACGCTGTGTGCGCGCCTGTCGGCAGAGAGCCATACGACTTCATAAGGTTTCCAGGATTTTAAAAGGAGACGAAGGGAGAAAAAAAAAGAAAAAAGAAAAAGAAAAAGAAGCTCCTCCGATGGGTGACTTTGGCAGGGATGACAGGAGAGAGAGAGAAGGAGAGAGAAGTAGGAGACAGATGGTTGCACTAAACAGCGTTCTGCCAAAAACAACACACAAAGACTTGCGCGTGATGGACTGACTGACAGTTTGAGAGGAAAGATAGGAGAAGATAAGGCGAGGAAGACATGGAGAGTGGAAAAAGGTGGGAGAAGGAAGGAAATAATGGAGAGTTTCTACCTATAGCTAAGGTGTAACGCGAGATGAAGACAGCAAAGCATCCCAAAGCAAAGATGGTGAAATTGTTCTAAAAAAAGTCAGAATGTAAAAAAATAATGCGACAATCTTGCGTAATCCTCTGAGCCAGCCCTAGGACACATCTTGCCCTCTTTGTTGTTTTTATTCAGTAACGAGAAGCATACAGTTTGCCTTTTTTATTGGCCACCAGTTTTTTGAATATTAAATGGCAAGATTACAACAATGCTGCGCCCACACTGTACTCAAATAAAATTAGAAGTACAAGAAGCAGGTCTTGGAAGTGTAATATATTTAATTAACAATTTCACAGCTTCTGTCAATTTAACTATACCTTTAATGATGTCTTTTTCTGTTTTACAGTATAAACAGATTTCTGTCAGGACCACTACAGTCAAAAGGAAGATTGTTTTTTCCATCTGCAGTAATTTGTATTTGGCAGTATGCCTCTGTTCCGGGACCTCCCTGTGCATTTGTGGAAAGACTAAATTCAGGAGTAGCTCAGAACAGAATAGGCATCAGTGACATAACAGATGTGACACTGACTGAGTTTAAAAAGGGATGAAAGGAGGTGAAGTTGGGTTCCACAGCGGCTTGCAGAGGCCACACCAACCAGGCTGATGATATGCAGCTTTCAAATATGCAAATACGATGCACAGAAAGCTATTAGCTGAGCCATCAGCTGATGTGACTGTCAATGAGAACAGCTGATCTGCCAGGGCTGCTGCCTCAGGCTGACTGTGAAACCTGCCAGAACTAATGCTATGTTCAATTTAAAAGAAAAAAAGCAAAGGAAAGACGGGCATCCTGAAGTTTCCATGTTAAACTGTGAGGCTTCCCCGCTTAAATCAAATCCCTGATAATGTCTTAAGGCCCATGACCTGCACATGTCTGGTTGCAAAGCACTTTGCTCCCTCTTTGCAACTAATCTCTCTTCCTCTTCTTCTGTCACTCTTATTTTGCCAGGAGACCAGAGAAGGTAATGGCTGAATAGGATAATGGGTGAGTAAAAGCTGACTGATGTGGAAAATTGATCTGGAATGAAGGAAATGGCTGCACAATCATAAAGAATGGTGGTGGTGCCACGGTACAATCGGGTAATGTCTCAGCAATGTGAGCCCTTTAAGTGGTTAGTGTTTGAGACAGGTAAATAGAAAAAAAGAGAGAGAGAGTGGCTGTCGCTCAGTATCAACAGTGATTTTACAGTGTACTGTAAATTCCTGTGCGTGTGTGTGTGTGTGTGTTTCTGTGTCTCCTCCTCATCCCCCTCCTCCCGCTCCTGTGTGTGTCGGCACGCGGCAGCCAGCAGCACTGTAATCAAACTATCACAGCGCAGCTCCTGTTCCCCCCTTACACCAAAAACAATAATTACTCCACCATTTTGGTTAACCATAAACCGTCGTGCCGCCTGCGACGCACGATCAGAAGGGGGAGGCGTTCCAGAGCGACGCTCGGACAGGACCCCTGCGGGGACGAATCACAGACAGAACAGTTCTGCTTTGCCTTTCAGGCCTAATTGGACATATGCTGGAGTAGAGCTGGCTAGAAATGCTGTAATATACCGGAGGGAGGAGAGGGAAGGAGAGCAGAGGAGCAGAGTAAGATAAGTTTGAGGCAGATGTAGCACATATATACTATACATACACACACTAGTATATCTATATTGTGTGACTCAGTGTCTGCACATGACTTTGCTTCTTTCTTTGCCAATGAAAACGCCAGAGAAAAGCTACCTTCTCCTCTATATCATCCCCTCCTTTTCTAAATCTCAGAACAATATGCCTGCATACAATAGGCAGACATTAATCAGCCTACAGAACTGTTGCGCATTATGTACAGTATGAGTCATCACAATGGGATAAGAAGATCAGGAGGAAGAAGAACAAAGGGATGAGAAACAGAGACAAGAGTGAGATGGGGAATGGTTTATAGAGAACAATTCCCATACATAGGTTGCTCTCATAGTAGCTGAGTTAGTGTAACAGCTGCTGAGCCGATCAGTAGCAGCAATCGCCTAACGTGCTCACTGACACTCACACTTATCGACTTTCATAAGCCACACAAAGCAGGAAACGTGGGTCGCAGCAAGTTGAGCGAGGGACTCAAAAACTGAGAGTGTGTTTGTTTGTGGAGTGGCTATCACATAATACAGAGGATCAATCACTCTGATACTGTAGGAGCTTTCTTTCCCATTTAATATTGAATATACAATAATGCCTTAAAGCAACTCACGAGCTCTGCCTTGTGATCACGCCGTAAACTTTGAAACCAACAAGAAGAAGAGGGAGGGAGAGTGCTATAAAAATCAGAGACAAAGATGAGCTGACAGAAGGAAAAAAAGAAAAGCGGGAGAAAGTAAGAGTAGGAGAAAGGGAGAGCAAGGCTGGATCTATCAGACAATCTCCAGATCTCACATAAAGGAAAAGGCACATCTTAAACAGCAGGAGCTTTGGGAATAATGCGCTCCTCAGCTTCTCTTTCACATCAGGCCCAAAGCGAACATGAAAACCTACAATACACACACACACAAATCTTCACACTGCTACTGCTGACGTGGAGAATAAGAGGCGCTGCCGCTTTCATCTGCAAACCCCACCTCCACACCCAAAACAGAAACCTGAAACGAAACCGGATCTGAAAAATGCCTCTAATCAGTGAAAGCTAAATGCAAAACAAAGAAAAAAATTACTCTAAGCAGAAGAAGAAGAAGGGAAAAAAAAAATCACATATATTAAGAACAAGTGTGAAACTTTTTCTCGAGAAATTTCACAGGGGCAAAGGGGACGGAAAGAGAGAGAGAAGTTGACAATTCACCCTGGCGAGACAACTTCTCAGGAAATAAACAGCAGATAGAGAGAACAGAATGAACAAGAGAGGGAGAACGAGTGAGAGGAAGAGAGACGGAGAGGGGAGCAAGAGTTGGATAATTGGCAGCGAGTCGAGGCTGCGTTCACCACGCGCCAGGCGGCACAGCTTGAACTTAAAGCGCCGCTGCGGCATAATGAAGATGTGGCCGCTAATTAACATATGGGGTGCGAAACAGGTTGGTTGGCACGCGCTGCGCTAAAAACTCCAAGGTAAAGTTATTATTGGGGAGTAATTAGCTCTATGAAGTTAATGCGCCGAACAATAGCTGCCAGCGCCGCACAATATGGCTCGCATCTGAGCGCGCGAAAAAATAGCCCTCGCTAAAGTGCGAGTCCCACAGCTAAAATCTGTTGGCGACCATATGCTCCGGCAATTAATGCAAGACCTGTATGACCTATTGCTGAAGAGGGGATGTGCGAGCGATAGAACCAATAATTAATTTGGAGAGAGAGAGCGAGACCGAGAGAGAGAGAGAGGGAGCTGGCTTTTAATATTAGTCCATTAACTTTCTATGGACAGTGGGCTATTAGGCCAGTGTGCTGTGAATGTAGGGGCATGGTTCAGGTGGCAGTGCCACTGCAGGATGCACACACAGGTATATCTGTGCCTGAGAAAGCGTGTGTGTGTGTGTGTGTGTGAGAGAGAGCGAGAGGGTGGGCCTCAGTGGGAAAGGCTGTTTGGTTGCAGTCCAGTTTATTAGTGCATACGTGTGTGTGCATGCTGACACACACTGTGTAAGGAAAACACAAATTACACTGGCTGCGGTGTAATGGGGGTGATTAAATAATTACACAGCCAATTGGGTTAGCTGCTCCTATGCAAAGACTACAGAGGTGCTCCTGTGTTACGTTCATGGTCTGCACCGTGTGCGTGGAAATCAATAAATGTTTTTCAATGTTTTTGTCTGCCTCTTCCCAACAATGAAAAACACAGATAGAGACAGGAGTTTGTGCTTGTGATTGCATCAGGTATTACACTTAGCTTTGTGTATGTGAGATAGAGTTACCAGTGTAGGATGGCCTTAATAGAGACCTTGTTAGCTGCTGTCGCCGCCAATTCTGGGCTCTCTTAAACCAGTCAAAGCATCAGGTGGCTTTACTCATTTTCTGATTTTTTTTCTCCTTTCTCTCACTCTGCTCTGCTGCCTTTGACCTATAGCAGTAGTGATTCTTGATGAGATTAAAGACAGCACACAGGGGCAGCGCTACAGGAGCAGACACAGTTGAAAGTGTGTGTGTGAGTGCTTTGCATGAGTGAGTTTTGATTCATTAGGCAGGCCACACTTGTGTTCTCTCATCCCTCTGTTTCAATATATATTGTGCATTTGTGTCTGGCAATTCTATAAAAATGTGTGCGTGTTCTCAAGGTAAGCCCTGAGCCTCACGGCAGGTGAGCTGCTTTCATCCCTGTCGCGCTTCCTCGCACGGCAGCAACAGTCGTCCCCGGCAAACACCGGGGGGAGCCTCGGAGACAAGACGTTTAATTAGAATGAGACGAGACGAGAAGGAAAGTAAAGGGAAGTTTGAGAAAATGTGCTCACCCCTTCAAGCTTAACAAGAAGGCCCCTAGCAGGGGGTAGGAAAGTGTGTGTGCATGTGTTTTTGTGTGTCTTGTACGTCCTTATGTTCACACATGTTCCTGTTTTGGAATTTCTGTGTGGACAAGTTAGACTGAACCCTTGGAATGAACACAAAGTTTTATAACATAAAGGGTGTTTTTCAAGGTCTCTGCTTAACCAGAGGGAAAGGTTTCGTCATGTTTGGGGTTTTGGTGTAGGATTATGGCAAAGTTAGAGATAACGTACGGTCAGGACTTCAATTAAAGGTTAGGTTTAGACGGTTTATCACAATAAAAGTAAGGGTTACATCCAGGGAAGATTGAGGATTAGGACAGTGTATGACAGCTCACTCAAAAGTAAAACAATGTGAATGTGAGGGAGAGTGTGTGTGTATGTAGTGGATGATTAAAATTAATGGATTGTAAGTGATGCTAAATCATGGATCATTTCAGGTAGAATCAATTAGAGTGAGAAGACAGCCAATCACCGACTTGTGAAGACTAATGAGCGTCTACACAATGAAGGTGCACATGTGCGTGTGCTGCTCCTACTGTATGCCATTAGCCTCTGCTGCTGTTATGCCCGTCTGTGCAAATGAACTTTCTTACACCGCATTCGGCGAGTGCTGCTGGCCTAAATAGCGAAAGCTAACACGCATATCGCTAGCCTGAGAGGGAAAAAAAGAGAAAAGAAAGCAGACACAAGGACAATAAATAATTTGTCCTCTTTTCATGAAGGATGTGTGTCACTCTCCTCTCTTTTTCATGAGCTTGATTATTCGTTTCATTTCATCACCTCTTCCAAGTGGACGGTTGAAAGCATTCTTCACAGGCCTTTGGGGGTTCAAGTCTAACAAAGCCAAGGACGGAGACACACAAACACAAACACACACAAACACACACACACACACACACACACACACACACACACACACACACACACACACACACACACACACACACGAAGGGACAGCTGAACTCAGCCTTGTTAGGGGGAAATGCAATCACAAGGGGCTTATCATACAGACACAAAACACACATACACGTACATACACACCCGAACACACTGAACCTGGTGCCCTCTCTCTGGCAGGCCATTGTATTGTGGGATTGTGTGGACAATCTCTTCATGAATGATTAAGCAGTGTATTTCTCAACCAAGTCTTTGATGACGAGTGTGTGTTTGATCATCGAGCGAGTGTGCAGCACTCTCCACGACCGCTTGTGATATGTGTGAACGGGCAAGGGAAGGCGTATATTTTGGATGTTTGTCCGTGTATTCGCATACTTTGTTGTGTGCAACATATATGTGGATGTCTAAGTGTTTTGAGCTGCTGTGATGAGCGCCTGTTGATTGTGTGTCTCTCTTAACGAGGCTGCCTACAGCTGCCCCTGCTTGTGAGAAACTATTGTTGGGCCTGTTCAATGGAGAGACGCTTGTTTGGGAAAAGGTTGCAAAGTCATGGGAAAAGAGAGCTTTGTCTCGGCGGGGTCGTGAGGGAGTGAATCATGAGCGGACGTGTTTATGGCTTCACACACACAGCTGTAGTGCGCGCGCACACACACACACACAAGCGCATGGGTTAAGAAACGAACGCATGGAGAAGGCACAGAGAACTCCTCAGACGCAAACATGTGCTCGCTTTTTTTGTCAGAGAGACAAAACGCGGACAATTAAGAATTTAATTCGCATAAAGCAAATAAACACAGCTGCTTTACACAGTATCGTGGACACACACAGACACACGTCCTACACACATGCTATCACAAGGTTTCTTATCACACAAACCGTGTATGGCTAAACTCTCAGGGGAAAGGGAGTGTGTGTGTGTATGCGTGTGTGTGCGCTTTCTTGGACAGGGTGTCTCTTTATGATACAAAGCCCAGCTTTCTCAGCTTAAAATTCAGTGTCATCTGCCTTTACAAAGGGCTGGGCTATTCGTTCCAAGCCACCTGGACCAAAATAGAGGCTCCAGTGTATGGACCCAAAAGTACAATACTTCCATTTTTAAGTGTTACATATATAAACCCACCCATTTTCTCAAGCCGAGGACCAGGCTCACATTCAAAAGGGACTTTTAATTTGAATTACTTTGCAGTTTTATTTGACTTTACTGGCTATTTAACATTCACTTTTATACACCACATGATAAGATTTGGCCATTACTAAATAAAGGCCTATTGATTTTGCATTTAATAGGATTCGGTGGTGATGAAAGTCCCTTACAAATCTCCTTTGAAGCGAGAACATAAACAAGTATCTCATACAACAACCACCCAACTCAAAAATATCACGCAATATTAATCACATCTACAACTGAAACGTTTATTTATTTATTTTTTAAACACAGGGTACTACTTGGCCTGCAGTATGAGAGTGTGAGGATTCTTATTTTATTATTATTATTTTGCAGTGTTAAGAGTGTTTCTGGCATCAACCTCTGTTCAAAAGGGGAAAAAAGTGTGAGTCGTAGCAACCAGGTTAATCAGGTAGGGGCTTAGCTACGCACAAAAAGAGCAAGGATGCCATATTGGACAGTATAGTTTCTATGGGTTTGCAGTCGTACAAAAATCAACAATGTGGAACTTTCCTGCAGAGCTGTGCCGAGGTGGGTGTGTTTATTTGTACTTTAGAACGTAACAGCCTTGAAATAATCAGAAAATAAGGTTTTACTTGTCTGAGTCTCTCTTTCACACTTGCTACCATTATCTAGGTTGATTAGCTGGTGCTGTATTCCTTTAACAGTCACTCTCAGACACAATGGAATAAACATCAGAAAAGTGGACTTCACCGACAGTGTGACAAGCAAGTTAGATTTAGGTAATAATCACTTAAACCGCACATACTGCCAACAGAGTACTTTTGATTTTTCCAAGCAGACCGACCTATTTTTAAGTGATTACACAGGTTGTGTATGAGTGTATGTTAGAGGAGGAGGGGTCACCATTATAAGTCAACGTTGATTCAGGCCCCAAATGCTGATGGCTGAGCATAGAAAAGCTGCAACAATCACAATCACAAAATTGCTATTGTGGGTGATGCCGACACGCGCGCAGACATACTCGCACGCTCACACAAACCCAACACACAAAGGGCACATACACAAACATGCGCGCACATCATATGGATGGCCATGCAGACACAAGCTGGCCTCACCTGGATTTGTTGCTGCAGGAGGTTGATTTTGTGTTGCTGCTGTAGAAGCTGCTGCTGTTGCCGGGCAATCTGTGGACAGAGCACACCATGCGCTTTTAGAACTGCATACAAAGTGCATGCGTGTGCGTTCGTGTGTGCAGAGCCTGTGGGAGATGCGACACATCTGCAGGTCTCTGATGCCCCAGTTGCACGACAGAGGGTCAGAGCCCTGGTATGAAATATTAAAAAGCTCATTTCATATGGACTCAACACCGACCCACTTACTGACATGCTGACAACTGACTGCTTTTGATATACTGATGTTAGCTGAAAAATAATGAGCACACAATTTTTAACAGTTAGCCTCATATGATAATTTAAAGCTGCTTGTTTTCACTTATGTGACTGCGTCTTTTATTTAACTAGGAAAGAATTACACAATTATGTGAAATTTGGCTTCTACAATCCTAGAAAACAGACAAAAATACAAATACTTTTGTTCTTGAAAGGTAATTTTTCACTTTCTTTACCTTTAACTTTTGTTTTGCATTCAAAACAATGCTTTCAATGAAACACAACAGCTACAGCGAAAACATAAGTAACTTTTGAGCTGAAACTCCAGCAACTCCTAAAAAGAAATGGAGAAACACAAGAATTCACATAGAGTACAGTCTTCATAATGTCAGAGTCATGCACTGTGTGCTGGTGCAGGATGAAGCCAGGAGCACTGTAATGCATTGTGTTTGTCACAGGTGATTTGTCCTTACAGCTGTATTTCTGTGTGTGTGTGTGTGTGTGTGTGTGGGCCCATCCTTCTCTTTGTAAAACCAAGCCTTCCAGGAGCAAAAAAGCATGGCAAAAAAAGGGAAACCCTTCTCTATGCAAATACCTGGCAGACTCTCGCCTGGGAGCTGGGAGTGTGTGCATGTCTCTTCTACATCCGCTCCAACACTACATACCCTCAGCTGATTCCTGTGTAATGTCCTTGTGTTTAAGCTGCCAAAGGCGCATGTCTCTGGCTGCTTGAGCGCTGCATGAGATGTGTGTGTGTGTGTGGAAGAAAGAGCGTGCAGGGGACAGAAAATCCTGTGATTTGTTGCTTTTCAAATCCACCTTCTGTTGTAGACCTATAAGATGCATTTTAAACAGTACTGACCTTTGAAGTTTACATTTTGCAATGCGATCAATCAAACAATGTGCTCCATATACCAAGTAATGGAGACTGAATGGCTTGTTAGTATGGACATTTTTTTTTCTTTTTGCAGCATAGGCATGGAGTAAACGCCATTTCCAAATGAGGCCCTTCACATGCACCGTGCTCCTATACCTGATCCTGCTGCTGCTTGGCGAGCTCCATCTGCTGCCTCTGCTTCTCCATCTGTGAGGCGGCCAGCTTCTTCTGCTCCTCATGGGCCGCCAAGAGCTGCTCCCTCAGGCTGCTCAACTGGCCAATCATGCCCATGAGTTGGCGCTCTTTCTCCGCCAGGCTGTCTGGGGTACCTAAAGGGCAAGAGTGAAGAAGGGGGGGCAACAGAGGTCAAAGGTGATATGAAATAAGCAGTACTCTGCTAAGGTTACCCCGTGCTTTTTGAAATTCCACTTCCAGTTTTTAGACTTGATATTTCCTTTGTTAAATTAAAAACAGGCTGGTTACAGCTGGATGAGTCCGAGCACCTCAAATATTAAAATTAACCCTGTAGTTTACTGTTTTTTTTTTTTTCAGTTTTTGTAAATTAAAATGGCTATACAAAGGATGGCATGAATCATTGGGGTTGAAGTCAGGGTCAGAGAAACCAAAAAGAAAAAACAGAGCAAAGCTATCCATGACTTGTTAGCTGACTTAATATATGACTGGTTAGGGGCTTTGAATGGTAGAAGGGGGCATGTCAAAGGAAGATGGGTAAAGTGCCGTTTGTGTGCAGCAGGGTTGTAAAACCAGATGTTGACTCATTCTCCTGGGCACAGAAGGCCAGCAGTGATTAATCAAGCCACATCCATCACCACTTTTATTGCCGTATTGAAATAAAGAAAATAAAGCTGGCTGAGGAAGTATTTGTAAACAGGCAAAATGTGGTGGGAAGAAGAGGCAAAGCAAATGTAATGTCTGAGCCAGAATCGTACGTTTACCAAACAAAACGAATCTTCAGCCAGGTTTGCAAATTGACATTCTTCACTAAAACTTAAAGTACAATCAATATTTATCCGATTGGTGCTGAAATATGGATAAATTTGGAAGTGCTCCGTAGCAGTATTGAGTTGTATTTTTTTTCCTATGAGTGTGCTTGTGAGAAAAAGAGAAGGAAAAGAGAGAGAAGGAGAGTGTGTCTGGTCTGTGTTTACCCTGCAGTCAGCCAACCTCCTGCTCACATTTAGCATGGCCTGACCTTTGACTCCTTAGATCCTGACATACCAGCTCCATTACAAACACACATACACACACATGCGCGCGCTTCCACACAAGGCCTAAATCATTCAACAGGATGTAGTTAGAGAGAGGCACACGGAGGCAAAATCAGTATGTGTGTGCGCCCATGTCTGGTCATATATATTGATGTTTGCCTACATGCCTTTGTTGTGTGTGTGTGTGTGTGTGTGTGTGTGTGTGTGTGTGTGTGTGTGTGTGTGTGGAACAGCACAATCCCCCATTGTTCTTCAGCTGCTACCTTTAACAGGGCCACATTCCTGCACCAGTCAAACCAGATGAGGACAAGAAAAGAGGGAGAAAGAGAAGGAAGAGAAGGAAACGGGAGAAAAGAAAGAGAAGCACAGCAGGGGATGAAAGAGGGGAGCCAGAAGACGAGATCTGTGTCGGGGGGGGGGACGTAGGCCATGTCTGCTGACCTGGCCTTTGACCGCTCGGGAAGGTGAGAGCCATCCATTTGTCTTCCCCTGTTGGTAGCTGCCGCCTCACCCACCGCCACCCCCACTGCACCCACCGACACCCCCTTTCCCCCCCTTCTCCCTCACTTCCCCCCGCGCTCCATCCATCCGCCAACAATGAACAATAAAGGCAACTGTCGGGAGCACTGGCCGCTGGAAAAATAAACACGCCGCTGTCCTAACTCACAGACTCACCTTTGTAGAGCCAGAATGTATATGTGTGTGTGTGTGTAGCCAAAACTGACCAAGACAAGAAAGAGCCTTGTGTTACAAACGTTGGCATGTTCAAACGGAGGGGTGAAGGGGTGTGAAGGAAGGGGAGAAAAAAGAAAAAGAAAAAAAGAGGCTAAGAGGGGGGTTGCAAAGGTGAAAGGATGGATCAAAGGAGGCTTTTTATTGTAGGGCTTTCTTGTTAGGGTTAGCCTCCCTCTGCACACACACCCACACATATAGAAAATTGGTTCCAAACAGTGAGCGCGTGCGCGCCGATGTGAACGGACATTCTTCGAACCAGGAGCCTGGAAGACGGTCCTCGTTCTTTTTCTGCAAGCTGTTTCCAGCTCCCCTCTAAGGCCGGGGAAAACGACACGCTCAGTAACTGAGACGAGATGTCGAAAATCTCCAACGCCGACATGAGGCGCCCCCGTCTTTTGCTTCTCATTTCTTCCCATTCACACTTTGAGAATTTCTGTGGTCACCCCATAAATCAGCTCGCGTTGCCTTGTTTCTTCAGCTGCTGCGAGGCAGGCAGGTGGATCGATAACTGGTTTCCTCCATTGGTTTACACACATTTCTCCTTAGGCTGATTGCCGCGGCCTGAGCTTACCTACAAACTCCCCGAATCGACACCAACTCTCTCCCTTTTCGCTCTCTCTCACACACGCACACACTCGTGCGCAGGGTAATTAACCAATTTGTAACAATGTAATACTTGTCACTGTGTTCGGTGCTAATTAATGACCCCGGCTGCACTGATAACTCCCCCTGGGTAAGTAAGGAGGAGTGGGGATGAGATGGCCAGGGAGGGAGGGAGAAAGAAGAGGAGGAAATGGATTATAGATGTGAAGTAGAATAAGAGAATGCAGAACATATGCAAAGAAGTATATTTACTTGGACACAAGAACTTAATTTCTCTGAATAATCAATTTAGTTGATATCATCAAGTCAATACTAAGGTGAGAAATTAAGGTACTTAACATGGTGGGTGTTTTGTGGTAGTTTGTAGTAATAAAAACCAGAAGAATTGGTTATCCTAATAAAGTTACTTATAGTCAGACCTTTCTATTGCATTTATTGTTTATTTAAAGATAAATGAGGAGTTTAAAATGCACATAGTAAGTACATTATTAGGAATACCACTGTTGCTCCTGCTAGCTGTGTGTGTACCTGCCTGATCCTGTTTGCCTAATTTGTTTTAGGAAGACCAGTCAACAATTACCTTCTCCTGACCGGTCAGTGGAACCAAGTGAAACTCCTCCAACTCTCTTGCTCTCTCTCAGCCAGCATCCTCTCCCCACACAATATTAGCTGTTCCTTTTAATTGTCGTAATGACTTTAAACCTGGTTTTGTCTCATTCTGTATGGGTGGTGTACAGAATGAACCTAAAGTACCTAGATGGTCATATTAAACCAGAGTAAAGACAATAAAGATAACAAGGTCAGTGAATAAGTAATCTTTATGAGCCAAAAGCTTAGGTTTAGCCCTCCTCCAGAAGCTGTGTTTCAGGCAGTGTTTCTATTCTTCAGCCAAAGGAAGAGGATACCTCGGGTATCTAATCTCAGAGTCCAGAAGCCTAAACTACCTGGTGTTTGCGAGGGTCAGCCAATCACAGAAAAATGGCTTCAAGTACAAAGCTACTATTTAAGACTATAAATGGCACCAGTTTATTTTCTTTTTGTTGCTTTTCTCTTCCTTTCTTTTGAGCAGCTAAGCAAAGCGATCATTTCACACTTTGGAACTTTGGAACTAGACTTTACAGTGTCTTTTCACACAACTTTATTGTAAAAAGGAATGCAGTGTAGAGATAAATATTTAGCAGAGATTTCAAGCAGAAGTAAAAAAGAAAAAGCAAACAGCTGTACAAAGATTATCCCCCCCCCAAAAAAAAGAGATTGGTGCAGCTTTAAAAGTCTCTTGTATGGGGTTTAAGCATTTCCCCTCATATAAACGTAATGATGAATAAAAATGTTATCCAGATTTCAAGCAATTGTTCTCATCTGTGCTGTCACTTTTTAGTGTGGGGGAGCGACGTTAATAGCATAACACCGTGGGGAGATTTATTCCAGGACTATGAGTTCCATAATTGTGTGTATGTGTATCGCTATGTGAACCGCATGGGGCCTTTTTACCAATGTTTCTTCTCAATAAAGCCAACGGAGCAGGAGGCAGTGGCTCACTTTGTTCCCCACAAAATGCTCTTCAATGGAATTCGATGGGGGCAAAAAAAAAAAAAAAAAAAAAAAAAATCAAGAGATGCGCTGACAGTGTGAGAGCAATGTGTGCGCTCACCTACACACTGACGCTATTAAAGCAAACACTTTAGTATCTCCGCAGCTCTACCTTTTCTCACAGATTCTTATGTAAGACACGCACCGGCTTAACAGACACAAACGTGCATATGTGTGCTTCCGCTGCATGCACACACATTGCTCCCCAGCTGTTGGTGTGTGGTGCACCAAGCGGGACGCCCCTACACAGAAATGTCAGCGCGGCAGGGAGCTGGGAAAAGGAGGTTTGATCAATGGAGCCCTGCTCTCGATGGCCACGCTGCTCCGCGAGGCTCTTTGATTACATATTGCTTTGCTTCCTAATGAAGCTCAATTACTGGAGGAGAACGACGGCTTTGCCCTGGAGTTACAGGGAATAATGGCCACAGTCTCTTCTGCCTCTCTTATATCTTTTCCCCTCTCTCGCTTTCGTTCTCGTTGATTCTTGCTCCTGCATATTCACAGCACAGCTCCACTTGTTCCCTTTTTGTATCCCCTGCTGCCCTCTGTCCTACTCCGCCTGTGTCGCTCTTGGGTGTTAAAGAGGGTTGTTGTGGATAAAATGGTCGATTAGCAGTGAATTAACAGCGAGCTGCGAGACTAGCAGAGACGCCATTAACTTTTTTTTTTTTTTTGACGCGCTGGTCATACGCACAAGATGAAGCAGGTGTCCTGGTTTAGTTCAGGACAGATCAAGTTCATTTAGGATCACTTCATCTGAATTCAGTTCATATTAGTTCATTTCAGGTCAACTTTAACCTGAGCTGTCATCTTTACAATATGGCCCCATCA
Organism: Rhamphochromis longiceps; assembly: GCF_057381845.1. NCBI lineage: Eukaryota > Metazoa > Chordata > Actinopteri > Cichliformes > Cichlidae > Rhamphochromis > Rhamphochromis longiceps. The sequence continues at coordinate 39,105,619 of NC_140573.1, forward strand.
CTAGATGTCATACCTACCACGCTTTAGGCCTTTCTGCCTCATATATTTAATCTAACTCTAGATGTTTTACTCCCGCAATGGACATCGTCAGTGCCTCAATCAAGTTCACAGGGTTAAAGTCTTTAAGTTCTGGCATAATTTAGTTTTACCGTACCTTTAATTTCTCCGACGTGCCCTGAGCCCATGGCCAAAAGTTTATCCTTCCAGTCCTTTGACAACAGCCTCTCAATGCTGGGGGCCTCTGTTTAGGGGAGGATGAGGGGCGGGGGGGCAGGGGAGAGGGAGAGAGAGGGATTCAGATGGCTGGCCAACATGACAATAAAGCTCATTTAAAGTCCATTTGCTGTAATAAAGGCAGCAGCGGCTCAGCCTAATGGCCGCATCAGCAGGAGAGAGAGGGAGAGAAAGGCGGAAAGAGAGGAGCTGATAATCGAAAGAGAGGAAATCTGAAAAACAAAAACAAGTGAGCGAAAAAGGGAGAGAGCGAGGGAGCGCAACGCAAGATAAAGAGAGAGACAAGTGGAGGAGATGGGGGGAGAGAGAGAGAGACGAAAAAAGAGAGGCTTTTTTCCCTCTCACCTGCTGCTAGAGAATCATTAGCCCTGTGGGCCCTGAGACAAAGAGGGCCTTAATGCACCCGCCACAATGGACACATTATCAGCTAGTGCTTTGTTTTCAACACACACTCCACACAGACGCTTACAGGTGCACGCACATACACACACGCGCACAAACCACTACCTAAACACACACTCGCAGACTCACTAATTACAATCAAACTATGGTAACAGTTGTGCACACAAGTACACATACAGTGAGGGGAATGGAAATGTCACACGGGTGAGTGTATACTTGGAAAGATCCAATCCTAAGATGTGTGCACATATAAGCACCGGAAAAAAACAAACGCGTACACAGATATATGGCCATGAACCTCGAGTAGTCACAATGTTGGCTGTGATTGACGTGAACGAGAAGGAGAGAGGAGTGATCAGACAAAAGAGGGAGAAAGAAAGAGAGAGTACTTTATTTACTGGGAGCCATCTGCACTTGGGATGGGAGGCCTTCCTAAGGAGAGAGGTTTTACACTTTGAGTACGGAGATTAACCCTATCAGCCAATGCAAACACACACACGCTTGAATGTGCTCATACAGTATATGTGGCTCCACACATAGATGTATACACACTTGCAAACGCTGACAGCAGGAAAAAAGTTTGTTTGTCCCCAGATTATTTTCCTTCCCCTATAATGACAAGACTGATTTAAGAAAAGTCTTAATCTCGCTGGTGTGAGACAGCCTGCATGCATAAACCCATACACATGCATACTGATGCACAAACACTCAGGTTTTCCACAGAGGAGAGGGGGGGGATGTCCGGTGTGTTGAGTTGAACAGCTTAGTGCATCTTTTCCTCTAAAAGAGACACGAATGTACACATATCTTCCACACTCAACAACAAATCAGAGTACACAAAAAAGCAGCACTTTGCCTAAACTTCTTTCTTTCCTTCTCATCCGTCTATTTCCCTTTCTGTCCACAGTGGAGTGTTGACAAACCACCTGGAGATTTAAAGGATTTAAACGACACCCGATCACCTGCAAACCTGCACGCAAGCCCCCCTCACATAATGACACACACTCAAAAAATAGAGCACATTAATTTCTGCTTCCCTCAAGGCCTGAATCAGGTCCTTTCCTCTGGCGTGGAGACGACAACATCCATGCCCCGCTGATTACAGTGAGCACACATTTGCAAAAAACACACACCTCGGGATCAACGCTGAACTTCGAGCCAAGTCCACTTCTCACTTTTTCCTGTTCGTCTTCCCACTGTCCTTGCCCTGTTCTGTCCTTGAGTCTTCAACGCTGCCACTTAACCAGTAAGACAGCAGCCCTAGTGCTTTCACTCAGAAGCCACTGTAGCCTTCAGGGAATCGGTTCACAGCAGGATGAAGGTAGGGCGAAGAGGAGGAGCACGAGTCGATAGAGAGTCTTTTGCAAAAACATGCATAGAAAGAGTAGAAGAAAGAGTGTGCTCCTGTGTCCCCCCCCCCCACCCTCCACGACAGCTGTCTCACCATCACCCCAACAGGTGCTATTAGCCCCTGGCACTGCCTCTTTCTCTCTCTCCTTATTTTTCTCTGTCTCTCACTCCCCTCCCCCCAGCCCCCTCTCCCTCAACAATGACAGAGGCTTTTAAGCCAAAGAGCTTTGACAAGTGAGAGGGAACAACAAATGGCAGTGTCGCCTGTTCTCTTTCCATTGCACTCCCTCTCTGTCTCCATCTCCTAGTTATTATTTTTATTTATTAACAGGGCTGCAGCCATTGTCCCCAGTGACAGGCTGGGGCCACTTTAACTATTAATAAAAGCCAAGAGGCTCTTTCATTGTGCAGCGGATGGCAAAATGGGAGGAAATGGGCAGGAGGAGCTGAGAGGGAGAGAAAAGAGGGGATGAGAAGGAAAGAGGGGATGGCGTGCTGTATCTTTTAGTGGGATGTTGATTGATGTGGCGAACACTAAGAGAAATGAACTTCCACTGTCACCCATGACAAACTGCAAAAATACACGCACACAGAAATAGAGGTCAAGAACCCACACATACATGTGCGAATCAGTTAAAATGATCTGTTTGAACCACAGACTGTAAAATAAAGATGGACATGGACTCTTTGACATCACTCATTGCTTTCTGGGCTTTGCATTTTGAAGCCACAATATTTGGGTGCTGTTTTGGTATCAGAAGTAACCATATTTGGATGAGAGGGTGGCGTGCCAAGTTATTGGCTTAGACTATCCAGCTACCTCTATAAACTGTATGAATGTAATGCAATGATGTTCTGTACCACACAGCAGGCTGTGTTATTTACTGCGTAATTCCATTTAAATTCTCCAAAAACCACAAACATCACAGAGACAGCTGAGAAGATCAATTCAGTGACTCAAATTAGTGGTGGTGACACCTGACAGACAGCAACAGACAACATTTGTCTGCATTGGTTAGCTGTTGTTCGACTGTTTGCTACTGTTAGAGAAACTTTCTTTGAAGTGGAGAAAACATAGTTAGACTCTGACGCTTTTTAAATAAAGTCTCATACGATGTGCGAATTGAATGAAACTGTTTATAAGAAGTAAAGTGTCATTTTTAGAGCACTCGACATTAGCTATATATATATATAATGTTATATAATATGAGATATAATGTTAGCTTATAATCAACTGTTGTCGTTTAGCTGGTCCATTGTCAGTCCTCAATCCAGTTCAGGAGTTGAGGCTTGAGGTGAGGAGCAAGCTGTGTTGTCTCTTTCCTTCACATTTTCCCTTCTTCAGTGAAGAGGACCCCTTTTCAGCTTTTATCCTGTTTTCCTTCTCTCACCCCAACCGGTCGCAGCAGATGGCCCCGCCCCTCCCTGAGCCTGGTTCTGCCGGAGGTTTCTTCCTGTTAAAAGGGAGTTTTTCCTTCCCACTGTCGCCGAAGTTCTTGCTCATAGGGGGTCATATGATTGTTGGGGTTTTCTCTGTATGTATTATTGTAGGGTCTACCTTACAATATAAAGCACCTTGAGGTGACTGTTGTTGTGATTTGGCGCTGTATAAATAAAATTGAATTGAATTGAAAAGCTGATCAAACATAGGTATGATCCTTCATATCTTGAGTTTGAAGGTGCAGACATGAATACGGGTTAACTTCTTTTCACCTTTGGTGTACTACATATGAGGCCATATGAGGTGGTATTTTGTTGTCCACTGTGTGTTCAAAATGGCGGGGCAACATGGCACCTTCCTCAAAATGACACACACTCCTATGTATTTTTAATAAGTTATAAGATTGCTTTCAGAGATATACACATCGTATACTAATCAATAAATCTTTATTAAATAACCTAAAAAAATGACCGACTGTGCCATTTATACTTAAACTTTAAGTGAAAGGCTTTTAACCATGGGAGACTGTGGGGATTAACGTGCTTTTGGAGCCATCCTAGTGGTCACTAAAGGAACTGCAGCCCCAAACTTCGTTTTTAAGCCCCAGAGGTTGCCGTTTGGTTTAGAAAGCCTGAAACTGTGACCTGTCTATGCATTATCTTCTTGTTCACTAGTTCATTAGAAGCAAATCGCTTGTTTTTGTCTTCCTTCTAAAAATATATATATAAATACGTCCACGGCTGATGTTCCACAACAACAAAAACAACTTGTCCAATACAAATCGGTTCTTGAAAGACTCTTTCCACCTCGTTCAGATTCAAGGATTTATTTCCTTCAGCTCAGCATATGGAAATGCACTTAATTCACTCTTCATGTTCCATAATGTTTTAAGAAGTCTTTTTTTTTTTTAAAATAAAATCTGCTTGATAGCTGAATGGAAACATAGCAAGAATCTACTAGTGCTAATTACGGGCCAAAAATCACATAATAAAGGAGGACAGCACAACACTTTCCATGAAAATACGAGACACTACTCCCTGTTTCTCTGACGTATGGGATGCTGAGTGTGTATGCGAGTATGTGTCTGCGTATGTTGGTGTTGTGTGAGGTAAGCGGGTGGAGTCTGGTGCCCACGCACGGGTGTGGGTCGCATATTTTCAGGATTGGGTGGTGTGAGATGAGGGTGAGGGAGGATACCCCGTGAGAAAAAAATAAGGTGTGAGGGGAGTTTATTGTGTTAAAAGAAAAATTAGGCAAGAGGAAGTGTTGAGTATTTAAACTGCAGTTCTCTCCATTATTCGCTTCTTAAGTTGCTTTAAGGATGTAAATAATGTTGAAAATATCACACATACATATTCTGAAAATTCTTCAGCTCCTTGTTTAAACTGTATGATGTCTGCACTGAGTAAAATACCAACACACGTCATTCTAGATGTTTTTCTGCGCATTTCCTTCAATTTATATTTTTTTGCCTGCAACATTTTGGCGCTTGAATCAATCAGAGTGGATTAGGCAGTTTCAAAAATCATCTTTCCTTGTTTTGTCTGTATGGTTTGGAGCGTACAGTACAAACAACTGGTGATCCCACTGTTGTATTTTCATGCGTAAGCGAATGAATTCATCCGAGGGCGACGTTCTGATTCGGATCCCGCACAGCTGAGAAGGATTCTGGGAAAAGCAGAGGGGGGAAAGCGCTGACAATAACTCTGGAATCGTCGGCTATTATTTTGGCTCATTGGCTCAAACGGAGTCAAGCTGCTGCCCTGCAGCCGAGCCAAAACAACCCCGTCCACCTGCCGAGAGACGGAGAGAGAAACAGTGTGTGTGTGTCTGTGCGTGTGTGTGTGTTGCAGCAAACCCCCGTCCGGCTTTTGGATCCACAGTAAGCTTTTGGTTCGGGAGCTGCTGGAGAGAGGAGAGAGAGAGAGAGCGAGGGGAGGAGACTCAACCTCAGTCCAGCTTGCTCGGACCAACCTTACGAACAATGCCATCTCTCTCTCTCTCCCTCTCTCACTTTCTATTTTTCACTCAGACGTTTTGCCCTGAGTCACCAGAAGCAGCCAGCTCTATTTTTCCTATTATCTCATATTTGTGAAGACTGGAGACCTTTAAAGGAAAAGAAAGGGGGGTGGTGGTGAGGAGGAGGAGGAGGCGGAGTGGTGTGTGTGGAAAGAGAAAGAAAGAAAAAGAGAGAGAGGCAGAGAGGGGAGGAAAAGAGAGAGTATGAGAGACAGAGAGCCCGGGTCCTCGGGTGCACAACAAAGGGGCCTCTGTGCCAGCGCCAGGCCCAGCCGGGCTCAGAGGAGGGTGGAGGATGAAGGAGGAGAACGAAGACAAGGAGGAGGAGGAGGGCCCACAGGAAAGGGCCCTGGCTTGGGACCCGTGGCCGGCGCTTATATCCCGCAAAACAGGCTCCACATTGACTTGGGCCTTGGCAGCCATGAGGAGACTCCATCTACTCCTCCCCCCTCTAACCCCTTCCTCCTTCATTCTCCTCCTCCCCAACTGAGCAGGGGTCAGCTTTGAATAAGCAATTATACAAGCACTGGTGCAGTTTGTCTAAGACTGCCACCCTGAACACAGAAGTATTGAGATGGCAGGAAGAAGCAACAGAGAGGCAGCGAGTGGGGCACTAAAACGTGTGGTGACTTCTGCAGTTAAGAAAGCAAAAAAGCACACACGCACATTAGCTGGTGGTCATCACAGAGACAGAATACGCATGTCTACATGTGATCTAAAGATTAGACTATAACTAGATTAAGGTAACTCTGTGCAACAGTCATGCAAACACCTTAACAAGGTTACCCTAAATGAATCAAAGTCAAAATCACAGAAACATAACTGATTTGACCTGCTCGTCATTTTGGATTTATAGCCTTTAATCAGAATTGTCTCACGATACAACAACTGATGAAATTTCTTAATGCATCTAGACATTCGAGTCAGCTATAAAACAAATCTGATTATTCCGAGCTACATAAAAGCACTAATCAAACTTTCACCTTGTATCTGGGGGGTGGTGTACTGTACGAAAAAGACTTATAAGCACCAGTTTGAGGATGGAGTCAAACACACCTACACATGGATTCGTAATTAAGAACGACGTTTGATTCCAGATAGCTTCAAGCTGTAATTACCTGACTTAATGCTTCACCTAAAACAGATTTATTCCGGTATATCTATACTTACTCCAAAAAAGCAAAAAGGTTGGTTGTTACTATTTACAAAATTGTAGCTAACCCAGTCTCGCAGCAGTAAAACGCTTCAACTTTAACAGTCTTTTACATTATGGAGGTGTTCAAAGAAACTTTTGAATTTGGAATACAACTCACTTATTTACACCCTCTCGATACCGCAGCTCTTGCTTTGCACAGTCTGTCTACCCCCGACTCCTCCCTCACGCTGACGGCGCCAACACGCTCCATTACGAAATGATGATGTTGATATTTTGATGATCAATTCATGTCTGGTTGAGCTGGGCCATGTGTCTGGACACATTTTCATCGATTCCTTCTAAAGACAGTCCAATCGTTCCAAAGCAATGAGGATGGTGCCAAGATTATGGGCAGTCTCTTGTTTATAAAAAAAAAAAGGGAAAAAAGGAAAAAGAAACAGAAACAGGGGCACTATGTTTCAGAGAGGAGATGTATCAAAAAGCTTTTTGTCCAAGCCCACCTCGCACCACCACCTCCGCAAGGTTAGCTGCTAAAAGTACCAATTACTGGCTTGTTGTTGGGGAGAACGGCGCTTGGCAACAGTTGCCGCGGTGGCCGGGCCTCTGTGTAAACACTAAAATCCCTCTCCTCCTCCTCATCCTCCTCCCTCCTTACTTTCTACCCCCCCCCCGCCCCCCCAGTGCTCCGTTTCTCCCACTGAAGCAGAGGATCGCAGCAAGAAACAGACAGAGGATGTGTGTGCGTGTGTGTAGATTCAGTCCCTGGTCGGCCTCAGTGTCCGCAGTGACTCTTCATTCAGAAGCTGCTCCAACTTTAGTTATTAATAAACACCCAGACCACTAGACTAGGGAGGACACCAGCACACGCAGACTCAAAGTATCTGGCATGCACTCACGCTGAACAAAATCAACTTCAGAGAGTTGCGAGGTTGTTTTTCACCTTTTAATGTAAGTTAGGTTTTTGGGTGAAGCGACGGGGAAGGTGGGGGGACATATGGCCCTCCCCTGAAGTGCTGTGACAATCTCAGCTGTGTTTCGGTGCGACACACCTGTTAATACAAACCGTCACACACGTTATCACTTGCCAAAACACCTGAAGTCTAACCGAGCGGGGCGCTTTATTTTAGTCTTAAGTTGTAGAAAAAGGACACGTTTTTATTTTTTTTTCTCTCGTGCTGCAAAAAGAAAAGATCGAACTCAAAACAACAGATGCAGCAGGACTTTTTTTTTTGCATTCTAATATTAGGAATTGCATGGATGTATGGCAACATGTTTCCATTAAGTTCTAAGAATAGGCCGCGCCACATAAAGCGAACATTTACAAGGGTGTCAGTCAACAATTTAATAAATTGAAAATCCATTTATCTGAATGCAGAGTTCTGCCCTTCACTCCACTGCCTTTCCCTAACAGATGGTGTTGTGGGTGCTTATGTCCAATTTGATTTGAACCAAACCCTCAGCCAATTTTTACACTGGCATGAAATCTCAGCGAGCCAGATCCACACACTGGCAGTCAGAAATAGCAGCGGAGAGGGCGCGACATTGTGAAAGAACGATGAAGGGCAAAATCTGGAGCGACATTCGAGAAAGTCGCACAGAAACTTTTCCTTGTTGTTTCATTTCGCTTGTGTGTTGTTGCATTATTTTTTTTCCCTCCTTTCTTCTCTCCTCTGCGTGTTGTTTTTGTGCCGAGCCGGTGAAATTAGCGATGCTATCTTAATGCTGTGTTTTTGCGGGAGACAGAGAAACGTTCCTTTCACACACACAGACATACACACAGCATTTTCCCAATTGCCTCTGTGACCTCCATTATCATTAAATGGTGTTTGATAGGATCTAGACATTTGAATCCACTGCGGACTAATTCAGCTCAGCCCCTGATAGCCGCTGCCACCACACCTTATTAGGGACAAGCTATGGGACTGAACACAGATCCCATTTTCATTTTACTGCCTCATACTTTACAGGCTGAAGAGACCAAGTGTCAACTGAAGTACTGATAACCACCAAATACTGCCTGCTAATTGCCTGGTTAACAAACAGAGCCTCATGAGAGACTTTTGAATAGATAATAGAAGTTCACATGCAACAATGGGTCATGCTGTATTTAAAACTCAATGTATTCACTGAGGAGCCTCTGAAAAGCTGCTCTGTTGCCACATAAAAAACCCTGCATCTTGTGACTGTGAACTTTAAAAATAAAGAAAGAAATAAAGAAATACAACTAAGAAAATCTCTGTTTTACCTTTAGATTTTTTAAATGATCCAATATGTTTTCAGCCTGTTTAACAAGGGTTTAAATATGGCTTGTGATGTAATCTTTCAACTAAACTATGTAAATCGCTAAAATTAGGTTTTCAGCATCTATTAGTTACTTGCAAATTCAAATGCAATTTACCTGAAGTCTTTACTTTCATGGAAAAATCTGATTCATACCAATGAGCTGTGGCTCAACCAATCAGATAAGCCATCTAAAGTAAAAGGGAAAAAAAATCATTAAATGTGTTTCTATAAGGATGGAGTTAAATACTAGGGGCCAGTGCTCTTAACGCATGCACATCTCTCCCTGTCAAAAGCATCCTGTTAAAGTGGGCCAAGGCATGTGCACCTTGTGTGCGTGTGTGTGCATGTGTGTGTGTCACACACAGTGGCTCAGGCTGCTGTAATGGAAAATGACACTTGCAATCTGTCTCGTGGCAATAACCCCTCTTCAGTGCTCTTGTCTCCACTCCATGCACGCACGCACGCACGCACGCACGCACACACACACACACACACACACACATGCACGCAACACACTCGACGTCTCTGTCACTGCAGCAGCCCCCGGGCCGTCCTTGTCATTGCACAGCTTTATTGCATCACTTTAACGTGACAACAAAAGAAGACATTGTGTATTGGGCCTGCCGAGTATAGAAGGGGAATGGACCCACGCATTAACTACACAAGAGACAGACTGAGAGTGCGCGCTTCCGTGCGCGTGCACGCATAAACACACACGCAGACACACAGCAGCAGCGTTTTCTCTTGCGAGTCATGACATTTTTCGTCTGCCTGTCAAAGCAATGACAGAGAGACAGACAGAACAGCAAGACACTGCTGACACACTAATGCTGTTTTGCATGTTGGAAGCCTATTCAAACAGTGCTGAGCTGTGACTTTAACCTCTTATGTGTGTGTGCGCGTGTGAGACTGATGGGTGAAGACCGTTATTTCTGATGTTATCATAGTTTTGCCCTGTGTTGGCTGTTTGATTGACAGTTGGCTTGGCTTTAGAGTGGCTTTGCTTTGCTGGACAGCGGAGGCGGGATCCGCCTATTCCAGTTAACGCGGACGCCGCTGACAAGAGCAAACAGACGCGCACACATGCGCACACACTTCTCCCTCTGTTTATGTGTCTGTTTGAGTCTTGATATCCATCTCTGTCTCTTTTTTGTCTTTCTTCTCTATGTGTGAATGTTTGTTCCATCTGTGCGCTGAACGGCTTGAGACAGAGCATGTTGTAAAGTCTTAAGAATAGCCCACATTGTCCTGTGTGCAGCTCAAAGATAGGGCGACAGACATGTGAGAACCATTAGACCAATGGCAACAACAGTCCAAACAGCAGTGGAATGTTCTGCTGACTAGCATGTGTGTGTTTGCGTGTGTGTGTGTGTTTGCGTGTGTGTGTGTCTGACCTGTTGGAGCCTTATGGGTCACCGTGCACCAATTACTCGGGCATGTCAACGTCGCTCCTTGTAAATCTTTTCCTATTCTCAAGTTTTCCTGGCAAGATTACGCCGCAGTTAGGCGAAGAAATAAGTTTGGTTGATGAGATGCCTCGTTGATAACAACTGATGGTTAGGTCACGTTTAGATCACTTAGCCATCTGTGGCTAGCAAATAGGAAGAGTAAAACTCGCGCATTAAATGACAGAGTTGTGGGTGTCTTTGCCTTTATTTTACGAAGCAAATGACAGAGATAGACAGAAAGAAAGGGGGAAAGAGCAGGAGAAAGACCCGGAGTAAAGGTCTGGCTAGCCTGGATTTGAACCAATGCCTCTGCTGACATTTGAGCAACTTGATATAATTAAACTATAACGAGGGATGACGTAACAACAGTGAAGTAAAACAACAACCCTGTGGAGGTGACAGTGATGTCATCAGGGTTACTGTACTTCCTCTCAGTCTTTAGACTTACAATTTTTAACAAAAAGCACCAAATACAAGTTTCCAAGTCAACATTTTGGGAGCTGGAAGACAAAGTGTTTGGGAACTGAAAAGTGAACTTCTGCCGCTGCTTTAAACGGCTCCTTTCTAAAGTTGTGAGCTGTGCTTGACGACCCTTTCAGACATATTCACTCTCACACTTAAATCATACAGAGCCAGCAGAAGAAAAACCTGCCTGAAACCAAGCGTTTAGAGAAGTCTGGAGCCCGAGCTTATGCCTCACGGGTATTACTTGTACAAAATGTTGACCTTATTATTTGAAACTTTGGTCTTGTTTAATATGAACATTCACCTCTATACAAGTAATATACTATAGAAGATAACAGTGTAACAGGTCTACCCACTACCAGCTGAAGTTTGAAGTGGGTTAAAACAGCTGTCAAAAAATTCAAATTCAATTTACTCAAAGCCAAAATCTGATTGGAATATCTGCTACGACACTGCTTCAGCTTTTCTTTGGAAATAAACTAGAAACCAATGTTTATCAAAACATATTGTGGTTCTTTTTTTTTAATTAAATCAACCCGCGCTTAATCTTATCATTCATATCTTTTTCAGAACAAGATAACTGAGTCAAGTCGGGTGCATGAACTCTATTGATAAATATCACATCACATTTATTGTAAACCCTTATAAACACAACATGTTGTGTGGTACTTATTTTCTCCCTGAACATTCCTGTCTGTGTTGACCCTCTTTTCCTCCTTCTCCCACAAGACACCCATGACTCCTTGATTGGACTAATTGTCCTAACAACGTTTGGCTTGCTGGAAACTGGAGACTACAGTGGGGTATAATAACCTTGGAAATAACTTTGTTAGTGTAATTCAACACACCAACAAAATGGACGAGGCCGTGATCGGCAGTAAAATGGGGTAAAATATGGTTCAGTTGGTGGGTTACAAAACAGCAACAAGCGTAAACTGACAATCTTATCGTGGGATTGGGAGGTGGGGGGTACACTACAAATAGGGCTCAATATTAGAATATCTGAGTTTGGGAGAAAGAGTGCCAGATAAACCAGCACCACCTTAAAAACGTCTCTCTGTGTGGCTCTTCTTAAGCCACCATCATGAGACTGAACTGATAAAAAGATAAAATATGAATATATCACCACCAGTATCACCACTACAGGGCCAGCAACCCACCATATGACACACACAGACACACACGTGTACCTCCAGTGAGTCTGCAGTCTCTACCCACATCTGATGGAGCCATAAATAGCACTGTTACTAATCGCTGATATTCACAGTTGATCATAATTTTAAATCATCATTTTACTAACAAACTTTAACAACAAGGAACCACATTCTAAATTTAAGCAACTGACAGGCAGAAAATGGTTCTTCATCAAATGTCTTTTACTTGAATGTACCGATTGTGAACATTTGGGTTGACGCCAGTATTTTTGCTGTGTTTCTATAGTTATCTATTCTCTCTTTTGTGCAGGAAACCTTTAAAAAAAACTTAAAATGAGAAAACTGACCGTGTTTCACAAAATCAGAAAATTTACAGAGAGGGCAAAACTGATTTGGCAAAAGAAATTGGCAGCTCCATCCATCCATCCATTCGCTTCCGCTTATCCTTTTTTTTCAGGGTCGCGGGGGGCGCTCCAGCGCTAAACATCACTAATGACATCACTAAATGTCATTTCTTTTGCTATTATCCACCAACAAGGAAATTCAGCTGATCCATCAGAGGTTGGTTAGTACTACTTGTCTTTTATTATTATTTTTAGACAAATATCTAATTAAAACTAACTTTTGAATGACAAACTGCTTAATTTAAGATCCCGAAATGGTTAAGTGGTGTCTCTTCACTTCAAAGTAACTGTCCACAACAGGAAGACTTTTAGCATCGTCATTTAGTGCGCCAAGATTTCTTCTATTAAATTAAGGGACTCACAAGAGTCATATTTCCTGTCTGCTAAATGCCCGCTCCCATGGTTTACAGCCCCGAACACAACTTAAGAAAACGCTGGTAAAGTCATTCTTTGAGTTTAGAAAATTCCTCGAGCCCCACTCAGAACATTAAGTATTCTTCTTAACTGGAACCGGTGTGAGTATTGCTATGGTTAAAGACAAAAAAACCCTTAAAAGATGACTGTCTAAGTGAGTCTTTAGCAACTCTGGCAGTGTATTAATGATCACTGCAGTATCTTGTCATATACTCTTTTATACCGACTGTCTGTGATGTTTTGGAAAGGCTACAGAAACACACACCTGGGTTATAGAGAAGACTGGCATACAACAGCTGATTTGCTCTGTCAGTATTACAAATGAGCCAAGAGGCCAAGTGCTTGTGTGTGTGTGTGAGTGCGCGTGTGCATGTGCAAGCACACTTGCATCTGAGCATGTTTGGATGTTTGAATATGTGTGTGTGTGTGTTTGTGTGTAGGTGACAACTCCAGCCCCAAACTGACTGGCATCTGGCGGTGGCAGTTGTTTTAACAGCTGAGCTGACAGCATTAATCCGAACGCACCCAAATCAAAAGGAGACAACACCTGTTCACTGCTCCTGAGCCCAGCCGAGGAAAGGATGAGGGGGGGGGGGGAGAAGAGGGAGGATGGAAGAGAGAAAGACGCAGAGCGAAGTATGAATGAAGGCAGGGAGTGAAAGAGATGGAGGGTTGGTGATTAGAAGCAGGTGGAAAGAGTGATGGGGACAAAGGGAGGTGGAAGGAGAAAGATGAAGGGAGCGTGGCGGAGAAGAAGAATTTAGGCATAGATAGGAGAGGGGTAAAAAGCACGGAATGAGTGAGAGAAGAGAGAGATACGAAGGAAGGATGGCATAAAAAGCAAAGGAGGGGATGGGGAGAAAATGATGAGAGCGGGCATACTGCCAGGCAATACACACACGGCACTCTTTCCCTTGAGCGAAGCGGAAAGGGGCAATGGGCCAAACAAGGAAGGAGGGGGAAAAACAGAGGGAAGGGAGGGGGAGAGGTGAAAGGATGGATCCCACAGGGAGACAGAGAGAGGGAAAAAGGTGGGGTGTGGGGTGGCAGACAGAGGAGAACAGCAGCGATCTACCCAGAAGAAAATCAGAGCTCTGACTCGAGTCGCTGATGGTGACCGCTCTGCTGGCCAAGCAGCAGGGAAAGAAAAGAATGCAGCGCAGACCCTTGCTCCTTAACATCTGGCTCAAATAAGGCCGGGGTCATGCTGAAGGGGCAGGTCGTGACCTATGCGGCTGACAACACAGACGCTGCCACTTCATCTGCAGGACCTTACCCCTTTGAGCAGCCAGCCCGGGGTTAATTAATAAAGACCTTGTGGTTTCAAAGACTGACACACTGACTGGCTGCTGGACCAGACTAGGACTGGCTTCCTGACACACTACAAGACAGATTTGTTACTCTCTGCGTGCTGAAGAACACCACCTTAATATCTGTGATATAGGACGGAGCAGAAACGGTGGGGCTGGCTCGTGGGTGGTGACTACGTGGATAGCTGGCGTGTGGCCATTCGCTATCCCTGATGCATCATGGGAAGCTGTGACTCCTTGGTCAGGTCAAACAGCTTGGTGCATTTATCATGCATGTGTATGCAGACTTGAAAGTATGTGTGTGCAGAGAATATAACTAGAGCTATGTGGTGACATCAATCCCACGCCTCCAATCAGGTTGTTAAAGCCCCTTTACATCCATGTCAGGCTTTAAATCCTGCTCTGGACGCTGCTGACATGGGCGAGAGCGGACTACAGCTCTGACGCTTTCACATCTGTGTTAGAGCTGAGATGTAAAATTGCACTGAGCAGATTGTGCTACTTTGCAACAAGCCTACATGGATTATACAGGGGAAACCGGAGTGCAGTCCCTTACACACATACTGTATACGTTACCACAATGTACAGCAAGAGATTTGGTTAATGTATGGAATAAAAAGTACAGAAAGTCTGCTAATAAGCTAATCACGGAGGATACTCGCTTCTGTTTAAAATACATGTTTTATATCCTACAGAAAATTATACATTGGCCTTTATAGTTTTGATTTTAAAGCTTTCTGGTCTTCAGGCTGTATATCAATTACACTACAAGTAAAATTATGTTTTGGTGGAACTTTATAAGACAGATTAACTGAACATGCAAAAGGTTACTAGTGTAGCACAATGATATAGTCAATGAATTATGAATTATGAGGTTTTTATCAGCACCAGAGCACATTAAGCACATTGTTGTGCCCAGTAAGTAAATGACAGACCTGTAATTAACTGAGAAATACAAAATATAAAACAGGCAGCTCATACACTACAGCATATATGTTACTCAAGTTCTCAAAAGCATAACTTGTGAGCAATTTCCACCTATTTAAAGTCAGCTCAGTGCCTTCCTGTGCACGCACTACAAAATGTACACATTAAGAGAAGTTTGTGGAAACCTTGCAGCTAAGTGATACCTTTTTATATTTTGTTGTGGCAAAGAGTCAAGATGAAAAAAAAAAGAGAAAAACTCGAGCATTTCTTTCCAAAATGCAACATCCACCTACTCACAAAGTAACTGCTGGTATGTCACTAAACTACTTAATGGAAGATTGTTGAAGTTGTTGGCTAACTTGACAATTTTTCTCACAAAGTAAAAATGTTGGAGGGCACAGTTATTTGGCCCCTTTGAAAAACTGGTTGAACTCCAAACAGCAATTGCACCACAGTGTTTCTCAGAGTGTTCTTGTTGCTTAAGTGCCTCGGTGAAAAGTTTGGAGATTTTCTGCCGCATTTCATATCCTTTTGATAAAGTAATTGAGGGACAAATGAAAGTCAGCGCACTCTGCACAAAACTCATTAATCTTGCAGCCATTTTGCAGCATAAAAACATTCCTCTGACTCTCCATGGGAATGGGAGAAAAGACCAAAAGGAAAATGAGAGAAAAAGGAAGAAAAACAACAAGTGGGTGTGCAAATGAAGAGAGTTTATGAGAAAGCTGAATAGATAAATCATGGATTCCGCTGATTTGGTCATGGGACATGACGCTGAATGGAAATTAATGGGTGAGTGCCAAAACACTGGGGCCTGTCTAATATTTGGGAGTTAGGCCTTTATGGGAGACTCACACAAATACACGCGCACAGAAGCCCAAACATGTAGCACACATGCACAATTACAATCTCACCTTGAAGAAACGCACACCTCTTGCCCAACTCATCATCAGATATCCACAAACACACACACACTGTACTCTAGGACAGTCAAACTGTGACTAGGTCACAGCAGCTAAGCTATGGAAGCCCCGGCTGATTCATGAAGCTCGAGCCTTTGTCCTTAACTTAATGCCACGCCGGGGGGGCAATAATACACACAGGCGCCCACACACACCTTAAGAAAAACCACAGGACCCTCTCTCCTCTGTGTAAGCGCTTTTATGCTCATGTATTGGACAAAAGCTGGGGCACTGCTTTTCCCCTCAAAAACACAAACACACACACACTATTCATCTACTTAATATTGCTCATCTGGACACAGAAGAATGGCAGAAAAAGAGTTTCATCCTCAGCGATTGTCTCGTGCAACGCTGGAGAGAGAATGCAACGCTGAAAAGCGGACGCAAAACAATTCAATGAGAAAAGTGACTTGAATGCGCCTTTCATCAAGCCAACAATGGCCAGCCCCACAATAGGCCTCAGGTTCGCCCCATGACGTTGCCTGTTTCTCATGCCACAAAAGGAGAAAGAAGAAAGAACGAAAAAAAGGAAAAGAAAAAGAAATGCCAAATTGACTCGATTTGAATTGTGAGCCATGTCCATGATGATTTTTTCCCCTTTCTATAACAAACCCAGCAAAGTTAACTAGCACAATGAGACTCGGATAAGTGGAGAGAACGATAAATAAAAAGGTTTGGTTTTCTTGGATAAGCAACATGAGGCGTCCACTTTTTCCTGCTTCAAAGTGAGTTTTATTTCAGCAAAAGGTCGTTGTTTCTTTCTTCTTCTTCTTTTTTTTTTTAATGTGGAGATCTTTCTAAGCAAAGAATGTTTGAATTTTTTACTACTGAGGGCTTTTTTCTTTTTCCACCAGGTCACCGAATAGGTGGTGAAGCATAAAACACAAAACACGAGTCCACATCTCCTTAGGAAAGGGTTCAAGGTAGCAGCAGTCTCACAAGCATGGTGTCAACTTCTCTTCGGCAAATGCTGTCCGTACATTTGGAGCGCTTTGATTGGCGAATGAGAAAAATCACGCCTTTTCTTGCTTCATCCCTTCATTTTTAGCGAGTTGACAAAAGCAAAAAGGAAAAAAAAAAAATCTCTTTCAACGCCCCCCCTCGGTTTGGTTTCACTTGCTTTCCTTTTCCCAGTGCGACAAGAATAATCGCGGCAAACAATGGCTGCGAGAGTCCTGCTGCACTTCATGTTAATTTATACAACTAACTAATTACCAACAAAGGGTGGAAATCACATAAAGACGTTCAACCCGCTCCCACGCTAGGGGTGTGAACCTGCTGCTGTGTGTGTTTAGATCCATATATGTGTGTTGCAGTCTGCAAATTCCCCTCAGGGATCTCTGCTTAAAAAAAAATAAATAAAAAAATCAAGAGGTCTGTGTGGTGACTTGCAAGGGCCGTACATGCCATTGTTGATGTTTGTAGTGTGTGCATGTGTGCGAGCGTGTTTGACGTAACCCCCCAGATAGCAGAGAAGAAGTAGGATTAGGCAAAGTGAGGATGAGGAGGGGGTAGAGGGGAGGTGACGCGACTGATGGACGGATGAACAAGAAACTGCCTCGATCCCTCCGCTTCTCTGCCTCCTTTTTTCCCCCTTCCTTTCATTCTCTCTCTCCTTCTTCTTAGGAAGAATGTATCCGCCCTTCCCATTGTCACCCATTGGAGTGTACGCAGGCGTGAGGGAGCTCCGGCCACTGTGCGCCTGTGTGGCACAATGGCCTCGCCTAAGTGCTGTCCTATAAAATGCCTCAGTGCTCTCTAAAAGCAAGCCCCTGGTACCCCTCCATGTCTCGAAAATAGATGAAGTGCTGCGCGTACATGTGCGAGCATGTGTCGGTGACTGTGTGCTGCATGACATCTGTCACTGAGTTGGCATTTTCAGTATGGAAACCTGTGCCTTCGAGGAGCTCGGGGCGGCGAGTACGCTCAGCAGTAAAATACCGTTTTGGTTGACCTTAAGGTTGCAGACCGGCGTGCGAGGTTACAAGTGTGTGGGGACGAGTGCGTCTCTTGTTTCTGTGCACGTATGTACAAAATTAGGTGATAAAGAAGAGTGGCGAGGCTCTGACCTCAAACATGCACGCTGGCTCGCTGAAACGACAGCGTTGCCATTTACTGACCCCGACAAACACTCTGACAGGAGAGACACATACATCAAATACATGACAGTATTATTGCTTGTACTCTCATTCATATCGATGGCAGTAGACTCAGGTACATTTTTTCTTTTATGCAAATGTTAACGTTTACTTTCAAACTAGTACAAAACTCTTTCCCAAGTTGTATGAAGGAAAGGAAGTGTCACACTAAGAATCCAGTTTCCTGCAGACTTTGGTCTGAATAAAAAGCAAATACCTTTAAAAAGATATTTCAAGGCTGTTTCTTGTTTTTCTCAAATCTTCAAATGCTAAAATGCCTAAATGTTGTTAAGTTGAACGGACAGCTCACCCCAGAATTTAATTCACATAGCTTTCCTCTGGCCTGTGGTGCTATTTATCCATGTAAACTGCTGTGGTGTGAGTTGCCCAGTTTTGGAGACATCTGCTTTCTCTTAAATGTAATGGAATGAAACAGGACTTGCCCTGAGGTGCCCAAAGCACCAAGGAAAAAAAAAAGTACCTATAAAAGTAAGCTACAATGTTTCTTTCTTGAAATAATAATAATACATTTTAATGATATAGGTAATATAATGAGGTGGTTGCTCAAAGAACAGCTTTGAGCCTTGTTATAGTGTAATCACATTCGTGTCGGGACAATTTTCATTCTAGAAAACTACACCTAGCGAAACATTGAGATGGTGTGACAGGATGTAAGCATTAATGGTGTCTCCCTCACCTGCGCTCTTTGATTCGTTTACTGTTCATAGACTGTAAAAAGTAAATACTGTCCACATTAAACTATTTGCAACAAGATTTTTGACTTTTCTGAGTAACTGGGTCTCAGTTTTTGCAACAGAATGTAAGCTAAATACAAAGTCGAAAGTTGTATCTACCAAAAAACACATACAGCAGATTTTCTGAGCGACTTCAGGCTGGGAAGCTTTGTTTATCCCTGTAACAGCTGAAGCTAAAAAAGAAAAAAAAACATTAAAAAAAAAAAAAAATCCCAAAGGCTATGAAGCCCCAGTGACTGGTAGCTGTAGCTGGGTAGCAGAGGGTCAACAGACGGGTCCAGAGATGGAGCTCAGCTGGCACTTAATGTGCGAGCCACTTACAGTCCATGCCGCCATGTAGTGAGACGAGGAGAGGAGAAGAGAGGAGAGAAAAGGAGAGGAGAGGAGGCTGAGTGTCTGGTGAAAGTCCAGGGCAGTGGAGGCACCACTCCAGGGGCCGAGAGGAACATCTGTGCCCCATTTAGTGATGTTACTCCTCCTTTTAATTCCCCTCATTTTTCCTTTTGCAGCTTATAACTTCTGTCTGTCTGTATGTCTGTCTGTCTGACTGGGCTAATAGGTTATCACTGGGGGTTGCTCTGTGGCGTATGGGTCACAAAAGGTTAAATGATGACTCCGAGGTAGCTGTCCAGGTGTGCATGCGTGTGCTCGTGCAGCCATCTCTCTTGGGTTTCTGCACCGCGTCTCCTCTTGACCCCGAGCCTCCTGCCATGCTCTGCACTCTGCACTCATAATTCCATGTAATGGCACAACGCACACGCTCCAGCATGAGCCGCTTGCCTGACGGCCTCTCGCATCGAGTTGAACGCACAGGAACGCACATGCACGCACGCTTTGTCATGGCATTTTTATCTTCGCCTTGTCACTGCTGAAGAATTTATTAAAGACAGAACGCTGTGTGTCTGTGTGTGTGTGTCTTTGCACATGTTTTGGAGCAGTGTGTTTGAGAGAGTGTGCGCGTGTGTGTGTGAGTATCTCGCGGGTAGCAGGTGGCCGTGGATTAAGACAGGAGATGAATGTAGAGAGCAGGAGAGCGGTGGAGCATGGTTGGGCCAGGCCATGGGGGACAACATGGCTAGTCATTTATTAGAGGCCAACACACACACCTTACATGTATGCAACCAAATGCAATCCTTCCCACAGCAAACACACACACTTTCTGCCACAAATACATATGCAAATGCACATGCGCAAGTATATGTGCTCCCAAAGGCTTTAACAGCACTCACACTGACCTAGTATCTACTATCTCCATTCATCTAGCCTAAGTAGAGCAGCACTAGCCACAGACACAAAACTAAATCTTTCAAACTTAAGGCATTCTTAGCGAGCGTGACTGTCTGTGTGTCTGTGTGTGTGTGTGATGTCTAAAGAGCTCAGGGCCTGCCTTCGATAAGTCAAGCCCCTCTTTCTGTTTCAAGATGTTTATCGTTTTCTGACCCATTTTGTGTCCCTGGCCCCTTGTTCACATCCCTCCTGGTGTCAATGTTCGTACACTATGAATGTGTATGTGTGTCTCATTGATCCAGCTGGAGGCTTTGTGTATGTGTGTGTGAAAGAGAGAGAGAGAGAGCGCAGTAATATTCCAGGCCTTTCATAATGATTAAAGCCTTCATTAAATTTTCATCCCAACCTGCTGTTTGCTGCTAATGGCCTTTGTGAGCCACACAGCCAAACAATAGCTAGCCGGGCACAGAACACAGAAAAGGGATTTCTATCTCACGTTCAATACTGCCCCTCATCGTCTCCCCCCCCCCCCCCCCCCCCCCACTTCCTCCATTTCCCTCTGCCTCTCTTCATCTTTTCTCAGCCTCCTTTTTCTTCCTTTGCTCTCTTTTCTTTTTTCTTTAGCCTGGGTTTGTGTGTGTGCGTGCTGGGTCTTGAGGCGCTGGGGCCTTTTGTTAGCGCGTCTCATTTAAACATAGAGAAGCTAATGCTCCAGGTCGGTTTGGATGCTGCTCCGCTGTGGCACTGTGCTAATGGGGTCTGTGAAGACACTGGTCTTTCTCTTCTTCACTTTCCCTACCTTCACCTTCTGTCTCTTCCTTCCCCTTCTCTCACTCTCCGCTGGCTGACTCATAAAGATCCATTATTGTTGTTTTTTTTCCTGTGCAGCCAGTTCACGAGGTCCACTGAAGCAGCGAACAACCCAAAACACACCTCAATTACAGCTCTACTCAACAAACAGTTCAGTTTTTCTCTCTTTCTTTTTTTTTTCCCTTAAAATGTGCCACAACAGGTCTCTCTATCGACTGGAATAAAAACAACCAGACAGCGAGAGCTGACCAACAGTCTCGGCCTTTTGAAAACTCGGCAGAAAAGCCTGGAAAATAAGGTTAGTGCATCGCAGCTTGAAATGAAAGCCTGTTGATGTACTGGCAGAATACAAACACATAATGCACCTACACTTTAAAGGCAAATCCACACTGCACCACTGAGCTGTTTTTTCACCTTTTGGGTATGCGGCAGCACGGTGGCACGGTGGTTAGCACTGTTGCCGCACAGCAAGAAGGTCCTGAGTTCAATTCCACCATCAGGCCGGGGTCTTTCTGTGTGGAGTTCGCATGTTCTCCCCGTGTTTGCGTGGGTTCTCACCGGGTACTCCGGCTTCCTCCCACCATCCAAAGACATGCAACTTGTGGGGATAGGTTAATTGGATAATCCAAATTGCCACTAGGTGTGAATGTGCGAGTGAATGTGAGTGCGAATGGTTGTCTGTCCTTATGTGTTAGCCCTGCGACAGACTGGCGACCTGTCCAGGGTGTACCCCGCCTCTCGCCCTATGACAGCTGGGATAGGCTCCAGCGCCCCCCGCGACCCTGAAAAGGATAAGCGGAAGCGAATGGATGGATGGATGGATGGGTATGCGGTTATGTGAGCTTGAGGCTGCTTGGTCAGAGATGTACAAATATTAACGCGTTGCAGACTTGAAAGCTGTTCTCCAGCGACCACTTCAGGCTGGGTCCAAAAGCTCGTCCATCCCCAATAGATGATAAAACACTACATAAACTGCATCCACGGATCGTTCCCCCTAATTGTAACACCTATATGAAGGGTGCATTTCTTTTAAAACCCACCTGTTTGGATTTTTTTAAGGCTTTGCGTCCGTTTTGCTTATGGAAGCAGCTTGCTCACAAACTTGACTACACTTAGCTGATAACTTAACGCTTCACTCTCGCCTAAATATCACTTTCGGCTCCAAAAACAACAAGCATACTGGAAGCCACAATGCAAAACATTCAGTCCACAGACCAACAGGTGACATCATACCAACATCATGTCCAACTCTGACAAACTGTTTTTGTTTTTGATGGAAACTGACTCTTAATCAGCTCGTCTCAATCAGGATCTATTCGGGTTAATTAGATAGGACTTTCCTGCACAACAGGTTTTGGTAGGACCCCAACATGTTGCAGGCTCTAAGCTGCATTTCTTAGGGGTGCAGTATATCCTTTAAAGTTGACACTGACTTCTCTGTGAAGCATCTCCACCAATACAGTAACCTGTTATTTATATTAGCACATCTTCCTAAAGGGGATGGACACCTGTTGTCACATTATCTCTTAAATGCATTTCATGGTGACTTAAGCCCCCATTTGTGGGAGCAGTGGACATTAGTGGGCTAACTTTATCTTCTCTAGACTCCAACTGTTTAGCCTGAGGATACATTTGAGAGTCAAATGTGGGGGCTAATCGAGCTTAACTATGGAGGCCCTGCAGAAAAACAATGTTTGGAATCTGTATCCAACAGAACATGTTACAAAATTACTAAGAAAGGTGATAAGATGATCACTGAGCTGAGAGAATTTTTAAGTAACTGCTTCAAATTAAAGCAGGGAAACATTTGGTGATTTGTTAATCTACTAAAGTATGTTTGGAGGCCTTTCACTCTCACTCCAGTGCACACTACACACACAAGCACGTGCATCCACACTTGCATCTTATTTGTCAGGTTGTGATAAATATGCAAGGCACGGTGGACAATAGGCCCAAGCAGCCAATGTTGTCTGTCTGTATGCTGGAAAAAAAACAAAGGCTGGCCTCTCATCTGAATGTGTGTGGGTTCAGAACAGAGGGAAAGAGTGAGAGAGAGAAAGAAAATAAGACAGAAAGAAAGAAAGAAGATGATGAAGAAGAGGGAAACGACAACAGAGTGTAATAAAAGTCGGGCGCAGAGCCAGGGAGATGGTGGGGACCTGCAGATCACACATCTGGCTGTAGCAAGCGTTTCCTTTCATCACTGACCTTCTGGCTCGTTTTTGATCAGCTCCTCCATCTTGCGTTGTTTCAGTGTGTCCACCACGTCTGCCAGGCTGCCCTTGCGTCTCTCGGGGGTGCCCAGGGTGCCCGCGGCCGAGCCCCCGTCGCTGCAGAGGCGCCCCCCGCCTCCACCCTCTTCTTTGCCTGGTGAGGTAGCATTGTGCTGAGGGTAAGGACTCAGGGAGCTCCCCTTAGTGCCATCCTGCTCCTGGAGAGAGGAAAGAAGAAGAAGGGGATAGGGATTAATCAATTCTTAGCTTCAAAAAAGCGATTTTAAAGACACAAACAAACTGTAGAGAAAGAAAATTAAGAGGAAACGAGGGAGGAGCTGGCATAAACCCATTCATTATCTCCATCTTTCTTCCCTACTCTTGCTCCTGTTTTCTACATCTCCTGTTCTTATACCCCAAAGCAACAACTTTCATCCCTGTCCAGTTATCTCAAGTTAGGGCATACTACTTCTCTCTCTCTCAGATCCTCTGGAATCTGCATTTGACTGACTTGGAGGTACTTGACAGAACGAGCACATGAAACAGTAAAAGACTGCACACTCTTTAAGTGTCACGCTAACTCTTCATTACAAAGCGTTCAATGGCTTCCTTTGAGGGATGTCCAATGCTACAAATTCCAAGCCCAACTTTCAGCGCTGGTTTACTTTTGTCCTAAGATTTTCAAAAATTAATGCTGTGGATGCAACTCCGTCAAATTCAGAGATAAAAAAAACTCCAAAAACGGCTCCGTTGTGAGGTCAAATCATTCCCCTAAACTCATAAAGAACTGAAAGGGCAAAAAACATCATTGTAGGAGAAAAGACAATCAGCATGTCAGCAACTAATTATAACGTATACAGCTTACAGTAAAGCTCTCTTCTATTGCCAACACGTTTAGTTTAACGATGCTTGGAAGTAATGACTGTGGCTGAAAAAAGATATTTAGAAAAGTGGACTTTGCAGAAGAACAAGTTTACCTCTTTCCACTAAACAATGTTTTTCTTATTGTTTTCTTATTATATTTAGAAATCTGTATCAACTTTCACTGCCATATTTTTGACCACCGACAGCTCGAACGCACTTATTTACATTTAAATAAGCGAGTCTGAGTACGGACGTTATTGTTCCCTTTCAAAACGAAAGCTCAAACATGAACAACAAGCCTCAGGACAGTAGCCGAGTGCTAAGTAACTCTTAGCATCTTAATCTGTGACCCCATAAAACCTGTGTTTGTTTCTACAGGCGGCGTTATAGACTTAACGCCGGCTCAGCCCAATTAGCGGTGACACTGAGAGTGAGGATGCCGTCAGCTTCGAGAGGGAACGCTGTTATCTCTTTGTCACATGCACAGATGGATTCATGAGGGTATATATGCTCTACATGCACAGAAGTGCGCTCCTTCTTGAACTCGCACTCAGGTGTGGTAAACTGTGCGTGTTGCTGTTTAATTACAAAAACAAATGAGTCAGTCAATCAGCCACGCAGTCTGTCAGCTCAGCTCTTCGTGGGGTCAATGGTCCACAGGGTTAATCTTTGGCTAATCTCACTACAGTATGGGGCACGCCACCTGTGACAGCGGCACACATACACCGTACCTGTGTTTGTCTTTGTGTGGGTGTGCATCTGGGAGAGACACAGAGATGGACGGGCATGGGGAGGCGGTGATACATTCCACCTTTAATAATGACATTACAGAGCATTAAGGTGGAGATGGTTTTCTAATCATTAACTCGCAGGCTGCCGGTGGAAGTGGAACTTAATACTAAGATCAAGGTCCACAGTGAAGTCATTTAGAGTCTAGACAGACTGATCTGTGTCTTTAATTTAAAAAAAGCATTTAAATGGGACAATTTAAGAAGAGAAAAAACTCAAAACAAAGTCTCAAATTACTTTTTCTTGTCCTTTTAAGAACATAAAGCCAGGCAGAGGCTTTCCATATCGATGATGCTTTTGTTGTCGGAAGCCAAACATTGTATGAGAGGTACAGCAGACCATTATCACTTGGCATTTTTGACACTTCGCTGACTCTCTGTGTTGGGCTCTGTGTGTTTCCACACTCTGAATAAGTCAGCGCACTCAATAATTCACCCATCCTCTCCTTGGCGTTCTTGCACATGCATTGTAACAGAGGGACAGATTGTGACAGCAATGATAAGGTTGGAACGTTTGTGTATACTGTATATGACGGGGTAATGAGGTTTCAGTCAGTCGCTGCTGAGGCCGCTAACAGCCTTGTGTCACAAGTGTCTTGTGATTTTAAAAGCCCTGAAAGACTTTGCTCTTCTCCTCTGACCACCTGACCGAGTTGGTTGCTCGTGCCTCTCTTTGTTCCCTCACCCTCTCGCTGTTCTTCAGATTAGGGAAAGTCAGACTTCAAAAATGAGCGGATTTGTGATTAGGAGTTGCATCAGCGCCGGCACGACGTGCAAATGTAACGAGACGGAGGGAGAGATAGAGCGTAAGAGTGTAAAAGTCAAAGAAAGCAAGAAAGAAAGACTGAGCGAAATCCCCAGAAAAAAAAAAGAGAGAAGCAGCGTTATTAGAGGAAATGAGAGTGAGCGAGAGCGTGCGAGTTGACAGAGAGATGCATGGAGAGAGAGAGAGCAAAGAGGAAAGCAGGCATCTTGAAGGCAGCGGTCACACCTGTCACATCCCATTTATCTAATCCAGCGCCTACTTAAAACAGCTGCACTCTTTCTTTCGAGAAAGATGTCGCGCAAACAAAACAAACAGAACAAGAATATGCAGAGGGAGATGTGGGGGGGGTGGTGGTCGGAGAGATGGAGTTGGAGAGGAGTGGGGGTGAGGGGTTGTCGGATCTCTTTACTCTGCCGAAAAGCTGCCAGAGAGATGTCATCTCGCTGCGTCCAACAATGAAGGTCATTTCCCCAATCAAAGGGAATTAGCAGGGAGCCATGGCTTCTTCAAAGACCTGGTACATTACGGCCTGTGACATTATTTATGTGTGAACTCTGACAGACAGCCTTATCCCGAAGGCAACTTAAATGGCTTATGTTTCTCCCCCCACCTCCCGATCAGTCTCCCGGCATATAATCCACACGCCTCGCTGGCGATTTGTACGGCAAAGTCCAAGACAGAGGGATCAAAAAAGAGACAAGACACAAGGCAGATTCTCCGCTGTAAATGGGTGTCAGTCAGCCGATCCCGGAGTAACGCAGGTGGCGAAAACTTTTTCTCATCAGCATGCATTTATTCATGAGTGCAAACAGAAATTCTGGCTACTGTAAATGTTCATGCCCTCCTCTCTGTGCATGTCTGTGCGAGCAGGTTTTTTTTGTGCATATATGTGTGACACTGTGAGTGCACCACATAGCCTGTAGGTGTGTAAATGTGTGAGTGTCTGCATATATGTATTTATATGCACTGGATGTGGCAGGCTGGCAGTGTGGGCGGTTCTGCCTTTAGTTTGCAGATGTCAATTCTCTTCCAAATGACTGGAACAAAGTAAAAATTGCGCCCCACTCTCTTTATCCTTTTACTGCCTCTGCAATGGAACCGAATTAAACAACTTTTGTCTTCTTAAGCTCATCTGTGAGGGGAGGTTGGTTTAAAAACACTTAACTCTTGCCAAATGCTATTTTTTTCCTACAGCCAGCACAGATGCCGCTGTTCATGTTCTTCTTTTTTTTCTTCCTTCTCCTATTCCTTCCGTCTTCTTCTCTCCCTCCTTCTCCGTTGCCCGACAGAAGAAACTCTCTCTCCCCCTTCTTTCTGCGCCACAGCCTGACATGTCTCGGGCTGTGCAAGGTGTATGTGTGAAAAACAATATTTGATGCTTGGCGCGTCGTCGTGGATCAAGGCATGGACAATGTGGCAGTAGGAAGAGCTGGAAACAGCTGCTCAACTAAAATACGTGCCCACGAATACACACCGAGAGAATGTCACCGATCGCTCCTGCGAGGGGGGGGCGAGACTCAGCCCTGTGCCAGAGCCTGCCAATCTCCACAATATATACACTTAACACACCTCAGATACAGCAAATCCCTTTACATGCCATGGCTAAACACAGACACTGTCAGTGGTGACTCGGGGGGTCCTTCAGGATGAGGACAAGCAAGAAAACACACAACGACACGCATTAGTTTTCTCCTTGCGTTCCAACAATATTGAGCTATGCGACTGACCCCCAAAACTGAAGAGGAAAAAAAAGCCAATAAATTACAAAATTTTAATTTGCTGATTCTAATTGTCTTATTGCACACAGTTGCCCTTTCCTTATCTAAAAACCTGCAGCTGTATTTTAAGTAGCAGTTTGGCTAAAAAAGAAAAAAAATACGCCAGTATATTTTACCAAGACCTCTCACTGTTGACAGGCAAGCGTGTGTTGATTCATTAGTGCATCACTGGCATGAGAAATTAAGTGTGACCACTGTGTCTCAAGACTGCTCAATGACTGTGTTAAATCTGTCAAATTCACATTTACACACACACACACACACACACACACACACACACACACACACACACACACACACACACACACACACACACACACACACACACACACAGGAACACACATAATCACACATACAAATTAGACAAAAAAGAGAGAGAGGAAAAATGAATAAGAAATAATGCTTGATGAAATATCTTTATAGTTTTCTAACGTGTAAGCGTGCATCTCGCCTGTTAATGAAATAATTAGTGTTTGTCCATTAGCACATTTATGAGAGAAGATGCTTGCCTCTGCCTGATGTGAAAACAGTTTTTTTTTTTGCCAGCATCTGCAAACATAAACATAAAAAGATCTAAAAGAAAGAAAGCAAGAGAAAAATATCTCATTCACGGGCGGTGGGCTTAAACGTTTCCTGTTGTCATTTACAATTTTCACATACATTTACACAGATTTTTGTTTCCCTCTGTAATTTTGGCGGTGTCATAACTGGATTTGATTGGTTGACCTCGCTGAACTCCCGACTAAAATCCTTCCCGTAACGCATTTGAACTCAGGTGCTCCCACCCAATCAGGGTCCAGCTGCATAGCGAGAAGTTCGCATTCAATAATTTTTTTTTAAAGACACCCTTTTTAGCTAAACTACATTCATTTGCAAACCATTATGAGCAGTGCTATTCTTACTCACAGGCAGGGGGGGGGGAATAAAACACATAAGAAAAAAGGAGAAAAGTGAATAATCCGACACCTTTCACGCTTTTAAAATATGCGCGGGTGCCGTTTTCACTCAGTGTGGTTGTGCAGCTGTAGTGGGCAGGTAGAGCAGCCGAGCCAAAGCCAAACAGGCAGGCGAGGCAGCCAGAATGAAGAGGTCAGTGTGGAGCTGAGCGCTTCTCCACCACCGTGTTAATTTACTATGACAAGATAAGGCTGTAATCTGCCCCCCACCCTCTCTCTCTCGCCTCCCGCTGCCCCACATCCAAGTCAAGCAGTCGCCGATGAGCCATTTACTTCCCCCTATCACTTTACAACAACTGCCCTGAGAGAGAGAGGGGGGGAGAGACCATCCCCCCCACCTCTTTGTAAATCTCCCCTATTTCTCCTCACTCTCCAGCCACTCTTCACTGACAGTCAGCGCTGAAGGGATTGGCACTGTTAAACACCCCCCTCTGAATCCCCCTTAAAAAAAAGAAGAAGAAAAACTTAACACACATCTTACAACATGCCAAGCAGGCAGTCGGATAAGCCCCCATTCCACCCCCTGCCAGACACACACACACGCGCAGAGGCTTGCACTTAATAATCCACATCAACTATTATTAATAAGACTTTCCACATACACATACATGTCAACAGCCTCCCTTCTGGTGTCCATTAATGAATAAGAAAGCAGCTGTGTGTCATTTTGTCGTGAATATTTAAGGTTTTTGTCAGTCTCTCTTCATGATCACCTAAAGTGGTCAGCCACAACGCCTAAAATATTCATGAGGGTAATGTTTGTTTGGATAGTGTAAATCTAAATGAAGTGGGAATAATCTCAACTACAGCAGATAACCCAGTATGAAGATCTGCATCTCTGCACACCTGTGTGTTTCTTTATGTATTCCCCTGCAATCCCAGGACTTTGGTTTGCAGTCCACAGCTACCACACATACAGAGTCCACAGTAGGAGGGGCTTACTGGCTAATCAGCAAGCTAATTACAGAATTAGCTTTTAATTACAGTTGCTAACCACTGTTTCATTGTTTTATAGCGCGTGGGTATTTATGGTCAGTATGGGGGAAAGGTCGACAGGTGTTATGAGAGCACTGGTATGATAAGGTGTGTATCAAGGTGAAGGGCCAGGAGAAGTTTCCTTTAGTTTTTTTTTGTTTTGTTTTTTTGCCGTTTGTTAGGTAGCTTGCGTTAAAAAAATGCACAAGTTGCCTTGTGCCACATTTAGCTACTAGCTAACATGGATTTCCTGGCAGCTAAGGTAGTTATAGGTACATAATGAATCTACTAGTCGAAAAACATAAATAATATTGTGTTAATAACCCCAACACTCTTATCTCAAATTAAATTAAATAATTTGATCATCATTATATAAAAATAATACAAAAGTCAGGGAGGAAAAGATTAAATGTGTTGCGTCAATACTGTTTGTGTCAACATATCACAGCAAGTTTAAAGAATAAATAAACGTCTGATACTCACAAACTAACTAGCAAAAATACAGCTCAATATTCAATTTGAATTACGCAACTTTACATATACACACACTGACACACAGACACCTTTACAAATACAGCACCACCAAGCAGCCTCACACTTCATCCCCAAGAAAATGACTCACGCAAATGGCTCACATTTTAGCAGTCACGCAAATGTGCATCAAATGGGCTCAAGGCAACGGCTGGTGGCGCACACATAAAAGTGGAAAAAAAGGGGAAAAAAAACCTCTCTCTCTCTCTCTCTCTCTCACACACACACACACACACACACACACACACACACACACACACACACACACACACACACACACACACACACACACACACACGTGCAACCAAATTTTATCCTTGAACCTAAAAATGTTCATATTTAAAAAGAAAAAGTCAGCTCCCAGAAAGAACCTGCTTTCTACTTGCAAAGAAAGTCAATTTCTGTTTTTGTTTTTTTAGGGTTCTGCTTCTTTTCACATCTACCGTCAGTCAACAAACAAATAACCTCGTTTTCTTTTATCGTTGTGGAGATACATGTACCTTTTCATAGTTTGGCTGCCATAAGAAGAGTAAACAACATACCAAAGTTAAAGCAGACCCAAACTGTTAATGCATTCAATATGTGAAAAAAAAGCTGTTTACTTATCCAGAAATGACTGGAAATCCCATAAAAGCAAAACCATTCTAATTAGTTAGGAAATGCTTAATTCACGAAATTAAAATGACAAATACACAAGGTCGAGGAAGTTAATTTCCAGCTGAATGCATCTGCAAAATGAAACATTTTGCAAGCAAAGATTGTAGATTTTTGTCATACAGGTACTAATTCCATTTTCAGCCTAGGCTGTCTTAAAAACAGAAAACTGCTATGCTTTCAATAATCACTTAATTCGAAGGGTTGAAACTACCATGACCACAATCTGATCTGGGGTCTGAGCCTTGGGGTTACTTTCAACCCCAAGCCTCTCAAACGCACACAGGTAGACAGCCTTATAGGAAGGAATTGGAAGGGCAGAAAGCCAATGGAGATAGAGAGATGAAGCCAATGACCAAGCCTGCAGTCTGTAAAACTGAAGGTCTACATTGGTAACTTAGACACATTTCTATGCCAAGTGGTTGGTTGTGGTTAAAAAAATGTTTTCTTTTTTGTGGCCTATGGCAATGCAGTCCCAAAGTCACACAAATGTTAGCATCACTAAAGGTAGAGTCATAGTTTTTTTTTTTAACAACTAATCATAACAGCCTGGACACTGACATCATCAAGTACCATTAATGGATACTGCACTTCTTTGGGCTCCAGCTATAGTCTTAAGCACATGAGAGAGCAAACATACAGAGATTCCTTCATGTATTGGTGAGAATCGCATGACTAGCTAACATGGCTAAGTACCATTCCGATGCGGTTTACTGATGACACCAACTCACAGGTGGCGTACAACATCACTGATCCCACCAACGATGTCACCTCTGTGGCCTCTTAATGCTGCCTCTCGTTCTAAATACAATAGCTCATAAATAAGGCTTTAAAAACAAATATTCAACAGCTGGCTGCTCATAATCACTGTGGCATTCAAATACCTTTGCTGACACTAAACATATCTGTGAATGTAGGGTCTGCATTGTATCTATGTATGGGATAACCATGCAAGTTTAGGGATTATTCTTCTTCTGGGCATGCAAACATAAGATCAATTTTAACTCCTTTTTCTGGGTTATATCTGTTTATATTTCAGAAACTGGAAGCGTGTAGGACCTGCCAACGGTCATTTTTACAAAGTTTCTCTACAAAGACTTTTGACTTCTCTGATGAGTTCAGACACAAAAGTTCCTCCAAATGTCTCTTCAACTGTTTCACCTGTAACCCCAAATCAGCTACTGTCACCCACAGGTGTGTGCCCCAAGCGTGAGAAACGATGGGTGAGACTGATTTGAAAACCGTTATTATTTACCATGTTGGGCGGGCTGTCCAAGTTGCGGTTGGGGGGCGAGCGAGGGGACACCTTGTTGCAGTAGGAGGCCAGGGGGAGGTGGATGACACCGCCCAGTCCCTCACTCTCCTCATCCTCCACTCGCTGTCTGCTGGTTGCCATGGTTACCTCTCCATCTGTCCCCCCATATGGAGAGGCTGGTCGCTTGGAAGACATCCTGGAAAATAAATAGGAGATAGAAAGACAAGAGAGAGAAGGAAAAACAGGAGGAAGAATGAGCAACACTCAAAAGATGATATAATAGGCTGACAACTCCACTTATATGTTGGTAGCAATGAAAAGTGTGGAGGCTCCAAACTAGTTCTCAGAAACTCCCGGATAGTTCAAACTTTTAAGTGTTTACCCCTCTGCTATCCATTTACTGCCTTCCGGTAGACATTCATCTGATCAACCTGCAACATTTCTCCATCTTAAGTTTTCTGGGGAAACCCTTGCCCTCATAAAGACAACAACGGGGCATCTCCTCACATCGACTTTAGCGAGCTTCTTGGCAGACATTCAAACGCACTCTCGGGTCTTACAGTATGTTTACCATCGGGGCCGTTACTGCAAAAGAAGCGCGCTTGGACTGGCATTGTGGAGGAAATGACCATGTCTTGACAATGGGCTTTCACAGAGAAAAACAGATTGTGAAAGAGAGAGAGAGTGTGTGTGTGAGACAGAGAGGGAGAGCAGTATGTACAGTGACAATAATGTGTGTTTATGAAAACCTCTGGACAATAGAGTGACGGGAAGGAAAAAAGGTAGCAGCACGACAGCCCCCGCTGTTTGCATTTGTTACTCTGCCTTTGTTCCCTTGAAAAGAAGCAAAGGATATAAAGCCACATCTATTAGGTGAACTCTGTCTCTCACAAGGTAAATTTGCCTCCCTGTACTTCAGCTGAATAGGGATGCAGTGACTATGCGGCAATAATAGAATTTAATGTGGTTCTCAGCATCGCCTGAGTGCTTTCAGATGCACTTGTCAGCCTTGAAGCCACTGCGACTATGACCCTGGGTAATAGGCTGCTAACGCTCAGTCGCACAGAGGCAACACATGACAGCGATGGAAGGATGGAGGGATTGTGAAAACTTTAGCGGAGGGTTGATCCTGATGAAATAAGCAACAGGCATCTGACTTTCAAACTCCGCTAATTTGTTCCTTCTTTTGACTTAACAAGCTGGTTTTTTTCACTCATCCGCTCACTCTCTTTATCCGGCATCCATATCGTGCCTGCCTGTGATTTCCTCCGTTTTCCTCTTCAGCCTTTCTCCCTCAAATTCTTCCCCTCTCTCCCCTGCCTGTCTCTGGTAAACTGATTACACTCTCAACTCTATTGGATTTCCTCTGGACTGTACATCTGGCATTTTTCCTAGGAGCAGCCCTGCTGCTAATTCATTGCTTATTTACCTTATGACAGTGGAAAGGCAAACAATATTGAGTGCAGCTCACTGGAGGCGATGAGGAAAGCGCCATGCTAGGACACGCAACATGCGGCTTTATCACATCGAAGGAAGGTTACGGTCAAAATCAAATAAACTCCGCTGAAGTATAAGGATTAAAGAAAAAAAGAAAGAAAAAGAAACGATAAAGATAAAGAAAGGAAACCGAAAAACCCCTGCACCATAGTGACCTAATTTAATTACATTTAATTGATTTTGGAGGATGCTTGCAATATTCATAGATATACATAATCTAATAATTTAAACTGATTTACAAATTGAAATTTGTATTCTCTGTTTTCGTACTGAGTGTATTTTGTATACAGGATCTCTTTTTTTTTATTTTATGTAAAACCCCAGGTTTTCAGGATCATGGAACTTTCCTTCCATGCGTTTTTGAGTTTCAATGGGCTCTGCAGAGCTGTTTAACGCTGCACCGGACTATTTCATCCACTTAGAAGGGACCCTTCATTTGAAGTTAAATCAGAAAATTGCTAAATCACCACTACAGATATATATATATCTTTTACTACTAAATCAGAAAGTTCTGTACAGCTACAATTGTTTCTTTTCAGTGACTTTCTCACAGCTTTAATCAAGGTTAGACTGGATGAAGCATGTTCTAGTAGTTACAATAATGTTGACGGTGGCTAAGTGCTTTCATGAAGGGCGCCGTATAAAGTACACGCAACCAAACACAGAGACAGTTGTCGAAATCAACTGGCTGGTGTATCTGCAGCTGATTTCTTTATCGGTTTCTCCTGGACGCTCTCTCTTGCTCAGCAAAAACTAAGGCCATAAATGACAGCTGAAGAATGTGTATTGTTTCGAAATAAAACTGCACAATGAGAGCACTAAAGCAAATTGATATTAAAACTGACTTGAGATAACATTTATGATGCATGTTGGAATGACTGTGGGGAAAGCTATATCTGTGCGTGTGCGCGTGTGCCGCCGCGCTGTATAATGCAAGCGGCAGGCCCAGCTGTACAAACTACACACACACACACACACACACACACACACACACACACACACACACACACACACACACACACACACACAGAGAGAGAACAGAGCAGAACACTGCAGGTCTGTCTTCATCACCGCCTGTTTACTTTACCTCCTTTCACTCTTTCACACTAAGGCCTTTTGTTTCAGACACACACACACCTGTGATCAGTTTTGAGAGCTCTTGCCTCGCTAATGTTACACTTTGGCTATGTTACAGAGACATCTTTGAAAGCATGGGAGGATTTTAATTTGGTTTTTACAACGTTGTTATCCATCATTTAACCACAGTAGCCACAGAAACATATCGAGATATATGGGCAATCCATAGACAAGAACAGTTACACATTAACACAGAAGGCAACACAGGTATCCAAAAGCTCTAAGGGGCAGGGAGCGACTTCAATCTCTGGATTTCCTTCTCTCCTCTTCTCATTTGCCCACTCCTCTCCCGCAACTCTGCTACTACTTCCTCAGAGGTGGGTGTCTATGAATGGGGAGGCCATTCGCAGCTCCTCTCCGGCTATAAAGTCCCTCTTTCCCCCGTCTGTTCGCCTTTGAAGTCAAATTACTATACAATTGGGCACAGCGGGTGTGCAGGTTTCGCTGGCTACTTCATTTAAAAGTTTGGCAGGGCTGTCATGCTGGTGGTAGACCTAAAGGAAGCGGTCTAAACAGCGAGGATTTAAAGAGATAATGTGATTAATTTCCAGGCTGTCTTAGGTAATAATTAAGGGAAATTAGCATAATTTTGTTTAAAAAAAAAACGAAACAAAAGAACACCAAGGAACATCTCCTTCTCTGTTAAACACACGAGACACATGTATGTTTCTTTAACATTTCTTTAACAAATGAGATGACGACCCTTTTTTGCCGTATTTACAAATTCAAGCAAAAAGAATTTTAAAAAGTCATCTTTTTGCCCCCCCGCCTTCATCCAAACTCATTTCTTTCACAGAAAAAACACATACACACGCAACACCACACAGTGAGAGTGCTAAGCTGAGATTAGAGTGCCACTTCCCTTTGGCTTTTTGATGATTAGTGGCTCCTCAACTAAGTCCCTCATATCACATATGTCCACCGCAGCTAAGTCACTAATCGGACAGCGACGGACGTCCATTAACAGGCCGAATAATCGCCATCAGCGGTGGTTAACTGTCTCCTGGCCATCGCTTACTGTAATCAACACGTCCATTTCACGTTGGCACGTCAGCGACGGAAAGCTTACGCAAGCGTGTTTAAATACAGGCAGCGAGCTTATGAACACGCGATCGATGTTGCTCTCACACGCAAAACATCCCCCAGAAATGCATCCAGACACATTTCAAATGAATTAAGCAAAGTGGGGACAAAGATTTGTTTAAGCTTTGAGGGAGAGCGAGAGAAAGACAAAAGCAGCCATCACAGAAATGTCACAGACTATCGCACACACACACACACACACACACACACACACACACACACACACACACACACACACACACACCCCCGGCTCTTTCACTCTGTGTGTCTGGCTGCTAACATAATCATGGTGCTAACTGCTCTTGTTAACTCCTCTACTCAGAACAAGCTTTCAGGGAGCGTGGGAGCCTCCTCTGGAGAATTCCACAGTAAAGTGTGCGTCTGTGCTTCGGCATATGCACGCGTGAGTGTGCGTGTGCGTGTTCGCACCCTCGCTTTAAATTACAACCCATTATTTCAGCCACCACACAGTCAGTTGGATCTATCGTCTGCAGTAAAAATAAGCGCAGAGGCTAATTCCAAAGGGCTGTCAGGAGCCAACGTGACATTTGTGTTTTCGTTATTCCTCCCCCCACTACCACCACATCCACCACCACCTTAAGAGCGCTAAGAACTGCCTGCCTGTCACTCAGGTGTGGGGTCTATTTGCGTGGAAATGTGAGCTATCTTTGAAATTGTTCTCTGAGGGGATGGAAGGGCATATCAAAATAGTTGAGCGGAATGTGCCTTTTAGATAAGGCGCCCAGAGCGTTTTGCCTCAGAGGAGCAGACCGCAACATTTACGTATGACACCTCAGGCAGGAATTTCAACAAATGTTTCCCCCTTGTGTCACGCTATCGCTCATTTTATTGCCATCTTTTTCTTTTTGTTTATCCTCCTCTTTTTCCTTCTTCACTTCCCAGCTTTCAAAACAATTTCCCCATCTCCTTCTACCTCCGTCTCTCCGTCACACGCTGTTGAACTTATTTGAACACTGCTTGTCCTCCTGCTCTTTCCCTCTCCCCGTCTTTTCTCCCTCTCCCTCCCCCGGTGTTGTCTTACTCACTGTTCCCTCTTTACACAATCAGCTGTTTGTAAGAATGTCGCTCCATCGCTCCCCTCTCTCTCCCTCTCCCTCCTTCTTTCCCTTCTTCTCCGAGCAGACTCTTAAGGATATTGCCTAATATCTATTTATAGACTGTCCTTTCGAACAGTGGGATGAGTGGGGCAGCAACAGAGAGGAAAAGCTGAGATGGAGGCGTAAAGATTAGGAAGGAGGTGGTCAGCGATATTCCCTTTTACTTTGGTGCTGCTTTGCTATATTTAAATATTCTTGACAAGCACAAGATTTCGTTTTGGACTCTGAGAGAACTTCGGACCAATAAGCCCTCAAACATTAGCGACTTGTAGACAAAATACCAATTTTATAGGGAGACATTCTGATGAAGTGTGAAAATAAAGTTTAAAAAATTTGTACGAATTTCACTAGAACTGCTGTAAAACGCTGAACTTTCCGTAATCGTTTTCTCTCTTTAAATAAACAGCGCATAACGGGAAGAAAATGTGAACACAGCTCCTGCCTGTATATGCTCATACACTCACAGAGACACACCCTTACACACACACGTATACACAAAGGCGCAAACACACACTCAGCCTCACAAACACAAAGCATC
This sequence comes from Rhamphochromis longiceps, assembly GCF_057381845.1. NCBI lineage: Eukaryota > Metazoa > Chordata > Actinopteri > Cichliformes > Cichlidae > Rhamphochromis > Rhamphochromis longiceps. The sequence continues at coordinate 39,142,671 of NC_140573.1, forward strand.
CTCTGTGAGGTGCCCTAAATCGGCGCCCGGCAGCTCAAACCGTGTTTCCTGTCCAGCTTAACCACAAAAGGCAATAACACACAACCCTAATGTCACCACTGTTAATCACACACACACACACTGGAGAAAAGTCATGCGTGTAGTGTGTGTGTGTAGAGAGAGAGACAGAAAATGAGAGAGCAAAGGGGGTGAGCGCAGAAAGACGTGGGCTAACTCATGTGGCCTCTGAGACTACCTCTCTCTCTCCCTCCCTTATTCTGTCTGTCTCGCTCGCCCATTCATCCACCCAAAGCTTTAGTCACCAGAGGGGCATCGCTCCACATACTTACAGTTTCATTTTTCTCCCTCTTTAAAACTTTTATTTATGTCCTTACACGGAGTCACTACGTGATCGTCACTGGCGTTTTAGTGACAGAGAAAAGATAAAGCAAAACGGGAGAAATAAGGAAAGCCATCAACGCAACGGAAGGCCGTGGGAAAATCTCAAGTGCTGCCATTGAAAAAGGAAGACGAGAGGCAGAACTGGGGGAGAAGTGGGGAGTGAGGGGATGCAGACGGCGAGAGGAGAAAAAGTGCATCCGGTGGACGGCGGCCCCGCTCCCCTGGTGTTTTGCGAGGGGGAGACGATGCATAATGTTTATTGAGCGACGGACAGTGTTTTTCCATTGTTGTGCCAGGGCCACTATTTGTGCTGCATTTGTTAAGCAATCCATAAAGGAGCCACAACATTTGTCTCACTGTCAGCGACTTGGCCTGCCCCTGTAAACACACACACACACACACACACACACACACACACACACACACACACACACACACACACACACACACACACACACACACACACACACACACACACACACACACCCAAAATGCAAGCTCATTCTCTCACATAAATGACAACACACAAATACGAGCGCACACAGAGTCCCAGCTGGCCTCTTTCTTTCGTCCCCGCACTTTGAAACTCTCCCACCTCGGCCCAAATGGTCTCCTCCTTTTTCCTCCGACCCCCCACCCCCTCCCTACCCCCATCTCTCTCTCTCTCTCGCCCTCGCTACCTGGAAAAACAGAGGTTTCATTGTAGCGCTCCGGGAGGGAGCTCCAAGCTCCTGAAACTGTCTCCTATTGAAGATTCGAAGGATGGAGAGTGTGTAAATGTGAACGGCAGAGAGCGACAGCAAAAGCAACATAGTGGGATTAGCACAACACAAGCTGCCTGGATTGATGGATGGCTAAAGAAATGGGGGAAAAGAAGGAGAAGAGAAAAAGCGAATATACAGTGCATGCACACTGCTAAGCTTTCTGGCTCTGCTGACAACAGAATCCCACCACCTGACCTTTGACTCCAACCCTATGACCTCATGTCATATGACTACACTCTAGTTAGCCTGGAGGGAACACCTCTGTCAGTCTCTCGCTTTTTTCGCACGCACTTTTTTTCTTCCCCTAAATCGCTTCTCATCATTCTCACTTTCTTTCATCCCCTCCTCCCCCATCCATAAACACAACAACAAAAACAAATGTGGCCTAATATTTCCCTGTCTCTGCTGGCTGTTGGCGAGGGTCAGCTGAGCACACCAGGGTGGGAGGTCGCGGTGGGAGAGAGAGTTGGAGGGGTGAAGGGTTGGGTAGGAGTGTGCTGAGAAAGGGGAGGAAGTGGGGAGGAGGGGTGGGGAGAGGCTTTGGCATTCTCCTCTGGTATTTTTCTGTCTGTCGTTCTTTCTTTCCCTTTCTTTCTTCTTCTTTTTTTTAACCCCCCCTTCTCGTTCCATGGATGGAGACACGGTTATCAAGCCTCTCTGGGGACAGACAATATGGTCCAGACAATGGCCTCCAGTCCAAGGTGGTGGTGGAGGGGGCGGGACACAGAGAGAGAGAGAGGGAGCGAGACAGAGAGAGGGAGGCCAGGACAGGGCCACAAGGGAAGAGAAGGGCAGAATGGCGCATTAGTTTTCAGAGCACGGACACTCTACTCAATTACTCTACTCTCTCTCCTTCAGACACACATTCTCCTTTTCCTCCAACACACACATACACACACACACACACCACTTTAATCTCACCCCTTTTAAATGAAGTACAGCGACACTTGCACTGCAAGCAGCACTGCTCACTCAAATTGGGAACAAGTTGTTATCGGCCAGCCACAAGAACTTGGTCTTTAAAAACTGTCCGTTCCTCTATAATTACAAAACGAAAGCCAATAAATATTCTAATAAACAGAAATAAACAGCAGCGGAAGACTCGAGTCTGATTTAGTGGAAGTTGCAGATTCACAATAAAACGCCGTTCTTATGTCTACAAAAAAAGAAAAAAAAAAAATCACAAAAGTTTGAAAAGTGTGCAAATCGATCCTACAATGGGAGAATTATTGCTGCCTGACCGAAACAGCTGATTAATATGAACAATTCATCCCATTTCAGGTGTTTATCTGAGAGGGTAGTTAACAATTAGAGGTGCCTGTGCTCGAGTAGAGGGCATGATTAAATGTGCTCTGCCACTGAAGATAAATTAAAGTGACAAATATTGAAACTGTTGAAACGTGTCGAGGAAACCGAGTCAAGTCCTTCCGGCTGCTAATGCCGCTCTAGCTGCTGAGTCCAACGCAACTACTATCACTCCGTATCTGAGTGTGTCCTGCTTAAACTGTTCAAAGTGTTGACACATCCACTGTTGTCTGTCTCTACCCCCTTCATCTCCACTCACACACACACAAGACGGAGGGGACAAATGGAGGGGTGTGAAAATCCACCACTGCTTTAACACCACATTGACAGGGACCTCTTCCTCTCTTTCCTCTCGTCCTCTTACTTCACCCCATCACCCCCACCCGCCCTTACCCTCTTCATCTCTGGCACTCTCACTTTTCTGTAAACCTGCTTCTTTTTCTTTGTGGGTGAGGAATGTGTCAGTTTGACCACATCATTTCTTTTCCTTCATCTCTCCGTCCACCAGCAGCGGCATCAGCGGCTCCTTCAAGTGTCTGTTTTTCTCTCTTCTTCTTCTTCTTCTTTTTTTAAACCCCCTCTCATGATTTGGTTGCTTTGGCTTTCTCCGTTTCTTCCAATGTGTATATTTCTGTTCTGTTTGTGCAAACAGATGAGGCCGTTCTAGCGAAGGCAGTCTGTTTCCACTATTTTCAGTTTCACATTGGAAATTCTGATACACAGCAGAGCACTCAGAGAAGCAAAAAAAAAGAAGAAGAAAAAGTGATTGAAATCACAAAAAAGCAGAATGCAAAATTAGAACATGAAATAATGTAAATTGCAAAATTATGAGTCTTTGTCAAAGCAACAAGAAAAGACAAAAATGAGATGAAAATTCTTGCATTGTTAAGTGAACGACACAAAAATATGACTTCTCACTTGCAAAAAAAAATAAATCATACATTTACATAGAACTCTTTCAAACTCTTCCCCAACTGCTATTTTTAATAAAAACTTAATTTTAGCAAACTGCATGATTTTCAAAGAAGAAAAGAGGAATTAGAGAAGAGGAAGTTTGATGGGAAGATGAAGAAGAAGAAGAAGAAGCGCGGGTGAAGGAGGCGAGCGGGCACTTACAGAGACACAGGAACCGAGAGCATCTCAACCACCGAGGCTGGAGCGCACACACACTCTGGCAGCTCGCGCGCGCTCTGCTCGCCGAGAGACAAGTGCTCGACGCACACACTCGAAACGCACCGCTCAATGGAAGGTTCACCTCGCTCGCCCGCTCATATGAAAATACACACACTCACGCACACAAACACATGTAGCACGGCCACAGTGATGGAGTGCATTACTGGAAAGCAAGACTTTTAAGCGCTCTCCTCCTAAGTCATTGTAATCCCTGCATTTATCTCCATACATTCTGCTTTTCTGTGTAATCCTTTAAATTTTTAATTCCTCATAGCTGTTGTCATCTTTTTTTTTCTCCCCTCTCTCCTCTAACCACTTTGCCGGATTGAACGGTTTATTAAAAACACTTTTTTTTTTGCCACATCTAAATGTGTTCTTAATTCAAGGGGGGCCCCCGCCCAACACACTCACAACCCACCCGCCAACCTCAGTTTATCTCTGAACAAAAGATTAGTTTCATCAGGGCATTAAAAAAACAAAAATAAACAGAGTGCTACTATAATGCAATAAAAGTCAAGCAGGCAAAGGAAGACAGGAGTGTGTATGTGTGTTGGTATTAAATCGTAGGGTATTATAACATAATCTGTCTCTCGCAGCATTAGCATCAAACAACCATTATTCCGCAGGCAAAAGCCACTTGTGTTGACAGTGTTGGGAAAGGGCAAGGTTAGAGGGTTGACACCTCTAAATGAAGCAGGCCTGCACAAACAACATTGAAATTAACATTAGCATAAGGCAAGGGGGGAAAAATAGAAAAACAACACCACTGCCATGGAGACTGACAATAGGATTACTAAGGGTTTGCATGAATTTGGATTAAGTGAAAAATAAATCTCAAATAAACAGAACTTTAAAAAAAGGGAAGCGGGGCAGAGTGAAAACACTTCAAATACAGGATGGCATATTTCTATATTTTGGCCGATTATTTTTAAACAATTTAGTGTTTGAAAAAGAAGAAATGTTGAGTTTATTTCTGACTTGCTCAGATCAACTTCTTATATATTAGGCTGGTTTAGGTTTACAGGAGGAGTTGCGAGTGGACGCACGAGTAGAAGTTGAGGTGAGTAAGTGGTGCAGACGAAATGATGAGAGGAACGGCGCACACGTTCTGACTTTAACACACACACACACACACACACACCTCTGAGTTTACTTTTTCTCTCTTACAGACACACCAAGGTTTTGAATGAACAGAACTTTAGTCAGTAAACTCAAAGGAGGGGGAAAGAAAGAGTCCTTTCTCTCACTGTTGTTACAAACGCGTACACATATGTTGCTTGATATACGTTTCCTTTGCATATACCAGAAGCATAGCAGTCAATCATCAAGTCTCCCCCCCTTACCGTCTCCCACTGTCACACACACACAAACACAGAGACGCACACACACTCTTCCAGACTCAAACTCAGCGGACTCGCTGAGACAGCTGCTCAACACACACGCGCGCACGGAGTCCGAGTCTTCTCTTCACACACAGCAACTTTCTGCTTTATACCCCTATCCTCCCTGCCTGCATCCCGCTCCGTCCTCACCCTCTGTCATCTGTATGTGAACGTGTGTATGTCTGTGTTTGTGTGCGTGTGTGTGAGAGAGAAAGCGTCACGTACCTGTTACACTCCTGAGGTAGCTCAGGCTCAGTGAGCATGCTGGAGTAAGGGTCCGTCTCTCTCGACAACAACAACATAAAACAGTCCCACAATGCTCAGATGAACAAGGTTAGTCTCCCAAAAACAAGACGGGATAGAAGTGATCCTTCAACCTCACACACACTGCTGATTCTCTCTCTCTCTCTCTCTCTGTGTTCCTCTCTCTCTCTACTCACACACTTTCAGCCTCACACCCTCCCTCTCTCTCTTTCGCTCTGCCTCCGTCCCTCCTCTTCTCCCTCCCTCGCTGTAAGCTGTGAGATCTATGCTCTGCTCTTAAAGGGCCAGAAGCACAGTCTCTTTCTCTTTCGCTCAGTGCATGACTGTGTGTGTTGGGGTTTGTGAGAGAGTGTGTGTGTGTGTGTATGCGTGTATGCAAAGGGGAGGGGCTGTTTGACCAGAGGGCTCATCTATCTCTCAGCGTAAATGCACAGCAGTGCTGCCCCCTTCCACAAGTCCATCTCTCTCTTGCCCCCTCTCTCTCTCTCTCTCTCTCTCTCTCTCTCTCACACACACACACACACACACACACACACACACACACACACACACACTGTTCAAACACTCAGTTACAGATCATGTAGACACACTTCAGAGTGATAGGACCACTACAAGCCCTCATACACTTTATTATGCAATAAGCAGGGAATTAATGACATGACACCTAATAGAACAAACTACACGCCTCGTCTGAACGTGATGCTAGCCGGGTTTTTTTCCAGGTTTAAATTGCACTACTGGGAACTTATATAGTCGTTTGCCACACACAGAAAATCCTGAGCATTAACTGCATTTAACAGGTAATCATTTTCAACTCTTCTGGAAAAACACCGCAAACAAAAATTCACTTAACTTACCTTAATTAATCACTTTTACTGCATTGCTGCAACCTTTTCGTTTGGGTTTATTTTACTTTAATATTAAAAGCTACACAAGAGTTCTACAGAAAGAAGTTGGTCCAAGTTTGACAAATGAGTAACTCAGTTTGGGCCATTAAACACTTCTACACACTTCTAATGCTCTTACTGAATGTATACATTCTGCTTTCATATTATCCCTACTCCAATGCTGTGGACTCATCCGTGCTTAATTGGTTATCTTGTCTTGTCCCAGCCTCTTTCACTGTCCCTTTGGTTCCACCGTGTTAGGAAAGTGAAGCTGTTTTGTGCTCAACTTTGATTCACATCACGCTTTTGACATGATTGGCCATGCTAACAGAGTAAAGTAAGAGAACAGTGGATGTGAAATAAACCTTGAAACGAGATTAATACGAGGTACCCCAACACTTAAGTGTCTGAATTATTTCAGAGTACTGACTTCCCTACACTACAGGTCAAAAAGCAAAATTAAATGACATTAATACTACTGCTGTGTCCTCTACCAGTCTTACTTTTCACCACACCTGCATTCGTACTTGAGCACTATGCCATCTCTTAAGTTGTTATTCCTTTGATATGCATTTAAAAGCTAATTTTTGTCATCTGGGCCAAGCATGATGCATACAACTCACATCCACCACCCAATCCAACAATTTTGCACAGTCCAAAGCACATTTTCTCACCTCTGCTTCAGACCCAGCATACTTGTGTAATGAGTCAAGTTTCTTTTAAAAGAGATGTATATCTACCAGTAGTCTACTTTAATCACCCATCTCTTTGTTTGTACCATCTTGACCTTTCCATGTATTACTGTGCTAACATTTGTTGCTATTAACATCAACATAATGTTAGAATATTTCTTTGCCTTTAATTGATGTAGGGGATAATGTCAAGGATATGCACTACAGGTATTGACGAATGACTTCTATCGTCCAGCCAATCAGAGTGCGCCTGTCTTCATGGCCATAATATAACAAATAAAACCCTTAAGTGACTTTAATTTCCTTTCATTTTCCTTTTTCTTTGATACAGACATTTCATTCTGCCACAGAGAACAGTCTCGTTACAAGAAGACAGCTGAACACTTCCAAAAGAACATATGCCGACGCTCACATGCATGAATGAACGCATGCACACACGCGCACAGTTTCAAATCACACAATGCACATATGCAACTCGACTGAAACCTTCACCAATCAACTAAAACCATTATGTCCTTAGGTGTGCGTACAACACGAATGCCTGTGTGTATGTGTGCATCAGTGGTGCATGCTGCTTGCAGCCCTTAGTGCTGTCAGTCACTATTAAGGGTGTGTGGTCTGCGTGTCACACACACGGCCAATCCAGCTATTGTTCTGCGGAGCACAGAGAAAAGCAGAGCTGACAGACTGCCACTTCTGTGATACTTTAACACACACAGACACACACATACACACTCAGACACTGAGAGAGGCACACACAGAGGAAGGAGGGAAAGCAAGCCCTGTCACTGTACCTACTGTAGACAAGCAGACACCTACTGTATGTGTGTACACACACACACACACACACACACACACACACACACACACACACACACACACACACACACACACACACACACACACACTGCTGTTAATATAGTGAGAGTACATTAAGATGTAGTGATGAAATCAAAAGCTCATTTTTGACTTGAAACAGCTGGAAACAGCCTTTCACAACATCCATTTGGTAGCTCTTTTAAAAGCAATATTCCTAAGCAGTTTGACTTCAACCAGTTGGTGTGAAAGTAGATCTAATGTTAAGTTTTCTTTTTTATTCTCTGTATTTTTAGTATTTTCTGTCCATGAACATATATAGAAAAGTCAAGCCTGAGACTGCATTACTACATAAAAAAAAAAGAAGTAGTTCAAGGTCAGTGAAGTCCTCTTACCTTATGCAGGATCAAAAATTAACTTTCAGTCCCTAGAACTGTTACAAATGTAAAAACTGGACATATGCAACTATATATTTTTTTCTATCTTATTACCCATTTGCCATCTGCGAGTCTGTCTGCCTGTGTGTGTGTGTGTGTGTGTGTGTGTGTGTGTGTGTGTGTGTGTGTGTGTGTGTGTGTGTGTGCGTGCGCGCGTTTGTGTGTGTGTGTGTGTGTGTGCGTTTGTGTTATAAAAGCAAAATGTGGTCCGGGGAACACCTACTGCAGCAGGAAGTACCACAAAGGCAGTACTGAGTATTGTGTTTATTTGCCTGTCTGTCTGTGAACAGATTTTGTCAACAGATTTTACAGGTGTGTACCGGTAGTTCAGATTAAAATAAAGGCTGACTTCAGGGATGGTTGCAGTTTGACCTATGACATCAGAGTAAAGACAGCTGGAAATAAGGGGACAAGAGCTTCTTACCTCATCTGTATAATATTTACTCAGTTCAGTATCATTTCACGTTCTTTATTTCCTGTTATTGGGATACTTCACTAAATTGTATCCTTACACTTTGGCAATCTGTTTTTATAAGCTGACATGCTGATAAAATACTTCTAAATTGATCTGAATACAACAAAAAAAATTGGTGGAGACGTGGAGCACAAACACAGGAAGACCCACTAAATTCGGGTGAGGATCCAGATAAATAAAACTGAGGCAGGGGGTTGCGAATGACCTTTGAATGTACCCTTCAATGTTTTCTAAAACATTATGCTTAAGCTCTTTCTTGTGAATTATGTTCTCATTACTAACTCTAGATTTCTATTGTTGGACTACTACTAATATTCAGTATTGGTTCAGTCCTGCACTTCAATTTATGTCTGAAACAAGCTCGATTCTTCCATCCTTGAAGGCAGCTTCTGTTTGATTGGCTGTCCATCAGAAACAGCAAGTTTGAAAAGCAGGTGGGCTTCTGTGGTTACAGCTAAATCCCCCAAAAATAAGATGCCCATATTAGGGTCATCTGCAATTTCTTTGGTTCTGGCTTTGACTTCTTCTCCTCCCATATCTGCACTAACATGGCGTTATTATCTGTGGCGGCACCTATTGCAGCGGCTACCTGCGAGTAAAGGGAGCAATACACTTGTTGCACATTGGTTTGTAGCTGATGATTAGCCACAGGCAGATGTTTTAGGGAGCGGTTACATAGTAGTCCTCTAATGCATTTATCACCCTGTCATGTGTCTATCAATGATATCTTCCACACTCATTTATAGTCCCTTCAATTGCTGACATCGAGGACAAGAAAGAAAGAAACTTCTAGTTATTTCACCCATTTTGGAAAAGTCAGTAAATGTTCCTGGCTCCCTACGGTCTTAAGTCACCACATTACTGTGAATCGCCTCTCTTTAAGATTTTAGCTCATCCTACTCTCACACATTATTATTTCATTTATTTTATAAATACACTGCTACTTCTGGGTTTTCTGTAAATTAATGCGAACAAATGCAAACATAAAATGAATCCATCAGTATTTAGTTTACTTTATGTATATATAGTATGCCAGTAAATGTTATGAGATGGTTTTATCCAAACACAAAGCTACTTAGAGGGGAGAAAATGTCATGCGGAAATTAATGTTTTATACAAAAAGTTTGAGCCAGCAACTCAACACAGATGTCAGATATTAGCTTCTTTGGATTATCAACAACACTGGGTATAATAGGCAAGATTTCAGCAATGGCAGTGGTGTTATATAAACTACAGCATTTTATAGCATCTGAAACAATACAAAGTTGACCTTAATTGACCCATCAAAATTTAACAGATACCGCCAATGGACGGTAATGTCTTTACAAGCTGTAGATGACAGAAACACCGTGACTTTATAATTAGATAACCTTTTAACAGCAACAGGTTGCTTTGACAGGACTAAATCTAATCACATTCCCAACTAAATTGAGCCTCGATTGAAAACGGCATCTCTCCTTGACCCCGTGAACAGCTGCAAAACCAATGATAACCTCATTTGTGCATTACAGAAACTTAATTTCTCCATTATGTGTCTGAGTCGCCAGCAATTGGTCAACATAACGGAGCAGCGCTGACCTGGGCACACTCTTTAGCCTGCTCTCTGTCCCCGCTGGAGAACACTTTGAGAATGAGGATAAGACTCATATTTGTTGTGTTTTCAATACATGTTTATGAGAATAACACTCACACAATAGCCATGGCCAACAGCAGCTATGAGAGTTCACTTGCCATGAACTTAGTTGAGATTAATTTTTGACTTGACAATGTATTATATAGTCGATAAGATGTTGCAGGGACAATGCAAATGCACAGCAATCAGCCAACCCGAGCGTCATGTATAAAAAGCCTTCTGTGGAATTTGCACAGAAAGCATTTGTGAAAAAATAAACTTTTCTTCTTTTTATTTCAGGGACAACCACAAAATCAACTTTGTTTTTCTCTCTCCTGAAGTGTTATTTAGGTTGTTTTACTGGAAGTTTCCCCAGTTGTGCAGATAGAAGTGTAGAAATATCTCTCTTCCCTTGGATATAAAGGAAGCAGCTGGCATTCCACTAATCTAAAAATCCACAAAATTTGTTCGGAGCAGTTTCATCGACATCCGTCTCAAAGAAGCATACAGCTAGCTAGCATTACAGCTGACTCAATTGGAACATCCTTACTGTTTACACTGTGTCTCCAGTATGAGCCTTCCATCATAGATAGATGCAGACTGAGTACCTTACAGGTATATAACCAACCGACACAAGCGGAAGCCTCTCCAATCAGTCTCACCTCTGTCTTGGACTGCAGCTGGAGAGCAGGAATTAGGGGCACATGAACCGTCAGTTTCTCGGCAGAGTTTCCGTACAGCTCAGAACTGATGCTCCAGGCGTTACCACCTGCAGGCCATGATAATGGAGCTGGATTATTCAAGGATTTCACAGGCTAAGACAAAAGCGGCCTGTCCAGCAGGGCAGTCACAATTCATCAAATATACTTGTTGCATCACCAATGTGCTTCAGCGGCCTGCCCAAGTAAAGTCTATGTGCAGGAAAGCCTACATGTCTAGAGCCAATATCACCAAAACTGTGCAACTCACACCAAAACAACCTAGAAGGCTCTGTCCTCTAACACAGAGTGCTCTAGGAACAACCAGTCTCCCAATAACAAAATACTGCCTGCAGTTCGTGTGTTGCAGAAGAATTCAATTAAACAAAAGGACCAGAACTTATTGTTTTGGCTGATTTAAAAAACAGGATTCTGAAGTCATTCCTAAGTTTCAAATGTTTGAGAAAAGAAAGTGTCACAGAGCTGCCCTTCGAGGACAAAGCGCACACAGAACCAAACACACCATCACAGAGACAGGAAAAAAAAATACCCAGGCGATACAGCAAACATCCACTGTGCTGCAGATACACACACGTATCACACACTCATTCACTACCAAAGGGGAAAAAACACAGAGAGGCTAACATGTACAAACAACACACACACACACAGTCCATTACAATGAAACCGTTGATGGGAGGCCCCCGTGTCGGGACCCTAACAGCTGTAGTGCATTAAGGGCCGACTATGTGCAAGGGCAGGGAGAGACCGGCAGCAAACAATCCCAAAGCCCGAAGATACACACACACAGTCGCACACATCACCCCCACATTTTCACAAACATTCATGCGCCATATTATGCAAATGCAGAGACACACACATCAGACACAATGTGGCAAATCAGTAGTTATGGACCTAAGAGGGCTTTTCGTGAAAGAGCAAGATCGCGTCTCGAAAATGACAGTTTGCGTTTAAATCGGAGAGAAATGAGCGTGCTAAAGATTGTTGAATATTCCTGTGCTTTGTTGCTGTGAATCAAAGTTCTGGGGAAGAGCTGTCCAAAATTTTGCATTTACCTTTTCCTTTTTTCTGTTGCAGCCATTCTTCATAAGACAGAAACGGTCAATAATTTGCTTTCAAAATGACTGCTTTATAGTGATTAATGATTATTGGGTCTAGGATCCTAAAAATAAGTTCAGTAGGCAGCTGTACACAATTTCAATGATAAACAAGAGTGCATCAGACTGTGTGTAGTTACACTTCAATCATTAACGTGATCCTCTTTGATAACATAACTATACCACAGTTTCTGTGGCCAAATATTGTGGAGAGAGATAGTCGAAACAACAGCTGACAAAATTATTTCAGCTCAAGTTCTGTTTACTCGTTTATCTTGGGGCCACTGACTGTACCACACTGTCTTAATAAGCAGGTGCAGTATGCTCAGTTGCCAGAGCACCTCCAGGACTTCTTATGTTGACAAAGAAAAAAAAAAAAGAAAAAAAGGTTGAGTTGGAAAGAACAGCCAACAAGTCTTCTAAATTAAAACAACCATTTAGTTGCATTAAAGAACAACACAAGCATTCTATTCTTGCTCCCCCATCTGCAAGTCAAAATCATTGGAGGCCAAACTGCAAAGCTGTGTAAACACAAAAACTGTTTCTGCTTCTCTTATGCTTCTTCTTTCTTATCGTCTTCTGCCGTTCCAATCTATAGCAACTCCTAGAAACATAAAATTAAAAGTTTTCAAATTTGGCACCAGTTTTTTTAATCAGAGTTGGGAACTTTGGCACCACCAATGCACTTATTATGTTTTTTAACCATAAGCCCAATTTTTATAAGGTGGAACACGAGGAACTGTTCAATGCAATGAATTAAGCAGAGTTTAATGGCATCAATTTTAGTCATATTAGATTTTTGGAAAAACCTTAAAAACCCTAAAACTGGTGATGAGGTGGCCCAACAGGGAGTGAAATCAGCAATGCGTTCGTCTATCAAGCAAGCCTAGGCCTGCATTTTAAGAAGCACACACTATATTAAAGCTTTGTCAACATGTTAACCCATTTGATGCTACCACCATACTGCATTTTATCAAGGGGTTTATGGGTAATCCTCAGACCGCACCTCACAAAATCCCTCATATAGAACTTAAATTTTCAAAAACCATCATAGTTAATCTAATTTTACACTGAAGTAATGTAATATCAGCAATTATATTGACACCAAACTTGGGGAAAAATATCACATTGTGTTTTTCTCTATAATAATTCCACCAGACTTTTATATGCTTTTATAACCCCAGTTGCTGCAGGGGGAGCTTTGTCACTTGAAGGTGACCAGATGTCTTGAGGAAGCTGCTGAAAGAACCGATGCTGTACTTCTTATGAAATCATCTCACCTCATGTTCCACTTCTGAACACTTACAGACTCTTTTTTTCAAGGTCAAGAAGGAACTGCTAGCCTTAATGCTGAACCTTTGGCATTTGTCCATCTTACATAGCAGCTTGAGTTATCCAGACGTTGAGGTTTTGAAATTGCGTTAAATGAAGCAAAGCTAATTATTTCAAGTTGAGCTGCCTTACTCACACCTGACGCGCTCTCAACCAATGCCGTGGCAACAACTAGTTCAAGTTTAAAGTGAGAATCAGAATGGAGATGTTCTCTGGGTGAAAATGCTTGCCTGATGTCAGAGAAGAATGGCCAGAGAACTTCAAGCTGACAACATGCCAACATTTACTTAAATAAACCCCTTATTACAACCAAGATCTGCAGAAGAGCATCTCAAATGCAAAATGCATTGAACCTTGAAGTAGATGGGCTACAGCAGCAGAAGACCACACCGGGTGACACTCCTGCCAGCTAAGAACAGGAAGCAAAGGATACAATTTGGGTTCACCTAAATTGAACACTGGAAAAACATTGCCTGGTCTGATAAGCCTCAATTTCTGCTGTGGTGTAAACATGAAAGCATGCCTTGTGTAAACAGTGGTTGTGGTGTAATGGTTTGGGGGATATTATCTTGGCACACTTTGGACCTCTTCGTACCAACTGAGCATTGTTTGAATACGACAGCCTACCTCGGTATATTGCCATTCTTCAAGACCATCTTCTGATGGCTGCTTCCAGTTGAATAATTCCGGCATGCCACAAAGCTCAAATCATCTCACACTAGTTTCTTCTTGAATAAGACAGGGAGTTCATTGCAATCAAATGGCTTCCAGAGTTACCGAATCTCAGTCCAATACAACACCATTGGGATGTAGTGAAACAGAGCATTAATATAATGGATGTGCAACAAGTTTGCAGCAACTGTGTGATGCCATATGGACCAAAAACTCAGAGGAAACCTTTTTCAATCTGTGTCAACAAGAATTAATGTAGTTCTATTTGCAAAACGCATCGAACAAAAAGTCTAGTACTACTGAACATATCTGTCGAACCTGCTAGGGATGCATCTATGGAGGGATATTTAATTACTAAACATTTCCTGCTGATAAGGGATCAGTACAAAATGTTACAATGTTATCTACCAGTAGAATAACAAATGACTAAAACATATCTTATATTGTTCACCTTACATTTATAACACTAGCACTAGAACTAAAGTATCAGTGACACAAAGAGACACCAGAAAGAAGAAGAAAAAACAGATCCAAAAATACCTGCAAAGTCTTATTGTTTCTCTGAAGGTCTACACAATTGACATTGTTGCATCAGATATTACGTTCTAGGTTACATCGCAGGACAGTCTTACACAAATATCAGATAACATTTCAGAATTGCGCATGCAGGCTCTCTCTCCACCTGTCTCTCAAAACTCTTCTCAGTCTCAGGGTGAGCTCATATATCAATACCTATGGCATCTTTTCTTCTCTCCCTCTCTCTCCTCTTTCTAGGGAGAGGAGGACAGAGGAGAGGCCAGTGTGGAGAGGCGCAAAACCGTGTGAAGTGGCTTTATCGTTGGGAGACACGTGCAGGCAGAAGACTCCGTCTGAAGGCTGAGTGGCAGGCGGCAGAAGCCATTAAGATAGAGCCGCTATCTCTTGCTGCCAGGGTCCTCTTAATACGGGCAGGGACTCGGGCCTCTGTCACCCACACATGCGCACACACACACACACACACACAGAAGCACACCTTCACTCCTGATGTACTTTAACTGACACACAGCGAACATGGATGTAGACATGTGCGTGTTCATTTACACTTACAAGCAATTCCTTATCTGTGTGTCTATTTTACCATCCTGAACCCATCAATCGTCACATAGGGAGGAAAACTGAAGAGATAAATGGGCAGGTAGACGGGTGGAGACCAGAACACAGACAAACAAATTACTGTCTCTGCCTCTTTTACGACCAAAGTATAGTGGTGTCAGTAATGTGAGGTAAAGTGCACGCCACATTTACTGTTTTGAGACATCCATGTGTAACTCATAAGATGCCTCACCCTTACCGAACTTGTTTGCATCCACAATTTCTCTCCTTCTCCCGTAGAAGTGGAGGCACTAGTGGAATGGACTCTAGGAGGTTGCAGACTTGTCCTGAAAACTTTTAACTGCTTTACAATTAAATACTAAACTGCCAACATTACTGCATGAAATAAATATTTTGGTTTGGTTGTTGTCAGAGCTGTAGAGTAAATACAGAAACCTGGAGATTCTTGTTCTCCTACAAAAACTCTTCACACACCTTGGATCTGGCTGAACCAACATGACAGAGAACAGTCATGGTAAAAGTAAAGTAAATTCTAAGATTTTCGGATGTAATAAAAATGATCTGGTCCTTATGCATTTGATTGATTGATCCTCACCAAGTGTGAGCACCTCTATAAAAACAGAGGTTTTGGCAGTTGGGCAGTAGAAAACGACTAAACAAGTATGGCTTGTTGAGAAATCACCTTCCTGTTTAAAACGCATGCCTCCATGCCTTAGGTCTGCTAAGGATCTGAAAATGCTAGAAGACTCTGAACAATATCCTTTAGATTTGGGCCATAATGCACAGCACCGTGTGCATACACATGCATATCAGCACAAAAAACCATCATCTGTCAAACACAGTGTCATGATTGTGGCTTGTTTTGCAGCTATAGGAGCTACAGGAGCCGGGTACCTTGCAGTTGTGCAGTTATCCGTCAACTCGTCTGTGTACCAAATAGGGCTGCACGATTTTGCATAATATGAGAATCACGATTTTTTGGCTTAGAATTGAGATCACGATTCTCTCATGATTCTCTTTTACAGTATAAATATTTATTGCACTTATTAACTGCACATCAACTTCGTAACAGTTGAGACTGAACATAAAAACAATAAATAAACATAAAAACAACAAATGTCTCACATTTTGTCAGTGCTGCAAAATGTTGTACTGCTTGAAATTCCATCTCCACCGTTGCTCGACACTGCGTGTATAGAGCAGGTAGTGCAACAATAGAAAAATAGTCGCGGGACGGCACTGTGTAGCGTTTGTCTAGGGTGTTGATCATTTTCCTAAATCCCTCGTTTTGCACAGTGTTGATGGGAGCCATATCTTTGGTCAGGTGATTAGTGATAGCCTCCGTAATTTCTTTGTGCCTGCGGGAGTTCGACGTGTATAGGGAAGCGTTGTATAAGGTTCCCGTTATTGATGTTTGGGTGGTTGACCGGGACGGATTTTCTCCTGTCACTTTCTCGTCATCCCTGACGTGCACTCCGTTGTTTTTTCCCTGCTAATTTTAGCATCACAGGGCACAGCTTCTGTATCACGTGGTATAAGGCTCCGCCCTTGTCATTTGTTGAGCAGGAAGAGTGAGCGCTTGTTTTCATGCAGATTACGCCCCGGATCAAAATGCGGTACAATCGTCGTCATCTTTTTTTTTTTTTTTAATCGTTGTCATTTGGAAATGAGATCGCACATAAGTATGAATCGAGATCGCAATTTTCTAACGATTAATCGTGCAGCCCTAGTACCAAAGTATTCTGCAGTCAAATGTGAGACCATCTGTCCATGAGATAAAGCTTGCCTAAAACTGGATCATGCAACAGGACAATGATCCCAAGCACAGCAAATCTGCAAATGGCTGAAAATGAAAAGAGTCGAGCTCTAACAATGGCCCAGTGAAAGTGTGTGTATATATATATATATAACTAGGGATGGGTACCGGTATCGGTTCTGACACAAACGGTAGTAACCAGACCGAAAAACAGCGCACATTTCGGTGCTTTATTTCGGTGCTTTTTTTTTTTCCTGAGCTATGATAGATTCTGTGTTAGATTCTAGCCAATCATTTTACGTTTCCAAGGATAGTAGGCGGGTCCAGGTACGTACGTTCTTTTAGAGCAGAGCTACAGATTAAAAATGCCCAAGGCGAAGCGGTCAAAAGTCTGGCTGTACTTCACAGCAAAATATGCAAACTCAGCAGCAACAAGTGCTTCAAGCTGATACTGTGATACTGTGCAAAGGAGGTAACACCTCAAATCCGATGAAACACCTGGCGACGCATAGCGTTTTTTTAAAAGCCGAGAAATGCGCTGTATTTGATAGCTTGCTGCAAGACCTCACACCGTGCACATCTACTGCGGGTGTGGTGCCTGTTATCGGACCCGGAGTTAGCAACATCCCCCAAAAACCCGAAGAGGAGAGTCCTGGCCCCTAGCCCTGCCAGTGTAGCAGAAATGATGACGGATGATGATGCAGCAGCAGCCGTTCTTCTCTGCGTGAGTAGCTTAATGTTGTTCGTGTGTAATTTACGTTGAGTAGGCTAACCACGTTATTACATTAATGCATGTAAGGTGAACTAGCAAACATCATCATAGCTACATGCGGCTGTCTTCTTGTTTGATGGCAGGTACTTCCTTCACCCCGGCCAAAAAGGCTAAAATGACCAAAGAAAAAGGAAAACAGCTAAACACGAGAGGTTGTTTAGCTGTTTTCCTTTTGTTTAAGCACTGCTTCCAGCCAAGAGTGATACCATATATGCCCCATAGCTGCAGAAAAGGCTAACATTGTTATCTTGTCACAAAAAAACAGCTGAACATGAGAGGTTTGTGGACAAATTTTGTGTTCTCCATTCTTTAAGCACTGGTTTGAGCACCGGCATGGTTTCAAAAGTATCGGTTTGGCACCGGTATCGGATAAAACCTAAACGATACCCATCCCTATATATAACAATTTTTATTTTTTAAATATCAAAACTTAGAATTTCAAATCACGTTTTCTAATGCACTAAATTGACCTAATTTTAAAATCTTGTAAGGATCACTTTTGATGTCCATCTCAAAACGACAGAGGATGTACAGCAATGTACATTAATTTTTTTATTTTTGTTTTTATCATGGCTTTATAATGAGGAGACATGGCACTGAAAAAAAATCTGAAAAGAAATCTATGGAAAGAGTTTATTTTTAACATGACTTTATCTGCACTGGAAAGGTTTTACTCCCTCTGAAAAATAATGTGGGCCATGAAGTCCAAGCCTCAAACCTACAGTACTTATAGTAATCTTTGGGATCTTTATAGAGAGCCTATTTTTGTAGCACTCTAAGTGTTTTACTCCACTTACACATCTTTTAAAAATAATAGATAATAATAGATACGAGCATAAGTAAAGTTGATATAAGTAGGGATCACTCTTATGTATCTGATGAGATCAAGTGAAATCTAATCGAACAACTACAACATCTGGCTATTTCCTGCCCTCCACATGTAAACAGAGGATAACAAAAAGCTAATGAAAGTCACATTGATGAAATTTATACAAAGTATTCAAGGTAAATGTAAATAGGTGGTTTAACTTTAGAGAGAGCCAGCCTAGCTGTCAAACTATGTTGATGACTTTTTGCCTCTTAGTCCAAAAATCAGTCCCCTCTATAAGGTAACACCAAAACATGACACAAAGCAGGAAACAAAATGATCTCAGAGGTTTTCCACACTTTTCTGCAGAACATCTCATCTTTTTTTAAAGTTGCAGCATTCTTCCTGTGTGCCATCTGGGTATTCCTACGCTCCTGCATGAATGTATCATAGAGATGTCTATAGACACAGACCTGTTTACACACTGGCGCATCGTGCTCATCCGTGACGGCCGAAGCGACACCACAGCACACGGCAGCAGCGATGACTTCACTTTTGGTGTTCTGCAGTGAGTAAGAACAGCAGCGAGTATAAGCTGCCTGTTCGATTGTGCTTGTAGTGCCAACTTTCATGCTATAAGTGTCCTAAATAATAGAGTTTATTGTTTATTCTTTATATCAAGAAAGTGATTTTTGGCAAATTTTGACTTGTGAAACTACTAAATTCACCTGTAAACACACAAGCTTGAGTATATTGCAAAAGTGTTTTTTAAGGAGCACAGAAAATGAAAAAGTCGGGATGTCATGGATCTACATCAGCATCGATGTACAGCAGGACATTTTTTATCATTTAATTTCTAATTATTTTTGATTCCATCTTATTTGAATGAAACCACAGGGTCATGCCTTCCATCATCCATTCATTTGACTCTGAGACAGTCTTAATCACACATTTTCTCTGCTTTGGCACAAGGTTACCGGACAGAGAATGCACATGCAGTGTTCAAGCCAGAACCCTTTTGCTGCCGTGCCCCTACGGTGAGCACGCCGCTCTAACCACTAAGGTAAACGCTGCACTGTAAACAAAGCTGTTTTCTTCGCCGACAATGGCAGCGTGGAAAATTAATTAACGATCTGTACTCTTTGTGAAAATTTTAACTCATTCCTAATTAGCTCCTCTCCTTGAAAACATCAAGTCAGTTAATTATGTCTGAGGGAAAAAGGTCTGTTTCTGGTGTCACTTATTTATTAGTAAGCTTCAGTGCTGCGAGAGAGGAAGCGGCTGGAGCAGACAAAGTAAGACGAGAATGAAAGGGAGTCTGTGTCACGGCAGGGTTAATGAAACACTAGCCTGGGAAGATAAATAAAAAGTGAATGATTTACAAAAAAAATGTACAGAAGCACACAAATACACACATGCAAACACAAAGCGTGTTTTTACTTAAGGACACAAACTCACACGCTGTAATTGTCCTGCCACTTGATTACAACACAGACACGGGAGACATTTCCTTGAATTCTTTCTTCTCAACTAAGAGCCAACTTTGGACAAGCATAATTCTGCATCCATTCTTTTCTATGCATTTCCTCTAAAGGTCAAAAGTCACTGCTGCTACTTTTCATATTATGATAACCTTGAGCATCGCATTGTATTTGCACAGGCACACAGTTAAGTGACTCACACATAGAATCATACCTTATAAGCAATAAAGTTAAAAATTATATGCCAAATTCCTGCAGAATTATGACACCTTATACCCCCAGAAGTCAAAGTTTTAGTAATCAGCATTCTTGTTTAGAGTCTTATCTAATTATGTTAAAGAAATTTGGTTAATTGTCTACACATAAGTTTTAAAGTTGTGTATTACAATGTCTAACAGAGTCTCATATATGCTGTTTTTTAAGAAAAAAACATTTCTTTGCAAGGAGAATTACTGGCGTTCAAAAAATTAACCCTTTTCCCATAAGCTTATAGAATCTGAACACTAACACATGAACTTTATAGTTACAATAGTGCCATTCAGGAAACTCCAGGCTTAAATTCTTGTCAAGACGTTTTAAGAATGAACAAGAATTGAATTTGTGTCTTAAGTTTTGTGGCAACAAGATAAATATCACTGGAGTGAGAGCTTTGAATTTGAAAATCTGTCGATAAGGATAATGTAATAAGATCCAAAGCACCAGAAGACGTACTCTGTACTAAAAAAGCAAAAGTCAAAAACTACTGAAATCTGGCCAATGTGCCCTTCAGGGTATTCTCGTTGTAAAGCATTGAACTGCACCCACCACCCTCGAATACTGTTTGATCTTTAGGTCATAGTCGGAAAACAAGCTCTCATTGTCAATGACGATTCTCAACATGACGGTCAATTGGGCACGGAGGTAAATTTTTGCTGTGTTAACATAGAGAATGTGCACGTGCAGGTGGTCTGAATGGGAGTTTAAGGCTTGAGACAACTCTGATTAGGTTAGCGGATGACATCCCTGAGACGAAGCAGGAGAAAACAGCAACTCTCTGCCCAAAGTATTTTCAAATCTGACAGATGTGACAGGTCAAACTAGAGGCTGATTTCTAGTCTCATCATAAAACACAGTAAAATACTTTTAAATATTAAAAAAACAGCATAAATCTAACACTTTTAGACTCTACGCTTTGTTTGTATCCCCAGGAGCTGACTTTACCTCTTCATCCCTTTCTCCCGCCTCTTCCATCACAATCTCTCCCCTCAGTTGTTATCTCTCTCTCTCTCGTTCTTCTTCATTCTTCCCCCCCTACTTTTTCCCCCTGCTCAAAGCTGTCAGGATGTTGCCTCCTTGGGTATGAGGCTGAATGGGGGGATTTGGCACAGTTTCCCTCTCCTTGCTCGCTTCAGCCGTTTTTAAGAGCACATGTTTATGCACCAAATCTCTGCACTTTGTGTTTCTCCACGTCAAGGCACAAGCTCAGCCCCAGATTGATGCGGCCTGGCAGCCCCCTGTGTACTTGCTCTAAGCAAAGAAGGGGGACGACAGAGAGAACAGAAGAAAAGAGAGAGAAATCTAGAGTGAAGAGGAAATGATTTTCTGATTTTCTACACAGGCTTTGTGGTCCTGGAAGGCTGTTTAAATGTGTGTTTTTAAGTCCATTGGTGAGAACAAGAAGAGACTGTGCTATCCACTGCCTGAGGGCTATGCTGAGCCTATATATATATTTAAGCCCCCCCAATGTTCCTTGCTTAACAATAACGCCTACTAGTTTTAATTTAATTCTGTCATTTTTCTTACTAAATAATCCACTTCCAATTTCTGTGTCACAGCTGGAGAAATAAATCTAATCTTATCGCATAGCAGACTGAGTGTGAGGTTTGACAGAGTTTTCTTTTTCATCAGCACTACTATATGTGAAAAAGAACAATAAGAGACAGAAGTGTTTGAGAGTGCGCGCCGTCTGCAGAGGGACAGGTGGGCTAAGAGGACAAGCGCAAGAGCTCTGACAATATGCCAAAGTAAGACACGGGCACGGAGAGCTAAGACGACGACAGACAGATAACAGTCGCTCAGAAATCTGAGAAAAAGAGCAGCACTACTTGATCTTTCCTAGCCAGTTGGCCCATGGGCACACCAGTTGTGGTGAGCTTCCTAAACATCGTGCGGCCCAGCGGCCTCCGTAAACCAGCATGCAGTTTACACCCACACACCATCATTACCAGAGAACAGCTTTTCATACAAACTATTTACATCAGATTTTAATAATGACCAGATCTATGGCCAGTGCAGATGTGTAGTTAATCCTAAGGTGTTGAAACATTACTACAGACATGCAGAAGAAGCACAGCTACTTTGACACTTGGGTCAAAGGAAAAGATGATAAATAGCTGCTTTCTAGTTGTAGTCTGGCTTTTTATGGAGAAACCCAAAGCAGGATATGTAAAGTTACACAAACTGGTGAAGCGACTAACTGATTAGAAACTTTTGGTACTTATACCCTCCATCACCATCACTATGGAGATTCAAGTCACACAGCCTAAATCAACTTTATTTGTAAAACTTTGCTTTAATCCCATTATATATGGCACCTTCAAAAGCTGTGTTTACAAAGTGCTTTGACAGCCCAGCAAAATCCTGAAGATATAAAGAAATTTAACCTCCTAGGACCTGGCGTCCACATATGTGGACATCACATTTTGGGTTATTTAGACTAAAATACTCAATTTTGCTCTACATGGGCCTGATATCCACTTACGAGTGCATTATACTGCTACTGTTCTATCAAAATTTTAAACGAATATCCTCTTATTTTTCTTAAAAACAAAAATAAGGTTGAAAAAAAATCTGGTAATTCTTTTGTTTTTACATTCATTGGGCCACAATATGCCCAAATATCAAAGAGAAATTAAAAATGCATGTCGTGGAAGAGTTCGGGTCTTAGGAGGTTAAAACTGCAAGAAAAAAACTCTCAGCCAAAAAAAAAGAAAAAAAAAGAAAGAAAGAAAGAAAGATTCAAATATGGTGAAATTAGAAACATAAAAAGGGCAAAGACACAAGATTTCAAATGCACCAAAACAAAAAGATTAGATGTGAAGACATCATTAAATTTTAGTTGTGGATTTCTAAGAGTTAAAAATACTGCAGTGCTGTCTCCCTGGAAGCTGTTCTACAATTTCCTGAGAAATCAGTGTAACACTACTTTTGACAACTCAGAAAATTGGAGAACCTGGAAAATAGAGGCAAACTTTAATTTTGAAAAACAAGAAAAAAAGCTAAATGTGGAAAAATTGATAGAGTATCAAGACAGGCATTTGGGCCCAGAAACAGCAGCGTGGAAACTTCTCAACAACAGTAGCTAACATTAGCCAACATTGATCAGCTAGCTAACATGTGAGCTGCGTTGGAAAATTACTCAGTGTACCTTTTCCCTGCAGTAATGGTGAGCACTAGCACGGCCGTTGGACTTACCTATATGGGCAACAATAAACAGTACAATTACAACATGAATGCATGATCGTTAAAATTAAAAATGCATCATAGCTACTTGCTTCTCTCGTCTCTGTACCGTGTAAGCATAAGAGCTTAGTTTCTATTCTTAGCAATAATGTGTGCTACCTTTAAGCCATATCATCGATTTCCTTTACACATATTTTATTGCTCACTTTAACTCATCCTGGAAAGTATGGAAGCTGAAGCTTAAATGGTAAAAATAAAGGGTCTTACGTTTGTTTCATCCAAATAATACTGCAAGCTATACATGGGATATTATAGGCTATTATTACCATGCGCTCACATATCACTTCATGTAATCTCAACATGCAGTGTGCCATGCCGTTTTTATTTTCCAATGTCTGCCGTGGCAACCCCAACACCTTTTACTACAACCTCCCACCCCCACCCTCAAGTCCTTCTTTTCAAACTGTGGGAACACACTGGCACACAGATGGTTAAGCCCATCCTTGTGATGAGTGGGAAGGGTGTGTGTGGTGGGGGGCTTGCTGCAGATGGCACAGAGGGCATCGCCAATCAGCCTACATACACACACATACGCACCTACACAGGGAAATAAAGGGAGAAGAGGAACAAGGTAAAGACATATGGGGAAGAGTTAGAAAGATAGGGATGCATGTATAGATGAAGGTGGGTGTGTGAGTCCTGTGTCCCCGGGCATGCAGTGTACTGTGTACGTGCGATGGCTGCCGTTAATGTAGCGTGGCACACAAAGCCCTGGCATCTCGCTGGCACCTCTGCCCACGCCGTGCCACACTGAGAGGCACGGCGAGGCCTGCCAGAGGGGCTGGCAAGGCCGTGTATGTCTCTGACTTTGTGTACGCATATGCATGTGTTCATTTGCTTGGTGACTGGTTCGGTGTACCTTCTATCTAAATATGTGTAACAAAGCACAATATGTATATACCATGCTGCTTTTGAAGGTGTGTGTCTAAGTATGCATATATTGTGACCCAGCCAAATACCACACACACACGCACACACACACACACACCGGTACCCCTCTCATTAGGAAGACCCTACCCTGTGTCTCTAATGGCTAAGCCTTTGATATGCAATGACGACTAATTCCCTCCTGTGTTCCACTCTCCGCAGACAGCGCAGTCATTAGACCACGGACATGGACACACACATACACACACAGTTGTGTTTGAGTGGGAATCTAATCATTTAACCCGTCCAGAGGTTCTGATTCTCATCTGTCTTTACCTTATCTTCTGAATTGTCTACCGGGGGACTCACTCCCCTCACTTGTAATGTAAATAGAACAATATTTACATAAAAACATTTGAATTTATCATTAAAAACAGCTCTTCTTGATGTGGAATGCGTCTTTCTGCTCTTTAAGGCAATAAGGTGAAGCCTAATTTGCTCGTTGGACTGTTTGTCTTGTATGCATAAGTTATTCTGCCATCAATCTCACACTGTAATGAGGAGGAAAAATCCGAACATTTAAATGTGCCTACTTTCTAAAATAGAGTATGCATTCTACACTGCAGTGCAAACAACTAGCTTTCTTTTTAAACAAAGTTATTTGTAGCATTAAACTCAATTGGCTGGTGTGGAACATCCAAATGAGCTTCACAGCACCTTTAAGGAAAAAAAACAATCATATTTTTAAATGTTTTTGTCAAAGCAATTTCTTTGTTTTTTAAAGATGCTGTAAAAGTAGTGCCCCTCTCTTTTAGCGCATCCTGATCTTAATGGTGTAGCTAGCAAACTGATGAACTTTATTTACTTCTCCATTTACTCCTGTCTCTAGATCTTTGGTTTGTGACTGTTTATGTCTCAGTGAAACAAAACTAAAACTAGGACGGCAACCTCCTTGCAACTAGGAAAAGTCATATACTGAATTATTTTGCCTTTAGAGACTGACTGGAAATAGTTCCAGTGACCAACTCCCACAGGTTGAATGTGCAACATCATTGACAATCGCACATGTCATCTGCAAACAATCATGATCCAACTCAGTCTGGCTGCAACCAGTCTCAGACAAGATTGGTGGAAACTGATGAATAATCACTGCCAAATTCACAAACACAGACACGCCAACACGTTGCAATTTATCTGAGTCAGTATGCACCAATTCATCTGCTACGTGTCTCTTTTCAGTAGGGTGCACTGGTTGGCAGCTGGTTTTATTCTGGTTATATTCCTATACAAATGCAAAAACAAGATTGTCCTGCAGCAACTATGATACTATTTGTGGAGGAATTTCTGGATTTCTCTCTGAAATCTATGAGGTTCTGACTCTGATTTCACAGGTAACTATTGTATTATCACAAATCCCCAACATGACCCCATTCAAACACAAACTGATAGCACACTGACCGTGTTAATGCTGTTCTATCACCCTCTTGGCATCTTGAAGACGGACAGCCGACTGCTAGTGGTGCAAACCTGCTCCCCGACTTTGAGGCAACCATTTCAAAGGAGTTGTTCCTTATAGAGGGTCAACCGCCTGACATCTCTTTATCTTGCACTAGTGAAGACTTGCTACCTCCTCACTAATTTGAGCCTTTTAGCATGCATACACCTGAAGACCACATGTAAGTGCCAGCCTAAAAAGGAAGCAGAGAGTTTTGGTTTAAGTTATAGAAAATAAAGAAAGAGCGGTGAAGTTATGGTCACTGATCTCTTTGTTTGAAATGACAAAGACCTGCAACACAGGTCACATTTGAGTACAGGGTAGTCATGGGGACAAAAACGAAGGTTTTTAGTCATCAGTAAACCTGAGTGTGTGTGCCCATTGTTCTAATAATGCTTCTAATAATACTTTTCTGCACGTCCCAAATAAAACACGATTTCAAACTAAAATGAGGTCAGGAACATTTCCAAAAGTCTCCATTTTAGGAGTCCTAAAATGCCAGGGCAGTGAGAACACTTGGCAAAAGAAAAGGTCGCGTATCATCTATTGCTGTGGGCCATTATTTATTTCTATCTGCCTGTAAAATGATTTAACACTGTTGCCAATTTTGCTTAACGTTGTATTCATTTAAGCTTTAGATTGCCACTAATCTAATCTTATCAATAACACACTCAAGTATTGTACAGGTGATTAAAATAGAAGCAGCAGATGCTAAGACATCATTCAATTTGCTGTTCAGGCTGGATCGAGTGCCAAACACACTGGATCCCACATACCTCTACAAACAAACTAAATGCCCTCCTTTAAAGTTACTAATATATTCACACCACTATTGCTACCTGATGAGCGTTTCCCCCCTCATTTCATAGTCTCTCCACCATCTCTCTCACTCACTCTACAGTGTTTCCTGTTTTTAATATATCTGCAATCCTCACTTAACCATAACCATCACCCTGATCTCTTTGCCCTCTCCGTCTCGTTTCTCTTTTGTTTAATCCTTCCCTAATCCAGCCCTTTTCTCCACTCTTTTCTTTTCCCTTCCCTCCCACCCCTACTCAACCCAGTCCTGTTATCGCTTTATTACCGTGTCCTCAGTTCATTCTGTAGCTATTAACGTGGTGAACAGCTTCACCCTTGCTGATTCCAGCCAGCTAATACAGGTTACACACACTCGAGCTCAGCTGGCTGTGTTGGCACACTACCCTGCTCCTGCAGTCTCTCATCCCGGCATTATAAACCCCACCTAATCAGCCTCAGTGACACATCACGTGTGTCATTGATTTTTAATTAACAATCTGAATTTGAACAACGGATCAGCTTTTAGAGAACTGTTGAATAACTGGTGTGCAAACTATACAACATCAGGAAGTTGTGGTACACCTGAGAGGACAGTGTAAGCGTTGAGTAGCAACACTGAGTCAGAGAAGGGGCTGCGAGGACATACTTAGCAGAGGCCAAGGAACGATTTTGATACTGACAACAGGCTTGGAAATGTGACTATTAAAGTCTGTCACTAGCGACGGTTGCCACAGTTACATTTTATCGCTACTGCGTCAGTAGGTGAGGGTAAGAAGCCAAGGCTCTGGTCAACTGTGGAACAGTGCTCTGTGATGGATTGGGCTTGAACCGATTCTCGATGACAAAAGGTGATAACAGGATTTACCAAATGCTGAGGCGGAGCCAGAGCAGGAGAGGAAGTCATTTATTGACATCTGATTGGCCAGCAATTGTGCCAGTCTAAATTTCATTGGTTGTCACTGATTGCACATCTTGTATTCAGAAGCTCAAAAGGACAAACATGATTTACGTTGTATGATTTCTCCTATCAACCTCAATCTTTAAGTCAGAGAAAATGATCTAAACCACAGACAAAATCCGTTTTGTTTACTCATTTGCTTTAGTTCAGTTCAATTCAATTCAGCGTTTTTAATCTTTCACAATAGACACCAACCCCTCAAGGTGCAAAAACCCTGTAACATTTGATAACACCAGATAACCCCAGCAATCAGTCATCTTCCCTATGAGCACAACTGGCAAAGGAGGGAAGAGAGAACGGCATTTTAACAGGAAGAATGATTCAGCAGAGCTATGTCAGGGAGAAGGAGCCATCTGGGTGAAGGGAACGAGAAGTGAAGAGAATAAAGGACAGCAAAGAGTGACGAGGACAAATCAAATTATGAGAGAGAGTCAATAACATGCAGCAGTGGTATATCAATACATGGGGAGTGAAAAAGAGGTGAGCGCTGTGGGTAGCAGGGGAAGTCCCCAGCCTACTGAAGTATAACTAAGGGATGATTCAGGGTCACATAATCTTAAAAATAAAAGCTGATCCTTTTTAGAATCGCGGGAGCGATGACCCGATCCAAGATGTCAGACAAAGAAGCAAGAACTGGTGGTCAGTAAACAGCTCTTACTTTCCTTTGCAAGCTGCACAGTGCAGACATTTATGTTGAATAATGAATTGAAATATATCAGTTTGCTCCTTGAATTTGGCAATCAGATGATAGTAAAAGCGCAATCTGCTTGGAATGCGAATACTCCTCCAAATGTTGTACGATGTGTTAAAGGCAGTATAGCTTTCTTTTTCATTTTGTTTTTATTTTATCTTTTCCTATAATGAATGAGAAATAACATAACGTATATTTTTCCGGTGTTTAGCAGCAGGCATTGACATAAAGTAGGTATGAGAGAGGCAAAATGACGTTGTGTCACTTACAACAAATACAATAAAATGTTGTATTTAATGGTTAGCTTCAATTTGTCTCCTTAACATTCCGTATCAATGACTTTCATCAGCCCAGTGCAGTGTTATATGTAGGTGATTTTATAGGTTTATAAGCATTAAAGCTCTTTAAGTTAGGCCAAAGTTCTTCCCACCAGACGAGCAAAGGCGTATTCCTACCCTTAAAGATCATTAGAGTCAACACAGGCATAGAGGTTGCAGATTCACCTGTCCTGGTCGACTTTCACTGTCTGCTTTCCCACTGACAAATCATGTAGTCCGCTAAATCAGCCTTATCCATGCTGCTGGAACATCCAGCAGAGACACAGTAGAGACAGAGAGGATAGCTCTCAGTAAGCACTGACACAAAAGCTGGTTAATACTATTGTTCATGACACAGTGGCGTTTGGCACCGAGGCAGCATGTGTTTGTGTGTTCATATATGTACATACAATTCCTTATGTCAACACACGTGTGTGTGTGTGCTTGCGTGTACATGCATGTATCCGTATGTGCGTATCCACAATACCGGGCTGCAGTTAAGTGAGTAAATGCATTAAAAGGGCTGTTGCGGAGCCCTGCTCGCTCATTGCCCGAGATAATGAGGACGTTTTCTGTCTTCAGTTCAATCAGCACTCCCGGCTCTGTGAGACGGGAGAGCCTAGCAGATGCACGGCACGTAGCAGATGTGTGCTATTGGAGTGACATCTGAAAGTAAAACTCTAGAGCCTTTTTACGACATTGTGTGCTGCTGTTTAGATGCCCGCGATTTGCTGGCACCGAGCGATGGTGACAACAGCAACTCAGGGAACAAGCAAAGGCGCAAAAGAAAGAGGAGAGAGAAAAGGAAAAAGGCAAGGAGAAAAAGGGAGGAAATCTTTGGCAAGGGCCTCGTCTTTGAAGTGATTTGGAGAGAGATGACATACAAAATTAGAGAGTAGCATTTCGCCCTCTCCACTTTGACTACACATTAAACGCAACAGGGAGAAATTTTTCCCCACAAAGATAAATGGCGCAGGGGTGCGCCGCGGTCCCTAAACAACAAAGATTACCTTGTCTGCTCGCTTTCAGAATCTGTTAGGATTTCAAGCCGTTTGATTAAAGTTTTGTTGGGTTTGTTTCTGATTCAGGTACATATAACTTTCCAACTATTCAGTTCCAACTTTTCAAAAGCCAACTGGAAAAAAAAATTACTCTTTTTCTCTTCAATCATCTCTCAGCCAATCAAAAACAGATCCTTGGCCAAAAACACTTAAGAGGAAAAAATATATACAAAGTGTTTGTCGCATACAAAAGGCAAGAAATCTGAAAGAATAAATGGCGAGGATTTATAGAGGGACTTCTTTCATTGTATACTATAGAAAAGGGAGACGGTTTAATTGGACCAATAGTGTCTCGCTGGCTCTGAGTAACATGATAAGTAGCTGCTATGTTCAGATCCTATATGTCTGTTCATCTATATATGGCGGTGTATCAGAGTCATACGGTTTCCTTATTCTTTACTAACAAACAACTGCTATTTACTATTCATTGTGGTATAAATTTCACAAGGGTCAAATCAACAGGACAACTTCAGCCATAATTACTTAGAAACAAGATGCTTAAGTAGGCTGTTTCATACCACACCACGCAACACTTGCCTCTGTTCAGAGTTATTAAAAACAGTGAAAATTGCGTGAAAACAGAATATGTGAATAATGACGGCGGCGTTAATAAAACAAAAGCACGTGGAAGATTTAAATAAGCATCTGGAGTCGAGTAGAAGCAGCCATATACCACGCGTGAGTCACACAGAACGATCCTATTCTTCTGTGAAGAACAACGAGGTGCCCTAATTTATTTGTCAATTAAGCAAAAAGGAAACTTTTCAAAGCTCTGCAAAACTATTTTACCCCCGATTCCCACAAAAGGAGACAAAATGTATTCAAAGATATATTCACCATAAAGATAAAGATCCAATTTAGACGGTGTGTAGGTGAATGTTAAACAGATTAGTGGGCACACTTGGTGAACATAAGAGCATTCTTCATTCACACGAACACACACACACATATTTATTTGTGCCTTTGAAAATGATGCATTGTGTGAACATATATTGTATAGTGCGAGGCTGATCTAGAGGGAGTTTTATTGTTGTGCCCACGGGAGCAGATGTCACTGGCACTAACTCAATACTTTCTCTCATTCTGTCTCTGTTTGCTCTCATGCTGCGCTCCTCTCTCCCTCTCTCTCCATCTCGGGGTGTGTTTTTCTATCCGTCTCCCTTTTTTTGCTTGGACCAGATGGAGAGATGCTCTGCTCCAAACCTTTCTCACTCAGGATCACAATGCTCTCAGTCATGTGATCCGGTCTGCTATTTCCTGCCTCTCTCTCTCTCTCTCTGTCGCTTTCTCTTTCTATCCATAAGCGCTCGTTCTTCTCCTTCTTTCTCAGTATCCTCTCCCCCCTGACAAAGCCTGACAAAGGCCTTTCATTTCTTCTAGCCTGCTTGTCCTCTGTGTGTTTGTACTGTACCAAAGTAGTCTCCCTCTCTCATTGTATTCTCTCTCTCTCTTTGCAAAGAAGGTGTCTAGGGGCTGCGGGGGCCCTGCTCTGAGACAAGGGGCCTGCCTCGGCTCAGCGAGGGAGGTGGCAGGGGTGGGAAGGGGTCTGTGTGGTGAGTGAGAGAACGAGGGGAAGAAGAAAGAGCAAAAGCGACAGAGTATATTATTTCATTAACTGCTTTGGAGCTCGGCAGGGATTGGGGAGTAAAACCTTGCAGCTCTGTGTGTGACAAGGGCGCGACCTCCCGCAACCTGGGAACTCAATCCACACACTGCGCCGCTTTCATCTGATACTGGGGGTGTGTGAGAGCTCTCAGTCACTGGTGCTGGCTGGCTCGCTGAGGGTGCTAAGCTTTTTAGTCAGGGCCTGCTGAACGGAGGAAAGGTGGCGAGAATGACGGAGGGAAGGGACGCGAGAGGAGGAGGAAAGGAGGGAAGGTAAAGTGACTAGAGTAGGGAGGGTAGGTAAGGAGAGGACAGGGGGGGTTTGCCTGAGCCCCGGTAAGACAGAATTGGGCATTGTCGCCGAGCAGAGTAGAGCCGAGCTAGCCCATTCTGTTGATCTGAGCAGGATCCCGGAGAAAACAAAACTGCATTGTTCCCCGCAGATGGAAGCCAGTGTCTCCTGGGTAACAGCATTAATCTCCCCTTTTCTCCTGCTTCCTCTCTTGTCGGGGCCATAATCGGTGGGCTCCTTTCAGCAGCCGAGCCAGCCTCAAAGCCCATGCTCCTAACTAGCCTCCTAATTAGCTGCAATTACAATGAAGACAACATGATGAGATAATAGAAATTTGCAAAATAATGACATACCACGGGAAAATATTCCTCCTCCCCAAGCACCATTTTTTTCCCTCCGGGAGAGGCACAATGAAGAGCCGGGGCCCTTTTCTGAAAGCGGGGAGCTCAGAAAAATGGTGGCGCATTATGTGGCATAGAACCCTATTGTCTGCCTTCTGGTTGCTTCAATCAACAGGCCATTGTCTGGCTGCTTAAATCAAAATGACTCAAATACGGGCTCCGTAATGATGCCCTCTCAGCACCGCATACTGAACACAGAGACAGATTGAGGGAGAGAGGAGAGGAGCTAACCATGCAATGTAACGCAGGGCAAAATAATTAAGATGAGGTAAGAAAAGGGCCCGATCATCAAATATCCCAAAGTGTTGAAAATCAGGTGGGAACAACAGAGAGCAAGGAAATCAGCAATGGGACTGCCATTGACATTACACAGTAGTTTTCATCTGGACTTGTTACACATTAAATATTTCTGAGTACAACACGTCACAACTTCATGAAATCGAACGTGACAGCGAGTGAAGCAGTAGGAAAAAGGTGGAAAGACAGAAGCGGAATAGCAGGATAGAGGGAGGAGGAAGATGATAGAGGGAAGGAGGAGACTGAGGTAGACAGCAGGTGGTAGTCATGCACAGAGGAACATTTTTAACAACTCTGATCGGTAACGAAGGACAGAGTTACTTTTCTATTAAAACACTTTACTTAGAAGAAGAAAACCGATGGCATGTTTACTCTTTGCTTTTCTATATGCTTTGTTATAGCTGCTGTGAATACTATCAGTCCTTTTGTTGGTTGTTTTTCAATATAACTAACATTAAAGTGTTAATAACTTGTGTAAATTAGATATAAATAAATATTAAGGAGCTAGGATTTTTAATGGAATACAGTGACCATCACTCCTGTGTTCCAGTGGCCATGCTATTGTAACAGATTGTTGTGTTGGAATAGCTTTTGTTGGTCACAGAACAAATAGTGTGGCTAGGTTTGTCCATCATAATGGGTTTAATGATAGTCTTAAAATATCCCATAAAAAGATCTCTTCTATCCAAAATTCCAAAAACAGACTGACCGTAATAAGAACAGGAAGAGAGACAGAACTTTCTCTGCTCCCTTTCAGTTATTTTCATTCCCGTCCTTTTACTTGACAAAATTCAGACGTTTTTGGTTTGTCTGGAATAATAATTCAAGCATAAAAATACTGGCATGAACCAGTGTTGTGTCTTCACGTGACAGATATGTTATATGTCAAGGAAAAACTATACTTTAAACTGTATCTTTGTTCTCAGTTTTTTTGGTTGAATATATGGAACATTTAAAGATATAAAATAAAATAGCATTTCTGTACCAACAAGGCTGGCCTTTCAGTTAATCCAACTGCTGTTTATTGAAGCCTCATCATAAACGACCTCAATGGAAGGGAAACAGGGAGAAAATACTGAGGCATGCCAAATTACACAAGAACTGGACTGAGCGATGAATCAATTTAAAAGGAGCTCTGTCATGGTTTGGGGCTGCATTTCAGCCATTGGTGTTATGGATGTTATCACTGATCACTGGTCATATTTTGATCAACCACGCAACACCATCTGAAAAGCAGTTAAAGCATAGGTGGAAAGATAAACACAGGCCTCTCCAGTGCTCGGGCTTCAACAATATTGAAGAAGTGTGGGATCATCTTGATAGAGAATGGAACAAACATCCAAAGAAGAGCTGTCCTTCAAGAAGCCTGGAGAACTATTCCTGAAGACTACTTAAAGAAACTACACGACAGTTCCTCAAGAGAGTTCAGGCACTTTGGAAGAATAAAGGTTCAAGCTCTTTACAACAGTACAGATTCTGTTTTGGCCTTGCATCCTGTATTTCCATGTGTGTTTGCACATGTTTTAATAAACCACTGCAACTAATTACTCATTTCAAGAAATGAGGGACAGATCAAGACTTTTGCACAGTATTATACCCTAAAACTCTCTAGGTTGGAAAAAAAAAAACACCCGACAAGTCCTCAGCTGGCACTTCTATTAAACAGTACATGCAAAACACCAGACACAACACTCAAGAGGAGACTACTGAAGGCTGGCCTTCTACACAGGGTTGTTAAGAAAAGGCCATATGTGACCTGACCAAGAGCAGGACAAGATTAGAATGAGCAAAAGCACACTGGAGCGAGAAATATCGAAAGATGAAGGAGAGTGAGTGTGAGGCCAAAGTCTGAGGATTGGTACTGGATAAAACAAAGATTATCACAATGCTATGACATGCTGCTTGAGTCGAGTGAGTTTCCTCTAACCACAGGATAATTACCCAAAAGACAGCTTCAAACTCTGTAGGAACTATTTAGAAGAGTAGTTTGTAGTTTGTACAGTTTGCTCTGAGAACAGTGAAGTTCAAGGAAGTATAAAAACCCCCAACTTTGGTATTTTCTTTGGATCAAATATATTTTCTTTTCTCCTGAAGTATTATTTTTAGCAAATAATTAACATGAGAGGCGACTTTCTTTCTCACCTGTCTTCAGGCTCGGCGTTCTTCATAGCTCTCGACTTCTAGCAGGTTTGTGGGTCTGAAGCAGTCTGTCTGACACACAAACACACAGCAAGACTGACATATTGACAGACAGATAGGCAGAAAAACATGCAGACAGACAGAGAGACAACAGACATATGGACAGACAGACAGGCAGATGGACAGAAGGGCAAAGGTTAATATGCAGGAGAAGGGCTGAGAGTGTGTGAATCTGTGCATGAATGTTGGGTGTGCATGTGTGTCATGACAGCTGGAAGCTTGTGTTGTGAAGCTGAACACCTGAGACTGGCACAAACACAAACACACATCCGCACTACGACAGTAGCACATAATTTTCTTTTTCGTTTTTTTCCATTAAATGTGATGTTAATTAATCCTGGTCTCTTGTAGTTTTAATCCCTGTGGCTTCTTCACTGGATACCAGATAATGCCATCACTACCTTTTGCCCTCACATGAAAAAATACATACAAAGCAAAATGGATTCCTTCTGAAATGACAAACTTTATTTATATTTATAAAGCTTGCTAAAATTTTTATATCAGCCACTCGTAGATCCCCAACATGACAGATCTGCGGATCAGCTTATTTGCTGAGTTCATGTGCTTCAAAGTCTGGTTTGACGTTGAAGTTAACCCTCGGAAGTCAACACTAAACCACCATCCAACAGCCAGCAACCTCCTACAACCACTTGCCAACCTGTCAGGGAATATACATTTTTCCCTAGCGACCAGTGTTTTTCAAGGAATTGCTGACTAGTCTTCTAGCGATGTGTTACCGAGGCCTAGACAAAGAATTTAAATGTATTTACAGTGCCTATTATAAAGTGTTACCCAGCTGAGATGTACATGAACCAAACATGTTAATTGTAATCTCATGTGACTGATCTGCACCATTTAAAGTAAAATGTTCTTTCACAATTCCTTATAGTAAAGTGGACCGGAATTTATATAGCCTTATCTAGTTTAGGCTTAGTACTCAAGGTGCTTTTGCACAGCAAAACCCCAACTGTCATTCAGACAGCTAGAGTGATTAAACGATTAGCAGTTAGTGATGCAGTTAAAAACTTCAGGGTAATCCCATTGAAAGATGCTGGTATTAATCTGCCGGGTGTAGGAGGTCACAGGCAGAGGTGCAGCAACCTTAAAAAGCAGAAGCTTCGTTACCTCTTCCTAAACACAGAGGAGTCCTGTTGAGTAATTAGCTTGTGTCAGATAAGTTGACAAGCTCGTTAACACGCCACATCATCCGATACTGCCGCCTTTGTTTGTGTAGGCTTCTGAGAGGAAGTTAGCAGTCTAATTAGCATAATTACAACTGCTGATTTATATGGGTGTAATTAGCAAGCAGATTTCTGCATGTTGTGGTCTGATGGAGATATGCTGCTGCGAAGGAAGAAGCTGGAGACCAGATTCTCTTACGCTTTGCAGTATGCCAGAGTCATGTACACACAGTTCTTTTAGTCCTCCACACACATATGGATAAATACATTTAGTACAAAGATGGTTAAAAATAAATACATATATGTCTAAACTGTACATACACACCAGTCACTTCCCTCTAAATATTTTCAGAATAATAGCAGCAGGAGAACATTGAAACTTTTTGCCTCCATTAAAGGTGAATAAATCTAACAAACGGTTTTCGGAACCTCTACTTAAAGCATACCAGTTTGTTTTTTTTGATACCAGATTACATGGTCTGAATCCCCGTCAGGAGATTTAAAGATTCTTCAAAATAAATTTCACGCGCCTAATAAAGAAGCACTTTGAGTGGAGGCACTGAGAGAACAAGAATGGAGGAACAAAACAGAGGCATGATCCGTCTGACAACTTGGCCTTAATTGCACCAGACGTTCACAGTAGGACAGTGAATTAGTGCAGTTACCTCTCATCACTACTGTAAAAGCCCGGGGTCGGTAGATTATTGTACCACACTCACATACAGCATAGACGTGCTAATACACACAGTGCCGGGTGCTGTCTGGTGATCTTAGCAGTTTTCTAGGTGACATGGGGTGAAATTGGGGTCAAAATGAATCTCAGTGCCAAACCAGTTAACACAACAATGTGGACACTGGGAGTGTCCTGGTGGGGCACCATGCTAAGACTTATTTTGTCTCCCTGGCATGGCAGAGGACAAACCTCTTATTTAATCATCAAGGATTCTCTCATGAGCCAGAAAGGTGTTACTCTAATTGGAAAAGGGTAAAGTGTAAAGATAAAATGATGCATTTTAAAGCAGTGTGTGTATCAACTAAACTCAGACATGGGTGGACAGTTAGTTACTTCACCCCTACAGAAGAAGGACAAAAATGTTAAAAACTAAGAATTTTCTAGCATACAAGAGCAACAAGACTGCATCGTCAGATGCTTCTTTTTTTGTCATGTAATAATGAATTGAAGCTTTTAAGAAATAACAATATATAACAAGTTAATGTGACAAAACAATATCACAGTATAAAAACTAAAAATCTTGTTATAAACTAGAAAGTAAGTCACAGGAGCCCAAAAATTCTGAGGATTATGAAAAATGACCTGAAACATAGTTTTTTTTCTCCCCTCTGTTTTTGCTGGTTTGTCAGGATAAATTCAGTCGCTATTTGACTTACAAGCGAATCATTTCAGCTTTATTAAATCTATGGAACAACATCTATCTCATGTGGCCCTATGAAGGGTTCCCAGCCCTCACAATCGCGAACTATTGCCCTCTAAGACTCATTACAAATCATAATTAGAGGGTTTTTTTTATTTAAATTGATGTCTTTAGCCTCTTATTATTATGCAGCATGATTTAATCTCAAATATTGACAAACAGAATTAGCAAATAAGAGGATCCTGATTCCAGGTAAGTTGACAGTCACATGCTGTAAATGTCATCGAGATGACAGTATGCATCAGTTTAAGTCCTGGCATGTATTTACACATGCACAGATTTCCTTTTAGCCCGTGTTCGTGCCATGGCCACACACACAGACACACACAAGCAGGGACCAGTATAAAGGCCTGATTGATTTCCTCACACACACACACACACACACACACACACACACACACACACACACCAATGGATTGGGATGTGTGCATTTGTCACTGAACATGCGTGCATGTAAGTTGTGGATTGACTGTATTAATTAATGCAGTGCAGATGAGTCCCCTCTGAGCTGTCTAATTAGACATTAGCATGGAGATGTAATTACCTGAGAGGGCTCAACACGTTTCACTTAACTACTCTCCCTCCTGCATGGCACACTGAGCAGGTAGGGCTCAGGCTGACTGGTTTGTGTGTGAAAACGCCGATGTACTGTACTGAATGTGTGAATTTGGCTGCATTTTAAATGGAGTTTTTATGCTCTTTCAGATGCAGATGGTAGCAGTAGATTGCAAAGACCTAATTGATCTGCTCCTAAAAACAAGCTCCCCTTGTCCATCCCTCTGTCCCCTACTCTTTGTCAATCATTCTTTCTTTTTCTTCCATCTGTGATACACTGTAGCAGGTCATCCTTTTTTCCTTCCCCTCTCTTGAGTAGAAGTGCATTAGGCTTCTCTACTGAGCGACATAGGTTCGATTCTTGATCAATATCCACCACTCTACTGGCGGAAGAAAAATAAAAGGTCCCTCTCTGCTCTTCAGTCTCAAAAAGCCTCCCTTCCTCTTGGAGGAGAGAAAGAGAGCCCAGATCTGTGAGATCTGTTTGCCAGCGTCACCATAGCAACCATCACTGCCAACCTTGACACTGGAGTTGCATTGTCTGGGACCCTGACATTAGATAAATAAATTACACAAACCTTTGCTCAAATATCAGATAAATACATACAAAAAAATGCAAAAATCAACAAATTTCTACGGTCTTTGATCAAAATAATCCAAAAATGAATGCATAAGCATGACGCACGATTTTATATGCATGTACAAACACAAAATCATCCACAACCAAACACACACTAAAAATTTGCCATCCTCTTTGATAAAAACAGACTGTTAGGCTGAGCTCAGAGGAGACTGTCAATACAAGACAACAGATTGTGAGAACCCCATGAACTCCAATACAGCCTGCAACACACCTCTTAGAGCACCAGGAAGAAATCTATGGGCTGCTGCAAGCATTGTCTTCTTATCTGTAGATGGTTCTGTCCTGCTTCCTATGAGGATCAATAGCATTAGCATGTCTGACAGAGAAAGAGAAAGACAGCCAGAAAAAAACAAAGATTAGAAGAAAAACATGCTACAGCCGACTGCTGCTCTTTGTCCAGAGTCCAAAAGTCTTTTAAAAAGATGATTAAAAAATATACGTTTTTCTTTTAAATGGGATGAACCAGCATTAAAAGCAAACTGATTCTGGTACAGTGTTTAGTTAAGGGAAAATAAGATTTTTTTAAACTAACCCGATGAGGCTAACAGGACTGACACAACTACAATAATGAAAGCAATGTCCAATAGCCAAAAAAGCAAGTATAGTAGTATGGACATCACCCAGTTTTGTGAAAGATGGAGACAGTAACACACTGTATCTAAATGAGAGTATTACATCTGAAATAATTAAAAAGAGTACTCATTTAACTTAAACAGTTAAAGCTATCAAAGACACCAAGAGCACACAAGCTAGCTCACGGCTCTAAACAGCTGTGGTGACACGGATGTGCTGCACATCATGAATGTGCAGCAATACAACTTGCTGGCATGGCTACAGCTAATGACAATTCAGATGACACAGCTACTGGCGGTACTACAGAAGAAGCGACAATTGATGTAGTTTTATAAATAAATCAGTTCAAATTCTGACGGGAAAATACAAAATGTGACAAAGTCGGGCAATACATTGAATAAGTCACAGCAAATTTCTGTTAATTATTACCAAGGTGAGACTATGAACCAACAATCGCAGAAGTTTCTACAGAGCTGAATTTCAAGTTCTTGCTTAGCTGCTGACTTTATCTGTTTACAGTAGATGCTAGCTCCTACGGAGGAGCCTATCCAAGCTGCCGCTGAATAAGAAGCCGGCCACAAGACACCTATGATCAAATCCAGGGTCACCAGTTAGCCTAACGTGCATGCATCTTTAGACATGCAAACTCGACACAGCAGGATCCAAGAGAGTCGGCTCGCTCAGACCCTCTTGCTCAAGATTGTTTGAGGGTGCTAACTACTGCAGCACCACGCTGCTTGCCATTAAACCACATTATAATATAATGAGCTGAAAAAATGTTAAAGAGCTCAGCAAATCCTAGAGATAATAAATAAGCATGTGGTCTAGTCTTGATGCTGATTAGTTCAGTTACCAATGTATACTTTTTAAAACAGGAAACTAACTGATTTACACAGAGAATAAAGGGAGATATTATGATAAAATGCTTTGGTTTATATGTACCCCCAAAAGTATGAAAACAGTCTGAGGTGACCTATTTTCCATACTGAATGTTTCACGGCTGTTATTCAGCTGGTCAGGCTAAGATAAATTGAGTAAAAAGTTTTGATTCCCCAACACTAAAGTGGTGGCGGCTACAAGAGAATACTAATGGAATCGTGAAGCAGCTTATCATGTGAATGAGAACAATAATGAGGAGACAAAGCAGAGACAAATCCATTGTAAGTGAGGTGGAATTATGTCGGCTCAGTGGATTATAAAAGGCCTTGATCCAGTGGGAGTTGAAAAACATGGCGTCTGTTCTCACACATTTTTACACGCGCACACATTCGTGCACGCTACAGCATGTCAGAAACACGCACACAATAATACACACTAACATCAAAACACACATATGCATAACACACAACTGTACACACACAGAAATAACCACAAAGACATAAACGTCAAACCTTGATATCTACTCGTGCTGCCAGATAATTGAATTAATTCAGCCGAGGAACAACTTCACAGATTAGTGACTTAACTTTCCAATAATAAGAAAAAACTCAGCCACGCGTGATAATTACATTTGTCTCAAATGAGGGCAGCCGTCGAAATGGATCATGTATTGCCATGCGTCCACAGTTTAACCCACACGCTCGCATGCACACGCACAGACACCTCCCCTAAGTGGCTGTGAGATAAAGACATTTTTACAATTGGAAAACAGAAGAAAGGCAGTGTGAACGTGGTTTCAGTGTATTTGCTGCAGATACATCAGGCTTCATTACTTCAATATGGAATATGGTATGTATGCACTGTCTATGTACTGTCAAATTTCTGCTTGCCTTTTATTCCTTCAAGTAGTTCTCTTAGTTCTGATTAAAGGGCAGTTGTTTCTACCACTATATTTTAATGCTATGGGGTACCATCACCAGCTGCTCTCCTAGGCTGTGATGCTGGAGTTCTTCAGACCGCTGAATTCAAGCAGCTGGATGACATTAAGGACCAACAGCAGCAACTTGGCTAGCAAGCTAGCTGACGGTAAGTACCAAGGCTAGTTGGTAGCAACAACTCAACTTTCAAAATGAGAATGCTCTGCCCCTTTTACATCGGAAGCCAGACGTCAGAACTAGGAGTGAAGTCACTCCTGATTTGACATTGTTTCAAGTAGCAATAGTCGGAAAAGCAGGCTTTCTTTTGGTCCCTGGCAAGGTAAAGCCATTCATGCATCTCTAGCAGTACAATGCAATGCCTTCTTTTTTTTGCACTTAAAAACACAGCTGTGCCATTTTCATGGGTTGAGGCTGGTCAGAGCTCTTTGTGTGGCTTATTTAGTGCGGCACAAATAAACAACAGTGATAATACAGATTGCAAAAACCATAAAACCTGCAAAGTCGGGTTTGGCTTCTCGACTTTTCGAGTTGGAAATCCAACTTGGAATTTCAAACTTTATATGGAATGTAGTGTAAGAGTGAGGGGATTCAACCAAACCATTTATTGGGAGTAACACTAAGCAATGCTTTTTTCCCCCAAACTGTCTTAAACCTCATTTGGAAAAACCAAATTTAAAGCTGATAGATCATGTGGAACTTTAGTTTGCATAGCAATGCCAATCTGCTCATTGTCAGGCCCATCCAAATCCTCTATATTTTTGCTTGTGAAACAAGACGGAAAAAAACAGAATCCCAACTCTATCAGAGCCACGGCTGAGTCACAGTTCAACCTGTATTCAATTCAGCTGTGTCCAGTGAACAGTCAAGGTTAGAAATATGTGGCATCAGTGGCTGACCCTTTTCTAAAATGTATTAGAAAGCTTTCCAAGGAGTTAGCTGTTGTAGCAGCAAATTAAAGCTCATGATTGCCAAATTAAAGTGTAAAGTGAAAAGCAGTCCAAAAACTGTAACAAATTTAAGCCTTTACCTTAAACATTAAACGAGTTACAACAAATTCCCTTACTAAAGAGGTTAATTTTATCTGGATCTCATAAAAACAGCATGCATATACACACACAATCATCCAATCACGAGTAACGTCTTGCAGCGGACAGGCAGGTAGAGAGGAAGCTAAGAAAGGTGCCATGCCGTACTTCATAGTCCCACAACACTGAATTCTCAAACTGCAAAAACAAGCCATAAAAATTCCAGAGAGTTCATTGAAAACCTCTCTAGTTACCCTTCACTCCCCCCTCTCCTTCACCATCCCTCTCTTCCTCCCTCTTCTGCCTCTCCTATTTCTGTCTATTGTCAGTACAAAGCATCACATTCAGGCCCCAATGACTTCTCTTATGGCTGTGGTAGGCTAAACGGACAATGGCCGTATGGAGACAAAAGCTAGTTTATTAGGCTGAAGAGTGACAGAGTAACAGGCTGTTTGTGTGTGAGAGAGAGAGATGGAGAAGGAAAAGAGGAAGACAGAGAAAGAGTGGCCCTCTGCGTTCCATTGTGGCTGGACCCACATCTGGTGGCCATGTGTGACCGGAGCAGCAGGGCTAATGATGGGCTTCCTGAGGCCAGCTCAATTAGGCCAGGCCTCACCGGACTCCCAGAGAGAGAGAGGCAGAAAGAGAGATGACTATCGACATGCTGGTTTACCGTTTGTGTGTGTTTGTGTATATGAGTCAATCTCCACTATATACATTCCCCTCCTGCTTACGTGTGTATATAGACAAGCGAGTCTTTCCTCTACTGATGTGTGTTTTCAGGCATTTGTGTACATGTAGTTCACCCTGACACACTCCTGATTTTCTTTTTTTTCTTTTTTTTTAAACAAAACAACACCTCCCTTCAACACACATACACAAGCATGCGTACACACACCCTCCCTCCTAAGCAGGCTAAAACTAACGAACAAGCTGTAAAGCCATTAACGGTTAGGGCACTGCTTTGATGGCCCCAATATACAATTTCCAACACACTTAAAATTACACAGGGCAAGAGCTTGCAACCATGTCCTAAGGCATCTGTGCCCATATCTGTGTGTGATGTTTGGTATGCGTGTGTGAGTGTTACATTATGTACAAGTAAGCACCAAATCAGGTGGGTTTCTGTGACAGTCCTTTATTATTCCTGGTTTGCAAACCGTTCACCCCAGAAGTCACAGGCTGACAAATACAAACCTAATAAACAGCAAAGAAAAGCCCGTCTGTTTGTGTTAATAAAAGGCTTTATTGGGGAAATTTGATGCCAATTCTTCCCATAATCACATGTTACTGGTCAGATGTGTATAATTAGTATTGCATAAGCAATCGCACAAACAAGAACTGGGGTTATTTGAGGCTTTGAGTTTTAGCGAAAGAAAAAGGACACAGGTTAAGGTTTCAAACATGATGCTAGTCTGCGTCCTGTGTGTGGTATACGGTGACAACACATGTTAAGGTTTCAAGATTTCAGTCAATTGCTTAATTTACGGGGTAATTTTGAGTAGATGGAAACACTAGTACTGTAGAGAGGAACAGTCCTACGAGAAGGAATTACTCCCAAAGCCATTACGCAATACGAATCAGCAGCACCCCGTGTGTAACAATTGAATTTCCTATTCTTTAATTAGTAAAATATGACACAAGGAAAGGAAGATATTATCATATGTTAAAAAACAGAAACTATCAGAAATCTACCTGGAAATCACACACACTTTGTCTAACAACAGGGCTCCCTCTGAACCAAAATATGTCATCTGGACAGCTTTTGTAGACTCTGAAATGCTCGTAATTGGGTACCATTTCATCCTTCTGCCCCTGGTTTTGTTTTTTCCTTCATGGCTTCCTCACTGA
This sequence comes from Rhamphochromis longiceps, assembly GCF_057381845.1. Taxonomy (NCBI): domain Eukaryota; kingdom Metazoa; phylum Chordata; class Actinopteri; order Cichliformes; family Cichlidae; genus Rhamphochromis; species Rhamphochromis longiceps. Next base: position 39,186,148 of record NC_140573.1, read on the forward strand.
TCAGGTCTTTGTTGTGGTGCTTCTCTATCATTCAGGTGTGGTCTGTGGTAAGAAACCCACTCCACTGTCCGTGACTGCAGCTGGTGATTGTAGTCCTACTTCTGGTCTAAAGAGCCACATTGCAAACATGAGAGACATTGCTTGGTTGTCTTCCCCTGACAATCTCTAGTGCTTTCTTACAGTTAAAATGTTGATGAGGCTGATAAAAGGATCTAAATGTGTGAGAACGTTCACGAGATCAAAGATTCAGTTTAGCTGCTGAAGACGAACTTGAACCCAGAAGCAGTTACTTGATCTTCTGTCCACATCACCTTCTCTCTCTCTCAAACATTAAATCAATAATAGTCAACTGCAGTGTTCGATCCCCATCTGTTTTCAGTGGCTTCTTTTGTGTGGCTTTACAGAAGGTTTCCGTGGTTACATGCGCTCCCTCTGTGGAGGGGAAGTGGTTCTTCAGCTGGAGAATCACAGGTTTCAGTCAGGCCATTACTGCCCCGTGTAGGCACCATGAAAGCTGATTATCATTTGCGACTGCTTCTAACCTTCCAAACACAGCTGTCTGTACCAGTGTTGTTCAACAGGTGTCTGTCAAGTGCTGAAAACACCTTCTGTGTGTCTAATAATTGTGTGCATGAAGCAAACCCACTAAGTTAATGGTGTCTGCTACCTGTGCTATTGTGGGATTCAAAGTGAATGACTGGATTAACTTTGGGTTACACTGTACTGCTAAAGGTTTGCTGTATTAGAATGTGATCCTTTCTGAATACATTTTTCTTGGTAATTTCTTGTAATGTCAATGTTGATGTGTAGCTGGTGGAAAATCTTGCCCTTTCAAAAGTGTAGAAATGTACAGACATGTGTAGTTTAGTTGCGTTTGGGAGGTGAAAACAGTTCAATGTGAAAGCACATGGGAACGGTAATTAGCTAAGATTTGCTAGCTCTCTTACACAATCTAGTGGTTGCTAGTTTTGGGGTCATAGCAGTCAGTGTGAGACACAGGCAACAAATAATACTTTGGTTAAGCTAACAATGTCTTATTTCATTAATTATAATAATAAAAAATTATTACAGGTTGTTACAGAGTGTGATGGGCGTGGTTTGTGGCACACCTGAGCTCTATCGGCTCATCACGCCTCCCCTATTAAACGTGCTGGCACCTGAGGACGTTGTTGTTGCTGTTGTTGTTGTTGCTGTTGTTATGTTGTGTGTGGCTGGCAGCTGAAAAGCTGCAGCCGAGTGTGTAAAACGACAACCGGGAAATAAAAGTGTATAAACTGAAGTATGCGGTCGGGTCCGTCGTCCTCCCTGTCACACAGAGATTAAAAGAAGCGCTGCAATATAAGCACAGCGGGGGAAAAGTTTGCTTGCAACACTACACACTAAAGTCTGACCGATATTAGCTATTTGCCAATCTAAGTATCTGTTTTTATTTCAGCTGACAATTAAATGGAAATTTAATTACATTTTAAAGTAAAGCAGAGACAACAGAAACACAACAGGGAGTGAACAGGAACGTGGGGAAAAAGTGAGAAGATGACATAGGAAATGGTCCAGGGTGGAATCAAGCCCCAGCTCCCTGCAGCCTTTTGGGATATGGATCTCCTGCTCAACACAGTAAGCTATAGCAGCACCCTAATGGTTCACTTTTAACCTTAAAAACAAGATTATACAAAACAACCACATGATCCTTGTGACTAAAGTATTCTCTCGCTTTCAATAAATAGAGCTTGGGAGAGTTATTTCGCTAAAGGTGAACTCAACATAACTTTTATAAAAAACACCCAAAACAGTTTAAAAATTACGCAGCATGGGCGAACAAAAGAAAAAGGCATCCAGCCATTAATGCCATAAAGCCGCATAATGTACACAAACACACACAGTAGGAGAGCAACTTTGCTGGTCATCAAGGACAAACTGTACCACCTGTTAACAAGGCTACAGCGGCAAACCACTGGCACTTCTTCCTTCAGTCTCATTCTCTGTCTCTACAGGAAATGAGCGGGCGAATAAGCAGACAGAGATAATTACAGGCCAAACAATAGCTGTCATTTCTTTCCACATCAACCTCCTGGCCCTACCCTCCCACCGACACAACACTGTTCACTGTAATCCGTGTCCACTTGGTGGACAGAGTGGCTTCATCCATCTATTCTGTTTGTTTGCCCCTCTCCTCTCTCCTTTTGCTTTGACAAAACAAAGCATGTTAACCTTGAGCTGAGAACAGCTTTCTGCTGGCGTCTGAGGAGATATTAAGAAGGTGATTAAGTGAGATTGATGGTACTTTAATTCCCCGACAAAAATAATGGCTCTTTCCTGTTGTTTAATCTTCAATCTTCATTAAATGAGGGACACTCAAGAGACTATGGTTTTTAGCCAAAAGAAGGCCACGCTAACAAAGGACACCATCAAGGATGGTATTTGCATGTTTAATCAAAATGAATTGTAATTGAAAGTCCAAAGGAGGGTTTGGGAATGCAGCAAACTGGAGCACGAAAACAAATTGTTTAAACATGTGAAGGTAATCCTTGATTCTTTTTTTGGAATTCAGAGCATTTGACTGCAATTTAGCCACAGCGTAATTAGAGCACAATCGTCTCCTATGCATATTACTATTGTGAATTTTATTTCCGCTGTTGGTTTGGGCCGACTTATGGATTTTGCTCGCTTCTGCAACCTTGTAGCCCAGGAAAGCTTATCAAACGAACTAAAGAAAAATAAATAAAAAGTTCTGTTTTCTTAACTTGAGAAAAAGTAACATTTTGGAGATAGAAAGTTGTGAAAAAACAAAACAAAAAACAAAACAAAAAAAGGAAACAAAAGCTATTTACATTTTCCCTGGAAGGTTCAGGACTAGTTTGAGAGTATGCTGAGGTTTGTGCGGCATTAGGTAAAATGCCCTATGACCTCCAGAACGCAGCAAGGTCCTGTGCGGGAGTTTTTGTTTTACACAAAAAAGATTTTTGTGTAAAACAAAAACTCCAGCACAGGTTCAGTTCTTTTTTTTTTTGGTGGATGGACTGTCCTTGAGCAAACCAGCAAACCCCTATCATTTCCCAAAGGCGCTGTCTCGAATTTGACCCTGCATTCTGACCTCCCAGTGGCGAGAGTCTAGTGAATATAATATTCTTACTTTTGGGTGATCAATTCCAAAAAAAAGAAAAGGCCAATAGAAGCAGCCTCGGTTTTTCTCTCCTACATGGAGGTCAGAACACAGGGTCAGCCGAAGAGCTACGCTCAAACAGCCGATAAGGATTCAGTGTCTTGCTCAAGGACACTTCAGCAGGGAGGGCAGATGCTGAGATTCCTTCAGTTCAAGAGCAGAGCCTTCACTAAATACAGCCCCCTGCTGCTCTCAAAGAACCCGCATGAATAATGTGTATTCAGTATTTCAGAACTCTGTAAACAAGCTTACCGGATGCTAATTATCAGATACAAGGTCTTACATTTAGGGTGACTGCTCAAGGTCATTTTATATCACGGGAAATCAAAAGAAGAATTAAATAACAGAATGAAGAGAATGCAGGCTTTTTATTTGACAACAATAAAATAAACTGTGGCATAAATCTCTTCAACATTTAAATCGAAATCCAAACTGTGCTCAAAGTCTCAAAAACGGGATAAAGAAAGTAAGTAAGAGGCTGTAACGGATATATTAAACTAAAGACTTAATTTAAACCCGTTACAGAAAAACTGGTAAAGAAAATGGCAGTTTACTTCCATCCCCTTTGTGTCCTTTTCTATATTTTTCTATCAGTGACATTCAGTCAGTTTTGTGTGGTGGCCTAATGACTGACTGCAAATAGATGGACTGTCAAACAGCACATTTAGATGAAAGGGGTCCTGTCGTGTCGCGCCAACATTTTGACACCATATCTGTGCATGTATAAGCGAGCTAGTTTGCTTCCGTGCGTGGGTGTGTGTGTTTGTGCATAAATACACGTGATGAATTGACTGCAGATTCGTCTATAATCGTCTCTCTGTACAATAGAGGCTATAGCAGCCACAGAAACAATCCTTTTAATCTACTGCATCTTTCGCGGCATCTCAGTCTGATGTCCGACTGCACAAAGAAAGGTTGGGGAGGGCTCGGCTTGGGTGGGTGGGTGGAACAAACAACTGGGATGTGCTGTCTCTCTTCCTCTAAACCCTCCCTCCCTCTCATTGGCTTCAAGGTCTGCTTTGGCGTGGAGTTACAGTTAGTTTACTCACCATCAAAGCAAACCCAAACTTCTGAGTTCTCTAATAGAGTTATGTGTGTACATGCTCCATGTGCTGGTGGACAGAAAATGAACGATTGGAGTCTCTCTTTTTTTTTTAACAACTTCCTAGCAAATGAACTGCACCAGCAGAAACTAAACCAACTTTCTTAAAAAGTTCATCCTATCCGTCATCCTTTCTTCTTTAGTCTGTTGCTTCTTCATCTATTTTCTATTTATCTCTTCCTCTGTCATATCCACACTCACACACAGTACCAGCCGCAAGTTTGAACATTTAATAATCGTTTCTGCCTTCAAATCATTCCCTGTACTAAACCCATGCCTACCAAATAGTGCCTAATCTAGCTCATCCTCCTGAGTTCAATGCAGTTTATCAGCAAGAGATGAGGGAAAAAGGAGCTGCTAGAAAAGGTGGGGGTGGGGGGGGGGGACCTAAAGGAGAATAGAGCAAGAGGAGAAGGGAGGAGGAGAGAAGGGGTCAGCAGAGGTAGAGAAGAGTAGATGAATGCAACCCCTGTTCCTTAAACAAGGCCTGGGTAAACAGGAAGTACAGCTGTGCTTTCTGTCCCCGTCCCTGTGACTCTCTGTCTTTCACCTCCTGCACCTCCCTCCTCGGCCTGTCCAAAAATACACAGCATTCCTCCTAGAACACAATTACGTTTCCCTTATCTGATACTCTTAACTTGTGAATATAATAATGCACAAAAGCCAGTAAAAATGGAAGCAAACACAAATAACAAAGGTCTTGTAGAATATCTCGTTGCCATCTCGTCACATGGTGAGGAGTCATGATAGTTGGCAATCTAGACACGCAGCTCCCCTTGGTGGGCCCTAATCCCCCTATTTCTTTAAGAGAGAGAGGGAGTAAAGAGGAGGAGAAAGGAGGCATTGTGGTTCGAGACAGTGCAGTAAAAAGAGGAGCGTACAGTACCAAATTGAGGTCGCAGCAAGACAATGGCTGCCCTTCACTGGCTCATTCACACACGGTCTTCCACACAGCTCTATCAAATGCCTCTTTCTTTTCTTCTTCCCCTCTTCTGGTCTGTTCTTTCTCTTTCTTTCTCTCACGTCCGCCTTTCTTCTCCTCATCACAGAGGGATGGGGGATAATGAAAGGCCGGCTCACCCAGGCTGTTCTGGGGCCCATTGCAGAGAAGAGGACCCCTCTCCCTCTCTCTTCTCTCTCAGTCCCTCCTGCTTTTGTCACTGGGTGCCTTCTCATCTTCTCTGTTCAATGCCTTACACTAACTCCACCCACAGCTTTTGTTTTGGAGGGGAGAATGCATAATTCAGCACGATGCATAAAGGTATCGAGAAAAAAAGAAGAAGAAAAACGGCACAATCACACCTTGAAACCCATTTCTGATTTGTGTTTAATGCCTTAATTAAAGAACACATCCACATGGAAAGGGTTAATATGAGCAAGGTAAAATTCAAGGAAAGTACAAACCATTTGGGGTTAAGAACAAAGTGGATTTTGCAGCATGTGCTGCCAAAAGAGTAAAAATCTTCAGCACCTGTGGCTGTTGATGCTGTTGGTGAGCACAGTGCTGAAGATGATGGGAGGGAGACGGTGCAGTGGGATAGTGTCACACTCCATGCACTCGCTGGTTTTGGCTTTCATCTCAGTGCAATATATTCGTTTGTGTAGGCTTTACATTTAACATGGTTTATATACGTACTCAGGATGATCAGCTGTGCTGTGCTCTTTTTAAAATGTATGTCATATACTTTAGAGCCCCCTTTGCCTTCAGAACTGCCTTAATTCTTAATTCCTCAGAGATCGTGGTGCATATTACCACGATGACTTCAGACGGTTACTGGAGATTTTTTTTAGTTGCACATCCATGATGCCAATTTCATGTTCCGCCACATCCAAAAGGTGATGTACTGGCTTGAGACTGTGGAGGCCGGGCTCAAGCACAGTGAACTCATTCTCATGCTCAAGAAACCAGTTTGAGATGATCTGGTGGAAGGAGCCATTAGAATATGGGTACACTGTGTTTAATAACTGAATATAACACAGAGCACATTCAAATCATTCTGATGCTTGGTTTGTCTAGACCACGTCTACATGCCTTAATGAGACGCTCCCATCTTATTAGCTGAAGATGTGCGCCTAATGAAATGGCCTGTCCGTGTAGAATCTTATATGATCTAAAAATGTTGGCAAGTTTTGCTTAGTCACTTGGTCCTTGATTGATATTTGTATTCCCGGATTTACATCACGGGACTTGAGGAAAAGCATCCAGAGTAGACAAAACGGTCAGTTCACACGACCATGAGTATCAAGCTAGGCATCCATCCATTTTCTTAACTGCTTATTCAACTAGGTCATTGGGTATCTGCAGTCTATCCCATCTGTCAGCAGGCAAAAGACAGGATACACTGTGGTCCCTAGTCATCACAGGGCTAACAGGGAGAGGCAGACACACTCTCACATCACCACCTACTGTACAACCAACAAACTCACCAAACATACATGTCTTTGGACTGTGGGGAAAAAGGTGAAGCACCCAAAGAAAAACCAAGCAGGTAAGGGAACACAGACAAATTCCACTCACAAAGGTCCCAGCCAACCGAGAGGTTTCGTTGGTGTGAGGTGTCAGAGACACTCAGTGCATAACCGTGCAACCCTACCACGACTATGACAATTAACATGTTTTGTAATCTTGTTTTCTTGTGCGCTCTGACGCACATGTGAGCTGTTATGGAAGAAAACAAATGTAATATTCTGTATTCAGGAGGACACACAAATGTGTCATTCACAAAGTCACATAACCTATGGACTGCTTGTAAACAGATAAGACCATGACGAGTAAAATATGTGCCGATTAATAGAATCCAGAGTTTCACACGCAGACAAAAATCTGTGAATGCGTCTGCACAGAAACAAGTTAATAAGTGAAGAGGGCAAAAGCACCTTCGGGCTACGTGGGTCACAAAGGCTCATCCTCAAACCTAATTTGGCTTGGCAAACCTAATCGTTCAAAACTGATCGAATACAGAATCTGTTGGAGGCCTTTAACCGGTTTGCTGCGAGACAAGGGAGAAACAGGGATTGGCATTGTTATTTAAACCAGTGAAAAACTGTCTCGCAAACGCATTTAAGCAGAAGGACATGGATTGCCTGTAGGGTTGAGCGCATGATACTGTTAAGGTGGCCATTATTGCCCCAGTGGGAAAACGCTCATGTTCTTTTGATGGTCAAGTGCTCTTCAGGGGAAAGCAGTCATATCTCATCCTACATATAAACAATGGCTTGTAGTTCAACATGTACAAACAGTGGCGTAGAGAGAGGAACCTTGATATATTGATATATAGGCAGTGAATATTAACTAGAGATAAAGGCGGGGGTTAGAGGTGTCACAACTTGGTTTTCTGTTAAACCACAATATTCAAAGCAGCTTGATTTTTATTTACATCAAAGTCACAGTAAAGAGACATAAATGTACTGTATATAAACATGTATTCTTCATCTGGATACCATAGATTACAAGTCTCCAACTGTTAGAATACAGTTTAGACCAAGCAAGTGTGTATTAATATTTGCAAAATGGGAATTTTGACAGCAGTGAAGTTTGCGTTTTAATATAGCTAAAATAACAAGAGCAAAGAATTTGCGCCAAAGGGCTTTGAAATGCACAACACAGATCTTTGGTCCCTCTGGTAAATCTTGTTACTGCCAGCCTTCTTCAATCCTGAAACCTTCTATTTTAAACTTCATGTAATCAATCATATTTTAATGTGAAGTAAAATTAAATTAAATATCTGTTTATTTCTTTAGAGTTGTGGGACAGTTGTTAGCCCAAGACCAGGAATTTATCTTGGGATCTTATCATATTTTAACAGCATGCCAATCGTGGCTATTTTTTTTAGCTTGTATTGGAATTAATGCGATAACTTATTATCAGATTCATATCAAATTTAAATGTAATCTGCCCTATTAAAGTCGGCATACAACCAGTGCACGCAGACAACTTCATGGTCAGCCCTCTGTCCTCTTGTGTGTGTGGAGGGAACAGCTGCTTGATCCATCATAAACAAAATGAGACAAAACAGGAAGTCATTTCTGCCTTTTGTTTTGTTATCTGCCTGTTATTGAGTTTATCTGCCTTCCTTAACTTTTTTCCCACTGGGTGTGTTTGTCAGTAAAAAACTGGTGCATAAACCCACCCCCCAAAACATAGTCTGAGCAAGTCAAAAGCATAAGCCTGGAAGAAAGTAAAGTAACATGTCTGATACCATTTTAAGTTGTTCAGCTGAAATACAGTCTGTGTCTTTCGTCTCACGCTAGAAGTGGGAAATAAATCTGTATGTCTGTCTGCCTATCTCACCAGATAGCACTGATCTGTTTATGTGTTTTGGTCACACAGTCACATCATGGAGAGTGGATAGCGTTACCTTAACTAGGTGCACACAGGCCCCATCCCCCAACCCAGCAGCAATGCATCAGTTATTGGCAACCGCACAGAGGTGTGATAGGACGACTGGACTGTGGAGCAGATCGGCCAACCCCAACAGGCAGTCTATGTTCCAATCCTCATCTATAGTCACGAGTTCTGGGTAGTCGCCAAAAGAACTAGGTCATAGATACAAGCAGCTCAAATGATTTTCCTCCATGATGTGGCTCGGCACAGCCTTAGAGTCGCTGTGAGGACTAACAGACAGGAAATTAATGACACAATGTAACATAATGGACATGCGTGTCACAATGCACAATGTCACAACTGAATTATGAGTTCGTCAATATAATACATTATAGCGTTCAATCCCAGAAGTATTCCGTCACCTATCCAAATAATTGAATTCAGGTGTCCCAAGTGGTTTTCACATATGTGTAAAATCAGCACCTAGGCGTGCAGACGGCTTCTGCACCTGTGACACCTGTGCAACAAGTCCAGTCGAGCCAGGCCTTCTCAGCCAACATCAGTGTCACTCGAAGAAAGGTCAAAAATTCTCAGAAATACACTCCCAAACCTTGTCTTCAGGGAAGAGTTGAAGCCATTATGGGATGTCACTCGAGTTCATATGTGTGCGAAAGCAGACAAGTGAATACTTTTGTTAATATGGTGTATTTAAAGGGCAAGTATTAAGTTGTCAACAGGTACATTTTAAAATCGCTTGTTATAGACTGTGCAGCAATCCAAAAGTTGGTATTAAATGGTAAAAACAGTCACTGCAGTGCTCTAATTCAGGACATTGCCATTTTTCTTTGCAGCTTACACAACACATACAATTTCAAAGTACCAGACAGGAAACAGGCTGACCATAAAACAGTTAACTGGAGGACACAACACACAACAGGTGGTCAGACAGACATGGTACTAATGGAACTGATTGTAGATCTAGTCAGAGAGGTGACGCTCAGTGGCCCTGAGGGAGCAGACAGTGGGCCTGACCTTCCAATCTTACATACAGCGCAGCCACTCTCATGCTGTAATTACCTGTCACACTCTGAGCGTGTGGGTTTTGGAGGAAGGGGTGTGGTAGGAGACAACACTTGCACTTGACCCTATGTGCAACCCAACCCTCTGTTTGGCAAAAAATGACATGAGAAAAAAAAAAGCACTAGTGACATGCATGTCTACCTGAGACCCTGACTCCCCTGGCCCTCTCCCTTTCTGGTTCCCAGTAATTACCTGTGGGCCTACTGAGCGGTGGGGACCACTGCGTGCTGCCAGTGAAGCACTCAGGGAGATGTGGGATTGATGCACACTCGGCGACCTCTGTGATTGGGGTTAACAACAGCCTCATTTGCATTAAGAGATGGGGCTTTCATTAGCTACAGTAGCAAGATCTCAGGTGAAGAACACACATACCTGCACACATGGCCACACATGAAACAATCAATCACACACAAACACGCACGGTGAGGATATAGCATTTAACTTTTCAGACATAACGCTCTTTTTGCATGTTTCTGTAGCAGAACTTTTACACGACAACACATTTTCTTTGATTGAATCTTGGCAGCTACACTGGTTACTGAACAACAGTACATACACGGTACATATGATGAAAAAAGTAACTACCTCAAAACTGGTTCACAGGCACTAAATAACTATAGACTTTGGTTTGTACTTATTAGCCCATAATGTCTGATAAAGAGCGGATCTATGCTTAGTTTGGCCTGGTGATCACCATCTATATATAAAAATACAGGTCGGACCCTCTCAGCCTCCTATTAGGTGCACCCATGTTATTAATGTGAAACTCCATCGTCACTGTGAGTTATATAAGAACGCTTCCTCATTCGCATATGTTTGTGTTGGTTACCTTACAAGCAGGGTGACTATCAAACAACTGCAGCTGTGATAACTTCTTCAACAATCTGCTTCAAAGTAATAAAAACTGTTGATTACTGATTAGATACTGTATATAATCAGCATTAAACGAGATAAATGGGCAACTCAAACAGGACCTTATATATATTAGCTTCTCAGTGTATCAGCATGCCTACACCAACAAAGGCTGGCATGTGAACATAAAAACTGCTTCTCTAAAGATTAGATGCAAAATAACACTGGAAAATAAGTAGGTGGGTTTTTCTGACGAGCCAACGTGAAACAGCGCACCGTGACCAGCAGTGTGTGTTGCTTCTTACACATTCAACACCCAAAAAGCAACACTGGAATTTATCTGAAATTTACTTTTTCACAACGCAATGGTCCAGGATCTGTAGAAGATTAAAAAAGTCAAAATGAGATTCTTGGAGAAGGTTTTGGCAATGACATACTTAGCCATGTGCAGAATATTCCTCCATATCATCTCCCAGCACCACTTAGCAGAAGCAAATCCTGCAAGCACCCCTGAGACAAACAAGCCAGAACAAACTGGGGTTTTTTTTTTCTACCTTCACCAGAATGGGCGCTTGCAGGTTTTGTTCTGGCACCGAGAGATTCTGGCAAAACTACGGTGCCCCATCTTGAACTGGAACAGGTTTGATTCACCACGTTAAAAATGAAGTTTCTTCATAACACTAAGCGATACAAACATTTGCAAGCACAGAAAAGCCATCACAGACAATATACAACCTAGGACAACTCAGTGTATGTCAGAGGAAAACAGAGTCACGCTACAAAGCGGACACTTCCCTCTGTGACACCTACAAATGCTCACACACACACACACAGTCACACACTCTGTCCTGCACTGTCATGTATAATTCAGCGTGTGGCCGGGTGGGCAGATGCCTCATCCCCAGGGGGTCCCATCATGCCTTCACTAGGATGAAACATTTAACAGCACAGGACAAAATGGAACACGTTCAATGAAGAAACAGGAAGCGTTTTGGAAGAGCACAACATTACAATTGTAGTCAGCACATTATTGCTTTATATACTTACATATCAGTCCTTTAAGCCTGTTACTAGTAGTACAATAAATGAATAATAAATGAAGGGATGAAGTCAAAGTCTCAAAGCTGAGACCACTGCCATGAAAACTGACACACAAGTTAATATCTGAAGGCTGTTGGGCTTTTCCTTTAATAATATTGCCCTTGAAATAGCAAACATTCAAGTCCAACATACGTTTAATCAAAATTAAAAATGAACAGTTTGTAATCTAAGTGTGTCACAGCCTGGCTACCAGTTTCATCAGGTCGTTCCATATATTTAAACACAAACAATATAGAAATGAAAAAAAAATAACAACAAACTTTAAAAAAATGATCACAATTAAGTGTGAATGAAGTGATGGGGATGCTTTCAATGAGTAAATCATAGTATGGGATATACAAGTACTACAAGGTAGCTGAGGTTACAACTGTGCTGTCGAAATTTTCACAGAAGTTGTTTCCATTCAGGAAATAAAGTGGCAACGATCAACCAGAGACTCCTTGTCTTCTTAAAAACACAACGCAACAGTCGAGGAGTCCGTTTGGGCTGACCTGTTGCAGCGGGGTGAAGCAGAAACCGGTTACACGGGGAAAACTAATAATTCAAAGTACCATGTGAGTTTAAATGGGACTCCCAGGGTTCTTGCTGGAAATTAGACTTCCAATTAAGCCTAACCAAAAAAAAAAGTATTTAAAACTGCCCTACTGATAAACATTTAAACATACATTTGAATAACACTGGCTGAAGACTGCATTCAAACCTTAATGGGAACACACTTTCACACAGAAATGTAAAGGGCTGACTCAAACACAGCTTCTCCTTCTAAGACACAGATACTTGGAGAAAACAAATAACCACTTGCCTGCATGCACACAAACACACAGACACAGACAATCACACACACAGTAGTGGGTCATTAAGCGAATCGCAGCACAGCTGTAAAAGTGCTTTTATAGCAGCCTAAGTGAATATCGGTACAGAAACAATATGGCTGCATAATATCAATATCATGTTCCATATTCAGCGCATGATGATACAAAGAAGAGGAAGCTGTGCGTGAATGCGTGTGTGTCTGCGTGAGTGTATATGTGTGAATGTGTGCCAGCGCTTGATGGAGCAAAGGCGAAGAAGCTCTGTAAGTGTGAGCAGATGCTGATGCTTTGTGTGTGTGTGTCTCTGCGTGTGTGTGCGCGTTTGTGTGAGAGAACCTAAGCAGGCCTGGAGTGAGGCCAGGCGGCTGTAGACTGTGCATATTAATGTGTTATAACCTTGACACAGACGGCGCTGCTGATGCTGTAGAGGAGCTTCCTCTGATGACATCATATAAGAAGACAGGAACTCCTGCCTGATTTAACAAAGCGAGACATGACTCCTTACAATACCTTCCATCTCCACCCCTCTCCCGACTCCTATATTCTATCCCGTTCCTGTCTTTTTCTTTCCTTTAACGCAACACCCTCCTCCACCTCCATCAGTACCTCCCGTCCCTCATACTGTGCCATCTGTGTACCTCTCCAGTGATTCATAACTCTTCTTCTCTTGAGTTTGTCAAACAACTCTTATCCCTCCCAACCAAACACTGCGTGCTCACACACATCATCAACCCATTCCCTTCTTTCCTCACACCTGCTGAACCATTAGCTACTACTAGCATTCTACTTTCTCCTCAGTAAATCTTCTGCTTTTCTTTCTTTAATCCAACCTGTCCTCCTCACATTCCTTCCCTCCCCATCCACATTCCTTTTTGCCTTTCATCCTCATCTTCTCTCCTGTATTGTATCACCATCATATCTTTTACTCTTCATCACCTACTACCGCTTACCTTCTATTTCTTCCTTTTGTCTAACCTCGAGTGCTCTGCATTAACTCCATCTTCTTCCACTTTCAACCCCCTCTATCATAACTTCTTATAACCTTGTCTCCTCTCAACTTATCCCTCCAAAGCATGCACACTCTGCCCTTCTCCCCTCATCTATACTATGCTACTATCCAGCTGATCACGCTGCTGCTGTTTTTTTCCTCTAACCCTCGCCCTTTTGTTTCGTCTTTTTCTTCTAATTTCATCAACTTCTCTTCTCTCCATTTTTCACCCAACCCTCACCTCCTGTGCCTACTCGTATTTATCCTGACTGAACCAACTCTGCCCCTTTTATCTTCACCTTACATCTTTCAGCTTGTCCTCTTTTTTTCTTCATTTCTTTCAACTTTGTCCCCTCACACCCCGGGTCTTCCACCACCTTACTGGCTTCTCCTTTGCCCTTGTGGATCATTATCATCATTCTCCTCCCATTTTCTCTCCCTCTGTCTCTCTCCTTTGTGACTGTATACAATTCTGGCTTCACTACTAAACTCTTTCTCTCCCTTTCGGTCTCACTGTGTTTCCATTCTCTCTCTCCTCCACCCCCCTTTTCTCTCTCTCTCTCCCTCTTTCAGCTCACTGCCAGGCTACCACAGCCCAAACTGTTCAGCTGCAACTGTTCCAAGCCCAATAATTACAGCTTGTCAGAAAGAATTAATTTTCTCATTTCTCATAAAGACGTGTAAAAAATTACCATGTTATTATAACGCTGCCACTCTCTTGAGGCACCAACGAAAACCAAATTTAATTTCGGAAATTCTTCCCTCGCACATTAAATTAAACACATAAATAAGAGTTTAGGAATTGGGGGGAGGTTGTCGGGCGGGGGAGCATATGTTCGTTAGGCCAGCCCCAGCTCTGGGTAATGGCCGTCGTAATGTTTTGATGGGCCCGGCTATTGGTAAGCACCAATACATTTGCATGATCACCGTCGCGGCAGGCAAGCGAGCTGCCAATTAGCTCTCGTACAGCTCTGGACAGTGCTGGGAGAGAGAGAGAGGGAGGACATGAGATCTGTTTGGCATTAGAAACACACAGCAAGATATGGAACAGAGCTAATTAACAAGCACGTATGGAGAAAAGCAGATTTAATGCAGGGAGATGCTCTAAGGGACTTTTCATGGAGGATCGTATCTGTTTAATATATGTTAAGGAAAGTAGAGCAAGGCTTGCTTCAGTGCTGATAGACTGAGATGCAATAACATCAATTAGAAATACATTGTCTTTAAATAAAACATATTGAGCACCATTCTCAGTTACTGGATAAAACACTGCATCATATACTATACTGACCCTACTTCTGGCATGACCTATGACCTCAGTAAACACTTTCCTGATTTAAGCTCTTATTTAAGGGTGTTCATTTTGTATTTAGAGCCAGACAGAGCCCTACAGCAGGGTATGCTCTGACTTTACTGTTCTGACGATATAACGTCGTCTTGAACTAACCCCACAGCAGCTTCAGAAAAAAGCTCCGCTTGAAATATCACAATGTTAAAAGTACAAAAGTTTAAAAAAGGTATTTGCTGATAGGTAAGGGATGGAAGTTAAGTTGTATTTTATTTGGCCTTAAACTTTGCATTATTAGATGCATTGCCACTGTTACTCACACCTTTTTTTTAAGTCCTTTCCTCTTTCCTCCGCCCTTCCTTTCCATTTCACAAAGACGTTTGTTTCTGTTATCTGTAGAGCAGAAGGTACCTTCAGGGAGAGGCCTACATGCACGGATTCATGTGCATTTTTAGCCCACAAACTTGTGAACATTGCTGCTGCTGCGCGACTCAGAGTGTTGTCCTGATACTCATTCCTTCTTACTGTTCACAGCAGGCCAAAACAACCCCCAGGCGAAATGTCCCGATACTCCCAGCAGGCTGATGATAACGTAAGTGTAAGATAGATGACTATACATTAAAAATCCCTGTATGTACAGCAATGTTTCAGCATTCCTACATCATACAGTAGATCAATGACAGTAATGTAGTACTTTAGGTATCATTTGCCAAGATTATATCTCCATCTGGCAAATTATCCAGTTCATTAGAAGACTTCAACATGTCGTCACACATGTATGCCAGGCCAAAAGAGAGAAAATGCAAGGGAAACAAGCAAATGCAGGTGTCACAGCTCCCTTCTGAGCCTTTGAGTTATTTCCCGATGACAATTCACACACTGTTTGGTGCTTACAAAATGCAGAAGTCGAATACTAAAAGCGTGAAGTCAGACGTTAGAAAAGTGTGATCAAACTGATGTAGAACATCAACCCCTCTCAATCTGATGGGAAACTCCCACAATGACACAATCTCACCCAAGCACAGATGAACGAGGTGTCCCCTCCAACTCCCCAGCACAGTGAAGACAGGGACTTTCCCTGCCTGCAGCACGGCACGCATATACACACACATTCCCAAGCCCACACACAGAGAAAAAGGTCACCCCTGGTTGGCACACACGCAGTAGGCAGAGTCATGGCTGATTTGACAAGGCCGCGACAAACGTTCATACATCCATACAAGTACACAGTGGAACGCACGCGCACACACACGGAGCATGGTCAGTGTAACCAGTGCCAACTAAGTCTCCTCAGCAAAGCAGCGATGGGTCTGCAATCTGTGATCGTGACACTGCTTTGACACACACACTGTCTGGATTTCCACTCACACGTGCAAACACACAAAGAGCAAGAAAACACTACCACGCTATTTTATGGTCATTTGTCTTGTATCTGGTTTTGCTTTCACTGTCTTCTTCTGACTCCGGGCCCTGCGCACCACACAGTTCTATCCACTGTGACATGTCCTTATATTTATAGGAATTCAAACTGTCGAATTTATTTCTTAAAGTTTTGAGATGAGTAGTGAAAGTTCCAGAGATAGAGGCATATGAGTCTCAGGGCGTTTTCACACCTGCTATGTTTAGTCCGTTTAAATCCAACACTGGTTTGATTTCCTCTTTAGTGGGGTTCGTTTTATTTTGTGAAGACTTCGCATTAAAGACAATATTCATGCTGTAATAAACTAGAACTTGCCAACCGCAAGCTAAGTTTAATAAGTTAGGGAGAGTTTAATAAACTCCTTGCTATCTAAAATATAACGGGACACTGGAGTATATTCTCGAGCATCTCACACTTCTGATAATCAGCTGTCTGCTTCACGTTTATTCAGCTGTGTAAAAACTATAACTTTAATCTCAGCCAAACCGATTTACTCAGGAACAAATAAAATACTAAAAAAAGCCAAACAATAACATTTTGAAGTTATCTAAGTGACTCATATATGTTTAACCTGAGTAGCGAAAGACGGCGGTGGGTTTGAAAACGATTTGCCGGGAGTCCGGTGTTTTCACGGCTCTAGTTAGCCTAGCCCCCGGCTAGCTATCGAGCTAGTGGGTAACAGACGTCTCCGAAAACGTCGGAGCGCTTTTGAAAATATGTGGTGTCCTGATAAACTGAGCAGATGTTTGAAGTTTACACAGCTACATTCTCGCCTGAAAATATGTTAATCGTTTATTTTGTGACCCAGAAAGAATAATAAGAGTAATATTAAAACTAACTAGCTGCCGCCATTGTTGGAAACTGAGCTGGGCTGCGCTATGAATTCTGGCACACAGCTTCTTCTTCTTCGGGGTTTAACGGCAGCTGGCATCCTTGTACATGCAGTGCTGCCATCTTCTGTTTCAGTCCGTTATTACACTCTTAAATCCTACTACTTATTCCTGCGTCTTTTGGGATCTTACAAAGCTTCGAACGACGCGTCAGTCGTCGACGATTTTGATAGTCGACGCAATCGTGACTAGTCGACTAATCGTGGCAGCCCTACTGTATATCACTAGATGATCTGTTAGAAAGCTCTCATGCACTGGTTTGTGACATGTTTCAGTTTCAGTCTATCATGTGGAGGATACTGAAGAACAATGGTGTGTATGGCAGGGCTGCAAGGAGAAAGCACTGTTCTCTGCAGAGAGCGCTTCCCATCTGCACATGCATGAGTCAGAAGACTGTTTGAACAGTGTTTCTTGGATAGATGAGATTAAAATAGACATTTTCATTTACGTGAGAAGGGTTATATATATGGAGCAAGAAAAAAAAATGCATCACACTATTAAAAATGTATCCCAATCAAGAAACATGGTGGCATTGGCATCTTTGGTTTTTTGCTGCATCTGAGCAAATATGGCTTGTCATCACTGATGAAGCAATAAAATTATTCAATTCTAAAATCATCAGGACATCTGTCAGTGATCTAAATGATAGGAAAAGGTATGATGATAGGAAACAATGACAGAAATAACTGAAAAGAGCCTGAAGTGAGCACTGAATATGAGGACACAGACCTCAGACCTGAAGCTGTTCTGAGTACGACAATGGTCTAAAAGTCTTCAGTGCTAACCCAAAGGACGGTTCACCGGGCACCTTAAACATTTAGCTGCAGTCACTGCTGCACATGGGATCAACTCAGACACTAAAAGCAACATTTCAAATGCTTTTTCTCTTCACTGATATGCAATGGATCGTTTTCCTTAAAACTATTTTGTCTAATATTTTTAATGTTTTTAATTTTTAAACCTCACTTTAGAAACTTATTAAAGTTTCAGGTCATGTTTATGCAGAAATCTGGAAAATAATAAAGGGTTCACATTTTCTTCCCATAGCTGTATGCCTATGTAGACTAAAACAATAGACTATATCTGGAATATCTGAGTTATAAAGTGCACCACTCTTAACAGGAAAAAAGGCCCTTACCAGTTACTTGATGAGCAATATGAAGGAAAAAAATATCCAGAAGTAATCAGCTGCTCTGTCCACTTAGCCCCTTCAAACCTGGACACAAAGAAGAAAACAATAAAATAAAGTAATTGTATGACTATCTTGTGGTACATAAAATTTTTATTTTTAAAAAAAAAAATCAAAGAGGGTGAAACTGAGAAAGGGAGATTTATCAGTGGGAAAGTCACAAATAAATATAAGTTTGACTATTTGACTTTTCAGCTTTTTGACATTTCTCCCATTAAAGGCACATGGTATGGTGAAGTAAACTGCAGCCATACTGAGTCCAGTGGTCATCAGACTTTCCAGCACACAGGGCTTCTATGTGACAAATTGCTCTGACTCATAACATGAGAAGTAAAACTGATGGTTTACAGAATAAAGACACAGAAAGTTAGAGGAAGGAGGAGAACGAAAAAAGCTGAAGGCGACAGTCAATAATTCTATCTTAAAGAACCTTTCCTTCTTTCCTTCCTACTCCCTTTCCTCTGCCTGACCCTCCCCCCTTTGCTCCCCACATTCTTCTTACCCTCGCCCCTTCATACCAGAATTCTTACATCTATAAATATCAACAAGAGAGTCTATAGAACTACATACACACATACTGTAAACACACACACCAGTCTAAACCAATGAGCACAGTGGCGTATTGTGCCAGCAGAGCCAATACACACTTCCACGGCCATTACTCCCCATGGAAACAGGCGAGCGCGTTCGCACACACATGTGATGTTGACATTGTACCCGCACAGTGGCTGCCTTAGACAATAAGCTATTTCAGGGCCAAATCGCTGACAAAAATCCATTTTTCCACCCCACTAAAAAAGATCAGGAATGAGGGAGGGAGAAAGAGCAGGATAGAGAGAAAAGCTGAAATCAAATAAACAGTGGCGTACATCTCTCTTAAGCTGGATTTATCTCTGTATTTTGTCATCATTCTAATTTATTCCCCAACCTGCTTACAATTACCGCCTTTTCAAAACTCATATTGCCGGCTTGTTGTTGTTCTAAGAGAGATTGCGTGGTAGCTGCAAATGAATGAGTGGGGGACTTGCATAAGGTGGAAAAGCTCCTAGTGTACTTTTGTAGATTATCCACTTGATACCGATTCATTTTCTCCCTCTCTTGTCACAGTTTTCTAAAGGAGGCGATGTAGGACAAACATGCAAATGCACACAAAACACACACACAAATGTACGCGTAGATACAAACGCACACAGTACTGTAGCGGAAGGGAGTGGGCTCATCATCTTTAGTTGTGATTACAACACTTGGCAAGCTCTCCCCTGCCTGTTTGCCTGCCTATTGCCTTACAAATGGATTAGTAAGCCCTGTTCCATTTGTGTGTGTAGCTTCTCTGAGATTTAGGCTGACTTACAAATAACACCAATCAGATTTGGGAGCAGCCATTGTGTAGTCTTTTCTGGGGGAATATTGAGCGATATGATTTTTGGGACAACACTGGAAAAACCTTAGGACTGTGTGTACTTGTGCGTGTACGCATGTGTTGAGAAGATTTTTACATGTCTCGTAACGAGAAAGTCTGCCTTCAACTTTTGGAGTCAGTCAGCAGTTAATCCCTGAGAGGACTGCTCACTCATCCCCACTTTGCCTGTAATATAAAGGACGACAACTCCAATCTGAGAAAGAGAGGAAAAGCAGGCAGGCTTTCCAATGTACACGATCTACAGAGCAGAACTGTTCAGTTCATTGTGAAAACGACTGACGAAAAAGACAGAAAAGCTTTCTGAGAGACAGACAACTGTTTCGGTCTCGTACATTGTTGGTGGATCCCAAATTTGAAGATAGAACAAATGTTCTACTAAAAGCTGCGTGTGCCCCGACATCTCAGTGTACATGATAAATGCACTGCATTTATATAGCACTTTTCTAGTCATACTGGCCACTCAAAGTACTTTACAAGCTGTGTAACTGCTTCTGTGTGTGAATGTGTGAGGTACTTTTTGAGAGGAAGGTTACAGCAGAAATAGTACGCAAGAAGCACCAAACAAAAGAACAGTCGATCAGCATGCATTTGGCCCCATTTCTATGGAGAGAAATTTGCCTCAAAAGTGTTACGAATGCGTACAATATGATTCACAAGCATAAACAAATGTAGTCATGCAACTTTTGAGGACTCACAAATGCGTGCTCCGATCCAGATACAAATATGAAGCATTGTGATCACATGGAAACTATTTTACAAATGCGTACATCCAAACCTGAATAAATGGTGATTATTTATGCACAGCGTATTAAGTTCAGCTTCCCGAATTGGATCGTTTTCTCTTTCAGTGCATACAAATGTTTAAAAATACAGTTAACATCCCTCTCGCTCACTTACAAAACCTTAAATGCACATGCACCAGTCGCCTGACACAAGACCAGTCATTAAATTTCCTCCCTACTAAATATTCGACAGTCAACTGTTAGTGGCATTAAAACAAAGTGGAAGTGATTGGGAATTACGGCAACTCAGCCTCAAAGTGGTAGACTACAGAAAATCACAGAGCGGGGGTTTGTGGATGCTGAGGCAAATGGTGTGCAGAGGTCACCAGTTCTCTGAAGCCAATCGATACAGACCTCCAAACTTCACATGGCCTCAGATTAGCTCAAGAACGGTGCACAGAGAGCTTCATGGAATGGGTTTCCATGGCCGAGCAGCTGCATCCAAGCTCACTGCAGAGTGTCAGATGCAGTGGTGTAAAAGCCCACCAACACTGGACTGCAGACCAATGGAAATGTGTTCTCTGGAGTGACGAATCAGACTGCTCTGTCGTGCAATCCGATGGATGAGTCTGTGTTTGGCAGTCGCCGGGAGAACGGCATTTGTCTGACTTTGCCAAGTGTAAAGTTTGGTAGAGGGGGCATTATGGTGTGGGGTTGTTTTTCAGGAGTTGTGCTCGCCTCCTTAGTTCCAGTCAAAGGAATTCTTAATGCTTCAGCACACCAAGACATTTTGGACAATTTCATCATTCTAACTTTGTGGAAACAGTTTGAGGATAGCCACCTCCTGTGCCAACATTCCAAAATCCCATGAACTCCTAAACCCTATGGAAAGTGTTCCCCAAGTGGCAATACTACTGTACTACCTCAAAACTTGAGGCAGGTAGTTGGAAAAGTAATAATCAAGTTTAGAGTTTCTAGTCATCTGTAAAGCAGCTTGGCCCAAAGTTAAATTCTTTCATTAGTTTAACTTATCAGTTTAACTTCATAATTGCCCAATTGTTTCTCTGATCTAACAGCATCTAATTTATTTATTTTTTCCTGAAGGGGAACAAAATATCTCACTAAAAAATTATGGATAAATCATTTTTAAACTGGATTGACTAGTTGAATTCACAAGCTGCGTAAGTATTTCTAAAATAACGCATTAAAGTTCTTACATATAAACCTGAAGTCACCAAAATACATAATGTGGAGTTTGGAGTCATACCACAAATGCAACAAATCTCTATCAGAAAATTGGCTGCATGGATATTGCCAAATCAGATTTTTATGCCATAGGGTCACGACTCAATAAATGCCTAAAATTTGGTGAGACTAATAAATCTTAGAGAGCATACAACAGTTATTCTGGGTGTAACATGTGTTTCAGTAACCAGTATGATGGGAAAAACTAGACGAATCACATCCACAACATTGTTTACAAATGTAGTTACACTATGGGGAAGAACAAAACATACTGAACTTGTAAATCTCAAAATTTATGGGAAGGGTGAAAGCTATTTACTGTGAAAAACAAAATTATAATAATGCTCACTTATTAAAAACTGGTTTGTAAATCATCAGTGACAATTATCTGAATGGTTATAAAAAATTTATATGGTTAATTAATATTGCAATAACATATGAAGCAGTGCTAAAGCTATAAGCAGGTGCAATATAATACATTAGACATGTATGATTTATAAAGTAATCAGATTTCTTACACAAACTATCTTGACTGGTGATCTTAACACACACAAAGAATTATAAGTGCCCCCAACTTAGTGAAAACGTAGCTACAGTGGACACACATAAAAGACAAAAGCAAAAGCATCTGTTTTAAAATAAATATGAAACCTTTTTCTTTGATGATTTGCTAGAATATGCAGAATTTTCTGGTCTTTTTTTTTCCTCAATACAATAGCAGAGTTGTTTTGGGGGGTTTTTTGTGTGGAGGACTAAAAATTCTTTGTCTAACTCTTGGTGACTGAGCAGGATTAAAACAGTATTAGAAAAACATATTGACATATAATGTGTGTGCACAACAAAGGCTGGCTCCTTGAAAAGAAAACATTTTTTCATGTTTTTTTTTTTTTTTTTTTTTTAAATGACATCAGAAACAGCAGTATGCGACATTACGTGATGGCAGAGCTTCAGTTCATCCTTTGTCTTTTTTTTTTTTTTTTTAATAAATAGGACAGGGGGAATGAATGAGAGAAAGAGGGGGAGAGAAAGAAAGAAAACCAAAGGGGAGAAGAGACGGTGAGAAGGGGGGGGAAGAGAGAGAAAAAAAAAAAAAAAGAACTCCTGGGTCACCTGTATGGAGAAAAAAAAAAAAAACAAACAAACAAAAAAAACAAACAGAGGAGACAGCAAACAACAAAGAGTAACATAATAATAGAGAAAACAAAGCACCATCACAATAAACTAGCTAGTCATAGATATCAATATTTACTAAGTAATAAACGATATTGTGCAGCACGCAAGATAGACAGCGCACAGTGTGCTTTGAGGCAGCAGCCAAGAAAGCTTTAGTCCGCGTCTGTGAATACCCATGTGTGCATACCTGTGTGGATCAGCATGCTTGCATTCCAAAGGTTTCTCCATGTAATGATCTGCTAGGGAGTGTGGGGGGGCCACAGCCCCGTCCTCCAGGGTGTGAAGCGGGTATGGAGGAGATCAAAACTCCAGACATCCAGAGGCCCCCAGAACACAAGAGACCATGGAAGACCAACAGAGGGGCAGCCGCGCCACTGTTCCAGTAAGAGCTGAGGAGAGTCCCAGATGAGGGCTCGCCCAGCAGCCGCGGAGCAGAAGTCAGGGGGAGTTGCAGTGACGCGCCCGTGAGCTCCGCCGGCCCCCAGCTGTGCCTGAGTGACCGAGCCCCAGGCCGAGAGGCCGGGGGCACCCCACCTCCAAAGGGGCCCGAGCGAGCCCCAGGCCCCAGGCCCCGACAAGCGGCCGCCAAGGAGTGAGCCGGTGTGTACCCGGACGCCCACCCCCAGACACAAAGAACCACCAACACACCGACACCTGAGGGAGTCCGCCACCGGCAGGGGAAGTGGTGGTGGGTGGAGATAGGCCTCCAAACCTTGGAGGGCCTGAGGTGTCCCCAGAGAGGTGGCGTCTGATACCCAACCTGACATATAGACACAGACATACAGGCACACACAGACACAAACATCCATTCCCACCCTCATGCTCTCATATGCACTCACTCCACACTCAACCAACGTGGAGACAGACATAAAGAGACGCTGTACACACAATCACACTCCCCAAGCGTACTCTACAAACCGGGTCTAGGTACCCTTGCCCCTGGAGGGGGGAATTGCACCCAGACCCAGGTGGTGTTACCCTTTTCCCTGCGGTGGGGAGAGGCAGACCACCCCGACTCCGCAGCAGCAGGGAGGCCCCACACCCCAGACCGCAGTCGGACGGCCAACTCCTCCTACTAGCCCTCCCGCTCCAGCAGGCCGCAGAGAATGGGGGTGGGAGAAGACTCCAAACCTCCCTCCACCCGCTCATTGTAGTGTTGATGCATATGTGTTCTAAGGTGCAATTAAAACCCAGGAGGGCATGGAGCTACCTGCCAAGGAGCAGCAGGTAAGCGCATAGTCCCTCCTGCTAGCCCTCAATGACTAAGTGTATTTAAAATTGAGAGGTGGGCAACGACGTCAGGGGTGAGGTATACACCCTGATGGTGATTTGGACTCCGTGATTGTGCCCACCCCCAAGATCCTATATGTATGTGTAATGAGAGTGTGAATAATGTGAATGTCTAAGTTGTGAGATAAAATTGAGGCAGAGGGAGCCAGAAGGGGACGGGGGGGGGGGTAGCCTCCTCTGCACCCTGGTGACATACCCCCACTCCAAGGCCCTGCATGTGTGGGTGGTTGTGGAGGAGCGGGAAGAGGGAGGCAGCTGGAGATGGGGAGGGAAGGAAGGGAGGGGCAGGTAACCCCTCCCTGGGGCCAGCTCCCCCGCTGACCCCAGTAGGCACTCCCACCCTCCGCGACCCGCCAGGGAAGGGGGGCCCAGGCCCATCAGACCGGGGCCCAGTGCAGTAGCGCCCCCCGGCTCCACAGAGCCCGGGACAGTCCACCCAACCCCACCACAGAGAAAACTGCACCCACCCCACCATCCACACATCTTCCAGACTACATAAGACGGTAAACGCCCAGGCTGAGATCTTTCTCCACCTCTCCTGTATCTCCCCCTCCTGCAGAGAGTTCCTGAAGAGAAGAAAGCTCCTGCAAGATGTGACCATCCCCCCCACCAGTTGAAGAGCCCCCCAGGCGGCTCGACGCACCGGCGGCACCCTGCTCCAGGGCCGGGCCCCCATGCACCCACCCGCCCACAACCCCGGCAACACACCAACCAGGACCCAAGCCCCCGAGGCCCGGCCCGGGCCCCAGCCCAGAGACGGAGCGCCCCCAGAACCTCACGCCCATCCCGGACCCACCCAGGGGCAGCCAGGTTGCCAGGTCAGTAACCCACGTCCGTCAGCACAGACCCTCCCCTAGCCCCGCTGCACGCAGCCGCGAGGAAACAGTCACCTGAGAGCCAACAGAGCCCCCAACCGGACGTGACCGCTACCCCGGGTTGAGCTCCCCAAGGAAGATGCCTCCGGGGAATCCCCCGACGCCCTAAGCCTGTCCCTACCCCCTCACCAATCACAACAGTGAAGGCGGGACCAAACTATGACCCCCCACCCCCACTAGGTGATGGAGCTGATAAAAGGGGCCCAGAGCAATTGATCTAATGTGGTGGCAGAGGCTGTGTCAAGACTAATGTAATCTAATAGATAATTTCTATATTGGTTAGAATTAAGATTATTTTTATTTTTCCAGTTCATGAGGACTGTTTTCTTGGCTATGCATAGGGCAGTGAAGATCATATGGGCTATATTCTTTTCTGAAGTGACATTATCTAAGCTGCCCAGTAGACACACTAAGGGGGAAGTTGGGATGTTACATTTCAGACACTTTGATAAGTCTTCACATATCTCGCGCCAAAACTTTTGCACTGGTGGACAGAACCAAAGAGCGTGGATGTAATTGTCTGGTGTATTGCCTTGACAGTGTGAGCAGTTGTTGGAAGATGTAAAGCCCATCTTGAACATCCGATGACCTGTATAGTGCACTCTATGAAGTATTTTGTATTGTATTAATTGCAGACTGGGATTTTTAATTAATTTAAAAGTTTTTAAGCAAATCTGAGACCAGAAGTTTTGGTCTAGGTTGACTGATAAATCTGCTTCCCACTTTGCAGTAGGAAGGGATATTGATTCATCTAATTTAGAAAGTGTTCTGTATATTTTAGATAATAATTTGGGGGGTTTAAGAGTAAGAAAATGTGCCGCACTTAGTGGTGTTTGTAATTCAACTTGACTGAGGTTAAATTTCTTTTTTACTATGGATTTAATTTGTTGATATTCTAAAAACCTTGTCTTGTTGATCCCATATTGTTCAACTAGTCTGTCAAATGGAATAAATTCTGTTCCCTCTAATATATGTTCTAAGTATTTAATTCCTTTACAACTCCATTCTGGGAAATTAATCATATTATTGTTTTGTAATATGTCAGGGTTATTCCAGATAGGTGTACGTTTGCATGGGATTAATGAAGACTCCGTTATTTTTAGAAACTCCCACCATGCTGTTAGAGAAAAGCTGATGTTGATACTTTTAAAGCATTCATGTCTTTTGATGTTTGAGCTAATAAATGGTAGGTCTGAAATCTCTAGATCCTTGCATAGTGCCTGTTCAACATCTAGCCAGGGCTCAACTAAGAAGGTATGTTTTAACCATTCTGAGATGAACTGAAGCCTGTTGGCTAAGAAGTATTGGTGAAAATTAGGCAGATCTAATCCTCCTCTATCCTTGGTTCTTTGTAGCGTTTTTAAGCTAATACGCGGGGATTTATCTTTCCAAAGGAATTTGGAAATATATGAATCCAGAGATCTGAACCAATCTTGTGATGGTTTGTTAGGGATCATCAAAAATAAGTAATTTATTTTTGGCAAGATCATCATTTTTTATAGTGGCGACCCTTCCCATGAGTGATATGGGTAAAGATTTCCATCTAGTCAGATCGCCTTCTACTTTCTTTAGAAGTGGGATGTGGTTTAGTTTAGTTAAGTCTGAAAGCTTAGGAGAGACATTAATACCTAAATATTTAATATTTCCGGATTGCAGTGGGGCAGAGGAAGAATTATGGAAGGAGCAGTTAATGGGGAGAACTGTAGATTTTGGCCAGTTAATTGAATAATCTGAAACTCTTGAAAACCAGTTTATTAAAGTAATTACCTCAGAGAGGTTGGTTTGTGTGTTTTGCAGAAAAAGCAACACATCATCCGCATAGAGACTGATTTTATGTTCTATGTTCTTACATTTTATGCCCTTAATTGTTGTAGCCTGTCTAAATGCTGCTGCTAGAGGTTCGATAAAAATTGCAAAAAGTGAAGGGGAGAGTGGGCATCCCTGTCTGGTGCCCCTCAGGAGACAGAAGCTGGAGGATGTCTGGTCATTTGTTCTGATACGAGCCGTTGGGGAATTGTATAATATTCTTATCCAGTTTATGAAAGAGTTTCCAAAACCAAATTTGTGTAAAGTTGCGAATAAAAATTTCCAATTAACTCTGTCAAATGCTTTTTCTGCATCTAGAGATAATATTATGGTTTCGATGTTTTTATCGTATGAGTAGTCTATTAAATTAAGTAATCTACGAGTGTTTGTTGAGGAGTGCCGACCTTTTATGAAACCAGTTTGGTCAGGATGAATTAAGAGGGGGGTCATTTTCTCTAATCTCTTTGAGAGAGCTTTGCAGATTATTTTAAGGTCTACATTTAAAAGAGAAATTGGACGATAGCTTGAGGGAAATAAAGGGTCTTTGCCTGGTTTTAGCAGGAGACTAATGTTGGCAGAATTCATATTTGGTGGTAGTCTGCCCTTTTCCTCGATTTCCTGCAACATGCTGT
Source organism: Rhamphochromis longiceps (assembly GCF_057381845.1). Taxonomy (NCBI): domain Eukaryota; kingdom Metazoa; phylum Chordata; class Actinopteri; order Cichliformes; family Cichlidae; genus Rhamphochromis; species Rhamphochromis longiceps. The sequence continues at coordinate 39,213,517 of NC_140573.1, forward strand.
GGAATACTGGTGCCAAAATTGTCCAGAATTCTTTGTAGAATTCTGCAGGGAAGCCGTCTGGACCTGGAGCCTTATTATTGGGCATACTTATCAGGGCTTCCTGGAGTTCACTTGGCGTCAGTGGCGAATCCAGTTCCATTGCTTGACTGTCTAGTAATTTTGGAAGAGTTACGTTGTCAAGAAACAGATCAATTTCATTTTTAGATGGGTTTATTTGTGGTGAGTATAAAGTTTCATAGAAATCCCTAAAAATGTTGTTTATTCTTCCAGGATCATATATTGTGTTCCCCGATAAATCTTTAGCAGCACATATAGTTATTTTTTCTTTATTTATTTTTAGCTGGTTAGCTAGAAATCGACCTGATTTGTTACTGTGTTCAAAATTCTGCAAGCGAAGTCTTTGTATAAGGAATTGTGTTTTTTTATTAATAGTTTCATTTAATTCTAGTTTTGTTTTGCATATTTTGTTCAATGTTTCCTGATCTTGGTGGGACGCGTAGGCTTCTTCTAGTGATTTGATGTTTTTTTCTAATTCCTGAATATTTTTGTTTTCTTCTTTCTTTTTGTGTGATGAGAAAGAAATTATTTTACCTCTCATCACAGCTTTCCCTGCTTCCCATAGAACAGAAGCAGATATTCCGGGAGTGTCATTAAAGTCTAAATATGAAGTCCATTCCTTTTTAAAGTATTTAATAAAGTCTTCATCTTTAAGTAGTGATATATTAAATCTCCAGTTTTTACTTGGCGTAGTATTATTCTTTCATGGTTTATTATTTTCTAGTTGTGCTCAGCATTGAAGAGGTGATTCGGGTTAGTCGATCAGAGGTGAGAGACTCTGTTACCCAGGCACCAACTGCGTGTTTTTTTAAAGCAAGCCCGATCATACATATGATTTTAGCCTGAGATCAGCACAAAGAGTTTGAAGTAGCTTGCTCCAGAGCAACTATCTGGTCACAAACTCTCCTCTACCATTTATAAACATTATAAAATGAGAGCACCAATTTTAGTGGAGGAGAACAAGGAGTGTTTGGTATATGGGAAAAGTGATTGTGTGCGAGTGTGTGTTTGTGTACACATATGTGTTTCTGCCAACCCAAGAGTACAGTTTGTGTGAATAAAGCTTTAAGCTGAGCCTCCATTAAGCCCCTTTCAACACAATGCCTTTCTCTCTGAGAAACTCTCTGATGGAAATCTGCTTTTGTTGCTGCAGTTCAATGTCCCTGCTATCTCCTGATGGAAGGAGAGAAAGGAAGGTCTGAATGGGCCTCTATAGTTTTATGTTCCAGACAGTTCACACACACACATGGCAAATAACACACAGTCCTTGCTCTTCTACAATGAAATCAATGCTCTCAGTTTTCATCTCTGCGCACAGCATCTCACAGTGCCAAAGGCTTCTTGTGATCAAACACCACATCATGTTCTGCAACTTCTGATACTGTTGCTAACACAGTGCTGCTTTTGTAGTTCAGTGTTGCTGTTCATTCACATTGTATTCAGCTGCAATAAAGGATGGATTTTTTGGGGGGGTCAAACAATACAAATCTTTTTTTTCTTGCTTACTGATTATTTATTTCCGATGCCATTACCCCTATATTTGCCTTACCTTTACCCTCAACTAGTATTGATTATAGTTTATAGAGCTTCATTTAAAGTCATGTATTATTCACCTGCAGTCCCCTTGAACAAAGTTTTAAAAGCTTTTAACTCCAAAATTACATGATCATAGTAACAATTTGGCTTTTATTGTTTTAGAAGAACAATAACATTCTCATACTCATAACACAGATTGCCAAACAGAGTGAGCCAGTCTGTGATGAGTCTCTTGGCAAAAGGGGACTCGACTTAACTGGTTATATTCCAGCTACATTCCTATATAAACCAGGTTTGTAAGCACCTGTTTCATTTTGCATTTAAGCTTCTGTCCTGCATCAATTATGTTATTATTTATGGAGGAATTTTGGAATTTCTGTTTCAATTCTATGAGGCTCTGGTTCGACTCTGAATGCAAGTAGTTAATGTGTCAGTACATGGCAACAGGTTTACAATTTTCACTGATTTATCACAAACAAATTACATGAAATTGCCATTTTGAGCACACTGACTGCATTTTATTGACGTCTTGATGCACTAAACTTGCTTTGAAGACTATAGCTGACAGCAAGCAGTTGCCGTATTGGTCCCATTGCACATTGTCTCTAATATGACTGTTTTCTTAGTATGACTGTAGCATAAATAAGGCTGATCAAGACCACACACCAAAGCACAATAGTGACAAAGAATGTTCCTCAATTTAGCTGAATTGGGACTTTTAAAACAAACAAAATATATAAAAAGAAAAGTGAACCTATGTTAGGAAATACATGCGTGGTTTGAACAGGTGTGCTGAGCTGTTGGTGCAAAAGTTATCATGGGGTCAGGAGAGTCTTAGAATTGAGCCTGATTGTTGAGAAGGATAAGACTTTAAAAAAAGGGAAATGGACAAAGAAGACAGAGAAACACAAGCACAGCTTTAAAGACGGGCTTTAGTAAACAGAGTGGGAGGATCACAGGACTGTTAGCCGGCCATGTATCACAGAGACATTTAAAGTAAGCTTAAGAAAGAGAATCCTTTTAATGCAAAGATTAACACTCAGAGATAGCAGCCTATTGACTGCTACTGTATTGGTTTACATTAGACGGTACAGGTAATGAATACAATGGCTGTTCAGTGTACATGCAAAACACTGATTAACTGGAACCATCTGCATGCAATCTACAAAGACACTGTCACACACAGTTAATAAACCTCAACCACACACACACACAAAGATTAGTGCATACAGAGCCTCACAGAAGACAGCAACAGAGGCATGAGGAGTCTCGAAATGAAAATGAGTTAATGCACAAACACAGACAGTGACTTCCACAGATGGGTGACTCGAAGCATCTGACTGGGTGAAATGTGAGTGATCTGATTGAATTATAGACAGGATACAATGGAGACAGACCGCCAGGGTCCGGCCTGAAACCTCACATCACTATTGTGTCCGCCAGCATGCCATCAGGGTGAACACAGGACAACACTGAAGGAGAGAATGAGAAACCAAGCCTGACGATATTTTCTGGTAAAAAAAAAAAAAAAAGTGATTTTTTTGGTGAACTAAAAGAGTTTGGTTGCAGTTGGGGCAGAGGCAGCTTCCATTAAATATGGCATTGGGGAAACAATTTTCAAAGGAGACCTCCAGCCGGTCATAGCAGATGGCTGCCTAACCCTGATTCTGCAGGTTTCTTCTTGTTAAAAGGGAGTTTTTCCTTCTCACTGTCGCACTTGGGAAGGGGGTCATCTGACTATTGGGGTTTTCTCTGTATTCTTGTAGTCATTACCTTAAAATATAAAATTTTTTAGGGTAACTGTTGTTGTGATTTGGGGCTATATAGATAAAAGTGAATTAAAAGGAACATGGGGAGTTTCTGTCATTTGCCATTTCTTTGAGCACTGCAACTTCAAACTGACTCACATCCTATTTGTGGTTACAAGCAAAACTCAGAAAACCACACCCAAAAACAGCTATTCAAGTCATCCTAGCCCTTAGTATTTTTATTAGCACTATTTTTGTGTATCATACCTTTAAAAACTCGTGGTGCATGCTCCAAACTCAACATTTGACACACCAGTCCAACTCTTCTTCTAGCCGTATAAAAGTCCTTGTACCTTCCTGGAGAATAACCCCAACCATACTTTTTTCTTTTTACAAATACTTCAACCAGAATATGGTATAACATCTCTGAATGCCCACTTGCTCCTTACAGATTACTGCTAACTTTTAAATCAACCCAAGCCTGAAAATTCGATTTTTCATGGATATATGGATGCTAGACTTGAGTGGAACATGTGAGAATAGCTACACTGATCCCTTCATTGTAGTCAAAGGAGTTTGGAATGTTTTTAGCTCTTAATGGTGCCTCTGTGCTCAGTTAATTTATAGAGCGTGGAGAGCATCTAAACCCAGAAATGGCTAATCAAGTCGGACTTAACACACAGTTATGTATAGTTTGTGTATGAGCAACAGCAGTAGCAGCATCTGCTGGGGTCACAATGTTGAAGTCCAATCTTGTTTTATCAAATTAATACTGCCCTTCTCAGCATGCTTCCGTGAACACACACAAACACAGTTGCACAGTTGTGCACCTTCATCACTTAATCATGTTATGCATAGCATGCCGCAGTACAACACAGAGACAATACACACAGACTCCAAAACACTATTACATTATTGAAGGGTAAAGGTTAAGGAGAGAAGACATCATTGCAGGGTCATCTTTTCAACATTTCTTTACAAAGTCTAATATAAACCGTTATAATAGCTTTATAAACTTATGTTGAAATTAAGTTACTGTTCCATCATAAATATTTAAAAAAAACCAATGAACTATTCAAGCCTTCAACAGCAAACATCAACAGTACGTTACACTATTCCATCCTCAATTCAACATAGAAAACAACATTGCAACAGCTATTTCATTTATTCCTTCATTCATTTAAAATGGATTGTGGTTATAATTCGGCATTCTGTAAATGATAATGTTAACAATAACGAAAAGCACTTCATTATGTTCCACGGGCAAATTAATGCCCTGGAGAGCATTATATGAAATAAAGGCTGGTCTAATATTATACAGACAATGCACCACTGAGTCCAAAGATGTCATCCTGAACTACAACTTGCTGGAACAAATGTGCTTAGCAATTATGCATCAGTGACATCAGGGTATTGTATTGTTGTATGGACAAGGACGCGTCTCAGCACCTTGACCCTTTCTCAGAGCTGGCCAATAGCTATTCAGAGAAACGGTTTCTTTTGAAATACAACATCCCTACTTTTCTTTGCCAAGTCTAAATCAACCCAGGTAATTAGAATTCTATAAACAAGGAAGAATAAGGCCTTTCCTGTGCCGTCTTTGTGAGCCGGAATGGGTACAATGCATGACTGATGGATGTCAGGACACCAGATTCAGAGCTCTGAGACCTCTACAGAGCTACAAACAAACAGACAAACATTTTAGAGATGGAACGTCACAAACAAAAATCATAATGCCGTTATGTCCTGTTGTCTAGAACTCTCAAACAAATGCCTGATTATTCCTTTGCATCATGAAGTTCATCCAGTGAACTTCATGATGCACTTCAATTTTTTTTAGTTGTAATAAACAACCAGTGTCTGAAGCTTTGGCCATGGAAAGAACAGGGAAGGACACTTGTAGTTGCAGGGGTACTACTGGCAACTGTTGGCTGAAAAATTCTATAGATTTGTTGCTAAAGCTCAATGAAAAGTTGATAAAGTTGTTGCTAACAAAGTGAAGTCTGAAAATTACTGCTTTGAGTGGGAGAGATGGCAGACACCCAAGCTAAGATTTTATATTTACATACATTAAAAAAGGAGACTATTCAAATACGAAATTAAAAACAAAATATAGAGTAGATGAATATTTGAATAGTTGGAGATGAACATAACTATGTTTTAAAATCAGTTCATGCAACATGAAAATACTAATTGAAGTTCCACATCTTTAATGCAATTACTAGATGTTAAGGTTAAGAACACACAAAGTTCTGGAAAACACAGTGTAAGTTGCGATGAAAGAAAAACAGTGTAAATGACCCACGGCAGATCCGATGACATCAGCATCTCTTTTATTAACACACGCGGTTGCTGTTCACAAACACCAACAACAACACCACTAACCGAGACCCAGTACAGACTTTTTATGCTGGCGAGGCGTGACTGCAGATGCCGTGCAGGTGCGTCCATCTCCCCTGCAGCGGCAGTGCAGTCCACGCGCTGCCACAGAGAGTTTTTCAGTTCAAACAATTAAAATGGTCAGCCTCTATTGTGTAGTTTATCACCAACAGCAACAATGAACTTATGGAATATGGAACTTTTACCATCTACATTTCCACAATAACTAGCAAACTTATTTTAAGATTAAAAGTTCATTTCACTTATTTTCCTCTCCGAAATTAGCCGGGGAGACTTGTAATCATCGTTATTATCATCCTCTACTTTTTTTTGCAATGTTACATTATTTTTATGCTAAAGCTGCTCCATCAACACAGCTAGCATTGAACCTGTTTCAATTCAATTTTCTGCAGGACAGTTTATGGAAAAGAAATTACATTAGAAGTAAAGACGTGTTATTTGCTGAATTTTTTATGTTCAGTTGCAGGTTTCACGCTCTGCGGAGTATTCATGGTTAGTTTGGTGTAGGTCCAATCACTGGCATATTTAAATTACTGAAGATACTAATCATCTTCTAAACCCTTACATGCTTATTACTTTTAGTGACTGTTTTGTTTCTGGTCTCTAACAGGGTTTCATTCTTGCACTGTCAAGGACAGCCACCCAGTTTTTTTGTTGTATTTTGAATGAATTAATGCCTTTTATTGTCACAGCACACTCATTCTCCTCCAGTGACTACATTCACGTCTGAGAGAAATAAACAGTTTCATAAAAGCTCTGTTACTTTAACACAAAAACCCATATACTGTCTAAAAGGGAATTTCATCAACACCATAGCTGTATCATTATGCTATATTATATATTAGATGCGACCCTGATGGGCAGAGAGGTAGTGAAAGATTAGGAGAAAGGCCAAAGTGCATCACTCAGGCTTGTTTTTCCTCCATTCTCCCTCTGCCTCTATGTTTCTTTCCACCTTTCTCTCTCTGACAGTTGCTGTACCACTAACACCGCCTCCACAATTAGTGTCTTCTCACCGACTATACACAGATACACGCACACACACATACATGGTGACACCCCAGGGCCCTGCACAACCCAAACAGCATAATTAGACATCCCCTAAACAAAGCACACACTCTGTAATTACTCTGTAATGTTACATAGCACAGGGGACTCAACAAAAGCCATTTTCCTTGGATCAGCCAGTACTGTGCACACACTCTATACTCTTCTCTCATGTGTCTCTGACTGTGTACATTTTTATTGATTTCACTGGGCAGAGAATAGTTGGGTTGCGGTCACGTGGTTCTGATGACGTGCGGAGGCAGCGCGATTTTTGAGTGGAGGGCGGAAGTAAACATGGAGGACACTGTGGAGAGTCAGGAGAGCAGCTATTGTGCAACTTTAGACCCCGTTTCTCGGGAGAGATATAAACAGATAGTTAAAAAATATATCGGACGTGATCCGTATTCTTTGAAAATGTCCGAATACACCACAGAAGTAAAGGATTTGCCTACTATCGAGGCTGTGGATATCACCAACTACTTGGTCCTCCAGACTTCTTACTACACTAGGCAGCAAATGAAAGCTTTCAAGAGTCTGGAGGCGTACAATTTTTTTGTCAGCGGGTGGGTCCACAACCTTGGAACAAAACGTCTCCGTGATGGATACAGTTTGGTGTTTGCAAGGGTGAGTGTTTGTTCTTATATTGCTTTATCTTAAACACGCTAACAGTTAGCGGTAGCGGCTTTAACGTCAACAAACATGCCACATCCTTAGGACTTCGTTAGAGTGACAGTTGTTTGTTTCAAGGTAAACCATTCTCAGCGGTCTAACGAGACACCTCTGAAGACTTGGGTAATTGCAAAGGAGGATGGAGAAGTGATTGCAGCTCATTGCAATTGTATGGCAGGGTTAGTAGCCTGTTCTCCACTGTCACTAGGCTCAAATCCGGGCTCTCAGCCGTCTGTTGCATAAATCGCCTCTGCACATCGATGCTGTTCTGCCTTAAGCTTCATTCTTTTCTCTCGTTTGAGAACTGATTCCGATCTGGGTTTTCGTTCGTAGCCGAGATTGACCGTCGGAGCCCAGTCCTCCGACTCTTCGTCATCCAAAGCACTTGGGCAGCCTATAGTCCCAATCAAGTCAATATTAGACTACTAACTTAAAAGCACTAAGTAAACGAGAATTTAACGACAACCTAATGCTAATAAGTTCGTTTGCAAACATAACATTACCTCTGACGAAGTGGTCGCTGCAGACACGGGCATTGGCAGACTCTGCTCCTCCCGACTGTAAACGTAAATTTAAAATCCATTTTTCCTACGTTTTTCGGTTAGAATTTTCCATTTTTCTCCTCTTCGTTGGGCTATTTTTGGTACCCTAAAATACCGTTTATCAGTTTCTCTGGTCGACCTACTGGAGCATCCGTAAACACAACAGGACATAGGCATTTTGCGTACTGTCTGTCTGTGATTTTGCGCTTATCTTTTTCACTTCCGACCGCCAGTCAAATTTCGCGCTTTACGTCGACGTCACGTCTACGTCAAATGAAACCTAGCTATTCCCAGTGGCTGTGTTCTGGTTTGTGAGAATAATGCACAAGTCGCTGAGTGCAAGCGTGACTGTATCTATAGGTATGTATGCTGTTGCTTACATATATGCATGTACAGCATGTGTGCGTACACACACAGACCTCGACAGCACATGAAGTGGCAGAGCTAACAGGAACCAAGATGGCGGCGCGCACAGACGCAGCGGCCCGGAGCTCCTACACTTTTGCACTTTTGGTGGTACTGTGTATTATTTCACACAGTCTGGGGTTACTTCAATACAACAGAGATGATCTACTACAACTAAGCCGTGGAGATCTTCAACTAACATCCGAGTATCTCATCCCCCCGGAGATCGTTAAGCAACCCCCGGGGCTACCAGCAACAGCAAGCCGCAGGAGGAGACGTTGCGAGCGGAGGCAGAAGAGAGGCAAGCGGGGAGGCCTGTGGGCACGGCTAAAGACTAGTCCGTTTAAACCACCACTCCCGATCATATTCCTCTCCAACGCCCGTTCAATCCGTTACAAACTGGATGAAATACGACTGCAGATCGCCACTCGACGGACTTTTAATAACTGTTCGTGCATGATTTTCACTGAAACCTGGCTGGACAGCGCCATTCCCGATGCGGCTATCGATCTAGCAGGCCGCACCGCCTATCGAGCCGACAGGTCTGCGGACTCGGGTAAGAAGACTGGCGGGGGGCTGTGCATCTATATTAACAACCTTTGGTGCACGAACGTCACGGTAACGGAAAAACTGTGCAGTACAGAGGTAGAACTGTTGGTGTTAAAGTGCCGTCCATTCTATCTCCCTCGGGAATTTTCTGCCGTTTACATCTGCGCTGTTGACATTCCACCAGATCCTAATGCTAAGCTAGCGTTAGCACAATTGAGCAGCAGCATCAATAACAGCCTGGTAGCACACCCGGACAGTGTCTTTATTGCGGCTGGGGATTTTAACCACGCGGACCTGAAATCTGTACTTCACAATTTCCACCGTAATGTGAAGTGTGCTACCAGAGGAGATAGAACGTTGGACCAGGTGTACACCAACATGGCGAATGCGTACAGAGCCCAGGCTTATCCCCACCTGGGTCTGTCAGACCATCTCTCCCTTCTGCTACACCCAATATACACACAAAAGATCAAGAGCACTGGGATTACAACCAAAACCGTGAGAACATGGCCGCAGGATGCTATTCCGATGCTTCAGGACTGTTTCCACTGCACAGACTGGGATGTATTCAAGGTGCAGGACACTGACAATCGTGTCGCATTGGACAGTTACACCTCCACTGTCTTGGACTACATCTGTTTCTGTGTGGACAATGTAACAACTTGGAAACGATTCCGTGTGTTCCCTAATAATCCACCCTGGATGACACACGGAGTTCAACAACTTATTCGAACAAGGAACAACGCTTTCAAATCCGGGGACCAGGAGGCATACAGTGCTGCCAGGGCCAACCTGAGAAGAGGCATCAAGACTGCCAAGCAGCAGCACAGGAGGCGTATCGAGGCCAGGTTTGAGAACAACACAAACCCAAGGCAGGTCTGGGAGGGCATCAGGGCTATCACGGACTACAAAAGAAGAACACCATCACCCTCAGCCGACAGTTCTACTCTGGCTGAGGATCTAAATCTCTTTTATGCCCGTTTTGACAGGGAGAACACCGACCCTGTCCTGTCCCCTCAACCGACCCTGCTCCGGTCCTGAGCACTCATGAGCTGAGGCGTGTGTTCCGGAGCATTAACACCAGGAAGGCGGCCGGGCCGGATGGAGTGCTGGGCCGGGTGCTAAAAGACTGTGCTGCGGACCTGGCGGACGTCTTCACCTCTATAACACCTCGTTGTCCTGTTCACTGGTACCATCCTGTTTCAAAGCAGCAACCATCGTTCCCATCCCAAAACAGTCAAATGTCACATGTCTGAACGATTTCAGACCTGTGGCACTCACCCCCATTCCCGCCAAATGCCTGGAGAGACTGGTCATTAAACACATCAGAGCTGCTTTTCCACCATCCCTGGACTCGCACCAGTTTGCATACAGGGAGAACCGGTCAACCGAGGATGCGATCGCCACAGTGCTGCACACATTACTGAAGCACTTGGAACACAGGAACACCTATGCACGGCTCCTCTTTGTAGACTACAGCTCGGCTTTTAATACCATCCGGCCATACAAACTCCGTCCCAAACTCCACCAACTGGGACTTAACTCCTCTCTGTGCAACTGGATTGTGGACTTCCTCACTAACCGTAGACAGAGTGTCAGAGTGGGTAAGAACACCTCTTCCACCCTTGTGGTCAACACCGGTGCCCCTCAGGGGTGTGTTCTGAGCCCTCTGCTATACACTCTCTTCACCCATGACTGTATTTCCTCCTGCGCGTCCAATCTCATTGTTAAGTTTGCAGATGACACTACAGTGCTCGGACTTATATCCAACAATGATGAGACAAACTATAGGACAGAGGTGCAACAACTAGAGTCATGGTGCCACGACAATAACTTGGTCTTAAACACCAAAAAGACCAAGGAGATCATTGTAGATTTCCGGAAGAGGGGTCATAACAACCATCTGCCTCTCTTCATTGGCAGTGAGGCGGTGGAGAGGGTGAGCAGTTTTAAATTCTTGGGGGTAACTGTGACCGAGGACCTGTCCTGGGGCAACCATATCACCTCAGTTGTACGGAAGGCCCAACAGCGCCTCTACTACCTGAGGAGACTGCGGAGCGCACACATTCCCAGATCTCTGATGTTGAACTTCTACAACTGTGCCATCAGCAGCGTTCTGACGTATGGATTTCTAGTGTGGTTCCCCAGCTGCACCAAGGCCGATCAGCAAGCATTCCAGCGGGTGGTGAAAGAAGCTGGCAGAATTATTGGAACAAGTCTGCCAGAGATCAGTAATATCTTCCCCACTCGCTGTCTGAGGAGGGTGCACAGTATCCTGCGGGACCAACATCACCCTGCGCGCCACCTTTTCCATCTGCTGCCCTCAGGGAGAAGGTACAGGTCTATACAGGCCAGAACATCCAGACTGGCCAACAGCCTGTATCCACAGGCTGTGAGGCTCCTGAACTCTCTGCCCCCCTCTCACGGACAATAACCATATCCAACTTCTTAATAGCAATGAACTGGTCTGCATTGGTGCATCATATCTTTATTCTCTTCCCCTCCTGCCCCCCCCTCTTTCTTAAATAGATAACTATCATATCTGATATCATATCTCACAGTACAATAATATTGAATGGGTTGCATTGTTGTATTTTGTCATGTTTCTCAGGTCTTTGTCTGAATTTCTACGAACATTATTGCTAAGGATTGTCTTATTGCATTGGAGTCACACTGGGTTAAATATGTACACTTGGGTTTTAAGGGGTATTTATTATTTTCTTCTTTTTTTTGGGTTGTATGGAAGCCCCAAACGCAATTTCATTGTTCTTGACAATGACAATAAATAAATAAATACTAAATACTAATTGAATGTCTTCATCTAGCGTTGCTCAGTCCAGAGAGAAAGACATGCTAAGTATAGAGAGAGAACTTGCACACAGACACAAACACACACTCCTCTTTTCTCTCTCCCCGTCTTGTTGCTTCTCAGTCTCCAGAATGGGACATGACTAATTTCTCCAGACAGAGCGACAGCATAAACACAGTGCTGAACACATGTGCTGATACCGTTCTTGGCAGGACTCCCTTCAGCTCCAACAATCTAACACCACCACCACATCTGATCACAACATGACAGACGCCCCCAAACACATCCACCATGTTCCCCCTCCTCCCTCTCTCACCACCCCCTTTTTTCACCACCGTGTCCCCGAGTCAGCACAGATATTTCACTAAGTCCAGTGGCAATAAATTATCTTGCTCCGTGCCAGGCAAAGTAGCGTGAAATCACATTAGATCTTAATCAGAGACTATTGTGTTTGCCTTGTTGGATTTTTTTCTTTCATAACGGGCGTTATGTTTTGTTGTGTTGAGTTCGAGCTCTGAAAGTATCCTCACTGTGGGGATATATCAGAAAGCATTTCTTCTTATGCTGATGCTGCTATAGAAAGAAGTCTAAACATTTCCCCCATTTTGGTTAAAGACGATAAAAGTTTAGAGACTCTATCCAATGAAAAAAAACAAGATATTCATTTCTGCACCAACTTTTTTTTTTTTTTTTTTTTTTTAAAGAACGGTCCATGACGGGTGATGATCCTCAACACAAAACTCAGGTCCAGTGGTGCATGAGAAAATAATCTTGAATATAAATGTATTTATTTATAGTTTTTTGTTGTTGCTTTTTTTAAATCTGAGTCCTTCAACCGTATGATGTGACACCTTGTTTTGTAGTTACCTAAATGTGCTGATGCATTTTATTTGGGACAGCTTGTGCAAAAGCGAATATATCATTCAAAAATCTTTGTGACACATTTGATGACTTTCATTTGAAGATCTGAAGTCAACAACTGTCGAAGAATTAGGCTGTCACCAAGTTGTGGTTTTATATTCCACAGACAGGTAACAAAAGGAAAGTAACTGAGTAGTATGGGAATTACTTCTGTTTAATAATCCATCCATTCACTTCCACTTATCTTTTTTCAGGGAGTTCAGAGAACTGAACTCAGAAGACCTTTACACCAAATGCGTAAAAATGGTGTGAATCTCTTAAAAATATTTTTTTAACTGTTTGTTCAGCCATTCACTGTAATTTCACTGTTGAAATTTGAGACATTTTTGGGACCCAAATAAACAGATCTAACCAATCAGACCACTGCTTATGGGAAGTAGCGGTACTGAATATGCAATTAAATGGAAATGGTAAAAAATACCATATTACCTCAGACACACAGCACATAGACACTGCTCTGGGTCAATCAGCTCTCTTGAATTATTTCTCTGCCTCCTCCGATGTGGTCCCAGCTCTGCTAACAAGAGCTCAAAAGCCTGTCCTGAAATTCGTGCAAGCGGTCATGATACAGCGTCAATTCTTGGATCAAACTATCCCTGTGGATGCCTTCTCAGGAGAACTACATTTACCCAAATTCTCAGTTTCTTATATTGTTTCGAAACATGACGACCAGCTCATCATTGGCCTAATGTCAAGAAAAAGGCAACGCATTCAGTGACTATATACCTACTAGGGCTGCCACAAACGATTATTTTTTTAGTCGACTAGTCACCGATTATTTTTGCGATTAGTCGACTAATCAGATCATGCATACATTGGACGTAAAACTACAGCTTATTGCACCAGCAGCATCTGCTCTTATATAACTATCATTAGCTTACAGCTTTAAGTGTTTAAGGTATGTGCTAACTAAAAATAAAGACAAGATGATAGTTTATTAAACTTTTAATAAAATTTGCAGATTGTTTCGGTGGAGTTTAGTAAACTCAGCCGTCTGCTCCGTGCTATCTAAAATATACCAGGACACTGGAGTATATTCTCGACTAGCTCACACTTCTGTTTAATCAGTTTTCTGTTTGACGTTTATTCAGCTGTGTGAAAACTGTAACTTTAACCTCAGCCAAACCGATTTACTCAGGAACAAATAAAACACAAAAAAAGCCAAACAATAAGTTTTAAGTTATCTAAGTGACTTATATATCATGTTTAACCTGAGTAGCGAAAGACCGCGGGGGTTTGAAAACGATTTGCCGGGAGTCCACTGTTCTTGCCGGCTCGAGTGACCATTGAACCTCCCGGCTAGCTATCGGGCTGGCGGGTAACAGACGTCTCCGAAAACATTGGAGCACTTTTGCAAATATGCGATGTCTTGATACCGAGCAGATATTTGAGGCTTACACAGCTACATTCTCACCTGAAAATATGTTAAACGTTTATTTTGTGACCCAGAAAGAGTAATAAGAGTAATATTAAAACTGCCGCCATTGTTGAAAACTGGAATTGGCTGAGCCGTGCTATGAATTCTGGGATAGGTTGGGGCACAAAGGATATGCCCGACCCATCCTTCAAATCTGGGGAAAAGTAGGATGCATTTGTCAGCTCCATTTGCAGAAGTCTTCGAATTCGGAAAGCCTTCACCACGTCGCTGTAACGTAATCGGCCTTCAAATGCGGCCTCTGAAGGATGCGACCTGAATTTGGACAACGCTGCGATACCAGAGTTGCTTCTTCTTCTTCTTCTGGGTTTAATGGCAGCTGGCATCCTTGTACATGCAGTACTGCCATCTTCTGTTTCGGTCTGTTATTACACTCTTAAATCCTACTACTTATTCCTGCGTCTTTCAGGATCTTACAAGGCTTTAAACAGCGTTTGATAGTCGGCGTAATCGTGACTAGTTGACTAAGCGTGGCAGCCCTAATACCTACACAGCAAGACTGAGCCAAAAAAATAGGAAATTTCCCGTTAATTTTCACTTACATTCTGTGTATAACAGCCTTGAGACTCAGTATCTTGTCTTTTAAGGGTAATTTGGTGATAGATTGGCCTAAAAAGATTTTTCGTTAACCAATTATTTTCAACTTATCTCAGTCCTTGTAACAACAGTTAATTGCAACAAAATTACCAGCAAATCTATCATTTAGATCTACAAACATCTGTGGAAAATCTCTGTGAAATGTGTGGAACATGGAAAATTTCGGCATACAACAGTAGTGGGTATTTGTTGAAAATAACACTGAAACTATATGAGGTTGAGTAAGCCACATCATAACTCATCACCGTTTCTTTCCAGATCCAGGTGAGTGAGAGTGTCAAACTAGCAGGCTGACCTTTATGAGCAATTTCACTTTCAATAACAACAGCCCATGAACTAGTGTGACACAACGAATGGTCTCCATGTGATGAGCTTCCTTTAATGAGCTGCACCTCACTTGACAACAGATAAAAATGAACACTCTACCTCTTAATGATGTCCGTTAGGCCTAAAGATCTTATCTTCTTCCTTCTCTCAGAGACAATCAACACAACTTAACAAGTCTTTTCAATCACGAAGTTAATGATCTTAGGCATTAATTAACCAGTCCACAGGAAAATGAGCCTTCAGTTAATCCAAAATGCTGTCCTCTCTGTGCTCTCCTGTTTTGGCTTCCCTTCATTGGCTTCCTGTTAAATCCAGAATTGAATTCAAAATCCTGCTCCTCACATACAAGGTCTTAAATAATCAGGTCCCATCTTATCTTAATGACCTTGTAGTACCATATCACCCTATTAGAGCACTTTGCTCTCGCTCTGCAGGCCTACTTGTTGTTCCTAGAGTATTTAAAAGTAGAATGGGAGGCAGAGCCTTCAGTTTTCAGGCCCCTCTTCTGTGGAACCAGCTCCCAGTTTGGATTCAGGAGACAGACACCATCTCTACTTTTAAGATTAGGCTTAAAACTTTCCTTTTTGCTAAAGCATATAGTTGGGGCTGGACCAGGTGACCCTGAATCCTCCCTTAGTTATGCTGCAATAGACGTAGGCTGCCGGGGGATTCCCATGATGCATTGAGTTTTTCCTTTCCAGTCACCTTTCTCACTCACTATGTATTAACAGACCTCTCTGCATTGAATCATATCTGTTATTAACCTCTGTCTCTCTTCCACAGCATGTCTTTATCCTGTCTTCCTTCTCTCTCCCCAACCGGGCGCAGCAGAAGGCCCCGCCCCTCCCTGAGCCTGGTTCTGCCAGAGGTTTCTTCCGGTTAAAAGGGAGTTTTTCCTTCCCACTGTCGCCAAAGTGCTTGCTCATAGGGGGTCATATGATTGTTGGGTTTTTCTCTGTATCTATGAAGCGCCTTGAGGCAACTTTTGTTGTGATTTGGCGCTATATAAATAAAATTGAATTGATTGAAATATATGTGTAAGGAAACACAACTAATGGATAAATCGCTAAAATAGCTGTCTAAATTTAAGGGTGCACAGCTTAAGCAGTTACTAAATCCAACAGATAAATTGTGATAAAGCTAAAAGCAATAGCTACATTTACTTAATGTAAAAGATGGATAAAGTGTGGGAGCGACCGTGGCTCAAGGGGTTGGGAAGCGCATATGTAACCGGAAGGTTGCCGGTTCGATCTGTCCTGGTCGTTGTGTCCTTGGGCAAGACACTTTACCCTACCGCCTACTGGTGTTGGCCAGAGGGGCCGATGGCGCGATATGTCAGCCTCACTTCTGTCAGTCTGCCCCAGGGCAGCTGTGGCTACAACCGTAGCTGCCTCCACCAGTGTGTGAATGCGAGAGTGAATGAATAGTGGCATTGTAAAGCGCTTTGGGTGCCTTGAAAAGCGCTATATAAATCCAATCCAATCCATTATTATAAAAAAAATTTAATAAATGAATGAAAACAATAAATGCCGATAAATGAATACATACTTAAAATAGTTAGTTATAATAGACCATTTAAAATCTTTTGCCAAAGCCAAGATATAAATGGAGAAAAAGCTAAAACTAACCGACAAATGGCTAGAGTAGTTAGCTAAAATGCTGCCAATCTGCTGTTAATGGATTAATGACAATGGCTGCATTTGTTGTGTGTCCATTTTTGTTTTTGATACTGACAATTAAAATTACCACCAGTAGCTTTGGCACTTAAATGCTGTGCTTCGTGCCATCATCACCTTTTTAGTATTGGTATCATAAAAATATTTTCAGCATTTGTAGTTATTTGTTTAAATGACAGCAGACATTGATTAGAGCCCTATCCTACTAGGCAGGTTCAACATACCCAGGGCACCGTCCTGTTATCTTAATTCACCCTAACATCAGCAGTCCGCTTCGGTCGCACAAAGCTGGTTATCAACTTTCTAAGTTAACCCACGGTTTCCCCTGTGCATTCACATGAAAGGGCGGCAGCTGATTTTACAAAGGAAGATAAAACTACAATATTAGAAAAACATGACAGATAATACAGACTGATAGTAACACAGCAGCTACAGATAAAGCAATGATATAAAAAGTGCTATACAGTAGTTCAGTATTCAAAGGGCTGCATGAATGTGTGAGTGCTTTAACTGCTTTGTTCAGTAAGACAAAAGCCAAGTCTAGTCTATGAATAACGTCTAGCCTGTTTGAAACTTCGAACGAAAGCTGGTAAAAATCTCGACTGCGCAAGTTAACAGACTTAGCAATATGACAGCACTATCACTACAAATCAGATGGATTATATTCCTTTACTTGTGATTTTTCAATATCCCTATAGGATATAATCTTAAAGAGTTTTTCCTCATTTTAAATGGAATAGTTACAGTAGAGACAGACAGTTTGGGGAAGGAGCTACTGAGCTACCAACAGGATTTTCTCCCCGGCAGTATGGACCTTAAGCACTCTGCCTTTTTTCTCAACCACCTGCACAAAACACTATTTGTCTTAGTCTGTACATAAAAGAGGGATGGAGCTTTTAGGTATGAAGTGACGCCAACACAGAACAGATTTAATCCTACATTCTTTCAAACAGCAACCAGAAGGCAACTCCTCTGATTGCAAAAAAGAAAAAAAGTCCAGTTGTGGAAGCATCAGTCTTGTAGTAGTCCATGAGAAAATTACACTTTTTTTTACTTTACCTATTACTTCAGTAAACATTTACCTAATGAGGAGGACATTCATTTGAATTATGGTGACATATAGAATGGAAAAAAAAAAACAACTAAAGCAAGGTATGTTTTAAGGGACAGCTACGCTGTAACTGACGAGTGACTATTGTAGGGGTAGTCAATAAACCAATAAACCAGTGGATGACAGAGTTCATAGATCATCACCAGATATTTATCTGTCTTTATCTTGTTTATTCGTGTTTCCTGACTGAAAGGCTCTTTGCAAGAAACTCATGCAACGACCTTTTTATAGACACCGATGTTTAATGATTAAGTTATACAAAGCATGCATTTGAAGCAGCACTCATCATTTAACTAACTTTTCAACTTAGTTTCATGTGCAACTAAAATAAATACATAAATTAGGGCTCTAACTATATCTCTTTAAAAATAACAGAAGGTCATTCTAAACAGATGCTTACACCAAACCATTCGTTGATGATGTCAACAGGAAGATGACTTGCACCGAAAAGTGTCGGCTTCCAAATCAAAGTAAGATGCATGAAAACTAAAACTCTACATTAGCGAATCAGAAAAGAGCAAACAAGAACACTTAAGAGTACTGAATGAACAGAGGATGGATTATCCACAAACTCGGTTTTATTCAAACAACTTTGAGAAAGAAGAAGGAAAAGGCGAAAAATGAAAGGCCAAGTGTTTACAATGAAAAGGTCGCACACAGTATAAAAATGAGTTCCATGAGTTTGGAATTAAACTCACTCTATAGGGGCATCCACTACAATGAGCCCAAATATTTACTTCCCTTTTTGATGTCATACTGCTGCTTATTTCTGTCTTTGCAAGTAAACATATGCCTGATATACAAACGGAAAAAAATGTGTGGGTTTACCTTAAGATGTTTAGAAGCTTAGTGTACACAGACACTTCCTATTATTTGTGGTCAACACTATTTTACATGTTCTGAGTTTTTATACGTCTTTGTGGGCCTGCCCGCATTAGCACATTTGTCTTGCTAGTGAGTGTGTGTATGACACTGTAGCTGCTACGTGTCTTTTGTCAATAAACTTCCCCATTCGCTGTCAGGGAAAGAGTTAATAACCACACAATGTCATGATCGCTTTTGGTATTACATTTTTACGGTAAAGACACTGCACAAGTTTGGGGCTTTAAACTTGTGTGACACAAGCAAAATACAAGTTTAGAGTAAACGCAACAAAGAAACCATCTGCCATGCTGCCATATTAACAATCTTTCCAATAACAGAACTTTGGCGTTTATGCTATATGGCTCAGGTGGCCAAAATGCATAAATGTTTCACAGACGGTAACATCAACCTTTAACTGTTTGACTACTTTCTGAAGTAAAACCAAACACACTTTGCAGGAACAAGTCACTTAAAAAAACTACAAAAGCCTTTTAAATTATTCAAAAGAGCAACGTGTTCTGCAAAAACCCCACATCACATTCATGTTTATATTTTATATGTTTATATAACTGAGCCTCTGTATGAAAGAAAAATCACAGTTGAGACACGTGGGGTGGATGTAAAATTGGGTTTGCTGCAGTTTGTAGCACAGCTTACATCAATTCTTCAGGCCTGAAAACTTGACTTAAATATATGTCCTTTTGAAATTAAGATGGCTCAAAATTTCAGGAAAACAAATATGAAATAAAGTCCCACTTTACACTCACTCCTATGTACTCCAGTAAGTATCAGATAGAGTGAAAGTAAAACTCATTCTTTTTTAACTTTTTTCAAATGGTTGACTTTTATGACCAGAGAGAGAGCGAGAGAGGAACTGCCTTCCCTCAATATGACAAAATCTTATTTATTTACTTAGTTCATACTAGTGAGCAAACATTATGCTTGGAATGAGTTATGTAAAGTGCAACATGGTGCTTGAAACTACTCGAGGTGAGAGCTTCAACAACCAACTGTCAAGGTCAAGGTCAAATTTATTTATATAGCACATTTCCAGACAGACAATGCTGCACAAAGTGCTTAACAATATAAAAACGCCATTAAAAAGAAACAATATAAAAACAATAATAACAATATAAAACAATGATAGGACATAATTAAAACAATAAGACTATAAAATAAGACTAAATAAGACCAAAAAAAAACCAACAAAAAATATGTCTTTAGTAGTGATTTAAATTGATCAAGTGTTTGTGCAGATCTAATATTTAGGGGAAGACTATTCCAAAATCTGGGACCTGCCACAGAGACGGCTCTATCGCCACGAGATTTGAGATCAGTCCGTGGGATGGACAGCATTAATTTTGAGCTAGACCTCGTGACTTTTCCTGGAGCATAAACAGAGACGAGCTCAGACAGGTAAGAAGGGGCTCGGGCGTTAAGCGACTTAAAAACAAAAAGTAAAAGTTTAAATTAGATCCTGTAGGAGACAGGAAGCCGGTGCAAGGAGGCTAAAACTAGAGATATATGATCTCTCCATTTGGTGCCAGTTAGCAGGCGAGCAGCTGCATTTTGGACCATCTGAAGACGATGAATGGAGGCCTGGTTAAATGACACGTTCGGGAGGTATGATTTTACCATAGCTAGTTGTCTTAACTGAAATAAGAAGGATTTGACTACTGCACTCACCTGCTCATTCAATTTAAAAGAAACATCAACGTAGACACCAAGGTTTTTTTTACATGTGTTTTATTGTAGGTTGATTTTAAATTTAGCACATCATGTAATAAATATTAAGAATACTGGCGGAAGCTGCTTCTGGCCCTTAGCCTCCGAGTAGCTGCACCTATGGCATGAATTTCAAAATCCTACATCACCGCATTCTTGACTCATCACTTTCATAAGATTTTCAGAAAGCTAGACTTCACCAGGATTCAAGCTTATCTGATATTTACTTGCAGAAGCACCTATAGTATGAATACATAAATCCTAGGAGACTTCCTTCTTGAGTTATCACATTCACAAGATTTTGAGAAAACGTAACTTTTGTCCTTGACCTTGAGGTCATCGAAATTCAAACTTGTCCAAGACTTTAAGTAGCTGCACCTATAAAATGTCAAAATCCTACGTCACCCCTTTCTTAGTTATTACATTCACAAACAGGGTTTCCACACCAGACTGCCTGGTTGCTCAGGGTAGAAGCAGGGGGAAAAAAAGTAGAAACCATTTTAGCCATTTCCCATTTTTTCCAGCAAACTATAGAGAACATAGAGAACTATAACTCCAGAGATATTGGGATGCTCGCCCAAATTGCAATGTGTAAACCGATGTCTAAAAACAACTCAAAGGAACAGAATGACACACTTGGTGGAACGAAAAGGGTGAAAGCCTTTTTGTCATCCTTCTGTTCAGACAAAGCTCACCTAACAAGCTTTAGTTGATCAAACTGCAGCACAAGAGTACATGGAAACATGAAAGTGAGGACAATGAACCAGCCTTGAAGCACAAGCATATACACATACAAAAATGTAAGTATATAAGCCATTTGCACTTTTGTATGAGTGAGTAAAGGCCTGTTGACAAACATGGAGGCCACACATTTGCAGGAACACTTCACTGGTCCTTTCTTACTTGCTTTCCTCTCAACCTCGCTTCCTTTTTTTATTTGCCTCCTGTTTTTCTCACTCTTCTTCCCTTTTATCCTAGTAACAAGGGACACAATCAGTTTTCATAGTTCTCCCTCTCCCAGCCAATACTATCTGAGCAAGGAACCACAAACAGACAAAAGGCCAAAAAAAGTGAAATTATTGATTTGATGTCATTGTCAATTAGAGCCAAGAGAGGAAAGAAGCAGCACAGAGAGGAGACAGACTGAAAGTGAACCGTTGGTCTCACATAGGTAACATAAATGGAGAAGACAAAATGGAAAAATAATCTTACGTCGACCGATGAAAAGAAACACCATTAAGCCTGGAAATATCCCCTCTAAAAATGTTCACATATATATATTTATTAACCACCATGTAAACATATGTGTGTGTCTCTCTCCCTCTCTCCACATGTGTAAAAGAGCTTGTCACTGCTGGTGGCGATTAACACATCATTTCTGTACCAGTGCACACTAGGAAAGGCAACAGCATCACAAAGCAAACACAAAAAGTCATGTGACACAATAGGCGGAGGACCTACACCAACCCACACGTTCTTCAGCTTGTGTTTTACAAGCACAGCTGTGTCTTTTCTCAACACCATTTTCAATATAAATTGATAACTGAGATTATTTATACACACATATATATATATATAAAAAACACCCAGCACGCCCCTGCGGGCGGTTTATCCTTCAAGCTCGGGTCCTCTACCAGAGGCCTGGGAGCTTGAGGGTCCTGCGCAGTATCTTAGCTGTTCCCAGGACTGCGCTCTTCTGGACAGAGATCTCCGATGTTGTTCCCGGGATCTGCTGGAGCCACTCGCCTATCTTGGGAGTCACCGCACCTAGTGCTCCGATTACCACGGGGACCACCGTTACCTTCACCCTCCACATCCTCTCGAGCTCTTCTCTGAGCCCTTGGTATTTCTCCAGCTTCTCGTGTTCCTTCTTCCTGATATTGCTGTCATTCGGAACCGCTACATCGATCACTACGGCCGTCTTCTTCTGTTTGTCTACCACCACTATGTCCGGTTGGTTAGCCACCACCATTTTGTCCGTCTGTATCTGGAAGTCCCACAGGATCTTAGCTCGGTCATTCTCCACCACCCTTGGGGGCATCTCCCATTTTGACCTCGGGACTTCCAGGTTATACTCCGCACAGATGTTCCTGTACACTATGCCGGCCACTTGGTTATGGCGTTCCATGTATGCCTTGCCTGCTAGCATCTTGCACCCTGCTGTTATGTGCTGGATTGTCTCTGGGGCATCTTTACACAGCCTGCACCTGGGGTCTTGCCTGGTGTGATAGACCCCAGCCTCTATGGATCTTGTGCTCAGAGCTTGTTCTTGTGCTGCCATGATTAGTGCCTCTGTGCTGTCTTTCAGTCCAGCTTTGTCCAGCCACTGGTAGGATTTCTGGATATCAGCCACCTCCTCTATCTGCCGGTGGTACATACCGTGCAGGGCTCTGTCCAACCATGATGGTTCCTCGTCTCCCTCCTCTTTCTTGGGTTTCTGCTGCCTGAGGTATTCACTGAGCACTCGGTCAGTTGGGGCCATCTTCCCAATGTATTCTTGGATGTTCCTTGTCTCATCCTGGACTGTGGTGCTGACACTCACCAGTCCCCGGCCCCCTTCCTTCCGCTTAGCGTACAGCCTCAGGGTGCTGGACTTGGGGTGAAACCCTCCATGCATGGTAAGGAGCTTTCTTGTCTTTATGTCAGTGGCTTCTATCTCCTCCTTTGGCCAGCCTATTACCCCAGCAGGGTACCTGATCACGGGCAGGGCGTACGTGTTGATGGCCCGGATCTTGTTCTTACCATTCAGCTGACTCCTCAGGACTTGCCTGACCCTCTGCAGGTACTTGGTGGTTGCAGCTTTTCTAGCGGCCTCTTCATGGTTCCCATTCGCCTGCGGGATCCCCAAGTACTTGTAACTGTCCTCTATGTCTGCAATGTTGCCTTCTGGTAGTTCAATCCCCTCAGTTCTGACTACCTTCCCTCTCTTTGTTACCATCCGACTACACTTCTCCAGTCCGAACGACATTCCAATGTCATTGCTGTATAGCCTGGTAGTGTGGATCAGTGAATCGATGTCTCGTTCACTCTTGGCATACAGCTTGATGTCATCCATGTACAGGAGGTGGCTGACAACTGCTCCGTTCCGTAGTCGGTATCCGTAGCCAGTCTTGTTAATGATCTCACTGAGGGGGTTCAGGCCTATGCAGAACAGCAGTGGGGACAGAGCATCTCCTTGGTAGATCCCGCACTTGATGGTGACTTGTGCTATGGGCTTGGAGTTGGCCTCTAGTGTTGTACGCCACATCCCCATTGAGTTCCTGATGAAGGCTCTTAGGGTCCCATTGATCTTGTACAATTCTAGGCATTCCAGTATCCAGCTGTGGGGCATTGAGTCATAGGCCTTCTTGTAATCAATCCAGGCAGTGCACAGGTTGGTCAGTCTGGTCTTGCAGTCTCGGCTGATTGTTCTGTCTACCAGTAGCTGGTGTTTTGCGCCTCTGGTATTCTTGCCAATTCCTTTCTGTGTCCCGCTCATGTATTGACCCATGTGCCTGTTCATCTTAGCCGATATGATGCCTGACAGGAGCTTCCATGTAGTACTGAGGCAGGTTATTGGTCGGTAGTTGGAGGGGACCGGTCCCTTCTTGGGGTCCTTGGGGATCAGGACCGTCCGGCCTTCAGTTAGCCATTCCGGGTGTCTCTCGTTAACTAGCAGCTGGTTCATTTGTGCTGCCAGACGCTCGTGGAGTGCAATTAGCTTCTTCAGCCAGTAGGCGTGAACCATGTCGGGCCCTGGTGCTGTCCAACTCTTCATACTGGAGACCCTTTCTTGGATATCTGCCACTGTGATGGTTACTGGACCCTGTTCAGGGAGGTCGCTGTGGTCTGCCCTCAGATCCTCTAGCCACTGAGCATTGCCGTTATGGGTTGCATCCTTCTCCCATATGCTCTTCCAGTATTGCTCCGTCTCCAGCCTTGGTGGTGCTGTTCTCTTATTGTTCCCTTGCCACTGAGAGTACACCTTTGCTGGTTCTGTGGAGAACAGCTGGTTTATTCTCCTGCCTTCTATCTCTCTGGTGTACCTCCTCAAGCGGCTGGCCAAGGCTGTGAGTCTTTGCTTGGCAGTTTCCAAGGCCTCAGGTATGGACAGCTTGCTGTATTTCTTAGGCACCTTATTCGTCGCACCTTTCGGCAACTCCGTTAGTTGGCTAACCTCTCTCCGTGCTACTTTGATCTTGCCCTCTAGCCTCCTTCTCCATGGAGGGTACTGCCCCTTGTGGCTGTTCAACTTGTAGCCAAGCATCTCACTGATCACTGCTGCCGTATTGTAGATCAGCTTGTTAGTGTCGGTAATCGTGGTTGTAGGTATTGCCCGTAGTGCTGCATTAACATCATCTAGCAGACCTTCTGAGGGTACTTCACGTAATCTTGGTAACCGGCTACGGGGGATCCAGGTTTCAAGCTTGGCCATGATCCTATTTTTCAGGTCAGTTCCTCTCGCACTCAACGATCCTTCTCCTATCATACTTGGGGCTATGTACCCAATCTCGGGTGGGGGTGATGATATCTATCTATCTATATATATCTATCTATCTCCATAGGTCCCTCATCCTATTCATGTAGCCCCCCTTATTTATTTATATATATATATATATATATATATATATATATATATATATATATAAAAAACACCCAGCACGCCCCTGCGGGCGGTTTATCCTTCAAGCTCGGGTCCTCTACCAGAGGCCTGGGAGCTTGAGGGTCCTGCGCAGTATCTTAGCTGTTCCCAGGACTGCGCTCTTCTGGACAGAGATCTCCGATGTTGTTCCCGGGATCTGCTGGAGCCACTCGCCTAGCTTGGGAGTCACCGCACCTAGTGCTCCGATTACCACGGGGACCACCGATAGACCCCAGCCTCTATGGATCTTGTACTCAGAGCTTGTTCTTGTGCTGCCATGATTAGTGCCTCTGTGCTGTCTTTCAGTCCAGCTTTGTCCAGCCACTGGTAGGATTTCTGGATATCAGCCACCTCCTCTATCTGCCGAGGTACAACACAAATGCTACGGCAAGGAGGAGTCAGGACGCCAGGTCAGGGGGGAGATATCATCACCCCCACCCGAGATTGGGTACATAGCCCCAAGTGCGATAGGAGAAGGATCGTTGAGTGCGAGAGGAACTGACCTGAAAAATAGGATCATGGCCAAGCTTGAAACCTGGATCCCCCGTAGCCGGTTACCAAGATTACGTGAAGTACCCTCAGAAGGTCTGCTAGATGATGTTAATGCAGCACTACGGGCAATACCTACAACCACGATTACCGACACTAACAAGCTGATCTACAATACGGCAGCAGTGATCAGTGAGATGCTTGGCTACAAGTTGAACAGCCACAAGGGGCAGTACCCTCCATGGAGAAGGAGGCTAGAGGGCAAGATCAAAATAGCACGGAGGGAGGTTAGCCAACTAACGGAGTTGCAGAAAGGTGCGACAAATAAGGTGCCTAAGAAATACAGCAAGTTGTCCATACCTGAGGCCTTGGAAACTGCCAAGCAAAGACTCACAGCCTTGGCCAGCCGCTTGAGGAGGTACACCAGAGAGATAGAAGGCAGGAGAATAAACCAGCTGTTCTCCACAGAACCAGCAAAGGTGTACTCTCAGTGGCAAGGGAACAATAAGAGAACAGCACCACCAAGGCTGGAGACGGAGCAATACTGGAAGAGCATATGGGAGAAGGATGCAACCCATAACGGCAATGCTCAGTGGCTAGAGGATCTGAGGGCAGACCACAGCGACCTCCCTGAACAGGGTCCAGTAACCATCACAGTGGCAGATATCCAAGAAAGGGTCTCCAGTATGAAGAGTTGGACAGCACCAGGGCCCGACATGGTTCACGCCTAC
This sequence comes from Rhamphochromis longiceps, assembly GCF_057381845.1. Classification (NCBI taxonomy): domain Eukaryota; kingdom Metazoa; phylum Chordata; class Actinopteri; order Cichliformes; family Cichlidae; genus Rhamphochromis; species Rhamphochromis longiceps. The sequence continues at coordinate 39,239,776 of NC_140573.1, forward strand.
TGGCTGAAGAAGCTGACTGCACTCCACGAGCGTCTGGCAGCACAAATGAACCAGCTGCTAGTTAACGAAAGACACCCGGAATGGCTAACTGAAGGCCGGACGGTCCTGATCCCCAAGGACCCCAAGAAGGGACCGGTCCCCTCCAACTACCGACCAATAACCTGCCTCAGTACTACATGGAAGCTCCTGTCAGGCATCATATCGGCTAAGATGAACAGGCACATGGGTCAATACATGAGCGGGACACAGAAAGGAATTGGCAAGAATACCAGAGGTGCAAAACACCAGCTACTGGTAGACAGAACAATCAGCCGAGACTGCAAGACCAGACTGACCAACCTGTGCACTGCCTGGATTGATTACAAGAAGGCCTATGACTCAATGCCCCACAGCTGGATACTGGAATGCCTAGAATTGTACAAGATCAATGGGACCCTAAGAGCCTTCATCAGGAACTCAATGGGGATGTGGCGTACAACACTAGAGGCCAACTCCAAGCCCATAGCACAAGTTACCATCAAGTGCGGGATCTACCAAGGAGATGCTCTGTCCCCACTGCTGTTCTGCATAGGCCTGAACCCCCTCAGTGAGATCATTAACAAGACTGGCTACGGATACCGACTACGGAACGGAGCAGTTGTCAGCCACCTCCTGTACATGGATGACATCAAGCTGTATGCCAAGAGTGAACGAGACATCGATTCACTGATCCACACTACCAGGCTATACAGCAATGACATTGGAATGTCGTTCGGACTGGAGAAGTGTAGTCGGATGGTAACAAAGAGAGGGAAGGTAGTCAGAACTGAGGGGATTGAACTACCAGAAGGCAACATTGCAGACATAGAGGACAGTTACAAGTACCTGGGGATCCCGCAGGCAAATGGGAACCATGAAGAGGCCGCTAGAAAGGCTGCAACCACCAAGTACCTGCAGAGGGTCAGGCAAGTCCTGAGGAGTCAGCTGAATGGTAAGAACAAGATCCGGGCCATCAACACATACGCCCTGCCCGTGATCAGGTACCCTGCTGGGGTAATAAGCTGGCCAAAGGAGGAGATAGAAGCCACTGACATAAAGACAAGAAAGCTCCTGACCATGCATGGAGGGTTTCACCCCAAGTCCAGCACCCTGAGGCTGTACGCTAAGCGGAAGGAAGGGGGCCGGGGACTGGTGAGTGTCAGCACCACAGTCCAGGATGAGACAAGGAACATCCAAGAATACATTGGGAAGATGGCCCCAACTGACCGAGTGCTCAGTGAATACCTCAGGCAGCAGAAACCCAAGAAAGAGGAGGGAGATGAGGAACCATCATGGAAGGACAGGCCCCTGCACGGTATGTACCACCGGCAGATAGAGGAGGTGGCTGATATCCAGAAATCCTACCAGTGGCTGGACAAAGCTGGACTGAAAGACAGCACAGAGGCACTAATCATGGCAGCACAAGAACAAGCTCTGAGTACAAGATCCATAGAGGCTGGGGTCTATCACACCAGGCAAGACCCCAGGTGCAGGCTGTGTAAAGATGCCCCAGAGACTATCCAGCACATAACAGCAGGGTGCAAGATGCTAGCAGGCAAGGCATACATGGAACGCCATAACCAAGTGGCCGGCATAGTGTACAGGAACATCTGTGCCGAGTATAACCTAGAAGTCCCGAGGTCAAAATGGGAGATGCCCCCAAGGGTGGTGGAGAATGACCGAGCTAAGATCCTGTGGGACTTCCAGATACAGACGGACAAAATGGTGGTGGCTAACCAACCGGACATAGTGGTGGTAGACAAACAGAAGAAGACGGCCATAGTGATCGATGTAGCGGTTCCCAATGACAGCAATATCAGGAAGAAGGAACACGAGAAGCTGGAGAAATACCAAGGGCTCAGAGAAGAGCTCGAGAGGATGTGGAGGGTGAAGGTAACGGTGGTCCCCGTGGTAATCGGAGCACTAGGTGCGGTGACTCCCAAGCTAGGCGAGTGGCTCCAGCAGATCCCGGGAACAACATCGGAGATCTCTGTCCAGAAGAGCGCAGTCCTGGGAACAGCTAAGATACTGCGCAGGACCCTCAAGCTCCCAGGCCTCTGGTAGAGGACCCGAGCTTGAAGGATAAACCGCCCGCAGGGGCGTGCTGGGTGTTTTTGTTATATATATATATATATATATATATATATATATATATATATATATATATATATATATATAAGCTGAGAATAAAAGCATGGTTCCATCATAGTGCAACCAAACACTAAATGCTTCTAAAATTTAGATGTGTGGCACCAACATTCAGCACAGACCTGCCCATAATCTGCCTCTGATTGGTTCTGACCCTAGTATTCTTCTTCACTGAATGCAGCTGACGGATAAAAACGGGCATTTGTACATGTGGGGCGATCGTGGCTCAAGAGTTGGCAGTTTGTCTTGTAATCAGAAGTTTGCCGGTTTGAGCTCCGGCTCCGACAGTCTCGGTCATTGTGTCCTTGGGCAAGACACTTCACCCGTTGTCAGAGGGCCCGGTGGCGTCAGTGTCCGGCAGCCTCACCTCTGTCAGTGCGCCCCAGGGCAGCTGTGGCTACAATGTAGCTGCCATCACCAGTGTGTGAATGGGTGGATGACTGAATGTAGTGTAAAGCGCTTTGGGGTCCATAGGGACTAAGTAATGCGCTATACAAATACAGGCCATTTACCATGTGAAACCGCACCCTGGGTTTCTCCTTAAGAGACATTGCAACCTTAAAAACATACTGGTTATTCAAAATAAAGAGAACTATTTGCTTTTTTTATCAAGAAAATGCTGTCACTGGCCCTGAAAGGCCTGGTCCGGACATCGTCTGCGGAAGTAACTATTCCGCCACCCGTCTCCCCTTGCCCTGACGAGATACCAAATCGTGACCCAGAATCCTCCATGGTGACAGCCTTATCTGACTCGGGGCCACAGCAAGATCCTTCCACATGCAAAAAGGCAGACACATAGGTGTTGTGCAAAGAATGCTTTGTCTAGCTTCCATGGCTGAGACATGATAAAGATCCAGAACAATGTGCTACACCACACTGCAAAAAACATTCCAGGAGTAACTTGAGGAATCGGACAAGGAGTCCAAGACACTGACCAAGCCAATCACATCATGGTCCCATCCTCCAGTGGAGAGGACCCAAGGGATCTGCTGTCAGTGACATGCATGCCCCAAAGGGTCAGAACTATTCCCACAGAACAAAGGGGCTGCTTATGGTTTATCGGTATAAATGAAGAAGCTGACACACCAACCAGTCTTTATGCATCAACTGAATTAAAAACAAAACAAAAAAGGCCCTCAAGCGTCCAAAGCAAATTATAAACATTTTTGTTAGATTTTTCAAGTAAAGTTTGAGCTTCTGTTGACACAAGGTTGGTCTCTTTATAGACAAACAATAAATCCAGGTCTAATTGTACAATTTTTTTCCAGGTAAGGCAAAAATGCTCTTTTCTAAATCTTTATATTAAAAGTATGCTATAATCTTGTCTGGACCCTACAGAAGGCCGCATACTGCTGTCATAGGAAACCAGTATTGAGCTTTATTTGAGCAGTTCATGCATGCAGAGTAAAAGGTCTGTGAAGAAATTGTGAGTGACAGATATTGAGGAAAGAAGACAGTGTATTGATCTCTAATACAGTGGCTGAGGCTGAAGAGCAAAGGGAAAGAAAAAGGAACATGGCTGAATGAATAACCTGTGATAAAAACAATTCACAGCATATACCCTTTAATCTGAAGACTGCTCTATTTTCAAGAGTCCATTACATACAAGTTACAGTGGAAAATCTTTTTGAGTAAGTCAGAGTAATTCACCATCACGGCATCCATCGGTGGGCTTAACTCATTTTTAAATAAAAATTTTATGAAATTCTATTGTATGACACAAAACTCATTAAATACAGCCCAAATAATACCACAAATATCTACATGAATCGTGAGGGCTAAACAAACTGTTAATAACACTGTAATATTGTCTATGGCATCGAAGTTGCACTCTGAATGTAGTTAAACCACCCAAAGGTTAGAGTAGTTAGAAGAAAATGTGCAAAAAAATGCCAATTCACGTGCATAAAAAAAATATTGCAAGGAATCAGTCATAATTAGTAATAACACATCTGAACGTTTATACATGCTGTGCATACACTAAAGATAAATGCTATGAGATGAAAAGGGGTTAACAGAGCAGAGGGAAGGAAACAAGTGAGGTGGGGGTGGAGAGGGGGAGACTGTTTGCCAACTGACTTCGGACTAGATACAACTAGTGGAATGAAAAATGTGTGTGTTTATGCGTGTTTGCATTTTGTGCACATGTGTAGGAGATGGGAGAGGGCAGGGTGAGGATACTGTTATTTTTCAGAGGACATGATGTCTCATTGCACATCACACACACACACACGTGCACGCATACAGTCAGGCCAACACACACGCCGTGTGTCACTGCGCATTACTGTTGCTTTCTGTGGGCGCCGCGTCCAGACAATGACAGGCAAGCAGGAGCCACAGCATAATGAGAGAGAGCAGGGGCCTTCACTTATACACACACACACTTCCACGTGCACACACACATGCAGAGGGCAGTCGGCTTCACTCCGTCCCCTAGCCTCTCAATTACCCAGCAGGCTTTTAGTGCCACTCTGCTCCACTACAGCAAATTACCCAGGGCCCTGTCTCACTTAGAGACCTGTGACTGTGTGTGAATGTGTGTGTATGTTGGAGGGTGTGGGTGCTTGACAGAGGTAGCGAAAAAGTGTGTGTGTGTGTGTGTGTGTATGCGCGTGTGTGTGTACACCGTGTTAAAGCGAGTGGCTCTGAAACAGTGGCTGGAGCCCAGCAGAGGCATGTGAAAAGCTAATAAAAGTGTTTGAATGCAACTGCCATTAGGCTAATACCTCTCCACAAGTACGACACACATGCACACACATAAACGAGCACACACACACACACACACAGTAGGAGAAGGGAGAGGAGAGGCGACAGGGTCAGCTACCGTGCCCTCTCTTAGATCAAATGTAGCTCTCTGGCTGGCTGAGAGAGCTGGCTTTTATTGAATGAGATATTAAAGAGTTGTTAGCTGAAGAATACTGATACAAATGGCTACTGATGGCTGTTTAATTGCATCACAATTTGGTGTAACTTTTAGAAAATCTGCCCTCCCACCCACTCCAACTCTTGCTCACCACTCTGTGTTTGTGTAATTTATAACAGCGTCAAAATCTGCTACAATCTCCATCCACATGGAGCTACTGTTTCTACTGTAATTGATGCTTGACACTGTATTAAATCTTTACTTTCAAGCATCTCATTGTTCTTGACCAAAACTCCCTTTTATATGTGAACAGAACAAGCCAGAAATGTGAAGTCACAGAGATGAGAACATCGACCACTCATCGATCCATCGACCCGCTGACATTTTGCTCACTGGGTAGTTTAAGGATAGAGACGGCGTCTGTACAACTCTGGACTCTTCACTCTGACCCAGTTACCTTACTTGAAGACATGTGGTCCATGAGTTCAGTTGGATGACTGACATATAAAAACAACATTAATGGAGAAAGGGCTCAAACATTAACTGATGATCTGGTTTGTTGAACTTATGTGGGCAGATCAAGAGAAATGGACAGCAACTAACTGCTGTCAGCAGCAAAAACACAGCAGCGGGGTTTAGTGAAGTGAAGATTTCAGTGTGTATTGATTAATTTAACATGTTCTTTCATGTACTATTGTAATATGACAGAAAAGAGAGTTAATACATTAATGTAAGTGATAAGAGTGGTGTTAGCATGACTTTGGTTCCTTGAGCATTATGTGAGGATGTCAAATAAACTGAAGCTGCCGCAAAGTGGGATAACTGCAGAGACTGAGAGAATAATCCTTGGACTATTCTGCTTCAGGAAGCATTGTGTTGTCTGAACTGTTAATTTCATCCAAGCCAGAGGTCTGAATCATCATGAGTTTTCTTCTTACCTTTCATCTTCTTCTTTTGCTGACAAAAGACAGTGTCCATGACCTGCCAGGGTAAGGTTGTCAAGTCAAGTAGTCATGCCCACGTGTTTCTTTGATTTACAACAGTCAATCATTTCTTTGTAAAGACAGCAGGCTGGCTAAAGGTTGAAAACTGTTATAATGGTAAAATCGTACATAATTTTCTTAAGACACCTCAGTCTATTCATTGTCTGTTTTTTGAATGAATGGTGCATTCAATGCGAGCACTTTCAGAACATACTTGAACTTCTTTACACTACAAAAAAGTTTTTTTGTTTGTTTAAAATTAAAAAGTTTTCATGCATTGGTCCAGTTCAGTTCTGATGAACTTGGTTATATGTATGTAGCTCTTGAAATAAAATGCCTAAAGTCCTTTATTTGATAGGCTATCCGGTTGTTCAGTCTGACGTCACTAGCCGTGTCTGGGTCTAAACTCCGCTGCAGGTCCATATATCAAACGATCACTATGGCATTACTGAGAGTTGAAAAACTGTCTAAAGTCTTTCATCTTTAATAAAATGATCAGCGTTCTGCTCTACCAGGTGTAACAATTGAGTTTAACATCCAGGCATCCATGAAAACGGAATTTATGACATTTAACGGAGTTAGAAGTTAGCAGGGAGTTAACTCGCTAGCTTCTATCTAAATACAATATAGCATGTCCTGACTGCAGGGTTTTGGAAACAAATTAAAACGTACATCTCTGTTATCACTTCCAACATATATGAAGACAGAAAACTAAACAGCAGTGACGTTTGCAGGGTTACTGAAGTTTGGCTAGCTGGTATATAATGATGTGCTACGTGACCGCTAGCGACACAGCTATGTTAGCATAATATAAACAAGCTAACTTTTTTCCCACTCGATAAAAGTTAACGTGAGTGTTCTCGGTGGTCAGGAACAAATGTAATCGCATGGCAGGATGCTGTAAAAGGACCAAACTTCAGCCAGGAGAACAACTGAGATAATCCATCCACAATACGAGGTTAGTCATTCATATACTGCTGCATGGGCTGGGCTGTAGTTACATCCTAAGGTTTTAAAAACTGAGCTTAAATAAATGATTAGCGGTAATAAAAGCCGAGGGAGGTCAGCAGTGATCACTGACTGTTTTAGGAGCTTTTTGAGATCAAATATAAGAAAATACATAACATTAAACATGTTAACAACACAAAAGCCATATTAAACGCAGACTACTTTAGACCCGGAAGTAGGATTCGTCGCATCATCACTGAACAACCGGATAGGCTAATTGATAACTGCAACAACAATACGTCATTCAAGTGGAACAGCGAAGCGCAAGTACGAAAGACAAGGGGGTTGTCACATGATTCGGAAGGCATTGTGGGCATTGTAGGAATTCTGGGCTCAGCCAATCAGAGCCAGCGGATTTCGTTACACGGGCATTTTGCCGTAACACGGGCAGAAATATTGCCGTTAAGTGCCCCATTTAACGAAACTTGAATTTTTCGTTAAATGGGGTATTCATAAGTCGGGGTTCCACTGTATTACGATTACCTAGAAATGTGTGGTAGTCTCAGTGTGATAACCTGGAATCTAGGACGGTGCAAAATGCAATATTGAATGTTTTGATTGATGATGATTACCTGAAATCCTAGGAAACGGAAAAAAAAGTCGGTGTTTGCTAAATATAAATGTTAGAATTACGACTCTAACATGCTGTACAAGCAAAATGATGGTCTAAATCTTAAAATCTCTTAAAAACAATGTTAAAATAATGTTTCTGGTTATTGCAAAGAACCCACCACACAGGTTTTGGTTATTAGCATGGAATTAAATATCATCTGTTATCTTTTACTAGGATGTTACTACTACAATACTATTCTATTGCTAGCAGGTTGTATTATTATCTATATATTACTATACTATTATTGTTTAGTCTTGCCTTATAAGTATACATTTGTATCAATACTTATTTTCTGCCGTTATTACCCAATTAATAAATATAGAAGATCTTGATATTGCTTTGGTAACTGATAATCTTCCAGTCTTATATTATCAGTGTTTCTTTCTTATTACCCCACTATTACCATATTATTACCGAGCTGTAACAGAAATTGCTGCCAAAATTATTATCTCACAAAGTCAAAAATATTGCTCTCGCACACGTTCTTGAACAGAACAGACATTTTAACAGAATGAAACTAAATTTCACTTAACCTGACAACGGCATGACATGAAATCAAATAAAATCCACCTGCAGCACACATCTAATTGAGCAGATTGGTATCACATTGACTAAATTGCCAAGGAGATGATTTGTGCCAGAATAAGATAAAGATAAGTGAAATTGGTTAGAGTGAGTCACAGAGGGGGAACGATGTGTGTTTGTGTCTGTGAGACACTGTGTGTACACGGTCTTTTTTTCGTCTCTGCTCGCTTGTTAGCTGCGTTACCGTGTGTCTGGGTCCACATTAATGTTCACTCTACCAAAAACGTTCTTGCTTGTGTTTACTTGTGTTTGGACGTGCATGGATCTGTGCCTGTACTGTACATCCCTTAACTGGATCTGTTAATTACCTAGAGCCCTGCCCTGGTGATATGGTGAGAGACAGCAACAGAGAGGCAGACTGGGAAAAAGAGAGAGGATCAAAGCGGGGGTCTGTGGCCAGGGGGCCCCCTCAGCGCTTAGATGAAATGCTGTGGCTACAAACTTTAAAGACTTCCTGCCATTAGCCTGGACCTTGTCCCCTCGCAGGCCTGGACCTCCTCCTGCTTCCCTACTCCCGCAAACAATGGCACAGAAAGAACAAGGGGGAAAGACAAAGCACAATGCTTATAATGACAGTTATAGAAGTGTAAAATATCTACAGTGAAAGATGAATAGGATTTTCACACACAGAGTACAATATAACTAGACAGAAAGGACAACTGATTCCTACATGTCCACACTATGACCTAAAAATAAAGCGCTCTCAAATCATTCAGAAGAAAATGATGTGTGCATCTGAAAATACAGTTCATTATAGTTTTTCGATTACTTGATGATGAAGTTGCAGCCATGGATGAAACAAATCTTTGTCTCCTTGAGTGGGTTTTTAACTTAACTGCCTCTTTTTCATAACTACAGTAATACAACAGGACAAAATCACATTCAAAAGGCATTTCAGATCAAGACAAAGCACAAAGGTGGATTAACATAGGATTAATATTGATAATAGATAATATTGTGTTTAATTAGCATATTCATTTTCTCTCACTAGTTGACCCAAACTAAAACAATAACTTGACCATGTTTTCATACGAAATTGAGCTACTTTCCCTACAGTCCCAATAATACTGCGCAGCAAGTGCCAAGTCTTGCTTTACCACCACACACAGGCGCAGCCCTTGTGTCAATGAGTGGCTGCAGCATATTCTCTCAATCGCATGGTAGCTTACATAGACATGAACGAGCTGCTCATGTGAACTAACTTTCAGAGTTTTCATTTTACATCTAAATATAGATGAAAAAATCTTATGCGTGTAGTGATTTTGTCAGATCACAGCTTGGTTATGAAATAAGGATATTAACAGCACAGGATAAGAATGTAGTTTTAATAGAAATGATAATAGAAAAATATGTAAATAAGAAGAGCTTTATTAGGAGTCTAGTTGTATTAAAGTATGCAGGAAAGCAGAGAACAGCAAAAAAGCAAAAAGATGGAAAGAGTTGAGAAGTACTCATACTATACTAGAGGATACGAAACGATACCACTACTATGGTAATTAGTTCACCATTTCTAAGAGGCTTTTCCAATGAACGACGGTAGCACTGCAGGAACACGGATGGAGAAGGCTCACTCTTTAAGGATCAGACACGTTATAGCCAACTTTGTGGAAAATACCAAAATATATATGATTCTGTCCCCATGACCCTTCTTGATAAGAGAGCAGCCAAAAGTAGCAATCACCCAGCACTAACAATGAGTGTGCACGTTCACATACTTTAGCCATATGTGACTTTGCACTTTTATTCTTGCGAAATCTAAGACCTCTCTCAGTCTTGTATGCGTGCTTTAATTCTTGGCTGTCTGAGAGCAAGCGCCTCCACCTGGGCTATATTAGAGAGAGGAAGTGTCTTTACTGTCCTTTTTCTAGGGCACACTCACAAAGACACACACACACACCATGGAGAGCCAGGGGCATGATCTGACCATCTCTCTGGGCGGCGGTGAGCATAGGAAGCTCACCAAGGGCTAACGAGGGAGGATCAAAGAGCGCATTACCATGCCTCCCCTCTTCCTCTCGCTCCGTCTCTCTCTGCCTCTTTTCCTCTCTCTGCCGTTCACAAGCAATAAGAGGCCCGCCGGCCGCCTGTCCTTGTGCTTGTTAGTCGGTGACAATAGGACGTGCCCTGAGCCAAAGGAAATGAATTATTTACCCCGCTCCCTCTTGTACTCTTGAAGAAAGAAAGGGGGGGGGGAAAAAAAAACCTTTTCTTGTTTTACCATTGAACTCACAGCCCTCATATTACACACGCCTTGTTCTGCGGCCTCAGATGTTAAACGCTCAGAATAATCCTGTTTCCTGCTGTTGATGAAGATGTCGGTCCCCAGCTTTCCAACGCAGCATACACAACTGATTAAAAAAAAGACACATACTCCAAGAGATATGCAGAGACCGGGTGTGTAGACAAGGTTATTTCAATACCAACACAAACACTCAATCACATCTTGACGCACATTTCTTTTACACTTGTTGAGCACAGGGCAGCTGAGGGTACTGAGAAACAACAAGGAAGATATGGTGAAGGTTGGAGGGGAGGGTGTTGTGGTTGATGTGTGTGTGTCTTTGACTACACGGGTATGAGACTGCCACTGACAAGCATACGTCTGCTAATTAATCTGATTATGAAGAGACAATTAAATCCACGATGAGACTTCATATCCCATGACCCCCGGCAGTGCAGCGAGACCCTTACAAGCTAACACTGGCCTAACCAAAGAGCTGAGGAGAGCTGACAATGGCTGACATGAGTGAATCTTTACAGCATGTGTGTGTGTGTGTGTGTGTGTGTACTTGAAGCTACTTTCTGCACAGTACAATATGCCCTTGGTGAAGTGCTTTCATAATTATTTCATTTATTCCCACACGTACTCTCTCCCCACCTCTCTCACTTCTCCAATCACACTTTTTTCCTCATCATAATTCTTCATCACACCCCTTCCTCCTCCTCGTCTTCCTCTCCTCTCTTTTCTCATCTGTCCGCCCCTCCTTATTTTCTGTCTGTGCTTATCTTTCTTCCTGGCCCTGGCTCTGTTCTTACAAGCCATAATGACTGTCTTTGAAACAAGGGGGAGTAATGGTCACCTTGATAATGATGATGGTCGTGTTGGTGAAGCGGCAAGAGTGGCGGAGGCGGAGCTTAGCCTGTCAACACAGACTCACCTCACTTGCTCTCCTGTCCCAGCAACAGCGTACGAGCAGAAAACTAGTGAACAGTTAAACTGGAGATTGTTCTTTTCTTTTCTCTTATTTCCTTTTCTTCTTTCATTCCCCACTCCACCGTTAGATCAATACTGAGCAACTGGGGGCCCTTACAATGTGCTGCAGGCTACACTGGGGCTTATGTGGGCCCTAGACAATCCATCTCTATACACTTCTACTGGTGGGGGACATGAAAGCAGCTTCATTAGCTGCGCCAAAAGACTCATATATTTCTCACAGGGCATAAAAGGCCATTGTAAAAACGCCCTCTGTTCCCTTTCAAACATAAAACGTGTCAGACGGCACAAAAGGATTCCAGCCATCACAGAGAGCGAGGATCATTACCGAACAAGTCGGCAAAGGAAAAAGAAGCAGGCCGTGCAAAGTGAGCAGAGCGACGAGAGGAAATCATGATTAGAGAAAAAAAATGGATGGATGAAGAAAAACGGCCATGAAGAGAAGAATGTGATATGCCCACATAGCAGAATATTTCCAGATAGACCTTTATGCTTCAGGCAGCTCTGTGTCTTTTTTCTTTCTGACTTCCTGTGTGTACAAACCTTGAGTTAGGGGAGCATCTGCTCTAAAAGCTTCGTTCTAGAGTCCTTGAACAGATAATGACTGTATTGCTAGTCTATTATAAACCCCACAGGCCTTGCACACCGTTGTCACAGCCTCTCCCAAACAGCCTCCACAATGGAGGCGGCTTTCTGGATTTCAATAGTCCTGTTTCCCCCTTCACCATCCGGCACACATCTGCAGTTAAACTGACCTCACACATGACTGGCAAAGGAACTCAATTACTGGTAGGGTACTACGGTGAAAGCCATCTCAGTTTCACAATGGCCAAACTGGCATTGTTCAGGTAGCAGATCACTGCGCTTGTGGGGAGGTTGTCCATTATGAAATATAAATGGAATTCAGATGTTATGAGTTCTATGGGCAAGAAGAAAAAAAGAAAATCGATGCTTTGGATGTCAGTGCTGAGACCCCTGACAAAGGAGACTGATTGAGATTGACCTCTGCCATAAGCGGTACAACAGACAATACTTTATCTCTTACACAAGCTCTTTATGCGATGAAACGCAGCCAGCAATGACCCCCTGATCTGCAGCATTGTCGCCCGGAATTCTTTTCAGCCTTTAAAGCACAAGCAAATGAGTGTGCAGCCATGACCAAAACTAATGCAGTGGCAGATATTTAGGTAGGAAAAAGAAGAAAGAAAGCAGATAAAGCAAGGTGGAATGAAAAGGTTCGGAAAATATGAAGAACAGTGTATAAATCTGCATTAAATTACTAGTGTTGGGTCATATGTGGCAGTAATCCAGGTGAGCACTTGGTTTTGTTCTTGCAAATCCACTGCTTTCACGAGGGCTTTGTGATTTTGAGTAGATGTAAAGAAGAGCATTAAACACACTGAAATGACTACACACATCTATCAAATTATTTCAAGGCAGTCTTCAGAGTTGAAAATGACAGATTTAGCGATATTTTTTCTTTAGCATCAAAACGAATGCGACTTCTAAATACAAAGTTCTTATTTAACGGTCTTTTAGAAAAAAAATGTGAGAAAAACGCCTGACTGGTGTGATAAAAGAAGCATTTGAGACAGTAAAATTTGCATGCCTACTCTGTCGCTTTGTGCTTCAATTCAGACAGATGTAACTGCAAAACCTCATCTCTGACTGACCTATTTAGAAATTACTGCCCTGATAACACAACAAAAACAACACTTTGAAATGGGGTGAATGTGTGTAATGAAATAAGTTCCCATATTTGTACCGGAGCAGATCAACTTGTCTGCGTGGCTTAAAAGTCTCCTTACATTATTAAGCTACACTGCAGTGATTTGTTTTCAAGTACAACAAGGCTTGCTGTGCCTTAACCACCCGTGTTGAGCTAAGGATGTGTGCGAATATATGTGTGTACGTGTGCGCAGGATGGGAAGAGGAGGGGGGGATTGGAAGGGACACCAGCGATCACAGCAGACGTGTTCAAGATGGAAAAGCCACTGGTGACCTGCGTAGGAAAGACTACAGTATTAGTCCAACAGCAGAGATTACATGGTACTTACAGGAGGTCAGGCTCCAGAGAGCGCACCGGGGAGGGAAACAGGAGGGGTGAGGAAGGAGGGGGGGGGGGGGGGGGGGGGGGTGACAAGAGAAGATAGCGGAACTGCTTCAGTACGTCTTCACAGCTTTTCTATTAGTAGGACTCTACGTGCGTTTGCTAAAGCGAGCGCACACTAGTTCTGCTTGTTATCATGACCCATCAGATTTGCCTAGAAACGGAGCTACAGTCAGTGTTACTTCCCAAAATCAAAAGCCTCTTTATTTTAAGTTATTCACTCTGACCTGAGCACCAGAAAAAACAACTTTTTTTTCCATGTGCAGCTTTGTAAGATTTTATTCGACATATACCAGTAATTTTTAAGAAGAAAGTTACTCAGTGCATGCAAATTCTAGTTACAAGTATTCAGTGAAATTACACTGTGTTAAAGAGTAAAACTTGTATAAATGTGTATAGATCTTTCCCTGTTAATTCATTTTCTCCACACCGTTTCTTCACATATGATCATTTTGGTCATAAATGAGAATTCAGACCTAATGTGAGGTTCTTCTTACTGTAATTTATCACGTTCGTGTTTTACATTACTTGACTTTTTTTCAAATTTATTTCAACTATGATACAAGCAGCGTGAAGAAATTTGTTGTGACCGAAATGTTATTAGAGAATAAGTGATTCTCTCTACAAATAATTTTTAAGTGTTGCATCTATGTGAGTGTTTTACTATCTGCTTCATGCTTTAGGGAAAAGAAATGCAGAAAGGATTACGATTAAATTAGAATCTGTGTGAATCTAATAATACATCTTACTACTGACACTATAATGGAACTATTTCTCAGGCTATTTATAATGGAAATGGGCCCGATTGAAATGACATTTATCTCCGAAATCATCATTGACTTTAATGTTTTGATTTTGATTGTGATAAATGCTGTCAGTTAGACTGTTAACCGAGAAGAAGTCACCAAGAGTGCAGGGGCATTTGGGGGTTAATAAACAGGTGATGCTCAGGAATCGTCTCCTGATTTCACCCCTTTTTTTAAATCTTTTTTCCTCTTAGGTTTTATTAATATGCTCAGGTATCTCAAGTTTGCTGTTTCACTTTGTTTGTACTATCGTTTGACCTTGGCAAGCTCGTGTAGCCATGGGCACCTTGCCAGAGACCCTACTAATAAGGTAGTTATTGCGAGGCTGCTCTTTTCCTCTGCACAGGTAAAGTGACTGAAGTGGGCGCACAAGTGAAACTTGTGGAAATACAGTGATCCGGTTTGGATCAGCAGGTGTTCATTACAAAGACTTTTATTAAAAATACAGCAAACTAAAAAAAGCCTTTTAGTTTAATGAGTTCCGTATCCAGTCGCTGGGGTGAAAAAGAAATGTTGGGGGCAGATCTCATACTTCCTGATGGCACATCAGTTCACTCTGCTGCACCGCTTGCACTGTTTTCTGAAGTGTCACTGCTAGTTATTTGTTTGGTGTGTGCATGTTTTTTCATTAATGGGGATTGTGTGTAGCAGAGTTACAAGGCCATGTGATGGAGGAGAGAAGAAGAAAACTAAATAAAACAGCATGCTGTAAAACATGTCCAGCAGCAGCCTTGACGATGAGAAATTGCATTCCAACCATCTAAAAATGCCCCTCAGTTTTTCTGATTTTGTCACACTAATGTGTGGTCATGTGCCTGTTTCCAATACACTTCAACACACAAATTGTAAAGACTTCAGAGCATGTCATTCATATGATAATCTGTTGTAAGAGGCAACGTTAGTACATTACATTTGTACCAGTTAATCTGACAAGGCCATAACAAGAATTATATAAAGTTCAGTTCAATCTTAAATCCACTGTTGGGGTACTTAAGCACATTAAGAGTAGTCTGACCAGTATGAATGCAGACTGCAGTCTATGTAAAGTGAGTCCAAGTGTATCTGAATAATATGTTCAAAGTGCAGGGAGGCACAGTTGATGGAGATAACTTATCTCTCCCAGTCGGCAAGGGAAAACTTCTGTCACTTGGCTGGAGCATATGATTGCAGGTATATGCAGATTCTATCGGTGAGTCATGAGTATGGAAGCTTATCTGGAGTTTGCAGGAGGCAGCTCTCCTACAGTGGGATCCACAAACACCTGTTGAAAAGGCGAACAGGAGCTGCTGAACTCCGCACGATAAGAGGCAGTGGTTAACGCACCAGTCGGACTGAAAAGTCCAATGTTGACGGTAAAAACAAATGGGAGGAGAAAAAAAACAAAAACAGAAGTTGTCATCTAAAATG
Organism: Rhamphochromis longiceps; assembly: GCF_057381845.1. NCBI lineage: Eukaryota > Metazoa > Chordata > Actinopteri > Cichliformes > Cichlidae > Rhamphochromis > Rhamphochromis longiceps. The sequence goes on from NC_140573.1 coordinate 39,255,531, forward strand.
TGTTTCTTTGCTCTGAGAAAACACACAGAGCCCGGGCACAAGCAGAAATTTGATACACTCACGCGGTGCCGTTCTTCTTCTTTTTTTTGTCTGTTTTAACAGGGGTGAAATGTTGAAATCCAGACTGGCTACGTTGAATCTTTGTGAAGATTAGCAAGCGGAAAGCACATGTGCTCTGAGGGAGGTTCACCGCAATAATTACCGAGCGCTCCCGGTTGCATCTGCCTCATGCTAACTGGTGGCAGGCCAACCAACAACATGCACTGAAAACAACAGTCCCTCTCTGCTGGCACTGCTGCCGCTCGCTAACTGCTTCCCCCCCCCCCTTTTTTTTTAATCTCTCTGTGTCCCTCAGCCTTTTTCTCTCCCCCTCTCTGGCCCCATCTGTCTCTCTTCCTCTTTCATCTCTTCATCTTCTGCAACTTTATCACATTTCCTTTTTTTTTTTTTCTTTCTTTTTGCTCCTGAGCGTTCCTTTTCTCCCCTCCTACTCTTGTTCCCACTCCTCCTCTTCCATTCTCTCATTCCTCTCTGCACCCAAGGCCATGTGGTCCAGGCGAGGTAGCAGGGTGACAGAAGCCGGACCCTTTGGTGTTGCAAGTTTCTTAGCTCACTGACGAGGTGACGCTGTGCATGTGTTTGAGTGTTTGTGTGTCTCTATGCCGTGTGTGGTTTGTGAGAGCAGGGCACTGTTCTCGAGGGCAAAGCGAGGTGTGAGAGGATGATGCACTTGATACACTGTGAGGAAGAAGCGAGGGAAGTGGAGAGAGAGACTTCCAGAGGGTGGGTGGGAGGTAGGAAGGTGGAGGCCAGGACTGAGATGCTTGCTCTGAGTACGCCTCCTACTGGACCTCGATTTAGTCATCAAAGAGCCATGAGATGACTTGGTGTTTAACCAGGAGGATCTCCTTACACATAAAACAAGACTGGAATTCTTGAAATAATTTTCCAGACTTTATACAACCTCGTTATATTGTGCAACGAATTCATGTTGCCAGTGTTTATTACCTGTCAATAATGACATTTAAATAAAACTGAGATGGGTAAAAAAAAAAAAGAAAAGAAAAAAAAGAAATAGCTATTAGCTATTTTGACATAATGAAAGCTAGATGAATGTCCTGTTAAACTTGGGAGCTACACTTTCAATAGGTTTAAAAAATAAAATCAGTGTACCCTCTCTTAAAACTACTGAGTTTTATGAATACCAAAAAGATGTCTGTGAAGGTTCTCAGTCATCCAGGTCATTGTAGTCAAAGGGGCTTGCAAAGAAAAGCGTCTGGACCTGAAGGAGCCTGAAGGAAAAAAGAAGGAACACACACATGTAAAGGAAGCACTCAAAACATGCGGCTATCCTAATTGGGCGTTCATAAAGTCAGCAAAGAGGCACAGAAAAGAAGATCAGACACCAGCGAGGGAGGATAAGAAGGGCAGACGTAACAACATTGTCATCCCCTATGTAGCCGGTGTATCAGAAAAACTCAGGAGAGTTTTCTCCAAGCATGACATCCCGGTGCATTTCAGACCCAGCAACACGCTCAGACAAAAACTGGTTCACCCGAAAGACAAAACTCCAAAACACAAACTTGACAATGTGGTGTATGCTGTACAGTGCAGCGAGGAATGCCCAGACCTCTACATTGGAGAGACCAAACAGCCACTTTACAAGCGCATGGCACAACATAGAAGAGCCACCTCCACAGGACAAGACTCAGCTGTCCATCTGCATCTTAAGGATAAAGGACACTCTTTCGAGGATGCCAATGTTCACATTTTGGACAGAGAGGACAGATGGTTTGAAAGAGGATTGAAAGAAGCCATCTATGTCCACTGTGAGCGACCATCTTTGAACAGAGGCGGTGGTTTACGACACCAACTCTCTGCCATCTATAATCCAGTTTTGAGTTCCCTCCCCAGACGCCTGAATGCCCACTCACATCCTGGGCCATCTGACCTCAGGAAATCACATGATAAGGTGGGGCCAGGTTTCACAATGAGCTCACCCGAAACTCTGGCTGATTGGGACCCACACCCAGTTTCACACCTTGGCTCAGGTGATTAGAGGATCATCAGGGGGTCCTTTTGTCCCTCTTTGGGGGGATACTCCCACTAGGTTTAAATCTGGGAGTCTCTGCCATTTGACCTTAGAACTGAAGAAGCTTCTCGGATGAGAGGTGAAACGTCTTCAAGCAATACGAAAAAGACTACAGTAAAATTGTATACTGTTGACTTGTTGTTGACATTTGTAGAGGAATTTAACGTTGCAACTTGGAATGGTAGTTGTAAGCATTTGATAGGATATATATATTAACTTTACATTAAGCCATTTATTAGAACCAGACCACTATAATACGGGTGGGTTTCAATTATTGATTTTCTGATTAAAATCGATTTTAGCTTGAATAACGCGATATGGATTCATTAAATCCTGAACTGATTTTTAAATATAAATGTTTTTTGCCAGAAACGCCAGAATGTCAGGTTAAAGCTTTCATTTCAACAACCACCAAACAGCTAAAGCAGCCAATGAGAGCCAATGAGAGCAGATAAGCAGATTCCACACAAAGACATAAACACAAAGCGCGGAACAGACGCATCAGAATCTGTGGGGTGACGGCTTTCTCACCGATTACTTTTTGCGATTAGTCGACTAATCAGATCATGCATCCATTAGACGTAAAATGTACAGCTTATTGCACCAGCAGCATCTGCTCTTATTTAACTATCATTAGCTTACAGCTTGAAGTGTGTAAGGTCTGTGCTAACTAAAAATAAAGACAAGATGATAGTTTATTAAATTTTAATGAAATTTGCAGATTGTTTCGGTGAAGTTTAATAAACTCCTTGCTATCTAAAATAACGGGACACCAGAGTATATTCTCGAGCATCTCACACTTCTGATAATCAGCTGTCTGCTTCACGTTTATTCAGCTGTGTAAAAACTATAACTTTAATCTCAGCCAAACCGATTTACTCAGGAACAAATAAAATACTAAAAAAAAGCCAAACAATAACATTTTGAAGTTATCTAAGTGACTTATGTATGTTTAACCTGAGTAGCGAAAGACGGCGGTGAGTTTGAAAACGATTTGCCGGGAGTCCGGTGTTCTCACGGGCTCTAGTGAGCCTTGCCCCCGGCTAGCTATCGAGCTAGTGGGTAACAGACGTCTCCGAAAACGTCGGAGCGCTTTTGAAAATATGCGGTGTCTTGATAAACTGAGCAGATATTTGAGGTTTACACAGCTACATTCTCGCCTGAAAATATGTTAAACGTTTATTTTGTGACCCAGAAAGAATAATAAGAGTAATATTAAAACTAACTAGCTACCGCCATTGTTGGAAACTGCGCTGGGCCGCGCTGTGAATTCTGGGACACAGCTACTTCTTCTTCGGGGTTTAACGGCAGGTGGCATCCTTGTACATGCAGTGCTGCCATCTTCTGTTTCAGTCCGTTATTACACTCTTAAACCCTACTACTTATTCCTGCGTCTTTTGTGATCTTACAAAGCTTCAAACGACGCGTCGACTATTAAATCAGTCGTCGACGATTTTGAGAGTCAACGCAATCGTGACTAGTCGACTAATCGTGGCAGCCCTACTGTCGGCCATTGTTTTTTTTTTTTGGTTTTTTTCCAAAATGACTTCCGACAAGAAAGCCTCATTTCTGCTGTTCAATACCAAAGACATTTAAACTTTTTAAAATTATGCCAAAATAGCTGTGTCTCTAATAAAACCTCTGCAACTTTGCTCTCCTGTCACTTCTTTGCATTTTTAATTTTCTTTTGTCAGTCATTATAAATGCAGATGTAGGTTACTGATTTCTTGATATTTCCATTTTATATTTAGAGTACAACAACGAAGTTGTACAACAACTTTGTAAAACTAATTACCTATCAATCAGACCCACCTTTATAAAAGAATCACAATAAGTAGTAACAATAAAATACACAAAGAATGTTTTCAAATGATTGCCACATGTCCTTTTCTGCAAAACAAAGCTTTTTATATTCGGTTCTACTGGTTTAGAACATCTATAAACACTTACCTTCACATGTAGTTGGACAGTCAGTTTGTTTTGAGCGTAATGACACCTTAAAGCACTTAAAATGTTTTTCTCCAATCTGGACTACCATTTAACTGGCCATTTTTGTTGATGATATTTTCTTCAAAACACTCAACACAAAGTGGATGTATGTGAAAACACTGGTCTTACATTGTGAACAAGGACAAGCTGCTGTAACGTACCAGTGCTAAATTTGTCACTGGGTTTATAGGTGAAACTACCACAAACGCAGTTCCGAGTAGTATGGCTGGTGTTTGTCTGCCTGGATCTTTCTGAGCCACATCCATGGTCTCAAGGATCGACAATGGTCACAGTGACTATCAAAGATTTGCTAATCAAGACTATATGTAGCTTGTTTTATTTTAAGTCAATTTTAATATAAAATCTAATATAATCTAATAAATGCCACACTGTAACATCACACACATAATTACTGCTCTGTTTTCTTTGAAAGAAAACAAGGGAAGGGATGAAAGGTGTTTCTGGTTATATTTTTAAATTAAAGCTTAGTGTAACTATGCATTTGTAGAGATGCACAAACTTTGCTGTTGGGTGAAATACTGAGTGGGAAGAGTACGGTGCAGACTGGAGGAGAAATAGGTGAGAGACGATGTATCACATAATGAAAATTTTACACAGTGAGTACAAGGAGAAGCCTGCCCATGGATAAACTTTGTCAAAACATTAGTGCTGCAAGCGTAAAAGACATGCTAGCAAAACTTTATAGATGTGTACAACTGACTTCTTATGTTCACAGCTCTCATTTTTCATAATGTTTTATCTATTTGAAACCCACTTTGACCAGGAAAGTTGTTAGCAACGGCAAGTTGTTACACTTTATTTACTCTTGCACTTGATTCATGTTGCACAATGTACCCACAGACGGGGCCCATATATGCAAATCGGTATGCAGGAGGAAAAAAGGACAGAAAAAAAAGGCACAAATGAGAGTTTATTTCACCAAAATTATTATAACACTGGTTAAACCGTGAATCACAGTTCATTTTGTTTGTAGACAGCAAGAACTGGTTTAACCTACCATTATCAGTGAACGTAAAAAGAAGGAAATCAGCTAAAGAGGTAGAACAGTCTGGTTCTTAAATTCTTTTGTCTAATTAGTTTGTATAAATACGTGTTATACACTATAGAGGTCCCACCGTTTAATCTCTGAATTCAGGTATTTTCAGTCCCATTGTCACAGGTGTATAAAATCAAGCATGCAGTCTGCCAAGACAAACATTTGCGACAGAATGAGTCGTTCTAAAGAGTTCTGTGAATTCAAGCATGCCACTGTAACAGGATGCCATCATTCCAACAAGTGAGCTGTTAAACTTTCTTCCCTCCTAGATATTCCCTGACCAACTCTGAGTGTCAATTTTACAGAGTGGAAGTCTTTAGGAACCACAGAAACTCAACCATGAGCAGTGTCAGTCAGTGTTAAGGTGTGTTGGGATTAGATAATTTGCAGTGCCTCAATAATGTTATGCTTTTTATTAATAAGTGTTATAAAGTTATATAGTGTAGTATTAAGTGGACACAGCCCTAAAAAATAAAGGCATTAGACCATGTGTCCTTGGGGAGTAGAAAGCTGCAGACTCTCGCTCATGCTTGCTGGGAAAATGTAGATAAGAGGGGACCATCTCTAGTGGAAAGTTACTGAGACCCTGTTGTTTAGACTAGAATGAGAGAGCTTCCGTAATAAAACTGTTAGGGGCGCATCACCATTTTGAGATCCGCGGCAACGTGTCAAGCAGGACGCATCTCCCTTCTAGAAGTAATGTGAAAGAGAAATAAAGTGTTAAATGGTCTACGGAGCAGTGTTTTGTCCTCCATCGGATGCCTCTGAGGAATCAAAAGAACTCGGTGAAGTGTTGATATTTACAGGTGCACAGTGAGTAAAAGTCTTCAATGATCTACTCACTCAATAACAAAACCTCCTCCAAGACATGACTTTCCATGGCTGAACAGCACCTGTCGGTATAATGTGTAAATTTAAAAATTCCCGCTGCTTAGGATTGGCAGGTCCATGCTTGCACCTGTCCATGAAAGCAGGGCATTTATTGTTTTTACGTTGTGAATGCATGCCACAGAAATACCCAGACCACAAAGGTGGATTCGAGCACACTGTCTGCTGTTTGTCTGTGGACAGATTTTGTCACTACCGTGGCATCACATCCATGCAGAATACAGTCAAGAAACTTTACCCAACATCAAACTGAAGCCCAAATTCAATGATAGTTCTCTCTCTCTCACTCACACACACACACACACACACACACACACACACACACACACACACACACACACACACACACACACACACACACACACACACACACACACACACACACACACACGGAAAAGTAAGTGTTGTATTAAAACTGAATATTTATTTGGATTTCAAATCTACCGTCGCTAGCGCAGGCATGGCTTGAGAGTGCATAGCAACCTTTCATCTATATATAAAGAGAGAAATAAAAAGTCTCCACAGTACAGATTCTCTTGTTGAATATACGTGCGTTAAGAGGCAGAGGTCTTTAGCTGCCTCTGCCTCTCTTCAGCCTTTAGCTGACAGACAGAGCAGAATGGCTTGACTCTTGGATTTGAGCCCTTTTGTGTGTGGCACAGACGCCGAGCAGACATTGCACAGCCGTTGCGTGGACGTGGAGGCCTCGGGTCGTCGCTACACTGTTATTAAAAACAGTGTGATAGCATGTGGGCTGTTCCCTCTCCTCTCCCTGTTTCTTCTCTCTCTTTTCTCTCCTTCAGCACGATCTATCCCTCCTCTCCTGCCCTTCTTTTCAGTAATAGAACTACTGCGTTCTGCATATCTTGTTTATATGTATTTCCCAGCTTGAGGCATTGAGGCAGCTTTCACACTGAAGATCTGCAAACTGTATTTTACAAGAGCAGTCTCTGAAGCCCTCTATTCCTCAACCATACATTTCGTACACTGTTTATCTAATGGGCATCTTCTATCATCTGTTTTTCTACTTCTCGTAAACTTCCTCGACTCTCCTCAAGAAGAAAAGAAAGAAATTACAGCCTTGTTGCGAATCGTCAGTTGACTTGAGCACCATCCTAGCACACATCCCCAATTTGTAGACAAGTGCTTTTCAAAGCTGCTTTTTTGCAGGGCCTTGAATAAGATGGCGACTGTTCTCAAGGTTTTCAAGTAAACCGTGGGGAGAAAAACACATACTGTCATTCAGCACGATGAGGTGAAATGGTAAGTATTTGGAACCAAAGGCTTTTTTCTGACCGTCGGCCTGCTCTTTGAAGTAAACAGTGTTTTAAAAAAAAAAGAAAAAGAAAGTCTGTTTTGGCCTTTTGAAATTGTCAGTGATTTTTTTAAGCAGGTTGTACTCTTCATCCAGCATTAAAAATACACTTCCATACTCACATGCACACAAACACAAATACAAAGAATAGATTAGAAACATCATTAAATACAATAATGATGACCTTTTCTCACTATTTCCGAAGTCTTTTACTGTGTTGCACCTCGGAAACAACAGACAGAGCCATAAACTATCTGAGATGTGATGGCTTATTCTAACAGAGGCAAAAATCCTCATTTCACTCTCATTTCCCTGTTCACTTTCCCTTGTGAGTGCTGTAAAATGGGTTCTATTACAATACCTATCACAAGCCCCTTTTTAAAAAGTGGATACAGATTCATGCGCGCAGGTATTCAGGAGGCAAAGCATTCACATTACAAAGACTTGAGAGAAACGTGTGCGTTCAGGCGGAACGACTCATATGCATTGGCAAATTGCATGCAAAAAGTTAGCCTTAAAGATCTGGTCTTCAAACCAAACATGGGATGAAAGAACATCAGGAAAAAAAAAAACCCCACACACGCTGGCAGAGCGGTGCAGCCAAGCAAATGCTGTCAGTTCAACGTTTAGTCTGCCAGTTATCCATTCTTTTAAGCCCCTCTCAGGTGATTTGTAGAAAACCATGTAACATAATGCATGAGGTCAATGTTTTCTTAACAGCTATATTTTGATAACCGCTCTGTTAATTAAAGAAGGCATGTCCTTCATGTAACTATAGGAACTCCAACATAAACGCTTAAGTAGTAATTATTAAATGGGGCACAGGGTTGAAAAAAATAAATAAAAAACTGAATAAAAATAAATTCTCTGCAACAGTATTGATACCAACTGTACTGTATTTGCTTCCTTCTGTTGACACAACTTCACACAGCACCGGTGCAGACACGAAGGCACACAGCCCCTCCCCTCACTGAACAACACTTAAGGAATCATTTAAAAGGTCAATAAACCTCCCATTTCAAAGACAGTCAAGTATTAAACAGTTATCATAAATGTGAACCTGTCTGCACAAACGTTAATGTTAGCCACCTAACTATTAGCAATTATGCAATAGCCACAAAACCCTGCCTTGGGGGGGTCACCAGGTAACTCTGGTCCCAAGTCTGGATAACTAGGAGAGTTATCAGAGTCAGAGACATTTACTGATTAGAAAAATGTTAAGTTATGAGATTTCAGATGATGTTCAAAGACATCAAGCACTCCGTTTTAATCATACTGACATCATCGGTCAGACAGAGTTGAACCATTTTCACACATGCAATGTACCTTTGAAATTTTCTCCCAGCAAAACTGTCTGTATCAACACAAGTGATGTGTCAGAATGGGCATTAAATAGTCTTTAACGAAGCTCCTTAAACCTAATGGATGAACCTGCTAGCTCTCAAGTACAAATGTAATTGCTAAACTACGCCCATGTGAGAGAAGCACAGGTAAAATTCAATACTCTTTTCTGGCATCGTTGTATTATACTCAATTGTATATAGCATTTGTATTCTATTTTATTCTTTTGTATATGGTATTTTATTTTATTCTATTCTATTGCGCACAGTATCTTATCCCAGTGTTTTTCGAATTTTTCTATGTAGCTTTGCACTGTCCACTTTCTGCTGTAACAAAACAAATTTCCCACGTGTGGAAAGGTTATCTTATCTTATCTTAATTACACGCTGAGTTTTGCAGCCTCTTGTAGCATATACTCATGTGGCACAAACTGAGTTGCACTGGAGGTAGAATATTTTCTGGAGTGTCCTACATTTAAAAAACAAAACAAGCAACAACAACAAAAAAATCTTCAGATTATGTTGAGACATTCTCCAGCTTAGAGGTGGAGTCAGTCCAAGCCTCGATCTGTAAGTATGCAGAGGTGAGAGAATTCTTCTTGTAGTCTCATCATTCCTTTACTTTTATGTGGTCAACCAAGCACAACACTGTACAGAAGTCAGGTAGTTCAGCAGTCAGCTAATCAGTCAGTCTGTGAATACAGAAACAGGTGGGTTCGAGTCCGACGATCTACAAAATGTCCATCCACGCCTAACCTCATTACAGGTTTGAGAGGAGCATTTATACCCCACTCCAGCCATTCCACCACCCAATTTGAGCCCACTATCTTTTTGTTCTGTTTTGTGGTACTTGTTCATCCTCATCATTCTCTCCTTCTGTTTCGTCTTTCTCATCTGTCTCCTCTAGAAGAGATGCGTCAGATGTAAACAAAGACCAACGCCAGCCACTAATTAAATAGATGAGCGGTATTAACATAACCTGAAAGCCCAAGCCAATTGTACCCCCACCCCAACTTCCCTTTAATATCCCTCCTCCTCATCCCTCCATCCTTTTTTTTTTTTCCTTTCTTTTTTTTCCCCCTTCTTGTTGTGATCCAAGCAGTGAGCGCCAATTGTGGGCAGTGTAATTACCATTAGGACAGAAAAGCCTAGCATGTCTTTGATATGGTAATGATGCTTCATGTACACCATGTACACCCTTCACCCCCCCCACCCCATCACTAACCAGCACACACACACACACACACACACACACACACACACACACACACACACACACACACCTCTACACCTAAATAATCTCACCCATGAATATCAAATAGGGCAACTCGTCAACACCTGATAGTGACGGCTACAGTTCTGTTTAAGGGTGATGGGAGGGGTGAGAGAGCAAAAGGGATGGAGTGGCAAAAGAAAGAGTGGATGGATGATGGACAAAGCGGCGAAGGGCAAGGTTGGAGGCAGGGGTGTGGCTTAAACACAAGTGGCAAAATTGCACTGCCGGAGAGAAAGGAGGGAATGACAAAGGGAGGGAAAAGACGATAAATTCTTGACTGAAGAAAAAAGGTGAGAGGGTTGTGAAGAAGGCAAGTATACCCTCAGTTATTGTCGCCCCAGCTTTAATTATTAATTGCATTTGTCAAGAGTCATTTAGCATCTCAGTGCTGTTCTGACTGGACAGGAACAGCCTTGGACTGCTAAAATTGTTATAGTAACATTTCCATCTTTTCTCTGTCCTTGTTTTCTTTACCCTTTCTGGTCTGATCATAGAGACCTTGTGTCTCCTCACAGCTTCACCTCTGCCCCTTTCTCTTTTCACTTGTAAAAAGCCTTACTTACCCTCTCTTTTCTGACTCTTGCTCCCCTCATCTCCATGAGTTCTCATCCTCTGTCCAAGCTCTGGCCTCCAGCCCATGGATGGAACAGGAACAAACCGACTGCACAGCTCCCTGCTGTCTCCCTCTCATCCCGACTACACACACCACCCCGCCAATGCCCCATCAGTCCAAATCCCGCAGCCTTTCCCCTCAACGCCATGCGGCCCTGGCCAGCAACACAAAATAGCCATGGACCTGGATCCCATAAACAAGAGAGCTTGACAAGTCTCTAAGGGACACAATGCACAATGTCACATGCACTGTACATTGCTTTTGTGATTGTGTTTTAAAAAATGAATGCCATTGGCTTAGCAATTTGAATACTTTGCCACCTTAAGAAAAATTTGCATCTGAGACAAAAATGGCAAAACTTCAAGTCAAAAAGAAACTTTATGGACAATGTAATCACAACTAAACCTGTTGAAATGAAACCCAAGTGTTTACTTATCAGAGAATGGATATATAATGTTATGATATTGCATATGCATTACACTGGCACAACCCTCAGGCAATGTTTGCTACAACTTGCCCACATACTGGAAAGTTGTGGCAATTGTTTGCGCATTCAATGTGCATACATTGAATGCAAGTCTGAAATGATCTCTCTATAAAGCAAACGTTTTTCACTGTACTCATTAATTTATCACATTGGTATATTCTAACTCATACCTGTCTCCTTTAAATTATGCATTTGTACAACTGTATAGCTTTGCCAAAGATGCTCTGGAAACAATATAATAGGTCTGTTCTTAATGCATAGAGTTTTAGAAAGATGGTTAGGGGAAGGTGCAGGGTCCAAGATTGTAGAAGTGATCCTGTGCATAATTAGATTTAGTCTACTAAAAAACTGTTAGAAGACAACTTTTCTAATTTTACAACATTCATTGCCAGAAAATGCAGTTTAAAAAAAGGTTATGTAGAAAATGCCCATGTACTCCATCCTCTTCCTTGTCAAAACGTGGCACATATTAGCCCTCATGGAAAGTGTCTATGAAGAATTTTCTGAAGGGATATCAGACCCCCAAATAGAGCCACAAAAGCCTTCACAGAAATTGATTCACACGTGTAGCTGAACACCCCAAAATGTACAGACTTTGATGTGTGAAGGAATTTGGTCTTTTGGAAAGAATGCAGTTTCAATTAAACACCATAAAGTAAACATGTCATGTCTCAGGCCGCAAGCAATGTCTTTTAAAGCAACCAAAACCAGCATATTGCCATGAAAATGTTAGTCATAGTTAGGTTTCAAAGTCAGGAAACTACATGTAAAACTTTCAAGGTTCAATAAGAAATGGGATCCAAATGACTCAAGAGGAAACCAAATGTAAAACTGACCATTATAGATAAAGGTAGGAAGCTAATATCAACAAAGTGCAAAAATTCACAAAAGAAAACAACCTGAACTCAAGAAATCAAAGAAACCAAAACACAAATGGAGAGACATGAGAGGCTAAACAGATGCATTGATAAAGACTATAAATAAACACATGAGGCAAGCAGGGAGATACCAAAATAAAACAGGAAATGAAACATGGAGAACTTAGCACAGGAGGGAGTATACATGGAACAGGAGCTCGCAAAACACCAAACTGTATCCAAGACTAAAAACCCAGTAGGAGCTGGAAACACAGAACTCAAGAGAATACTTGAACTATAAACACCTGACGTGAAGCCAACATAGAGACTAGTGAGTAAAAGAAACTCAAACCCTGAGAAACAATTAAACTCTAAACAGAGAAGAAAATTCAAAAGACATGTAAATTATACAAAACAGGAACCAAACCAATCATATAAAACTAAAAACATTTTTAAATATGACAGACATATTTACTGTTCATATTTTATGTTGCGACAGCTCTTACTAAAGTTACTGCTGTCTGGATCAGTTTATACTAGAGGGGTTTCCAGAAGAAAAGATACTAAGTTCAGTGGCTTAGAGGCAGAAATAGTAACAGAAGGCCTTTATTTTGGGGTCTAGAGGCATTAAAAAAAAACCTAATAAACAAACAAATCAGTTAAACTTGTTCACATGAGGGAGTGATCAATTGTATTAAATGAACACCACTGGACTGATGTCAGCTGATCAGAAAAACTACACTGAATCATAATATTTGCTGTGTTCTTTTTGTTTTCTTTTTTAAACTTATAAAACTGTTTTAAGCTGTTTTGAATGAAGAAATGATTAATGGGAATAGCTGACTAATTCAGATAACATTAGCTAACTTTACCACTGTAGTATAAGCGGATGCTTAGGTCCGCCTGGCCATCCTGTGTTTAATGCAACAATAAAACCCTGATTGGATCAATACTCTGACTAACTCAAACCATACAGTGTTTGAAATAAGGCAAAATCCACACAGGATCTTTAGTTAACACAAATTGCTGTTGTTACTTTTGCCCAAGTAAGGGCCTGATAATCAATTTACAATGACATAAGATGTGGAGGAGAAACCCAATTAAACAATATTTGTTTTGCTTGATAAATGGAAATAAATGATTATGCAAGCACCATTACGTCAAATCTGCCGCTTCTGGGCAATAACAACTTTAGGAAATTGTGCGTGACGTGCTGATATCAACCACAGGCCAAAGCGTGCGTCTCAGTCACATCAGGTGAATGAAAAGTGTGACTGGAGCAATATTTGATTCATTGTTACGCTGCAGTTAATTTACTGTAGGTACTTGCTTTGCGACTCATTCGGGACGTTCTTATACATGTCTTATTTTCTGTTAACTGCATTCAGCATTTTAAAGGAGTTCAAAACATAAAAAAAAAAAAAAACCCTTGATGATCAAATAACACTGAGGGTAGGAGAGTAGGTGGAGGTGAAAGAGGGTGAAGGTAGGCAGGCCATGCTGCTTGCTTTTCCCCCTCGATTCGCTGGCTCCCCAGTGGGTCACGGAGAGCAGAGGGAGCCCCGGTCGATCAGAGGGGAGCCCAGATGGACCGAGACGTGCACGCACACACACTCACATACACACACATGCATACACACACTCAGTCACTCACATGTCATATGTTATCCCATCTGCACCGTCACCAAGCTGCCTGTAACCCCAGGGCCTTGAGGGGAATACGGACATACACACACACTGATACAGTATGTACACACAAGCAAACATAGTCAGTCACACACAAAGGTTATGGAACTGTGTGACTGTGCACGCACGCACACAAACACACACACACACAAACACACAGAAGAGGTGTTTACAATATGTAACTGGAAGTGAAGATAGCTGCAGCCTCTCTTGTTCACTTGAATGGAAAACCTGTGCTGTAGCGCAGACACACACACACACACACGGTTCTCAATACGAGGCTTTTCACATGTTCAAAGCAGTTCTATAGGTAAACAGAGTTGCCTGATCCACCATGCATTTATCCTATAGAAGTATAAAGACACTGAATCCAGAAATACACAGAAACAGTTCTCATTCAATGTAAAGAATGCATAGACTGACGATGTGTAAATACATATAGATACTGCCAAAGTAAAGAAATGCTTCATTTTACAGCTGACAAAGGAGCTGGTAGGCTTTGCAGTACAACCAGCAGTACATGAAAGAAAATGAAGAATGGTGTTTAGGGATATTCAGTACACACTGGATTTGACTGCTTAAAGAACTGATCTGAAGTTTGAACTGAAATTTTAAGAAGAACTTCTAACTTTTGCATTACTGACTGTTAGTTGTTAGAAGCAAATTAGTTCAGACTTCCACCCGGTCTGCATTTGTATTACATAACTGTAATTGTTACTGTACTACTTTGTATATTGTCGTAATCTGCACTGCGGCACTTGTGTGAAGCACTTTGCACTGTGGTCTTTTTAAATGAGCTACAGAAATAAATTTTGACTGATTGACTTTGAGTTACTCAGCTGATTATGATATTCAGTGCAATTTAATGACACCTGGCCATATCAGACATATAAAAAAAAGTGAGTACATCTGAAATGTCAGTTGTGTAAAGGTTTAATACCCACAAATGCAGCAAGTACTGTGGGACAACGTAAAAGGCAGGAAGTCAAAAAGCAAAGTAGGGTTACAGCGGGCAGTTTGGATTATTATTTTGTGTTTTTTGTTCATTTTTTGATAATGTTATTTATTTATAACCAGTCTGTTGTAGTAGCAATATTTTTTATTTTTTTAAATACTACAGTACTAGAGTGCTGTGGGTGATATATTGAAAATTTCCAGGCATCAGTCCGGCATCTGGTGATTGCTGCTAAATTTTAGATTTAATGTGTGCATGAAAGTGGGGAACTGGGGGTGTACACACCCACTCCCCACCTTCATGCAAAACTCACTCATTGCAATACATTATAATAAATCACCCATTTGAGATCATTTAAGTTCTAATTTAGAAAGAAAACTATTACAACTTGGGAGATATTTTGTCCGTGTCTGCTTTAAATGAACAAACACGCGGTTGTAGCACATTACATTAAGTGATCAGGGAACACAACCTGTAATTTGCAGTGATGCTGGTAAATAAATAATGATCTTAGAAATTTGTTAAACACTTAAATAGAGACTTCCTCCCTGGTGCTTTGTTGCGTTAACCTTGCAATGCCGCTGCATTCACTAGTCATACATTTCATCATCGTCAGTGCACAACTATCCACTCTAGCTCAACGCAATAAAATGACTGGAGTAGGTACCTTGTAGTGCTTTGCAGCAATCACACTTCACAAACTAATTGTTTAATGAGTTGAATTCCCAAAGAGTAAACTCCTAAGTTACCAAAATCAAACAAAAAAAAAAAAAAAAAAAAAAAAAAAAAAAAAAAAAAAAAAAAAAAAATCACACAAACGATCACCTAACAGTCCTAAAATAGAAAAAGAATATCACCAATGGACTTATACATCATCAGAAAGCCTATATTTTTTCCCTATTTGGCCAATCTTATACAGTACCAAAATTTTTGATTTGTCTTGATGCATGCTCAATCAACCAAACAACCTCTGGTGAAGCGGATGGCACAACACAGAAGAGCTACCTTGTCAGTCCAGGACTGACAGTTTATTTACACCTACAGGCCAGTGGACACTCTTTCAATGATGAGGATGTAACATCCTGGACAGGGAGGAACACTGGTTTGAGCGCAGAATCAAGGAGGCCATTTACGTGAAAAGGGAAAGACCGTCTCTGAATCGAGGAGGGGGCCTAAGGGTACATCTTTCGCCATCTTACAATGCTGTGATTGCAGCCATTCCCCAACTCTCTGTGAATGGGACTCATGGCCATTGATCAGTGGTCTTTGATCAATGGTTGCGGATCAATGGTCATGGCAATTTGCATATTAACGATCAAGGAACTGACCTCAGAGCCCGTTGTTCATTCAGTGGGCTGGTTTCAGTCACTGTTTATAAGGTTGGTGAAACCTGCAGTCAGCTGAGACTGAAGAAGTCACTTGGATGTGTGACGAAACGTTTCTCCCAGTGACAACGCTACTTCCAGATGAACAAAATCAACCTTCAAGTTTTTGATTGTTTTTTTTTCCCATTATCAAATGAATCGAAATTTTTAAAAATCTGAATCAATAAAAGCAGCCATACAAAAGTGTGCTGAAATTCAAGATCCTGCAGTTTTAAGTTTGTTTGCACAAACTAAGTTCATTAGTACATTGTTATCATTACTGAAAGTAATGCCTGACACAACCACTAAAAGCAGACCTTCGTTATAAGAATTTCCCTTTAAACATCATTTAAAGGGAAATTTTGCAGTTGGAGCAGCTCTCATCCAGCTGCACACAGGAAATTGATCAAATGTCATGTCTACTGTTTGTTCTCACACATACCCTGAACTCTGACTTTAAATAAAATCACATAGGAGAATGAACTAAAGGCCTTAAAATGGATGAATCTACATGTCTAAAACAACAAATATGCTCACACACAGACGCCTTTGTCTAACAGAATGAGACCAGTAATCTTTCCTCCACTTATCTTGGGCGCGTCAGCTAAATGGGAAGTGAAAAGTCAAATATGAGATGTCACATTCAGTTTACCTCCTTGCCTACTCACTTCATCCCTTCTCCCTCTCTCTCTCTCTTCATCCATCCCCCCGTTTTGTTGTGCATGTCTCTATTTGATTGCATCTTCCTCCACCTCAACATAATGCTTACACAATACAGCTCCCATCTGGGTGATGGTTGTGTATCGGCATGTTGAGTTAATGGATTTTATACAGAGCATGGAGCGTTTAATCGGAGAGTGGAGTAAGAGCTTCTTAAGAGACTGACAAAAAGAGAGACACAGCGGGAGGGGGATGAGGAAATGAAGAGAAGACAACATGAGATGCAGAAAAGGAATCTTTGGGACTTAATCCTTCAAGTCATCTCACCTGATAGTTGGAAAATTCATTTTACTTTATGGCCAAAAAAGGCAAAACCATATCACACCTTCTTATCACATCTGCACGAGCCAAACTAAGCTTGGTATGTGTCAGGCACATCTGCTGTGTGTGACTGACTTTTAGATATGTTGATCAACTTAATTGTGCAAGTTTGCGGATTTTTTTTTAAGTACACACGGAATTGTACTTTTAAACTATGCATTCTTTTTTGTTAAACACACATGAACATAAATAGGAACATAAATGGGAAGTTCCTGGTTCACAGCCCAAAACTCTCCACAGAAGGTATGATTACCTAATTAACCAATGAGCTGGAGACTTAAAAGGAAAGGATCATTTATCAGGTCAGTATGACATCACAACATGCATCTCAGGGCTAAAAGGAGTCTTGTTTAAAAGCTGCAAAGTTGTGGCTTCTCCGCGTGCCTGTGCAATCCTCTCAAACTTGGTTAATTACATAACACACCACTTTGCAGGTGTAAAAATCACTGCAGTCCATTGAAAGTCCCTCTGGAGACTCCAACTGATGGGAAATTGCAGTAAAGAGTTTAATTGTTGAATTGAGAACACTGGGAGGTATAAATTCTTTATCTGGCACTCTGGAGAGCGTTTTCTTTGTTCCTGTCGGTGGGAGAGATAACAATTCCTCCCACCGTTAACTACCTGCCTGCTTGCCGGCTGGGTTTTGTTGTGTTTTTCTTGTGTTTTGTTGCTGCTAATAGGCCTAATTGGCCATAACCCAGGCACCCAGAAAGGCGGGGGGAGTGGTTAATGAAACTACCTGCTCTTTATCCCTCTCTCCTTCGCCTCTGTTCTCCCTTTCTCTTCAAGGAGAGAGAATTCCACAGAGGAACAGAAGGCACATTTGGAAAGGCCGTTAGCCCAGACAATCCATGTGGCCCACAGCTCTTTGCACATAGATGCAAGTCTGGGGAAAAGGTGGAGGAGAAGTGAGCACGAGCTAACAGAACATAAGAATGAGGAGCAGGAAAAAGAGAAAGGTTTGTGAGGGCTCCGAGAGAGTAAAAGAACAAAGCCAGGTAATGTTTATGGATGACGATCTTTAAAGGCCTACCGTTTACTGAGCAGCACTTTGATACTGAAAAGACCCTTGATTATCTCTGGGTCAGGATATAGAATGTCTGCTCTTGATGTTTAATTAACGTAGCTGTTTTGTGACGGTTTAATACGTCAAGCAGGCGTTTTGATCTCGCCACAATATGCCATATCATATAGCTACAGAAAGCCATTGATGTGAGATTCATTTATTCTGCGTCGAAAGCCCTGCTCCCCCCGTTTGATCTGTACAAGGTTAATCTCACTGCATGTCTGTGTGTGTGTGTGTGTGTGTGTGTGTGTGTGTGAGTGTGAGTGTGAGTGTGAGAGAGAGAGAGAGAGAGAGAGAGAGAGAGAGAGAGAGAGAGAGAGAGAGAGAGAGAGAGAGAGAGAGAGTGTGTGTCAAGTGTAATTGTAATTGTACCAAAAGCATCAGAAATTCTTTAAATGTGACTGTTCTGACTAATACTCCTCTGAGATAAAGGCAGTCAAACTGCCCTGCCTTCACTCTGAGGTAATACTATGAGAACAGTATGTTAGTGGACAGATTGTGTGTGTGTGTGTGTGTGTGTGTGTGCGTGTGTGTGTTCACGCATTTGGAGCAATGGGACCTGAAGGAACACCGTCAGGACAATCTGTCGCCCCTCCGCCTGGGCCCTGGGTGACAGATGATGTGCTCCCACTGCTGAGCTTTGTGTATGTATGCATACGTGTGTGTTTGTGTGTGCGTGTCTGATGTATGGCATCAGGCTTGCCATGATAACAATAGCTTAATCCCAGCCATGTTGTGAGAGGTTTCACCGATATTACCACAAAGATTTTCACTTTCATGCCTCAACGAGCTTTTATAGTACAGTGCATGCCTTTCTACCATGTGGACTACAGGATCTCCTCTCATGATGAAGATGCTCATCATGGTGCACTGAAGTCCTTATAAGTGCTATAAAGAAGCAGCAACTGTACTGACAAGTTTGGCAGTCTCTACTGGCCTTCTACATTTAAATGTACCTCGTGGAGTTTAACAACCACAAGCAAAAACGACTAATAGCAATGTGCACTGCCCGTGTCATATATACAAATTAGGATGCACACACGTTACAGTAATATACAACAAGACATATTTCTACAATGTGCAAAATGCACCATCTGACCCCTTTAAGATATACTCTTACAATATTTTCCTCGAGCTACACGGCCAGCATGTGAACAATGTCATTTGCACCTTGTTGCTTATCTGCATGTATGCACTATAAAAAGCAAAAAAAAAAAAAAAATCTCACAAGCCTTAAGGCTGCAAAACATTCAGCATTTACAGAGACTAGCTTTTATCTTGCCATTTCTCCAGTTCCTCCTAGATGATGTGGATCCTAGCCTGGTTTGGTGCAGATGCTGGCACTCCCGATAAAAACCTCCAGTCTCCTGTTGCAGCATTGCCTTTGTGTCATGGTATGGTAGCTGAACCTTGTAGTGAATCACACAGTGTTAATGTTTCACAGTTAAAAGTGACAAGCTGCTTCCAAAGACTGAGTGAGCAAATGGAAGACAGTCTCTCCAGAAACTAGTTTTTGGCACATGCTGAGTACATCTTCCTATCTTGGCATATTCCATTTAAGTCAAATGAATGTAAATTCTCAGTTTTCTCATGGAGCACCTTCTTCTTGTCTTCCTTTCGAGCGCCATGTATTACATAAAATCGGTTCGAGGTCAGTAAACACAACCAGAATTCATACATAAGGCGCAATCTCGATTTTTGAGAAAATTAATGGATTTTTAGGGTGGAAAATATGTTATACAGGAGAAGACAAAAAAATAATATATTGCAATATATATCATTACTGCACATGCTTCAAATTATACTGCGATATGGATTTTAGGTCATATCGCCCAGCCCTAGTGGATATTATACATGGTTATGCTGAGGATATGTCGGCTAATTTCCACTGGAAATGCCTTTTGGTTAAACTGTCAGCGAGGATTTACATTTGCACTGTTAATTTTTTATTTAATTTTAATGCACTTAAAAAAGCTGCTTGTTTAAATGAAAATACATTGATGTTTTTTGTTTTGCACTAATAAAGTTGAGGAGTTGTAAAGTATTTTGTCTAGTGTCAATTATAGTGTCAGTTATATCGTTATCGCAAATTTTCAAATGTATATCGTGATAAATATTTTTGATCATATCGCCCTGCTCTAAACACACAGCACCTTCAAAAAGGAACATAGAGGGACCACAAGGCCCTTAGAAATACTGCATACTCCTACCCATCCAGCCACACACTTTCTTTCACTATCTCTCAGATGTGCGTGGCTTCAGTGACCAAAGGCCAGCCTTTTTAGTATTACTCACCCCCGTATTTACAGTGGAACGCAGGGATAAACTAACCCTTTGTTACAGAGCACTTAAGTTCTGACGTCTGGTGTATACATGCAGCAGAGTAAGGATGGTGCGCCTGTGTGTGTGTCCATGGTTGTCAGTGCATTTCGGACAGTCGTTTGTCTCTTAAACTCAAACAAAAGAGCATACATCCTCCATCACAGCTCTATCTGTTTATGCCATCAGCTCCTCAGCACCCGCAAGCTTGTAAACACACCAACCCACCCACTCTGTGCCTCTCTCAAACACACACACAGACACACACACCTAAAAAAAGTGGTCACATCACATGTTCACATTCACCTAATAAGTCCTGGTTAACATTCATAGCCAAAGCACAGGTCAAAGGATTTAAGGAATCCTATTAAAAAAAAAAAAAAAAAAAAAAACCCACACACGCAGACACCCAGTTAGATAAATGGTAAATGGCCTGTATTTATATAGCGCTTTACTAGTCCCTAAGGAACCCAAAGCGCTTTACACATTCAGTCATCCACCCATTCACACACACATTCACACACTGGTGATGGCAGCTACATGTAGCCACAGCCACGCTGGGGCGCACTGACAGAGGCGAGGCTGCTGAACACTGGCGCCACCGGGCCCTCTGACCACCACCAGTAGGCAACGGGTGAAGTGTCTTGCCCAAGGACACAACGACCGAGACTGTCCAAGCTGGGGCTCGAACTGGCAACCTTCCGATTACAAGGCAAACTCCCAACTCTTGAGCCACGATCGCCCAGTTAGATGGTTTACCGCCTCCATCTCAGGTATACACACCTGGCCTGAAATGATTTCTTCTGAGATTTATAACTCGTAATGTGTGTGTGCATGTGTGGAAAGTATCAGAAAGACTCTTTTTCCATCTCAGCCGACTGGAGGCTGGAGAAGCGCGTTGCTATTAGTGTCTGATGGACAGAAGATAGCAGCCTATGAGAGTGTTGACGTAACACTGCAGAGAACAAGAGACAGAGTCAACAAACTTACAGAGTGTGATTTTAAGAAGGACTGCCACGCCAATATGTCTGTGCACATCTATATGAAAGCTGTGAGGACTGAACTCTGACACCTTTTTAGCACTTCTGCAAGATTACAGGAGGGCCTTTTACAAACTTCTTCAAAGTTACTTTTTAACAGTTAGTTTCTGCTCGTTCTAGTTTATTTTTAATCCATTTACTTTTAGTCTAGTTTGCATTATTACTATATCTAACTAAAGTAACTTTTACTTAACTGTATTTCTATTTATGTAGAACTTTTCAAAACCAAGCATGAGGCCAGAAAATGCCATCCACACAACCACTGCAGGTTCACATCACACTGACTATGTTTAAGATTTACGAGTCCTGTATACTGGAGTGAATGGACCACTAAAGCGTTGAAGAAACCAGACCTGCTTCCCTCTGGATTTTTACTCAACAACAATATAACTTTGAACAGAAAAATAACATAAGTAAATGGGCTAAACAGATGTTTAGCCCAAAGTTTTCATTGATTTTTGACTGGAAACCAAATGAAAGGCTGATTTTAGGAACAGCATGTAGGTAAGCTATTCGCAGAAAGTGTGTCTGTCACATTGACTCATGGTAACAACCTGCTCCTCTAACCTCTGCTGCTGACCCAGAAGCTATACAGGAAACCAACACACAACAAAGTGATCCAAGCATTTGGGCCGATGACCCCATTAGTGGAGCCTCGCTACTACCCCAATTTCAGCTAACATTAAAGACAACTGGACTTGATGGAAACTGGATCAAACCCAAAGCTCCATTCCTAGCCTGCCCACTTGGCCTTGCTTCTTGGACAGAGCAGAGGAGCAAAACCCATATGTCAGACAATATAATGCCCTGTGAAGCATGCCACTCTAGCGGTATCTGATAGAAAGGAAAAACTGAGCGTGCACACATACACACAGGGTCCGATTTGAG
Organism: Rhamphochromis longiceps; assembly: GCF_057381845.1. Taxonomy (NCBI): domain Eukaryota; kingdom Metazoa; phylum Chordata; class Actinopteri; order Cichliformes; family Cichlidae; genus Rhamphochromis; species Rhamphochromis longiceps. The sequence goes on from NC_140573.1 coordinate 39,277,804, forward strand.
GACGCGGCTTTCTGGATGGCCGCTCTGGCAGATGAAGAGACAGCAGTGACATACAGTCAATTTCAGTCAAAGGGCCCACAAAAGTGTGTGCATGTTTGTGTGTTCACATGCACTTGCCCACACGCATATACATAAGTTTACACAAGTTTGTGTATGCATGTTAATGTTGTTTGTGCATGTCTATATACATCTTCCACTGCATGTGTGCATATATGCCTGTCAGTCTCAACAGGCCTGGGAGTGCAGTCCGTGTTCTAAAGTGGCCGTACTGTTACTGGGGCGTGCTAGCCATCACTCAATCTGTCATGCGTGCACACACACACACACACACACACACACACACACACACACACACACACACACACACTACTCAAGCCATCTCCTTCTCTTTGTCCCTTGTCCAGATGGCATGTTGGTCTTTTCTATCCTATTCTGTCCTCATGGTCCCTCAGTACTGAGTCTCTGGGCTGGCAAGAGCCATATGCCTAAACTAAGCTGACCCAGCTCACACCTCACTTTCCATTTGCCCGACAGGCTGTCAACTTACCTATCTGTCTGCCTGGATGTTTTTCTTCCTGCCTTCCCATCAGCTCTCTTTGCTCTGCTACTGCAAATTCAAAGCCATAAATACAACATTAGCTCACTTTGTTTTAATGAAACTCTGAAACAAGCCATAGAAGGACAAACTGACCTCAGGGGTATTTTTCAGTGCTACCACACAAAATACATTTCAAGAGTCAAGCTCCATATGCCTCTTTTGTCTCAGCTGTACTTATCTGCCTGCTTCTCCCTTAGCTTTCACTAACCACACATAACAATAATTAAACAAATAAATAAAGATCCCACTCTCCCCGCCCGCCATGTGCCATTTCTCCATCTCACCGTTTACCTTTTAAATGGTCTCACATCTCCAGATCCCTGTGCCCTAATTTACCCTAGTTTAACCCCACCTTTGGAAACAAGGAAAATTCAGCAAGGGCATTTTGCCCAACAAATTCTCGAGGTCCACCACTATAAACAAAACTTCTCAGTCCCGAAAATTTGATTCTGTTGATCTGGACGTAGAGTTTTCAGTGGGAGAAATGTTTCGTCAATCATCCGAGTGACTTCTTCAGTCTCAGCTGACTGCAGGTTTCCCCAAGGTGGTTGATCAACAGTCATGACAATTTGTATATTAATGATCAAGGAACTGACCTCACAGCCCATTGTTCATTCAGTGGGCTAGTTTCAGTCACTGTGCAAAGGCACTGTTTCAAAGATTGGGGAAACCTGCAGTCAGCTGAGACTGAAGAAGTCACTCGGATGATTGACGAAACATTTCTCCCACTGACAACGCTGCGTCCAGATGAACAGAATCAACCTTTTGGGATTTCCTTGCCTGGATGATTGAGCATGCATCAAGACAAAGCATCTCAGTTCAGAAACCTGGGATATCTGCTTCCCAGATTCAGTGAGCTGCCAGTTAAAGTGATAAAAAGCAACTACAAAAAAGTCAATCTTGAATCAGAAATAAAGACTCTCTCTGGATGAGCTGTTTAAGGGTTTAAAATTTTTTTTTCTTTTACATTTTACCTGCAACTGTATATTGGAGTATAAAATAAAATAACAGAAAAATAGAATATAATTCATGTAAGCATAGTTACGTCCACAATGACGATGCATAGAGGCAAAATTTAGCAGTTTTGCCTTTAAACGTCACAACGGTGGATTTTTAATCAGTCAATCAGGATATGAAAACTTTCAGCTTTATTTTAGGGGTTTAATAACAACTACACACTTGACTGAAAGTTTCATGTCCAAGTAAGGCCATTGTTGTTGTTCTTGTTCTTGTTCCATAACAAATGGAGTAACTTTTGAACTTGCATGTGGTAGTTGTTTACTATAATTCTCAATATGAGGTCCAAAAACATGTTGAGGCAAGTAGCGGAAGCAGTCATTAGACTGAAAACCCAAATAAACCCATCAGAGAGATTAAAAAAAAAAACCTTTAGGAGTACCCCAATCAACAATCTAACATTAATAACATCAACTGATCACAGCATGCGTTTCAATTACTGAAAACAATACTGAAAGCATCTTAAGGAAGAAAACACAGCATTTGTTGAACGCTGAAAGTCTGCATCACAATCATATCTTGATTATTTCATTCAAAAGTCACCATGCTGGTGTACAGAGGCAAGAATACAAAAAAATTATCATTGTCTTATGGACCCAACACTGTTTATTTAACCATGAAACACAGTGACCTTGACCCTGAATGCATGCCTCTGGATGTACAGATTACTGAGACAAACGCGAGGAGGTTTTGTGGCATATGTAAACATTTGTCTAAATCTGGGATGTTCGTTTCAGGTCAACTGGAGTTTCAGATGCTTTTTTGTGACACTGTCTTGTCAAGAAGAGAATTTACTGGCATGCTCTGTATAGTGTCTATGGAAAGAGACAGAACTTCCCCTTCCTCATACTCCTCTCTCAGCTTTCATTATCTTGGTTACAAATAAAATACAAAAGTTTAAGAGCAATTTTTAACCAGTGCCACCAGTTAAGGCAGGGGTTTTCCTGTACAACGAAATTTTCAGTGCCCCCCCGCAAAAAAAAAAAGAAGAAAAAAATCTCCAGTGTTGTAATAAAATTACACATTTAACCAACATAACAGACATTTTTACTTCTCAAAATACCACAAATGAGAGGAAGACTTTCTGTAACATTTATTTTTCTATTTCTGTAAATACAAAAAGAAAATAATAGTTGGGGATTTGTGACATGTTACAGTAATAGATCGTTCTTTACCTCATAGCCGTTCTTCTGATTTCCACATCGATTAATAATTTTAGCATGGGTGGTGGTGGTGATGGTGGTGGGGAGGGGGGGGGGGGGGGGCAGCTGCACATTATATAACTCAACACTGAAGAGAAAACTGTTTTAACAAAAAAATAAAAAATAAAATAAAAACCCAACAAAACTATTGTGTATGTGACTCATGGCTGTGCACTAATCTCCCTCCTTTATATCTAAACAGACGTGCACCCCTCTTCCTCTATACTCTGTCAGATGTACAGATATGATGCTTACTGGCTGCCCACTGGCCCCACAGAGGCCAACTGAAAATGCCGATTGGCTGGATGCTGACTGTGTAGTCATGGAAACTGACTTGAGCCCTGTGTGTGACCTCATGAAGGCCACATAAAAGCTAGGTTACAGAGAGAGAGAAAAGAAGAGACAGAAAGGGGTGTCCATGCATGTGTTGGACAGTGAGAGAGCGACAGTGTGTGTGAGGGAAAGAGAGCATCAGTGACAGTGTCATTCAACCCACTTGATGTATGATTATTTGGCTTACTTTAAAAGTAGTCGCTTGTTCACTTACTTAATATGGTGTGCGTGTGCGTGTGTGCGTGTGCGTGTGTGTGTGTGTTTGGTGGGGGGTTATGAAAATAAAAGCTGACCTACAAGCGTCTCCAGAGAGGTGGCTCTGCAGCCAACCCTGTTAAAAAGAGAGCTTCAGCTGCACTCCACGTTCAGAGAAATAACAGCCAGGTTGACAATACTACAGCCACACATATACTCACCCAGATGAAACACCACTAAGGAAACATTACAGCAAAGTAAGATGAAATAGAAGTGTGTTGCAGACAGAGAGATAAAAGGACAATGTACTGCAAAGAAAACAGAAAATCGATAAATATACAACAGAGCAGAAAGAAAAGAGGCAAGAAAAACAAGATGGGATAAAAAGAAAAACAGCAATGACTGTAAAAGGAAGAACTACAGTTGGTCTACCAAGGTAGAGTAACACAGAACTGCCAGCATAAAACAGCAACTCAGAACTTTGAATAACCGAATATAATGGGGGGGGTTTGTTTGTTTGTTTTTTTCAGAACATCTTTTGTGCAAAATCTGAACAAAAGAACGACTCTTTCCTCCAGGAAATGACACAAGAACTCTGGAGGTTGTTTACAGCACTCGTCCTTGTCCTACAATTTCGGAAAACAAAAGGAGCAACTGTATTTGCTCTTTAGAAAAATAAAGCTGTAATTACTCATTAAAATACGACTTTGTGGAGAAAGCGCTGCGCTTTCTTTTCTCCTTCCTGGTGTTTTTGTTGGTGGCACCTTGTCTCAAGTTGTGTTTTACTAAGATAAAGGAATTGGGTGAAATTTTGGGAACTTCAAAGCAATATTTTAAAATTTTCCAAGCAGTTAGTCTCAGTCCAGCCACTGGACTGACTGTCCGTTGAGGTGGAGGTGCGTAGGTCTGCAACACATTGCTAGCTTACTCATATCTCATGCTCAGAAATTTGCCAGATATGAGAATGAAGATGTCTACAGTGCTGCTCTGATTCAAAGCACTTAAAATCTATCACATGTGGCACTACATTTGCTAGTCATGCACAGTTTTAAGATTGAAAGCAGAGCGGAAAAAACTAGCCTGGCTATGTAGAACAAATAACCACCAGTAATCATCGCCTCCCGAAAACGAACCAAGAATCTTTCATGTGTTTGGTGAATATATATATACACACACACCACTACTCTACGGAGCAACAAATTTTTAGCAGTTTAGCCTTTGTTTCTCTCACAGAGTGCCAAGGTAGTCCCCCTCACCTATTTCTGGTCTTTGTGCCAAGTTAGGCTAATTAGCTGGTAGCCATCTTTCCAACCTTTCAGATGGAAGCATAGCTTTACAACCTGGTACAATAAGTTTCTACCTAAAATCTATAAAATGATAACTTCATATAAATATGGGAAGGGGATAAATTTTTGTACCGGAAGCTTCTGATTTCCATTTGTAGTCCAGGTTCTACAAAACAATAATGTGAGCATGCTTTGGTTGCATGCAGGAACACACAGCTCACAGCTTGAGGTTTTTTCTTCTACATAAACTCCCGACAAACCAGGAAGTTTATTAGTCTATAGTTGCTACACAGATCTCTGCAGATCTATATTTATATGTTACAGCTGTGTATTGTCAGCAAAGGGAAGTATAAAAAAATATGTTGAACAGCCAGCAATGTGGGCTAATTGTTTTATCTTACTGAGTTCTGTTCAAAACTATGCAACTATCTAAAAAGTAGGCAAAGTAGTATTACATTACCACAAGGGTAGATGGTGTTGCCACACCTTCTTGCAACTCCTGCACATTTGTAAATGGGTAATAAATATGCTCACAAATACACTTATAGATGGCCAAACCGAACATCACACACAGTCAAAGGCACACTCAGTGCAGCCGCTGAGAACGGGGACACAGCTAATGAAGCTGAGGACAAAGACAGCTCATTGCCTGTGTGAAAAACAAACTGTGGGTAAACATCCAGATCATTGGATCTCCTCTTGGCAAGCCTCAGCTGCCTTTCTGCCACATCCAGTCGCAAAAACGCCACCCTCCTCCCCTTGTTCCAACCCAACACATCCCTCTTAAACATCAGCCATTAGATAAACACTCACACAGGCACACACACACATATAGTTCCATTTATTACTCTTTAAAAAGGTCACCGTTTTCTCTGGCTAAGCGCCCTGCGCTATTGATAATTTTATGCATAAACAAATGGCAAATTTGTGCCACATAAATATGTATTAGCAATTAATAATGGTGGTGTGTGTGAGGGGACGCCAGGTGCATGCCGAGTGGGGCTGGCTGGCTACTGGTGGAGCCTGTGAGCTGGACTGGTGGCTTTATGCAGCTAGCTGGTCTCCCTCTCCTCCACTGTGACTGCACAATGGCCACTTAGGCACTCTCAGCAAAAATAAGAGACGCATGCACACACACACACACACACACACACACACACACACACACACACACACACACACACACACACACACACAATTTGGAAGACACATACATACACATTTATAAAATGTAGAAGCAGAAACTATTAGAGCTGCATACAGTTAAGATGCTAAGAAACAGATTTGCATATGAACTCTGCACATACACGGCAAGATGTGCAGGAACTGTACACAGAGGCGGGATTGAGCGAGTGCTGGTCCAGTGGGTTGAATGTGTCCTCAACCTCACTCACTTAGAAAACAATGCATCTGTTACTGCACATTTCACACTACTAAGAGAAAATGAAGCCCAAATACAAGTTTGAGACATCTCGGGAAGTTAATATTTTCAGTTATACCCAGAAATCTGACGTGGTTCAAGCAGAGATCACAGATTTAGTTTGCTTAATGTTTTTGTCCAGCTATATTGAGCATATTCATACAGAGTATAACTCTTCAGGTTTTGAACAGTAGAACAGTTGCACTGCACCAAATAAAAATATGTAAACTTGCATTTAATAAACACAATGATCTGCCTGAGTTTCAAAAGTCAAGAGAAAACATGGAAGTGTGTGAAAAAAAAAGGCTGATTCATGTTCACTGAGCTACAGTATGACAAGTACGTGCCAGCATAGTGAAAAATGTTTCAAGTTCTGTATTAGTGCTGCATGATAGATATCAACAGAGAAGTACAGAAGAATGTGCCCAAGTTCCACATTTTTGATATTCATCATCTTTAACCAGAGCAAATTACAGAGGAGGGTCTTCTAGCATGATACAATGAACACATTTGCTACTGATCAATCACCCGTAAACACATAAGTCAATACAAATCAACCCCAACAGGACATTGAAAGAATTTAGTCAGAAAACAGAAAGCATTTAAATATGGTGCAAAGGTTCTCAGCTGATCTTTTAGGACAGTAAAACCAGAAAAGGACATTTAAAAAAAAAATACTGTGCAGGAGTTGCAGTGGCTGTGTGTGTGTGTGTGTGTGTGTGTGTGTGTGTGTGTGTGTGTGTGTGTGTGTGTGTGTGTGTGTGTGTGTGTGTGTGTGTCCGTCTGTATATGTGTGTGTGTTATGTTGTCCGTCTGGCGTGGAGAGAGCAGGCTGGCTCCCCTGTAGAGCAAAATCACTCTGCTTGGCTAAACACAATCACACAACCTCTACCCTACTCACATGGCCCACTGAGAAACAGAGAAAGCAGAGGGAGCCTACATAGATATATATGTATATGTGTGTGTGTGAGAGTGTGAGTCCCCTATGAGCACTCGCAGTACAAAAGGCAGCCCCATCTGTTCCATTGTCACAGGGTCTTTAATACGGATCAGATAAACATGACATTTGGGATGAGCCGCCAAGCTCATGTTATAAACCCTGACATAAGAATCCTGTCTACCACTGTGTGTGTGTGTGTGTGTGTGTGTGTGTGTGTACACCATCCTGTCGAGTGGGAAAGCAGTGCAAATTGACCTCTATGTATCCTGTATATGTAATTTACAATATTACTTCTCTTTCATCTACCTGTGTGTTTGCCCCTTTGTCGTGCCTACCCCTGTGTGTGTGCGTGAGTTACATAACCCACTAGTGCTCTCAGAGGTGCAGGGCACGGCTGACACGCAGGATCTGTAGCGGCTGTGGGAGGATTAGCGACCCATTGGCCTAATCAGAGAAGGTAATCAGACCTTCTCTGTCATCACAACAATCAGTCAAGAGAGACACACATCTGCCTATTGAGCTCAGCTCTAATGCCATAATAGTGATGAAACATCTGGTCATTTAGGGCTCAATGCAATCAAGAAGAGGGATTGGGACAGTTGCAGATGGCAAACCTATACTCATTATCTTTTTCAGGCAACTGACACACAGACAGGGGGATATGCACAACACAAAGGTTATAGGTCACACTGCTTCAGTAACTATGAGCTCACACTGTGAGAACTCGTCATCCAGAAGGGAGAATGAACTTGATTTCCATCATTTAAAGCACCTTTTCAGACTTTGTTCTGTAGGGTTCAGAAGAATCATTGCTTTATGCAAAGCGATAACTAAAGGATTACTTGATTAACGACAACTGTAAGCGACTTCATGCCTCCGCCAAGGCTGAAAATTCCCTCCACAACTCCCATGAAACGAGTCCCCAGATGCAGATCGGTATCTAAATCTGGATTTGTTGGCGTAATCAACATAGTGCCCCCCAATTTTTCTTTTTTCAATCTGATATTTGTGAAGATAATAATCATAACATTTCTGATTCCTTCCCCCAAAAACAGTCCATCATTTCTAAGATAGGCCACGGTGCATCTCTGCTAAAATTTAATGCAAACACATCTGGAACTTTTAAAGCAATCAAGCTAACAGACACAGAGTCAATCACATAAGCTCTTTAGAATAGGTAATCAAACAAATTACTAATAGATTTATATTGAAAAACAACCATTAATCCAAGCACTTGTAGTTGTCAAATTCATTTTAATAGTGACCGTGGACTATAATATCAATAATGCCTGAAAATTCATCTAAAAGCTTGCAACAGTATTCAAAATGTCTAGTCATGTTTCTACACCACATGTAACCCACTGTCTGTAACTCATGTACAGTAACTACAGTAAAAGCATCATCCTGTGGCTTCTACGCTCATGTAAAAGCAAACAAATAATCAAAAATCAACTTTATTTTTACAGAAAATTTGTAAAGGCAGTTTTTTTATTATGTGTTTAAAAAAAGCTCAACATTTTAGTTTAGTGTTGTTTAATACAGAGCAATGTGTTAGATTTAGTCATATTTTAATGTGTGTAAAGTAATGACAGGTCATTGCAGTCCTATATGGAGTGCAATGTTTAATAAATGCCATAAAATATTAACAACCAAACACAGCCTCTTCTGGCTTAAAAAGAATTTGGTTGCTACAAAGGTTTCCACAGATTTTGTTTCCTTTGCCCTGCCCCCTCAAACCAGAAGTGTAACCAACCACCACAATCACATTCCACACTGTCTGAAGCTGTGGGCCAAATTACCTTACTGACAACACACACACACCAAAACACAAAAAAAGAAAAGCGCAGACACACATACACACACGTGTCTAGTGTAAGTGAAAACTGACCCCCAGTGAATACCCCAAGGATTTTGCGAATGAATGTGTGAAGCCTTCTGTATGTGTGTTTCCTCTCAGGCTCTGTGTCTGTGTGTGTGTAGCTGTTGCGACGCACAGTCCAGTCAAATGTTCTGGCAGAATAAAAGAGCCATTGTTCACCAAGGTGGTCCCAGCAGGAACTCCAATTCTAGCCTTACCCCTACACAGAGATGTACACACACACACACACACACACACACACACACACACACACACATGAACACAGAGACATATACATGCATTTACAGCACACACACATTTATTCACACACAGCTTGTAGGACGTCAGACAAGCACACATTATACACACTCCTCTCTGACTAATCATAGCATTTTGTTGGAGGGTGGCAGTTGCACAGAGGTAAATATTTGGCTGTGGGATGTAAACGCTGGTCTGTGTAAATCAGACATGCATGCACACACACACACACACACACACACACACACACACACACGGTAGTCTGTGTAATTCAGACATAGTTACTTCCTTCCTATGGGGTGATGATGTTTAGTCTCCCCACACCGCAATCTGATTGGTGCGTTTGATCTCATCCACTTCCTGTTTAAAAGCACCCTGACCTCTCCTTGCTCAGATCTGGGATCAGCATTCGTCAGACAGGTTCATGTGAGCCACATGTAGGAGGGTTGATAGCTAGATAGCTGATTCATCCCAACTGTCTGCGTCATCTGGTTAATGGGAGCGCACTGGATGAATGAACTGGTGTGTTACAGGAAGCTGTTTACATCATTTGAAGCAGTTTTTTTCTTTAAAAAGGGAGGAGGCTTGCACAGAAGCAAGTGCTACTTATTTTTTTCTGTTGCGCATGTGTGATTAGGGCTTAGGCTTAATGCAGCCTTGGTGGTGGTGGTGGTGGTGGTGGTGGTGGTGGTGGGGGGGGGGGGGGGGGGGGGGGGGGGGTGACCACGGCCATCAAATGGATGTTAAATGTAGCTGCATACACAAAACACAGTGTGATCAACCTTTCACTGAGGAGTGTAAACACCCTCAGAAAGATTTATTAGTTTGTAAGTGTGTGAGATGTTAATGTGAAGATATCAAACATATAAAGGGAAAATGACAGATGAAAAATTTTAAATGCAATACGAAGCATTTTGTCAGTCAACTTCACGTTCAATATATCCTTACAGCAGTTATTTGATAGTAATAAGGGAAGTGAACTGAATATTCAGAATCTGTGATAATACATTGTGTAGTCAACTAAAATATATTAGGAAATGGCAACATTGTGTTAACTTTTTTTGACATCCACAAAACCCTTCAGTATTTTAACAAAGTCAATGATTGCACAATCTATAAGAGCAAACGGTTTACATGAGCCTTAAAAAGAAGATTACTGGTGCTAAAAGTTGTAATCTCTTAATCTCTTTTTCTATTTTAAATACAGCAGCTAGTTAAATCTAGCACAGTGGCCTTGTGATCTACGGTCATATTGGCTGATTTTGCTCCTCTCGATTTCCATCAAGAGTCAACCTCCAGTGCTACCACAGGAAGTGGTGTGGCCCTGTAAGCAGCGTTTAAAAAGAACTGCTTTGTCCACCTACAGTGAAATCTAAAATTGATCACTCTTTCAAGGCCTGGATTATAATCTTTAAAAAAGGAGAAAGAAGATGTGGCAGTTAATCAAATATAGAGGGGATACACATGAGATGTATTATGAGAAACCTTTTCTATGAGACTTTTATATTAATTCTTTGCGCAACTGTTTATGTTGATAGCTGCATAAACACTATTTAAGCAAACACGTCACCTCCACAGACCTGACCAAATGCTGCATAAAGTGGCCATGAAAGCTGGATTACCAACTTTAGAAAGTCATAGAAATTGTCCAACACAGCCCACAAATTTGGATGCAGTGCAGAAGGAAAGCATTCCTTCAAGACGCTGCTTGATGATCCAACAAGATGTTGAGTTGCTCTGCTGTGCGCTACTCAGAAAAGCAGACCTAAAGCAAACCCACACATAAAGCAGCTGAATAACAGTTAAGCACAAACAAAACAGAAAGTGGAATTTCACAAACACTGGGCAGAGTGTGGGTTTTTAAAAAAAAAATATTTGTTATCAGAGTTAGACAATTATTCAAAAATATTCTACCATGCTTGTAAACTCCATTTAAAAATTCTGCCAATTTTAACTGATCACAGTGCAAAGTCAGTGGTAACCAAGGAGCTTTACCGAAACATTTCCACAAAGTATGTACAGTCTTAAAAAGATTCTTGGTGGCAAACTATTCCACTTTCAAATACACAGGACCCAGAAACAATCAGTGGAAGAAGGGATCAGTATGTAGCTCTGTATGTAGAGTACGACATGGAAGTATTTTGCGTTTGAGATAACGGATTTGCAAAAGCCAGTCAACTCCAAACAGCAGCACCCACCTGTTTTCAAAGAATTCAAGCTGAGTTAAGTTTCAGTTCATAATAATATCCGAAGTGTAATCTTTCTTATCTTATCCTGCAATAAATGTAACTATTTTGTTTGAGACAGCTACATTGTAAAATCAGTCATGTTCCATAGATTAAAGTGTTAGCAACAGCTAAGTTTAATGAATAAGCTAGCGCATAGTGTTTGTACACTACTCAGCCAGCAATCCTAATCTTTCAGTCTTGTTAAATATAATTTTAACAGTTCTTGGTCTGTACTATTGTTGCTTTTACTTATAAAAAATAATAATAAAAGATGTTCTGAACAGAAACGTTTGAGGAGTTTAGGTGAATCACAGCACCACCCACAGCGACTAGAGTGGAATTTTTGGTCAGCTACAGAGCTGCTTCACATTTTCTTTTACTGTTTTTTTCTTACAAACAGTTAGTGATATGGCAAATAGGAACATGATAAAAACTTCCCATAAACTGATGTTTGCAACATGTTTTGTGCTTTTTGACAGTTTAAAAAAATATTATTAAGTCATTATAAGGGCAAAATAAAACAGGTTTATTTGTATTTTATTTATGGAGTTATAATTTTTTTATGTAATTATTTTCCAAGAATGGTTTAATTCATCTGGTAACAATTAAACTTTTGGTATTGTTATTGCATATCCAGCAAGCATGGCTTATAATATAATAAAGAAAATGATCCAGTTCACTTGTATGAATATTACTTGTATTTACTAAACAACAAATGAAATAAGCAGATATATTAAGGACGATTTTGTTAATTTGTAGTCCTAAGGCTGCAGAAAGTTCTCAAATCTCTTGGATGTTTGCCATTTCTGGTACACGTTACAGAGCGGATTGAGTGGTTTGAATTAGTGAAACAAAAAAGTGGTCACTTATGAGAACAATGTAATAGGAGTACTGTTAAAAAAAAAAAAGAAATCACACTACCCACCACCCTATCGACACACTCTGCAGTCTTAAAATAACAGACGTTAAGAAGGAGAAACTTCTTTAAGAAGAAAGGGGAAGCAAAAAGGGACATGTCACAAAGAAAAGCCTTTAAAAGAAGAGGAAGGAATTAAAGACAAGACATGAAAATGTGATTTTGCTAAACGTGTGCTTCTGAGAAGTTACACATAATATCACTAAAAGAAACACAAAGTCATTTTACACCAGTCTGGTGACAGCTTCTTCAAATTAGACACACACGCATCAATTTTATGATTTTATTTCTTTGCGAGACTAAGAGCTATAGTAAATCCTATATTTCTTTCTCTTTAAAGTCGAAACACATGCTTAGAGATATTTTCAAAGGAACTGCTGTGGTAATGAGAGGACATGTCAATGTTTTGATCCTTCAATGGCTGATGTGTGGCAAAATCAAATGGCCACTAAAGTCAGCGCTCCAGCTGCAGTCCATTCTTTGATATGACCTACATGGTCACTGTGGAGGTGGTGAGTAGTGGGAAGCACTTGTTTGTACTTGTTAAGACATTACAGTCTGTGTCTGAGTTTGCCTTTGACAAGTGTGGGTTCACACAAACAAACACACACGTCCTTACACACTGTAGCGTGCACTATGGGGTCTACGTACTACCAAGAGTGAAATGTGGCTCTGTGGAGGCTGGGCTCTATTGCAGATTTACACTCATGACCCAATCAGTAAGAGTTATTAAACATAATAAGATACTGAGCAACTTTCATTAACTCTGCTTTGGGTATCATGGAAAAGGTGAGGTCCAATCTATGCAAACAAGTCAAAATTTTCAGGGACAGGTGAACTTCCAGATTAACAAATACATGCAAGAGCAGTCGATACAGTGCTTTGTGACTGAAAGTTCTGTTGTTGCTTAGCTGTGATACACAGTGCATTACTTCCTCACTTACAAGTTTACCAAAACATCACACAAGCCACAGAAACAAAGAGAAGATGACGACTCTCTGAAAAGAAGCGGATGCTAAGAGACTGGCCTTATCTGATCTGCTTGTGTAGATTTTACACTTATCTCATCATAGCATCATCATTTAAACAATGAAAAAAGGGGAAAAAAGTTGTCGAGTGTTCAATGATTTGAGTGGCATCGGTACTGGTGAGATTAGGAGGTAAACCAAACAAAAAGGAAGGATGTGGGTGTTGCCCAGCCAGCTCCAGCCTCCTACCTGCTGCACATATCTCTTTTAGCGGTAACAGCACACACATGGACACATGCACTTTTCCATACTGAGCTTTGACAGGGAGAAGGAGAGGAGGAGGAGGAAGGCTGATAAAAACACTTAGAGCTGTCTTAGATTTGACAGGGTGAGTAAAACACACCAAGCACAGTTTACTCCTCATATCCACAAAAAACATGCCCGCTCACTGATGTGTCTATTCATTTAAGGCGTCACACACACCCAAGAGGTATCACTTCCTCTGTCAGCCAGCTAAATTACAGCTCTTCTTCTTCTTCTCTTTTCTTTTCTCTCCATCTCTGCTACCTTTGTTTGGGAGACAGAACAGCACAAAGACACCGTCTTCTCATTCTTTCACTTTCTATCCCGCTCTAACACAAAACCAGTCTCTGCTCAAATCTGAGCAGGCAGACGTACCAGATGTGCTGCTTAATGTTTTAATGTGATTAAATGTTCTGAGTCAACCAGCCGCATTAGAGAGAGAAATATTTTTGAGGGGTTGGCAGAGGTTGTGTGGGTCAGTGTCCTCATCTGCCTTCTGAAGACAGTCAACGGTTGTTTGTGGCTTGGCTGAATTTATCATTGTGGACAATAAGACTCAAACCCACCTGACTGTCAGGCAGGGAAATTAGGAAAACAGCAACAACAGTTTCACATTCTAAGTATAATGAAAGCATTTAAGCATTAGGGAAAGAACATGTGGAAATAAGCAAAGTTACTGGAATTCACCTGTAAAGGTATTCATCAAGCTGCAAAATATAATTCAAAACAATTCATTCACAATTACAAATGACAACCTTGCACTTGCACGACATGAAAGATCAGGGAATCACAAAACTCAACAGGAGTCATCCTATTAGCCTCCCACTAGTGCTGAGCAATATATTAAATTTTCATCATCACAATACGAGCATGCACAATGAGCCCCTCACAAAGGACTTGCTAAAAGGCTAACAAACTGTTTACTTGATATTTTGTTACCCATTCCATGCATTCACACTTTGTGTGCAAACATAGATGGATCACTGCATATGTTAGATCAAGTGTTGGAGTTTCCCTACAATTATTAGGCTTAGGTGCAGTGAAGAAAGCCTAATGAATGAGAGAAGCTCTGCTGGATGTTTTCTGTTTCGTTTTGGTGTCTCAGTCTTCAGCCTCTACGCTGTCTGACACACACAAACACACACAGCCAAAAGCTGGGACACCGAAACCAGATGAAGTGAAATATAACGTTTTACTAGAGTTAAAAACGACACTTGATTAAGAGCACTCAAAACCTCTAAGAGCCACCTGTTCATCCAGCTAAAACATGTCGCAAAGCGATCTTAGCTACTACCTACATCACGTTTTAAACGACCATAGCGGGCTTGTTAAACTAATAGTAATCAGCATGAACGACTTTACAAAAAAAGTTGTTCATATCTCGCACAAATGCTAGATTAGACTGCCACATATTTTGAATTCTGGCACTTTCTTAAGATCTAAGCTGCAGGCTGAGAGAACTGTCTTGGCTGTCTAGCAGCGTTACCTTCATTTTTTCTCTCTAAATTTCACTCAGTGTCTTCATGTCAGGAGGTATAATTTTTTTTTAAGTTTACATTTAACCAAGTGAGATTTTGACATTATATTGTGAATTTTCTCATGAGTTCATTGCTGCAGCTGCTCAAACAAATAAATGCAGTAGAAATGAACTGGTTCAAAGTTTTGAAAACTTTACATTCATTATGAAAGAATAGATTAAACTTTACAACAAGTTACAGGATTTTCTCTCACACAGTTTTGATCCTTCCATTGCTCATACCGAGGCTGCTGGCTTGTGGCTAGTTTTAGCGTTGGCCACTTTTCCTTTGCTTCTTTAAAATGCCCATCCTCAGATGGGTCTGATTAGCTTTGTTGCTAAAGATGTCTTAGTGGTGGTCTTCCAACTATTTACACTGGTGAACTTTGTGGCTTCACTCATAGTGAGAACACAAAAACATGTTGGCTGTGCTTGTGCTGTGCATGCATCAAATGGACTGGTTAAGATTGGCTTGTGTCCCTACCGCCTTGGACACACACATTTCACTGCATGTTGTACTTTGTAAGACTGTGTATGTGATGAATAAAATTTGAATTTATTTGAATTTGATTCACCAGTCCAAACCAAGAACCGGCTGACTCCTGTGCTGATTTATAGACCTGTTTCATTTCTTTTCAATTGTTCAGAATAATAATAGGTTGTAAAACATTTAAAATTACATTAACGTAAAATACCTTCAGAAAAGGAGAAAGAGTATCCATACTACAGTATAAATGCACCCCCTTTTACACTGTAGCCATAGCAGGCACAATGACCTCTCCAATCTCAGCACCTAAGCCTTACTAAACCTGTGCCTGTACTGAAATGTATAGATAATTTTGGGGAAAGCCAGGGAGCACCCTCAGAAAAGGGATGCACACTTTACTTGTTAGATTACCACAAGTCATATAATTATCATCAGCAACTCTTATCCAACACTGCAGATATTCCTCGCAAGTGAGAATGCTAAACAATTTACGCTGCATGTGTAATTCTGACCCACTGGGTCGTCTTAGACTTTAGGCCTTGTGTAAAAACAAACAAAAATGAAAGAAGTCAAACCAAATCTGATTAAAGCCAAAGGTAAGTAAGAGGAGGGAAAAAAGTCTGGGATAAATGGACCTGTGTCCCATAAGACTCAGGCTGAGAATCGAAACTCTGGGACAAATGCACAGATAAATCTACTTCAAATGAAATGGAACAAATAGATTCAAACATAAACAGACACCTAGAGTTTAACAAGACAGTGATCACCAAAGTGAAGACTGACTTGCCTTCCGTTTTCATCATTTTGCAGGCAAATCTCTGAAATATTGTGCTTAAAGGGTATAAATACCTCAAACACAAACAAATAGACTATTTCACATCCAGAAGTGGAACAAGAGTGTTAATTCTATCTCAGCATGATAACAAATGCTATTTAAAGGAGATTAATTCCACAAGAGGATTAGTCTTCACACTGGCGATAACGGGAAGTAGGCTTGGGAAGCAGGGGGGTGGACAACATTTGATCTCACAAACATCTAGCTGATCCCAGGTGTAAAATGCACTGGGGTTCAAAAGACAACTGCATATCCGTGCATGCTCAATCTCTTAATTTGTATTTGTGTGTTTGTGTTGTATTTTGCATGAGTTGTGTACGTTTGTCTGCCAGCTCTACTCTGAGAGTGCGTTTGCTGATTCCTGTAGGCCAAAACATAAGCTGTGCCCGCTGGCTTCTTCCTTACAGTGGTAGCATTGATGTCAGTTGTATTACCATTTATCTTTGAGTGACATATCCAGTTCAGGAAAAAGCTTTCATTCGCTCTTCAAAACATGCAGCGTCACACAGGAAAGTCATCTGTCATGCATTAAGTGATGTGATTTACATTTCTGGTATTAACCAAAACAACTTATTTTGAACTGAACAAAAAGCTAGGTGCTTAGCAAAAACAGCAATACTCGCCACAACAGTACACAGAGCAGGGAGAAAAGGAGCAATGGACACATTAACTTAATAAAAATGGACAAACACACAAAAAGCTGTACACCAATCCTGTTTGTGATGTAAACATTTCTTCCCTACACGAGTGCTTTTGTACATTTTTAAATCACAGAAACACACTAATTGCAGATATCAGTTATCGTGGCTTTTTAAAATAACTGTCTTGGTATAAAACGAATAAAGGACCTTAACTTTGAAGTAGGTTTTCCGTCTAAAGCAAGACTGTACATAAAGGATGTAAGGTAAGGTAAGGTAAGGTAACTTTATTTATACCTAAAGGCAAGGTAAATTTGCTTTACAGAAAAATGACAGCATTTGACATCCCTTTAAAAACACACATACCTAGTAAATATATAAAACTCACTGTGACACATACTTTAATATTTCGAATCAAAAACAGTTCTTATTTAATTCAGTGACAGCAACGGGGACAAAGCTATTTTTATAACGCTTTGTCCTGCATCTCGGAAATAGAAACCTCCGTCCTGAGGGAAGAAGCTGAAATTCACCCCTTAGAGGATGGGAACCATTTTTAAGGATTGATAAAGCCATCCTCTGTACCTGCTTAGAGTACAGGGAGGCTAAACAAGACTGTGGCTCACCTATCAGACGACTGGACCATCTCACTATCTGATTTAGAGAGTTTTTCTCTGTGACAGAGGTCTGACCAAACCATGCCACCAAACAAAAGGATAAAACAGACTCAATAAAAGAACGATAAAACAAAGTTAAAATTTTTTGGTCAATGTGGAAATGAACAAGTTTCCTAAGGCAATAAAGGTGCTGGTGACCCTTTTTACAAACTGATTTGCAATTTTGATCAAAGTTCAGTTTTTCATTTATTATGGTCCCAAGATATTTATATGATTGTACTTGCTCTATTTTCTGACCTTTAATTAAAGTGACTGCTTGCCCATTTTGTTGTTTCCTAAAATCAACAACCATGTCTTTTGTTTTAGATATGTTCAGCTGGAGATAAGACTCCTCACACCACTGAACAAAGTCATCAATGACTGGACCGTGGTTAATTTCACCCTCTTTCAGTAAGCTGACAATAACGGAGTCATCTGCATATTTAATAATGACCCTGTTTTCATGTCTGCCCTGACACATATTTGTATAGAGAGTGAATAATAAGGGCGATAGGACGCACCCTTGAGGAGAACCTGTGGAGGAGAACACTGGGTCAGACAGAACCCCATTTATTCTCACTCTTTGTGACCTGTCAGTTAGAAAATCTAAAATCCAGCCCACCAGGTTTTTCCTGATTTCAAACTGTTCTAAAAGTCTTTTAATTAAAATATGGGGCTGTATTGTATTAAAAGCCGAAGAAAAATCAATGAAAAGAAGTCTTGCAAAAGTCCCTTTACTCTCTACATGTTTAAGAATTAGATTTAGTAAAGTCAAAAGTGCGTCCTCCACTCCTCTGTTGGGCCTGTATGCAAACTGCATTGGATCCAGCTGACCTTCAGTCTCTTTCATAATCACATTTCTGATGATTTTTTCAAAGACTTTCATGACAACTGAAGTGAGGGCAACAGGCCTGAAGTCGTTTAGAATTTTTGGACGACTAGATTTAGGGACAGGAACCACGACTGCTTCTTTCCAAAGAGAGGGCACATGTTGTGTTTGCAAGGATTTGTTAAAAATAACCTGAAATATAGGACTGAGTTCATCAGCACAAGATTTAATTAGGCGGCCACTAATATTATCAGGACCCTGGCTCTTGTTCACATTGACTGTATGAAAGGCCTTTTTAACATCGCTGAGTTCAATGATAAAGTGCTGAGTATCTCTCAGTTTCTGTTTCAGTTCCAAAATATCCTCGCTAAAATCAGAAGAACTAAAACGAGCATAAAACATGTTTAAAGCATTTGCAAAATCTCTGTCTGAATTAAAACCATCTAAAATGACCTGACTGCTGCTCTGGGGATTTTGAAACCCTGCTATGGTTTTCATACAAGTCCAGGCAGACCCCAAATTTTTTGCAGCAAATTTGCTTTCAAGAAGGTTTTTGTAGCTCTGTTTTGCTTTCAAGATCTCGATTTTCATTTCCTTGGTGGCTGTCTGAAAATCCATGTATCCATAAAATAAAAAGTGACACTACAAAGGTATAACCTAGTGGTTTATAAAATCTTCAGATTTGGTATGTTTACATGCACAGAAATCAAAATGTTAAAGGATGGATTAGACTGATGAACTGACCACACTGAACACTTACATAGTAGCAGCTTATCAGACTGTAGCCTCACCTTAAAGCATACCTTTCTTTTATTTGTCCATTTCACTCTAAATGAGACTATAATTTATTAAATGTTCACTATGTTGTACTAAAAATTAATTATTGAGACCATAAAGCCCCTCAGTAAAGTGTTTATTGGGGTTATAAATGTGAGAAACATGGTCACAGACATGCATACAGTTTTCTATACAAAGAAGTCGCTCCCTACTGCCCATTAGAAAGCATTCAAGTTTAAGGCACTTTCAAATTGGATTCCCTTTTATGCTGTACCCATCTTCTATGGACTAACTAATGACTTATGAATAATGATCTTAAATTGTCCATCCATTCATTCTCCTTATCCATGTCAGGGTCATGAGGGTGATACCATAGGGCGGAGGCAGAATACATCCCGGACAGGTCACCATTCTGTTGCAGGACTAACACAATTTACAATTATCAGTTAACCTAACCCCACTAACTGCATGTCTTTAGACTGTGGCAGGAAGCCGGTGTACCCGGAGAGAACCCATGCAAATACAGGGAGAACATCCAAACTCCACACAGAAAGACTTCTTTGGTTGACTTTTATCTCTCCTGTTTGGTAATAATGGCATGGGTGGACTTTATAAAGAATATTCAGTTGTTCACAAACAGGCTTTGATGAATCAATTGGTCATATCAGTGACATCATCTAAACCACAAGATCCTTCAGGCTTTAAGATACAGACACAAATAGATGCTGACTCACACATGACACATTAGATACACACTGACGCACAAAACGCTTTTGCATTGGTAAATATTCTCTCACTCCCTCTCTCCAAGTCTTGTGCTCTCTCTTACACACTAACTCTCTGGAGCCCACTTAACACGAGTGCCCTCTGTCTTCGTCAGATGCTCCCTGAGACTAAAACATAAATGCAAAATCCATCCACAACAACAGACAAAAAACTAAGACTTGCCAAAATTTAAACTTTCTTTTCTTTGTCAGAAGAAACAAAAACAAAAATCAAATCAAGGCTCCTTCTCTCTCCAAGAAGTTGGTGTCTGCACTTTAAGATTGTTTTGGTGCTCAGTTCAATTGCTGCCCTACGCTTTTAAAAATCAAGACAGCTTAGGTTCTTCCAAGTAAATTACAGTACTGTGTAAAAGTCTTGACCCAGCCCTCATTTCTTACTATTTGCTTCCAAGGACCTAGATTTGTAATTTCGCAAAGTGATCTTGAACAATAGTTCTCCAGGCTTTCTGGAGGTCTATCAAAGTTTTTCTTTTTACACTGGCTACCTTTTCCATCGGCTTCCCCAGAGCCCAGACGTTAGAATTACTAAAGCAGTGTGGAAACTTCTAGCATGACAATGCAACAAAAGGCAGAAAAAAGGCAAAGAAGAGCCTCAAGAAGCTCTTGACCTTCAAGAAACCTGGAGAACTACTCCTGAAGACTAATTAAAATACAAGAACATTTGCCTGAGAGAGTTTAGGCTGTTGAACAATAAAGGCGATCACACCTTTGTACAGAATTGTATACACCGTTTTTTTCTTACATACAAAAACTTCCATTTGTGCTTCCATCCATACTGAATATGTACACGAGACAAATAAAGCTTCATTATTTTTAACCCCCCCAAAAGAAAATGATTGCATGTATAACATTTAATCTAAAACATCTATAATTACAGTACAAAAACTGTAACACAATGGAGCCAAGTGGTATTTTAAGATTCATTATGTTACATGTGCCTGTTGCTTCCTGTTATTCCTGTGTTTGTGCTGCTTGTTCACTCACATCATCTCTGACCTAGCCTTTGTTGTTTCTTAGTCAGTCCACTGCAAAAAAAAAAAAAAAAGAAAAGTTCTTATTGCTTTCTTTGCTCTTGTTTGTTTGGCACAGTACAAAGAATATCACCAGATAAGTTGGTAGTTAGAAGTCATGTTTAGAAGTCATGTAGCAACATCTTCCAAACAGATCAGGAGAAAGGGCCAGTGAGGAAGCCAACGCTGTATCTTGAAAGTCATTTTACACAATGACATGTGGCTACTTAAAAAACAAAAAACACCTTCATGTAAGCACAAGGTGGCGAGATGTTTGGACGGTCTGACTGCGCATCCCTCCCCCTGCCTGCTCAGAATTCGCAGCGCCGCCTAATCATCGTCATTACAGCTGTTTGAAAAACTGTTTCCAAACAGGCAATCAAAGCCTGTCTCGATAATTAGCGAAGGGGAAGACATCTTTGTGAGCAAGCTGCTCCTCTCCCTCCTCCCATTGCCACCAATCTGAGAACACAAAAATCAGATCCTATGAGAACACAACAAAACCTGCACATTTGTGTGATTCTCGGGATGTGTCTGTGTGTGCGTATGTGCATGCAGCGGTTGCACTTATTGTGCTGCCGAGACAGCTTGACTGAAAACAAACTGACAAAAAACATTTGAAGCAGAAAAAAGGGGGAAAAACGTGCACACACAACAACCTGTCAAGAGCGAAATGCCTCTAATTTTTCTGTCATCTGCCAGCCGTTTAACAAGACGAGAGCGCTCTGCCCCCACACTCCTCCTTCAAACCACAAGAGACAGAGATGGAGTGAGGAAGAGGAGGGGAGACGGGAGGAAAAGAGAAGGATGGGAGAGACAGACAGAGCATCTGATATGTCTTTTTCCTATCTGAAATCATTCAACTCACTTAACCTTTTACTTTCTCTCCAGGTTGTGATCTTTTGCTCCTTCTCTTCATCGCCCCCTCTTTCCTACCTCAGACAGTAGAAGAACAAAGTGTATATTTGTAAGTGTCAGGGGAGGCAGGGTAATAAGCACTTAGCCACTGGCCCAGTCTCTCTCAGACCAAACCTCCTGCTCTATGCCTCTGGCTCTCTCTAAGGGGGGAATGGGGTTTATAGTAAAGCTCCTGCTCACTTTAATATGGTACATTACGCTGATGCTGCTGTCAGCTCACATGAGAGTGCAGGCGGTGTGTGCGTGCGCACGCGTGTTGTCTGTCTCAGCAGGTTTTCTTCTGGCTTCTACATACATTTGAGTACATTTAGAGCAAACGTGTATGTAGCATGTGTGTACGTGTGTGTGGTGGCAGCTTTATTTCTCTTGCTTCCTCATCAGAACAGCCTCGGGGAGACAGGCAGACACATGAAATATTTAACTGTCGTGTCTTTAAAAGAACAACAGATGCTTTGTTCTGCTAATTAGCACTTAGCATAGAGAGCAGTTACAGTACAGTTGTGTGTATGGATGGGACTGTTATTCAAACTCAGCTGGGGCTTTAAGCAGCCCACTTGACATGCCATGTCCAATTCTGCTCCCTCTCCATCGAACCTGGTGCCACAAGTGGGGTGGGCAGTGGTACAAGAAGGTAGATAAAGACCTCCAGCCAGCACTTAGCAAGAGGCAAACAACTCCAAACATGAGTCAGCATCAGCTATATTTTAACTACCAGCAATGAGCAAAAAGCCAGACCTGCGGAACATGTATAGTTAATTTATGTTCTTATTCTCTTATTAACATCAACTCCATCCTTCTAGAACAGTAAAGGAATAGTTTTGGTTTTATTGCATTGGATGTCTGTGAAGGTTCTCTGTCATCCAGGTCATTGTAGTCTAAGGAGCTTGGAAAAGTATAATTGTATTGGATGTAAAATGAGAGATTTGTACTGGAAAGACGTGGAAAAATACCCATTTTTTAGATGCCTAATTGATTTACTTTTTCAAACAAACTCTCAATGAGTAAAGTTCCAAACTATTCAAGAGATATAAAAAGCAGTCAGCTAGCATTCTCTCTTTAACAGAGTCCTCAGCTCTACTGAGCAGCTCAGTAACATCAAAAATTGCAGAGTGAAGCATCTTAGGAGTCATTTTCATGTACCAACTCTTTTGTCAGGAGTTACAGGTCTGAAAGTTTGGTAATGTTCACTCTGACTGCGTTAAACATTTGCACTCTCAAATGCATCTCTGTAGGGTAATTACAGTTTAATAAAGTTCAGGACTGACAAAAGAAAAGCTTGAAGGACAACATTCCTAGTAACATACTTGTCAATGTCATAAACAAATTTCTATTTACTCAACCAACAAAAAGTTTCACTTTTTAAAGGCGGTAGTGTACACCTCCACAAGGTCATTAATGAACAGCCTTAAATTTCTCCATCAATTCAAAAATCTCAGAGCAGCCATGATAGCACAGTGCAACCCAAAATGATCACATAAAACATGAAGAGAAGAAAAGAGGGCGAGCACATAAGTGAGATCAAGTCAGAAACACATGAAGGATATTCTCACTAGTCCTCTGGAATGTAGGTTTGAGGTACATTAGACAGTTGTTTGTGAAAAGACTGCAATCTAAACGCAGCACAGCTCAACCCAGTCCACTAGCTTTGTCCTTATATAGGGCAGGCTGGTAGAGGGTCATATAACACCCGAGTCATAGTAAGCCACAGCACAACATAAATTAAGACTGAGACAACCAAGGCTAGTTTGAGAAAACAAAAGGCTAAGACTGTCTGCTCCAATTCTGTCACACAGAACAAAAAGGGAAAGAGAGCAAATTGTGTAAAAGTAATATTGTACACAATATGGGTCATTGTTACAAGCAAGACTCTCATTTGTTGGTACCTTTTTCAGTAGCTATGTCATTCTTGATAACTGAACTCTAACTGAATTCTGCATGTGTGTCGGGTATTTGTAGTGGCATGCCCCTCTTGTCCCTCCTCTGCTCAGAGATGCTCGTCTCCTCTCCTCTCCTCTGACACTTAATCAATGCACTGGAAGTAGCCTTTCACACACAATCTAATTATATGGAAATGAAGGAAAACCAGGGGGCCTATGCTAAGTGTGTGAGCATGTATGCCCGCACGGATATACTTGCACTAAGGTGACTGCTCACAGTGACAGAGGTAAGGAAAGCGCAGGAAAGCAAATGGGATCCACATGCACATAACAATAGAGCTGCAGCTGTTGTAGGTAACAACAGGTTCTTATGACCTCTCGCCATAAGAACAGTTTCTCTCGCTCTGCTGTTGGACTCATGAACAATAACCATAAGACTGTTCCCAGCACGTGCTCTGATTCAAACACATGACCCTGTATTGTGTTCTGTGCACCTGTTCCATTTTTGCACTGATCATCCCCTGCATTCATGTATATATCAATCTGCTTCGCACGTTTTATTTTTATTTAAGTTTGTCTTATCGTATGTCTCGCACAAAGTACCACAGCAATTTCCTAATGTTGTAAATCTGCTCAACATTTGGCAAAAAAACCCCTTTCTGATTCTGATTCTGAACAGGGCATGCACAAAATACAAATTCTGAGCTATAACTCAAGAATAGGCCTACATATTATCTGAACTGTATTGTTATTGGTCCCTATTGTGCTCTATTTCTTACCATTCATCAGGATCTGACACATGCATGGAGCTGTAATCTTGTCCCAGAACGAGCGTGCATGTGAGTGTGTGTGTTTGGTGGTGAAGGTGATGATGTAGAGTGGGGTCAGGGTTAACTCATAATAAATCCTGCATGTGCAGCCATTAAAGTGAAGCTACTGCCCAGGCATTTGTCTATGGAGTCATCAATAAAGTGTGATTGCTCAGTTTAACATGGCTACTGTCCTAGCTGTCTTTTTCACTGTTTGAGTTTTAAATCAGCATACAAGCCTATTTATTCATGAACATGTGCATTTTATCTAAACCTTTATTTCCTAACAGGCCATTTTGGATGTTGGAAAAGTTTAAGGTTTGTTTTTAGCACTCTAACTGTACTGCACTATTGTCTGTCACAGCCTCTTTTAATGCTATGCTGCTACTACTACTACTACTTACAAAATCAAATCAAATCCTACAAATGAGGATACTAGCATTTATTTAAACTGTTATGAACAATCATAATATTAAAGTACTGAAGCAACCCTGAAATGAATAAGATGATGGATGGATGTGACAGTCATTAATTAAAAAAAGAAGCGTAACCCCAATGTGGGCACTTTTGTGAAATCACACTGGTGCTATTGGACTTTTACTAGACAACATATCTGGACATACCACGTCATCACAACAAGTTTCACTAGTAAGCAGGCTTTATCCATCAAGCCAAGAGCTATCAATTTAGTCAGAAGAACAAGTTAGTCCTTAGGACTTTGGCAGATTGATGTTATGATCATGTTTATCAAATCAAGCGTTTTATATGAAAGCCCTGATATCTTTGTCTAATCAACTTTGAATCGTAAAAGGGAAAAGATTGCTGACCTCTAATTGTGTAACTTCTTCCTTGGCTGCAGCGATGCAGAATTCCAGCATGTATCAGTAACACAGAGCAGTCATAAAGAAATTATAAATGCTTTATCAGGTGGTATACATTAGTAGTATATAATGTTCAATGTTTTTCACAGCAGAGCTTGCTCATGCATATTCATTTTTTATACATTAATTATTTTTTTATTACCATTTGTTTGTTATGTACACGCATATAGATTTTTAAGATGCCCACCCTGAAGCATGTATAACTAACTATACACGTAGTTATGTGTTTCATTGTGTTGGCTCACTCCTTTATGGAAAAAAAATGATATGTATGATATTTTTCAGATGTTCTTTTTGTAATAAAGATTATATAAAATAAGGAAGTGTAGATTTTAAGTCTGGAAAATCAACCCATTGCAGATGTGCCTTAAACTTAATTTACTTCTTATGAGTAAGCAGAGCAATCCTTTTGGTCTTACTGTTTATAACATCATTTCTTTAAAGTGTCGAGTCTAATAATATAGCAGAAGGTGGCCTCACCTTGTGATTGACAAGTTGCTGTTATATGACCATGCAAGACCCTCAGTTTAATTCCAACTGTGGGCACTGTAATCTATAGACTTTCTAAGTTCATTTTAGTTTAACTGTAACTGATAAATGAATAGACTTCTTGCAACAGTGAATAATAAAACAACGCTAATTCTCAATCCACTATACAGTGTGCATAAGGCGATAATGTTTCCACATTACTGGATAGAGTTGGTGCTACTTTGGTGTGTGCATGTCAGAATATGTGAATAACAGCAATACAGTGAAGCTCACGATTGAGTCAAGTGATCTGACAGCTGTCAGTTGAACCCATTTCAGCTCAAATACACACAAACACAGACAAGCATACACACACGTCAATTATGGTGAACTGAGCAGTGGTGAGCTGATTGGGTAATATGTTTACTCCCTGCAGCCACTGTCAGCAACAGACCAACTATACAGTGGACATCACCTGGCACACCAAGAATCAGACAAATGCACAAACATATAGTAATGTGCAGTGTGGTCAGGATGGCAGGATAGTACCACTACCGAAGCTACCAACAAATCGTAAAGAGTATATATAACCACAGATGCAAAGACTGTACCACATGCATATATAGACACATTTACATAGACACCTATTTAATCTCACTTAATAAGGAATTCCATTTGTTGGAGCTGTAGGGTGGCATTAGGGGTGTCACCAGAACTGATAGTTAAGATACCAATAAATATCAGAATTCAAATTAAGTACCACCTCCATGATGCTTCTATGTTCCATACTTGATGGGCCATAATAACGTGATAGCACACTCTGTACATACCGCAGGGGCGTACCAACAGAATTTAAAAAGAAAAAACTAAACTCAAATGGGAAAGACTACGCTGATCGGCTAATTTTCAATTAATTGCCCAGTCATAGTCCACATGCACAGGAACAAAATAAACTACACAAGACAGTGGAAGAGAGTGACCTACGTGCAGTTGCCATGATAGCGCTGCTCCACCTCATTCACAAGACAGACAGTAAAGGTCAGCTATGGAGGAGCTTTCCATTTGTTGGACAACAAATTGTGTGTGTGTGTTTGGGGGGGGGGGGGGGGGGGGGGGGGGGGGTGCAAAAGGCATCATGTAAATGGTGGTATCATGCTTTTCAGGGCAAGGGAGGAAATTCTTCCAGTGTGCCAAGTACCTAAAAGGACCTCCATCCATTCTGCTACTACAATGTCAGTGGCTTAAAACCACTTTTTAAACAAAAGAGTTTATGTTTAACTAAACTGGACAGGTATTTTGTTTTGGTATTTGGTATCAAGAATCACATAATTCAGCTTGTACTGGTATAGACTACTAAATTCATCATATCGTGACAACACCAAATGACATGGCTACAGCGCTGTGATTTTCAAGCATCCATGGCAGCAGCACATGGAGGCTCTACTTACACAACAATGCTTCATGATTGTTATGGCCCTGTCCATAATCTGTTTTGGTGGCTGTTGTTGTCTGTGTCTTTAAGTCTTTGCAGGCCCCGGAGTGGATGAGCTGACGGCTGCTGATTGGTCCCCTGGTCATGTGGTCTCCTTCAAAATCCCTCACCAGCAGTTGTCCCGGGGCAGCCACTGACAGCAGCAGCAGACCTGACCCTGGCCTCCAAAACCTGAGACATTTGTGCCTGTGACTTTGTGCGACTTTCTGAGTTCTGTATATAGTGTGTACATTAGTTTTCATTGTCAATAGCACTGGGACAGAAGGGGTGAGCTGCCTTATTGTTTTCCTTGCACTGTTTTCTCCTGTTTATTTCAGTTAGGTGTAGCGCTTGTCTTTTGTGATGTTTGATTTCACATAGGGTTTTAGATAGCACCTCCTCCTGACTTAGCTTGTTTTGTTTGTTATTTTGGCCTTTGTTCACCCCGGAGCTTCATTTTTGCAGTGTAGAAAAATAAACCACCATTCACTAAGAAATTGGTTTTCCCTCTGTGTATGGTTTTGGGGACCAGGGCGGGGCAATCTTTTCAAACTTATGTTGCGTTCCTGTACCCCTAGACTGGGGCGTAACAATGATAAATATTCATGGTTAACGCTAACATGCTGATGCTAACAATGTAGATCGTTTACTTTTGTTGCCCCCCGAGAGATGAAACTTTGAGGTATCAGTTCAAGATTCTGGATTTCGCTCCTTATTGGAGGAATTTACATAACAATGTGCTGCACCCATGGTGTGCTGATGAAAGAAGTTTGAAATCTGAGTAGTGACGCTCTTGTTAGCAGTAGCTGCTACAGTCAGAAATTTGTTGATGCACATGTCTGTGACTGAATTACCACCACAGACCATAAAGTATTTGCATACAGATAAGCTTAACTCCAACAATTGTTATGCATCGTTATTACTGGCTCAAAAAACCTTTTTTTCATTTTTAAAAATACAGTTACTGATACGGTATACTGGCTCATGCAATATTACTGCAATTCCTTTCTTCTCTATGACTGCTGAAGAGTTGCTCTGAATACTACAGGCTAGGAGCTAAGCAGACAGTAAGACACAGGAGCATCTAGAACTTTAAAGCAAATTTTAAATATTGAAATAAATCAACCCTCTTTTATCAAAGACTAACAAATTAAACTGGATTAGCAAAAATATGACTTGGAGAGAGCCCTGTTGTTTACAATTTTAAACAAAGCATAAAGTTTGGACGGCAAACCAAGAAGTAACATTTTGACTTGATGTTGTCACTTGCCTAAATTAAAGGTCAGTGGATCAGCAAAGTCAGGGCCTCTATACCCTGGGGTCTGGACATATCTGCACCAACTATCTGTGCTATCAATGTA